>NC_064028.1:6975673-7615256 GCF_917208135.1 Athalia rosae
CATCTCAATTTCTCTCATTCATCGATTTTTGACACGTAAGAAACACGAGTGACAGGAGAGGTCTTGTCAAAGTTGAAAAAAAAAATCAGAATGCAAAAACAAAAAAACGAAAAAATCAAACCGAACGAACGAATGAATGAATACATAAAGACGTCGGTACACGCGGTGTGATTTGACGTGGGATAATAATTTTTTAATTGAATGAAATTTATTTACCGTGGGATTATAGATAGGCTTTTTAGAGGTGCGGTTAAAGAGAGAGAGAGAGAGAGAAAGTGGTATAATTTGTGTGATGATACATTACGCGTAGACTCGTCTGAAAAATGAATAGAGCGAAG
Source organism: Athalia rosae (assembly GCF_917208135.1). Classification (NCBI taxonomy): domain Eukaryota; kingdom Metazoa; phylum Arthropoda; class Insecta; order Hymenoptera; family Athaliidae; genus Athalia; species Athalia rosae. Next base: position 6,976,012 of record NC_064028.1, read on the forward strand.
AGAGAGAGAGAGAGTGAGATGAAAAAAATGTTAAAAAAAAAAAAAAATAAAACACAGAACGAACCTGGATATCTCTTACGAAGCGGAGGGACCTTTATCTAATGACGACGCGTGCTTCGCGCTCCGTGTGAACGAAGAAAAAGAAAACCGTAGAGGAAAAAGGAACACCTGAAAAGTGAAGAACAAAAAGTTAAAAGAAATGAAAAAAAAAAAATGGAACGAAGAAACTGGGTAGGTAGGCAGCTGTCCGTCCGGTCGACGTCCGCTCAAAGCCACATTTGCCGCTGCAGGTGTAATCGGGTTAAGCGCGAAGGTTTAGAAAAAAACAAAAAAGGTCAGTAAAGAACAGGCGGAATAATGTAAAAAGGGAGTTCCCGTGTCCCGCGCCGCGTACAGCGGTTCGTAATGGTCATATAAGGAATCACCCCGCGCGACGGCGTTGAATGAAATTATACCGGGCACGAATTAAGTCGACTCTTATCTCGGACGATCAGCCTCTTCGGATGCGAGATACGTTCTACCGAAGGCGCGATTAGTTAACGAGCGCTCGAGCTCGATCGAACCGCGAGAGCGTTTAATTTCCCATCCTTGTTATTCACCTGCTCCGTATATAATATATTTTACGTCACACGCACCGCGCGTGTTACAACCTGCGTGCAGAGTCGTCGCGAAGCGCAACCATTTGGAGGGTTTCCCTCTGCGCGTAGTCTGCAGGGATTCATCCGCGGCATTTTTCCGCGGCGGCGATGCGGCGTACCTACTCGCGCAACGGCGGAGGTATTCGGTGGTCAACCGTGACCGTCGGCCGTTTGTCTTCGCGGCACCGGAAACAAAATAATTACACGAAAAGCTGGTCGCCGCTGCCCAAGCAGAATGAAAATGTATAGGGAAAAAGAAGGGGTGGCTCGCGCGCGGAAGGGCGACGATACGTCGAAGCGTACGAGGGCCGAGGGCGGTAAGGGAGGGACGTAATCGCACGGAACTACGTCCGCGACGGAGGTAACGTCGTCGGGCCGCAACTTCGCGCTCGACGTCGTTCCGCGTCACTCCGAAATTAAACGCGGCGACGCGACGTTCCGCGCTCAAAAAAGCGACGAGAAATCTCCGAGCGTCCCGCGGGTTGTGTACAGCCACCGCGTTTACACGTTGCATCGCCGCGTTGCGTTGCTGAGCGAGCTAATTTTGAATAGCGAAACGCCTCCGCCGCGTACGCTGAGCGTGTGCGGCGTGGTACGCGCGCGCTTAACCCGCAACGCGACACCGCAACTGATTCCGGCTACTCGGAATTCGCGGTGAACTGTTACGCGAAATACACCCTCAAAGTTCGCCGTGCCACTGTATCTCGCTTGTTCTACCGAAAACCGGCAATCCGTAATCGGAATGTAAATTAATCATCGCTTGGATTATTTACGCCCTAATTACCAAGGCTAATCTCATCTGAAATAGAAACTCGCGGAGGTGGATGCGCCGTTTCGCGAGTGTGTCGCCGGAATGTATACACGAAAAATTCTTCTTGGGGAAATGAATGAAAACGGACGACACGCACACCGGCTTGATATCGGCGAATTGATTTGTTACGAATCCTTTGGCCCGCGGGTAGAACCTTAGAAACAAGGCGGGCGCGTACCCTCCTCGTTCCGTTCTTCGGCCCCGTAGTTATGGGACGGATCCGAAAGGGGGTTGATTGATGGGCAGAGTTAATCGTGGGGAATCCGATAAATCACGAGACTACAACGTATACAACGTATTTCCACCCACCGTGTTCCTATACCACCCCTGAAGCGTGCAGGAGCGTATGTACAGCGCCTCCAGTTATTATCCCAAACCTGGTTTTCCGTATCGTTAACGGATCACTCGCGCTCGCGGTGCCCCTCCCCCCCCCCACCTAATTCTACCGGGCCAACAAAAGGGTTGCGAAGCACCCCGCGTCGCGACGCCGACGTCGTTGATTGTGTAGATTTTTACGTTACCGTGAGCGCTTACACCGTACGTTGTAGGTACGCACAATACGGCGGACGTTGCGTACATGTGCCGTCGAGTGAATGGCTGCGAGGGGAAAAACGGTACGTCGCGATACACGCCGTAATCCATCACACCCCGCGACGACGCCCCGCCGAGATGCCGCAGACGTCGCTTGGCGTCGCCATGAATCAAACATACGCATGCCGCATGCCGTAAGCTCTGCTCTGCCCTCGTAAATACGAGTTTCTGAATGTCGTTCAGCTATCGCGCGTATCGGTTCAACCGCGAATTCCGACGCGGAATTGTTTTCTCTCCGCGCGCGCGCGCGCGCCACGCATAAACCGGCAAAACTAGAATTAATACCTGATTTTTATGTATCGGCTTCTGATCTAGGATCGAGAATATATTATCGTCATAGTAGCCGTTATTATTTCTCTCGTAAATTCCACGTGCGTTTCGCCGTTTTTTTTTTTTCTCTCTTCGCAGGGGTAGAAAATAACGGCGAAGAGTATTTTCAGCCGCTCCGGGCATGGAGGGTTATTTCGTACCGTTATATTAGCGAAACTCTACGTCTCCGTGTTTTCGGTTTGATTAATTTTTTAAACAAAGCATCGGCCAGCCGCACCGCGGTAGCTGCGGTAACATTTTTCAAACGATTATCGCCTCGCGTTGAAAAAGTTGTCGCGCAAAATTTCAGCGGAACCAGTTTTAATCCAAGAGGAAGTCGCCCTCGTGGCATCGTTTTCGTTCCGGTCCCGGTTTTCAACCTCCATTGTACGGAAGCTACGTACAAACCGAGAAGAGGATCTTACCACCCTCCTCCGGCGGACCGCGAGGCCGCACAGCTCGTGCAACCCTCGGGCTCCCGAGGAAAGACCTCCTCCGCCTGCTCAACTTTAACTTTTCATTGAATTTCCGCTCATAATTATTTAAGATGCTCCCCACGACGTACCTACTTACTCTCGGCGAACCCAGCGAAGATCCGGTAATGGCCGGCTATCATTACCCATCAGGGGGTTTACTCGTTGAGCTTCTTCCTTCTCTTCTATCCTCCTTCTGTAATTTCTCTCTCTCTCTCTCTCTTCCTCTCTCTCTATTTTCTCTCCTCTCCGTCCAGCTTTTACTTTCAACGACGGAGACGAGGGGGGGGTTCGGGGCTTAATCACTGTCGTACCGTTATCACCGTGCCTGACGAGCAGTGATCTATGGGTAATAGGATTGCAGCCGAATCTCTCCTTTGCGCCTGTTTCGAGCGCTTGATAACGTTGATCTTTCCCTCGAACGGGACGTGACATTATCAGACGTTCGTTGGAATAACTTCGCGAAACGAACCACCCCCCCCACCCCCCATACGAAATTACGCGTGTATACAATCGATTCACGAAGACATTAAAATGATCTCGAGCGCAAATTTTTCATCGAGCCCAATTCGATTTTTGGTTTTTACTTTTACTTCGTCACGTTTCGAACGTTGTCTGGTTGCACAATGGGTGAAATTGAATTTTTCTTCCCCTCCGTACTTCCGTTGAAAAATAAACGACCGCGTTTACTCTTCGTTAACATCAATTATTATAAAAATGAGAAGATTTCAGACTCTTCGTTATCGCGTTGGCGGAACTCTCGGCGGTGGATCAGATCGGATTATGTCGCTAATATGAGCAATTTGTATTTTACCCTCGGTATCCCGACTGTTTCGTAAAGATTTAATTGAGACGGAGTGAGAATCTCCGCCTCTTACTTCGTACTTACTTATTTTACCGAAAAATTCGGACCACGCTGTGCGGTTTTACGAGCGCCGACGAATGAGCGCAGCACTGAACTCGTAACGAAGTGTCTTCGCACATACATGATCGCGTGCTACCACCGTAATACCGTAATTCTTTTCTCTTTCTCCTTATTTTAATTGAAAAACCAGCGTCGCCGTTAACGCAAAAGGCATTCCTCTTTTGTCGTTCATTTATTTTAATTCTCGAGTACCGCAATATCGTAGGTACATGTACATTAGAAAAAAAACGCTCGCTCCTCTTGTCCACCGCGTCATCGCGATGCGACACGCGTCACGAACCAGGTGAGATTGATGCTACTTTAGCATGTTTCGTGGATGCCCATGCAACGTTTCGTTTTCATCTTCGTTTTTTTTTTTCCACCCACGTCCGAAACCCTAACGAAGTAGTCCCCTCCGCGGAGCGCGTTGAGTTTATCCTTTAGTCGTGAAATCAAACCACCCACCTTCGGATATTGCATTTCCCGGGTGTTTGTATATCCTCTAAATAAAAATCGATCAACTCGCGTAGCTTTGAAGTAGATTAGGTCGCGCCTGGTCCAGACGGTCGGATATTGGTCTAAACGCGCGTACGTAGTTACCTATACGGGAAACCAGAAGAGGGTGGAATCCCCTGCGGGATAACCACGCCGATGGGATACCGCTGGATCGTTTTGATTGACGGGAACAAATACGCCTGTTACACGACCCCATCACCGGATCCATGATTTTGCTGCGGGCTTTCCAAGATTGCCACCGTGTAAGTCCATTGATTAGCAAACATCATCCACCACCCCCACCCTCCACCCCCCCGACAGCAACGGGACGCGGAACGAGAAGAATCCGCAGCGAATTTTTTTCACTTTCCGCGCGAATCTACGCGGTGTGAAAAATTTGCGGGACGGACGTTCGCCCCCGACGCGATCGCGACGTTTCGAAAGCATCGTCACAGTTTTCGCAGTTTTAACATCGGCAGGAAATAAGATTAAAAAAAAAAGAAGCCGTTGGTTTCGTCGGGGGTGTATACGGGGGGGTGGTGGTTTTAGAATGAGCGGGTAACGCTAACCACAATGGGGGTTTTGTCGCTTGGTCATTTTGATCCAACATAATGCAGTTCGGTTCGGAGAGGAGCACCACTGGCCCGGTAATACTCCGATCCCACAAAGGGAGCCAAAACCCGAACACAATGCCCTACCCTCCCAATTATACGACTCCGAACTCCGCGTTACGGCCTACCCCCTCCCAGACTTGATATTCGCGAAGGTTCGGCCAGGAAAATATATAGGAGCACCCCTTAAAAACGACGGATGGAAACCGTGAAAATCCAACCAACAATTCTGTTTGATCACATGTGCTACGCGATAGGATTTGCGAGGTGGCGGACGTCTCTGAAGATCGCTTTAATAAATCCCAGAGTTTATCCTCGTTACAGGCGACCGAATTCACGTCTAATATCGAAAGTCGACCCCTCGTTCCGCGTTCGAACAAATAGTTTTCGGATTCCCTCGCACCCTTTCGAACGATTTTCGGTCGGGAGTGACTCCAGCTTTGGAAATATCATAATTGCCGGTGGAGGGGAATCGTTTCCTCGAGTGGTCGGGCGTTCGATCTTCGCCCAGATTTTGTCTCGCCCGTCTCCTCCGGGGAGGAATTTATCGACGGTTTCCATATCGCTGAGAGGTCCAACTAGCGCGAACGCGTGACGGATCCGAGATACGTTCCGACTGGTTTCTCCTTTATAACAACGTCCGATAGCCGAGCGCGGCATTACGCGAACCGCGGCAACAAATTTCCTTTATTCAGGGTGAATTTTTTTTTTTCTCCTGTTCTCCCCGTTAGAATTTCCTCCGTTGATACACGTCCACCCATCGATCAACGTCCGGCAACGAGTTAGGGGAATTTTTTAACTCGCGGGGATTCCGCAGCCAGCGAGTACCGGGCGCGACGATGATCCTTCGCCTCTCCTCGATCCCGTCGCGTATACATCGTCATAACAAACGGTATTTGACCATCGGGGTCCTATTCTGCCTCCACCGGAGGAGGGGGGAATCGCTGCATCGCGGAGTCAACTCGTCGGATCGTAAGCTCTGATTGATCACCTGAAATTTATAGAAAATATGGAATATTATTTGCGCCGACTGACGGGACTCAGCTCTCGCGTATATGTATAATGCCCCCTTCGGTGGAAGGAGGCTGGAGGCGAGGGGCGAACCGAACCACGAGAAACCCCCGAGGGGTTGACAGCTTGACTAATACGGCTAGACCGCTAGAATGTAACGAGCGAAGAGCGAAGCGACCGTCTTGAAATATCCGCCGCAATTTCGGCCGCTCGCCACCGGTACTTCGAATCCATAGAGCAGCTATGCGCCCCGACCGAGGCGTACATATTTCCATATTGCAACACGATAGACTTGTATAAGTCAGGATTTACAAATAACTGGGAGCACTCGACTTTACCGTACACGTAATCGAGAACCTTTGCCAGAAATAAATTTACATATACTACACGTTCGCCTGTACGCGGTTTCTTCCAGGCGTTGGTATCTCTTGCTTTTTTTTACCTTTCCCCTTTCTACTCTTTCGTTTCGAGAAAAATTCTGACGCGTCTGAAGTCTGAAAATATTTTTGCAGTTCCCGATACGAAACGGTTCCCGACAATGGCTCGAGATAAAGTGCGAACAGTGCGTAGCGATTCTTTCCGTCTTGAGAATGAAACAATTTAGGGGCGTCGTTATATCCAGACATCTGTGGGGATATGTACGTATACCGGGTACAGGCGAGCATCTCGAGGAACGTAGCGATTCTCGCGATATTTCTCAAGACGTAAGAAAGTTCGTTTGACGGGCGAACAATCGGTGATAGAAAGGAGAGTAAATTGTTATAGGGAAAGATGAAGTTTGTCGGAATCGATAATCGATCCCCGAATCGAACTGCGGATTACTATTAGCCGTGGAAAACTGTTTCGCCGCCTCCTCCGGGCCTCGTTAACCGTGCAATCGGTCATTTTGTTGAAATTACCGCGAACCGATTGCTTTCGATGGTATATAGTACGTGTTACCGGGGATAGACGTAGACGAGGGTCAGGAACGAAGCGAAACGGGGTCGCTGAAGTCTGATCCATCACTCGACTTTGCGAACGGTTACCCTTGTAACGCTGAAAAAAGATTCCTTCGAGGTCGTTAGACGTTTGCAAAATCGTTTACGATTACGATTCGTCGAACGTCGTTCGTTGCTTGAGCTCAGAAATTATTCCCTATCGCAAACATCGTGTTTTTTGATTACCTCGCAAAAAAAAAAAAACAACAACAACAAACCAATCGTTTGTTCATTTCTGTTTCAGGTACGTATCCGTATTCATCATCCGTATCGTCTTTTGTTTGGTCCCCTCTAAAAAACGTAGTGTCAATTTGGTCCCGACGATGCCTACCCGCCGGGTATTCCGTGAGTATTTAAACGCCCCCTCATCTCAATCCTGTCGAGGACTATAGCCGAGATATCTCCAATTACACTATGGTAGCGTATAGTAATTAATCGCAAAAGTTTGACGAACGGGTGAGGGGGGGGTGTACGGGAGTCACGAGGGGAAGGAGATACCGGTCGGCGAGTTTTATTCTCGGGGTAAAATTTCGAGGAGAAATTATTTTCCCCTCCCCCTTCCGTCCGCAGCTCGCGTTACATTATTTCGATTATCCCGAACTCCCGTACAGATTCGCGATCCGAACAAAGGATGAAATTTCAATTTGAACTGAGATTTTCGCCGTGATCCACGGGATCCGAATAACTTAAATATCAACAACGTTATACCACCAGGGGTGAGTTGGGACTACTCCTCTCCAGCGAGGGAGTAAATACGAAAATAAGTGAACTGTACGCGGAGGTTATTCCTCCCGCTGGGATTCTTCCCGCGCGACGATCCTCACGGAATTTTCTTTTTCCCCTTGGCACCGGAAGTCGCGCGTACGCGTGTAGGAAACACGCTCAAGAGAATGGGAGAAACAATATTTACGTATTATATGCGAACGGTTTCGTTGGCGGTGTGCACATATCCGAACCGGACCTTCTTTTTCCCGGAAATTTTCCGACGTCTTCCAGATTTACAGTCTCCGTTTTCATTTCTGAAATGTCGGTCTCCGGGTGTCCCTTTCTCCTCTCGTCCCCATAAATTCCGAGTATACGAAATCCCCCGTTGATTAATCCTTTTTAGAACCGCGGAGCTCTTCAATCGCTCCGCAAAGGCAATCGGAAAATGATCGAAAATCCGCGGAAGAGAATTTCCTCACGGCCGTCGACTCCCTCATTACTTTTAAGGTGCGGTGGGCGGTAACGCGGACTCCTCTCGCTTAAGACCATATTAGAGATTAGTCCCTCCTTTATCCTCCTTTGTCTTATAATTTTTTTCCTTTTTCTCTTTTTTTTTTTGTGGAAAGTCGCGCGAACCTCGGATTCCCGCCGTGGTAAAGACGTAGGGGCGGAATATAGACACGGGGAAAAAGTTTACGGCGACGGTGATGGTGTTTTAAAGTTCTCGAGGCGGCGGCACCTGGCGAGCTACGGTCTCCTCCGCATTCGTCGACAGCGAGCCTCTTCATTTCTATTAGCCCGGCACGGTTCACCCTCCGAATCCCCAATGCCGCTGACGCTACCCTCGACCCGCGCGACTCGCGGCTCGAATCTTCCTTCTCTTCGTTCCTCATTGTTCTTCGGGGGGGGGGGGGGGGGGGGGGGGGGGGTTCCCCCCCGTCTAAACGCTCGGGCCCCTCGAAATATCCCCGTAGCTGCAGTATACCAACCTACCCGTAAAGTTTTAAAGTTAAAGCCGAGCTGCCGCGAGGAGTCAAGCCTTTCGCTTTCGCGATATACTTGTGCCGCTGACTTCTGAGCCGTTTTTTTTTTTTTTTTCTTTTTTTTTTTTTCTCCATTTTGGCGGGATACAAGCTGACTCGCTCTTTTCTCCGGTATCGAGAGCTCGCAGTAAATTCGGTGGCGTGTGGAGATTTATCGGATGAATTCGAGTTTCTTCCGACTCGAGTGTCTCGATCTAATTTGGGAACAAGCTTGCAATCGCAATTCGTAATTCGCGGGTTTCGATTACCCACTTGTTTGACAACCACTTACGGATACTCTTGCCTTCCAGTTTCTACTTTCTCAAGCAGAAATAATACCGGGAACAGGTCAATATTTGCACAGCTAATGGGGTAAGGTACAGTAACTTTCGTCCGCCGAAAGTCACCGCGAAACGGAAGATGCGATAGCGTTCTTTCGCCTACCAATTAGGAACACGTCGCGTGCGGGTGGAGCTCGCTGTCGGAGGATATGAAGTTGGAAATGATATTTTTTTTTGGTCACCGTTTTCGTATTTCGAAACGACTCGTTATCCCGCGATATTCGATCGAGTACGGCGTGTCCGATGTACGGGGAGTACGGCGGGTAATTGGAAATGCGTATAAAAAAATAAAAAATGGCGAGGAGGGGGTTTATTTGGATTGAAAGAGTCTTAGCGCGAAGTCAAAGCCTGTAAGTAATTGAACCCGGGGGATTTCTTTTCAACGTAGCGTTTCCTCCCTTCAGAATCTTGGAAATATGAATCCAATAGACGGAGCGCGGTGGCCCGCCGCGGAGTCCCGAGGATATTCTATCTCGATCCGCCATCCCGTAGCACCGGTTGGGGAGCGTAAATTAAAATGTCTCCAACGCTATCGACTCTACTTTCTCCTTTTTCCTCTCCTACCTTCGTCCCCCCCGTAGGTCCTTCCTTATAAAGCGCGCACGGGGAATCGATTCCCCCCTTCCGATACTTGAGGATATTCCGAAACTTCGCTTCTTCTCTTTAAACGGAAAAGTGAAAACTCAACCCCCAGCGAGTAAGAGGGTCGATCCACGTCGCGTTCGTGCGAGCATCGAGAATGTCATCTTCGCTACGCGAATCGCGATAGCTGTTCTCGCCGCGACAACGAATAATACGCTTCATGATCTCGTATACCGTCGTAAAAAACCAAACCGCAACCAGACTAAACACTTTCAGATTTAATCTGGAAGAGGTGGGGAACGATTTCGGTTATCTTTACGAGCGGAGCCCGCCGTACGATCTCAAATGAATTAAAGGAGCTGTGAAATATCGCGTCTCCCAGCTGGATGACGACGTTTTATTTCGTCAAAAATTGGTCTTAGAGCGCTCGTCTTTCGTGGAGGGATTTTACGTCCTCCTTCGACTCGCGGTTTACAACCTCGAAGTTGGCGTAATAATGCGCGTAAAACAGACCGCCTCGTTGAGAATATCGGGAAAATCACGGTAGCCGTTACCGGTGTGCGTACGGCGTATACGTACGGGTATCGCCGACGCGATTCCGGATGCAGTTTATGCAAATCGATTCTTCGCGGAGACTCGTGAGAGCCCCCAGGATTCACTCTTCCAGTCAGATAGGGCGTGAAATGTTTGAAATATTACTGCGATTTCCTACGCGACGGACCTTCCGGCTCCTTTTGGCGGAAGGCCAGTGTCACTCCGGAATCGAAGTAAGTGATATAAATCAAAACGACTACCGGTAAGCACCGCGACACTCAAACCCTTGCCGATTTTCGTCGAAAAACAACCGCGGAAAAACTACTTTTATCAGCGTCACTTCATCGCAAACCAACGCTAGTCTACTTCGCCATTTTATTCTCATTCTTTCTCTCGAGCCCCGGAATCGATAACGACCTTCATTCGTTTCGAACCGAGCATTTATTTCGTTGAGAAAAAAAACCGAGAGAAGAGTAAAAACAGGGGGTGGGTTTTCGCGGACGCGATCGAATGAAATTTCGGTGAAATTATCCGTTCCTAAAATTCATTTTTTATGCAGAAAATACCGCTAACAAAACGAAGGGGGAAATATCCGTGAAAAGTTGTGAGGTGGATATTTTTTTCCGCCCGTGATTTCTCCGGACGTTCGATCGTTGATCAAAGTAGTTTCGCGGTTAGCTCGTCGTTCATTTATGCGGAGTGGCTGAGATACGAGTGACTGTCGTCCGACCATTCGAGAAAATTGAAGTACGCTCCAAGTGAAATCATGCGCGACGTAGCCCTCGTCTCGCTCTCCGCAAGTTTAGATCATGGCTCGTTGCCCGGTACCCTGCATAACGCCGCTACCCTGTTTTCCCACTTTCCCGCTTTCCCGCTTTCCCGCTTTCCCGCTTTCCTGTACTTTGCGGAGGCAATGTTCGCTTCCTCGTTTCTCCCTACCGCAGGACTCGATTAGGGAATCTCCTTCTCTCGGCCCTTTTCCTTCTCTCGGCCCTTGTTCCAGGATCATAGCGCAGCCCATCTGTTCCCCGGCCCTTGCCGTACGCGAGAGTATACAGCGCGTATCCGATGCCCTGGAGAACCGCGTCCGAGGCAAAAGCTCAGACTCGGAAAGCACGCGATTCAAGCGAAATCTGAATATAGATGTTCGGCTCAATTCACTTTGCTACGCGGTGAATATGAAACGTCGCGTCGTCAACGGGCAGGACAACTCTCCGAATATCGTACCGTTTCCTTTTATCTCCACATCCTTTTTCACTCTTCCCTCAACATTTTTTTTTCTTGTATCCCCTTTATTTTTTACTCCGCTTCCTATTCCGTACCGCCGTTGTATAGCCGGTAATTCACTTATTCAAAAGATCCCCGAGTATATGTAAAGTGCATTTTCCAACCGAATGACCAATATGCAAAGTCGTCCGATGCATATCTCGCGAATTATTATACCGAGGATTTCGAACACCCGGAAAGTTGAAGATAAGCGACTTCCTTTCCCCTGCGTAGAGAAAAGTTGTATATTCTCCGAACGGAATATAACGTCGCGGCGTTCCCGATTCCCGAACTATGCGGATACGTAATTTTTACAAACGGAGAATTCCAATCAACGGAAACCTTCGAATCTCAAATGCTTGTTCAAAACGCCTTCACTCCCTTTTTGTCTAGCGTCCGAAAGGGTCAGATCGGTGAACCCTTCGCTCTCGCTGTAACGAATTCACGTTACTTCGTTAAACAACCCCGCCCTTTGATCCGGGCATACGGGCAGTACTAATAACCGTAATTATACCAAAAGGTTACGTTGAAAAACAAAAAAAAAAAAAAGAAAAAGGAAAAAAAAACACCAACCGACAAACAAGTACGTTTAAAAGTGAGACCGGCATCGGTAAAGTATAGATGCGCGCGTATACCCGGATCTGTTTTCCACGTTGGTTTCGAACCCTCTGCAAAGGGTTACCCGTCACTCGCTAAAATATCCCGGTGGTTGCGCGAACGACCCTCATATTATATCGATCCCGACCAGCGGCACCCTGAACACAGCGCCGCCGAACCTCCGGGGATGTGTATTATAATATTCCTGCGGAGATAATTCCCGATGCTGCGAGAATTTCAATTTCCGCTTTCGCTCGATCGTTTAACGTGTGGAAAAAAAAAAAAGTTCCTCGGAGTGCAGCTAATTCCGTCCTGGGTACACACAAACGAGTCGGTGTATCGCAATCGCTTAGCGATCTCCGGAGTGTAACGTAACACAGACATCAGTTAGGAAGACGTAGCTGGCGCGCGTTTGTCAAACCTGTTGTTGCTGCAGGTGTTTTCCGCGAGATCGCGAACGCTTCCATATAATACAGCGTCGCGTTACCGTCGCATCTAGCCAGATTGCGGCGCTGCGAGTGCGAATCACGCGGTTGCAATTACATTGCTCGACCTCTCGCTAGAGCTGGAGGTGGTGATTTCCGCGGCGTTACGATGATTAGCTCGCGGAGAAGGCGGCGCAGGTATACGCGGAGACGGTACAACGGCGTGCGAGTATCGTGAAATATGGTTTCTATAGTAGCGGGCGCGTTGTTTCGCTCCACGGTTCGCACCGACCAATAATTGCGTTCAATTTACAGTGCCGTAAAACGTTGCGCGTAATTCGTTTCGACCGAAAATATTATCTACCAGGGTAATTACATGCTAATTAAGGTACGCCACGTGCTAATTGGACACCCGCGTACAGCATATGAAATACCTGTACTCGAAACCGGTTTCTATTAATTCTCACGCCGTTGTACGGGACCGCGTGTAATCTACCCAAATTCGAATTACACGCCGAATCGGAATAACGCTCCGATATCGAAACTGGTGTCTTCATTTTTTCTTTCGACATCCTTCGTTCGGTTGAAATCCCATCTCCGCAGCTGGCTACCCGAACATCGGTTTCAACTGTAATCGGAGCAAAAGCCTCGACGATAAAATAAGTTGGATCGTTAAGTCGGGTTGAAATGTGGGCATTGTTCCGACGAAATTCGGTAGCTAGCGTCGAGTTATAACCCTTCGTAGTTGTGACGCGATCTTGGTTGCGCGATTTTAGTTTGACTCGTTTCAACTAAAAGCGGCGAACGACGTTGCCGTACAACGTTGAGTTCGGGCGTCGTAACCACGCGAAATTGAACGGCGCGTTTCAGAGGCGTCAAAGTCACGTCAAAGAGCTTTGTTTGACGCGCGAGTCGAGAAATTGCGTAGTTTACTATCACACAGTCGAGCAACGGAGGGAGAAGGTCGAACGCGTACAGGGGTATACACGTATTCCGCGTGTATGCAAAGCATTTCACCGCCTCTACCGCCGTACGCTTAATAGATCGTTAAAACGAAACATTTCGCCCAAACGGGCTGGCAAAATCTGCGCCCGTTTACTCCACGCGCTTGAAGAAAATTCCACGCGATATCTGAGGCTGAGCGAATCGCGGATTTGAAAAGTACAACACAATTTCGAAAGGTACGAATTACATCGGAGAGACGAAGTTAAAATATTCCCGTTTATTAATCCAACGCGACATCCTGCAGATGTGTTTCGAGCCTGATAAGCCCGACGAACGTTACGTACGTTATACAGGTATCTCCGGGTTTTCGCATTATCTGCAATATTTACTGGCTCGTTTGCTCGGAATAGTAATCAGGGGGTGTGTGTGTGTGTGTGTGCCGCTATGGGTTTCAAGGGTGAAGGGGGTAACGATTTGACCGTTAAGTATCGGCGCAATCCATTAAAGGGGCACGAATAGCGAAGAGGCTTGAGAGGACCTCGTGAAATTCGTATGCTTAGTCACGTACTCGCGATTCATTCCTCCCCGGCTCACCGCCCGCCATTTTCCTACCATTCGGAACTCACCCTCTTTCACCGTTTTCCTCTCTTTCCATTGTTTGTCGCAAACGTCCCAAGGGAGACGGAGTCCGCGGAAGGGTTCCGCGTCGCCTGCGACTCGGAAAACGCGGTACGCGCGAACTGGGTGTAAAAGGGTGGCGAGAAAATTAGCATACGGGGACAAGTCCGAGGCGAGCCCCTTCGGACCAAGTGCCGCGCGATCCCCGAAATTTCCGAGAATTATTCTCCCGCTCCGGTCTCTCGTCAAATAACCACGGGGCTTCTTCTTCTTCTCTCTTTCTCTCTCTCTCTCTCTCTCTCTCTCTCTCTCTCTCTACGTAAATGCTCGCTCAAACATTTTCCCACCGTACGACGGGCTTTCCTCGATCCCATCCGTCGCGTAAAATGAGAAAATAAAACTTCCTTTCCTCTCCGTATACGTACGAACTCGTTTCTGTATACAGAGGACAATTTTTCCGATATCCCGTCGCTACCTTGGCTCGCGGAAAATCATTTCCACACACTCCCCCAGGAACTTTATATCCCCCGGACGGAACGATATCGTTTTTAACGACGATCTAACCGATCTCCCCCTTCCGTTTCGCCTCCGACTCTCTTCCTCTGTTTGCTCCTATCGAACGCTCCGTTGGACCGTCTCTGCATAAACCTGGGTCAAACAACGAATCCAGCCAATACCTGAGTACACTGTACACGAAAATTAGCGACCCAACCTGTTTCGGCTTTGAAAAACACCCAGTTCCGAAACCTCTTAACTGCTCGAAAAATTGAACGTTAAGCTTCGACACGCGCTGTTCTCAGCTCGACCGAACCCCGCGATCGGAGAGTTAATGCTTTCGATATCGGCCGTTCCGCGAAACTCTGGGGACACTCGAACAAAGGAGTAGTCACCACGTTTCGCCAAATTTTACCGAACTCGTTTCAACGATCGAAATTCGCACGGGTGTTACGCGCAGAGATCAAAAGTTCGCTGTTGCGAGGTAATGCCGAATTTACGTTACTGCGTCAATAAATTTTTCGAAGGATTACGCCGTTGACGAATTCAACAATCGGGAAATTCGGGCTGAGATTATTTCGAGTAAATAATCAATTCGGTCAGGGCTCGCGGTGGTATTCTTCGAGCATACGGGGACGACCCTCTGAATTCTGCATCAGATGTCCCTCGTTTACAAAGTTAACGTTCCATTATCATGTAGAATAACCCTCGAAGGGGTTGGTTGGCCCTTTTTAATTTTTCATCAAGGTCCTCGACTTTTGATTCATACGTAAGAATTCTTATTGTCGTTCGTAGTCAACTGAAGTCGAACAGTTGTTGAATTAGGACTGTATTCGAAAATTCTTCTGAAATCATTTTTTCCCTCCTAATGTTTCAGGAAAGCCTCGAGGAACGTGTCCAAGAACTCGAAAAAACTTTACAAGCGGAACGAGCAGCCGCACAACGTGATCGCGCTACAATAACCAGACTCCAACGCCAAATCAACAAGGTAAGAGCGAATCGCGCTTCGCTTAAAACAGTACGACCTTGCGATCGGCTGAAAAATTTTCCAATCTTTTTCTCTCGTCCCCGCCGGGCGATATATTTTATTCGCGAATACCCGAGACAATCCTCCATCTCTTTTCCGTATAAAAGAAGAGAGAGCGAACTTCGCTCTGACTTATCGTCGCCCCACGCCGGACTTTCGGCTTTCGTAGGGAACCGCGAAACGCTATCGGATAACCGAGTGACCGGTACGGGATCGTAAACCAACTCGACCGCCCCGATCGCGTGTAATCACAGCTCTCCTGTTTCGAGCGATTTATATGCATTATGTCACACGGCCACTCCGCCTTCTAATACCAGAAAAGCGAGCGAGCGAGCTAGCGACCGACCGACCGACCCACCGGCAACCGTGATTTATATTTCCCTTCGCGCACCGCGCACCGGCTATCCCGGAGATTATCCGACGACTCGTTTCTGTTGTACAGCGCGCATTCTTCGCGTTGCACTCCCGATGCCACAGGGCGCCCTACTCCGCGTCTAACCGTATTCCTTCGTTTCGGCCGTACCCCGCGAGCCGGGGGATGTGTAGGATCGTGTTTTACAAAAATCAGGTATTTCCTTCCTTCTTTCCTTCCGACGCGACGACGTGGTGAAACGTCGTTGTAACGTCGACGCGTCGTTGCACTCGAAAATAAATGAGGACCGTGGTAACGTGAGGGGGCGCGGAAATTCCTTTCGAAATAGAAAAGAGAGGAGATAAAGATTTTGTTCGACGACGACCGCATGCTTCGAACGTATCGCGGTTGTTGGAGATTCGCGAAATTCGTATCGAAACGGCGGGCGAAACACGTCGCGGTACTCAACCCCGTGGATATACTCCGCGTTTTTTTTTTTTTTTTTTTTTTTCTTGTTTTGGATATAAATCATAAGCGCAAAAGTTCGTCGCGATTCGAATCCGCTGCATACTGTAGCAGCGCCGGAGTACCGACCGTCGCGGGAACAGTGACAGCTGTAATGGCTGGTCGCTGTTAATAGATACCTGCTATCTAAAATAGTTGCGATAAATTATCTTTATACCGACGTATACCCGTACATCTGAACCGGAGTCCAAAGTCGCGGGGCTGTGTGGTATAGCTACCAGCTTTCGCGCGGATGCAAAATATTCTCTCTCTCTCTCTCTCTCTCCCCCGTCCCCACGCGTGTTTCTCTCCTCTTTTTCACTCTCCAAATGCAACTGCAACTAGCTACGTTACATACGCGCGTACGTATATTATAATTCGCTCTGGACGATTTATCGAGCGGAATCGAACGAATCGGGAATAATATCGGACCGGGCGTACACTTACCGGGTACAGTGAATTGTTCGTCCGTTACGTATTCCCCTTACCCAGGTTTGATCGTATTTCGATTTACGGATACGCTTAGATCGCGCATACTAAACGCGCGCTCGCGCTAAACGATCCTACCTGCATTGTTCTTTATAATCTTAATTTATTAGCGAGCGATTCTCTCAGGCCAATTCGATCGCCTCTACCCCGTGTACATCGGTGTTCGCCACGTACACAACACTACTCCTCTATGAGATACCGTACCTACGAGGTGTTGAAACCGGTTGGCCGGTCGCTGCGATTTCCGATAAGCCCCGGGACTGTCTCGAAGCTAACGATATTCGCGGTAGTTTCGAGGCAGTGACGGCTTTAACGAGGCCTTAATACACTACGGGGTTATTCGACGAGCGAACGATCCTTTCGCCAATGGATCGGAGAAGGAAGGAGAGACACTCCGTATCAAATCCACTCAAACCTCCGGCTTCGTTTTTCATTCTTTCGCGTTCGTTTGTTTGCTCGTTTTTCCTCGTTTCGTTTTTTTTATTCATTTCATTTATTTATTTTCATTTTTTTTTTTCTCTCACTCTCTGATATACGCAGAGGTGCGCGCGAAGTAATTTGCAAGTGTCAAAGATTAGCGATTCGCGTCTCATTTTACATAAGCGCGCACGCGCCACGTGTCGTACGGCAAATTGTCGATACATTTTCCCCATCATTTTTCTTCAAATCTCACGATTTATTTCCCATTTTACCGTTCTACGGTCGAACGTCGTCGTTCCTCGATGTGTCGCGATAAATTTCGTCGATCGGATCACGCCCACGCGCGTACACGGGGTGCTGAATTGTTTATATACATAATTATCGTAAATTTAGTCCGCGCTAATTGAGGGGTACGGCTACATACACGTAATACCGGTAGTAAATTTACATAGGAATTTTCAGCTTCGTATCGTTTGTGCCCAAAAAACGAAACGCGAAACCGAATTTGATCGCCGCGCTTTCTTCCTGTTTGCGAATGATATAAAAAAAAAAAAAACGACGACTTCATTCTCTCGCCCGAGTAACCTGCATCGGCGATTTTCCGACCCGAAGAAGTAGGAATTCACCCCACCCGGCGAGTTTTCTCCAATTTATATCTCTCCCACTCTCTCTCTCTCTCTCTCTCTCTGTGGATTCCCTTTCGCCGTTTTTCGGCCCTCCTCCGAGGAAATTTGAGGGAGACTGTTTCCCGATGGCGGGCTCGCATGTCTTTAGACGGGCACACGCGTACGCGTGTATTTATTTTATGTATATATGTATATATGTAGATCATACACTCGCGAACGAACCTACATGAGCATAAAATTGCGTAGCTGCGTTGTTGTGACGGGTGGCGGACTGCTGCTAAAAGTAAAGGGCGTAGAGTGAAGTATGAAGAGAGAGAGAGAGAGAGAGAGAGGATATAGGTCTGTTTTTGACGTCGAGCCCCTCCATTTGCAAGCCTATAAAATATTACGACGAAAACAACCTCTTTTTTACCCCGCGCCTCGCCCAGTCCACGCGGGGAAAATGATACGCGCGCGTACACACACACACACACGCGTACGTATACACTCGTTTGATAATCTCTTACGATTTATGCCTCCCGTCGTCCCGATCGCGTTCCGCGGTGGTTCGGACCTGTAGGAAGGCAAACGTCGAGTATATCGGTACGATACCGCGGTGCTTCAAACCTATGGACGATGAAATTTTGCACGCCGCGCCGCTGGAATCGCAACGGCGAGTTTTGCGGGAGCGAACGATTCGAGTATAGTTTATTGTCCCGGGTATGAAAATGAAAAACACATCCCGTTTTATCGCCGTAACACCGCCCGGCAGCTCCAGATCCGTACCTCCTAGTCGCCTATCGATTAATCGTAACAACGTTATACACACGCATACCATCGACGTTATAACCACCGAGAGCGCTACGTTTATTTCGTCCAACGTTTCGCGTAACGTACGATATACGGCGATAGCGAATATTTTGGCCGCGAGAGCTGAAATTGATGACTTTATACTATATATTGAATTTTTTTGATATTTTTGGTTTTTGGTTTTTTTTTTTTCTTCTTTTTTTTTCCCTCCATTCCATCAAAAGCGTAGAATCGGGACGGCGGAATTTATTTACGCGTAATTTGTAGTTTGTAAAGCGAGCGCTCACCATCCGGTTTATCCGAGTTACCGTATAGTTTAAATCAGTTTGGTGAACAAGTCGGTTCGGTTGAACAGGACTAACGGGTTACGGAATATTATATCCCCCGGATAAACTGAAAGAGAATTTAAGCCGAGGGTGTAGCGGAAAGTGGATGGGAAAATTCGTAACCCCGACAAACTCGGAGGACGGGTGAATTACGATTCGGTAAAATTGCTTTTTGCTTACTTTCCGACTACAGATTATTCGAAAAGAAGCGAAACGAATGATCCGCGCTCGTTTTCGAACTTGCGAAAAACATTCGAAAATTATTTTGTAAGGAAAGGAAAAAATCGACCGTCAAAGGTTACGACGTACGACGGGCAGCGCGATGACGACGGTACATTACATCGCGGAATTTCCAACGGCCGAACGACGGGCGAGTTCGTGATGAAGGTGGAATTAAATTCAGAGGGTAATAGACGAAAGGTCCATTTAACTATAGCCTTACGATGGAGCGAGAGCGAGTCGTTGGTTGAATCCCCTTCGTCGGGGGGTGGGGGGGGGTTTTGCCCCCTCCTTCTCGAAGCACCCTTGTCCCTAGTTCTGCTGCTAGTTCCATTTCGCGGGACTCATATTCATTACACATAATAGGCCATTTTCAGTGTAGGAGCACTTTCGGCTCCGCCTCAACAAATGACAGTCGAGTGTTTATCATTTTCTCCGCACTAACTCAACTCTGATGGAATTATTATTCACTCTCGTACCTCACGAATGTTCCTTCAACCCTTGCGCTCGCGATATCCGGCAGCTCTTGTTTCCCGCACATCTTCCTCCGTTCTCGCTTCGATATTTTTCTCTCGCAGCTGAAACGTATATTCTCTTTCCGAACTGAATATATATATTTCGCCGGAACCGTGAGAAGTCCAACTTTTCGTATCCGCATCTTCGGAGACGTATCCGATAACTCACTCGCACCGCCTTCTTCGCTCGGTTCTGGAAAAATATACTTAAAATTCCCATTTTTATCGCATTAGTTGGAAATTAAACGACGCTGTACGTCACATCCGATTCAACTTTTCCACCGCCGACTGCGGAGGAACGAAAGAGAACGATGTCGAAAGGTAAAAACAAAAAGGCCTTGCAAGGTTTAATGTTGCGTAAGAAGAAATTGAACGAACGGAAAGAGAGAAGACTTACGGAGAGCCGCGTACAAACGTAATGGGACGCGAAACGTCGTCGAAAGCAACGAAGCTGTAGGTATACCGGACCTCCCGCAGTCACGTATCCATCGTACCCTACGTGCAACCATTAGACGCGACACGCGAGCGATGCAGTTTCGTAAACGGACGGCGGTATACGCGCTATCATATCTGCACTGTTTGAGAAAGACGTACGTTCCCGCGCGCCCCGTACCCGGAACGCTCGTCGGTTAATTCCCCCGGGATTGTCAACTGCCAGAGCCGCTGTACCCATGTATAATCTTATTAACGAAATGGAGATTCCCATTTCTCTTGGTCTTCAACCTCTGCTACCGTGCTGCAGCCATGTTTACCGGTAGAGAATCACCAGAAGAACGAGATTAAAGCCGTGTTATACCTACCTAGCGTGATATCGCGTCCTTAGTTAGTCGGAGAAGATTAGAGGAGTGTGATCTTTGTCATAAGGTTAAATAGTAGAAGTGTACCGAGAGACCGTTTAACATGTCGGCGTAGCAAACTTCGCTCTAAACACTCCCGTCCGCGTCCCAAAGCACTTTGACAAAACGCGAGCACACACGGTTGGACGATGTTTACAGTCTAGCCTGAATTCCTAGCAGGGTAGAGATGTGTGTACAGTCGAGTACCTACCGTCGGAGCGACGAGAGAAGGGAGAAAAGGCCGACGATTTTAAGGCAGCGCGGTGAACAAACAATAAACAGAATTTTTCGCATTCTCATTTTACGGAGTCTCTCCGGGACTCGCCTACATTCGTTCACCTCGGGCATTTGGTCTTTCCTTCTTCTCTTTGTTATTTATTTATTTTTTTTCTTCTCCTTACGAATTCGCTTTCTTCGCTTTCCGTCGGCCAGGCTTTTTTCCACCCCGATTACCTCCTGAAATACCTCGATATCGGTAGCGCCGATATCCCGCACAGCGAAATTCGATCGTTTGTTTCTCCTTCTTCACCTACGGCCGGAGAATCTCAAAGATAGCGGGTGCAGCCGGATCGTTGTGTGGGTGCGGAACTTCGATTCGATCCAACCAGGATCTTGGCGGTGGTCAACCCAGATTCGTCCGGATCGCACCTCGATATTGTGTACCTGGCAAAAGTTATATCGCCTGAAAACCATTTAGATTTAACGAGTGGTACTCGATACGTTCTCGCGGGGGGGTATAGTCGCAATATCGCGTATACCGCTGAGAAAATTTTCCGATAAAGTTCAAAGTGTCATCGTAAAAGCACACTTTATACTTATAGTTCGAGACGATTTTACCTACGCGGGAATTATACCGATATCCTCTCGGACGGTTCAACGTAATCCAACAGCTGGGAAAGCGGAGATCGGAACAAAACCCTTGGCTAAGAAAAATTGGATTTGCCGGAGACCGAGGTTCTTCTAATCTTCGCAAACAAGATAAACCCACCCTAATAATCCGACTGACGCGAACTCAAGTGATTACCATCAACGTACCGCGTCCACCGCGGTGCGCTTCCTATTTGTCGATCGAAATATATTAATTGAATCGCCGCTGATCCCGCGTGCATAATTACCGAGCATATACCCGGCGCTATTAGTTCTCGGAGCCCGGTACTCAATGGACGGGGACCGTTCGATCGGGTTCAACGCCGCCTCCGCCGTTTCCTTGGACCAAATTTGGATCGGCAAAAGTCTTCGGTCGGAGGAGGTATGTAGGCGCGGTGAAACCTGGGAGAGATAGTTCCTCTCAAACCGATTGCCATCAATACGTCAATTACCTACTGAGAATCCTGACCGAACGAACGGCGTCTTCTACCTGCATCGGTCCTTCTTCCTGTACAGATGTATCGAGGGACTAACCGCGGACCATCGAGATAGTCCGCGTTCGTACTGAATTTACTTGGCATACCTTGTTACCGCTCCGCGACCGATTCCGCAACGATCATCCGGACCACGAACACATCCGCGGTTCGGAGTCGAATATCCCGATGGATCGGAAAATTAGAAATAACTGACTCGAATTTTTTCAACGTCTCGTCTTTGCAGACCGTATTTTCCAGGTCCTGGGAGGGATCTCGATCGAACGGAGGAGAGAGGGAACGCCAATTTTTCAGATTCGATGAAAATTCATCTCCTGATTCATGTCGGAAATTCGCCGCTTTGTTTCCATGGCGGCGAACCACTTTTGTGGACCCTCCGAGTTCGGTAGCAAGAATCGGAAACTGCGTTTCCTCTCGACGGTTTGTGGTCGGTGGTATCCATTAGCCTAACTAAAGCTACGACGATAAGAGGGTTCTCCCGGGACTCGGAAGAGCCAAAGAATTATTGTTTTTTCATTACTCATTTCCGGAGACCGAAAATACCCCCTCGCCCCGCCTCCCCTTCGAATCGCTCATTGGTACTCCCGGTTCATCTCTGTGATCTGAAGAGGCTGGACGTCTTTTGCGTTCGCTTGTAACGAGGAGTGCGCGTAGGGTAGTAACTCTCGGTTGGGGGGGACGGACGTAAAGATCGTCGGGGAAGACGAGCGAGGGATCGCGTGGCGATGGCGCCAACGATCAGGACTCCCATGTATAACGTATGTACGCGGCACAACGGGAATTGCTCTTACACTACCGCGTGTCACATCGGGGCGAGTCGCAGATAAACGTAATTGAAAGCTCGGTCTGTCCCCCATTTCTGTTGCCGCTTTTCTCGCACTGTCGTCATAGATGTCCGTTTCGCATTATTCCACTCACGAGTGTCATCGCGCTGGTGTCCGCGTTCGTCATTTTATCGTCCTTTCTTTTTTTCTTTTTCTCGCGGTTATTTCCGTTGTTTCTGACCCTTTATATAATTTTCTCATCACATTTTCGTTGGCCATCCTTTGTTTCGAGCGAAGTTTCGGATGCCTCGACAATTTTACTGAAAGGGATTCCCGCTTTTTTTTTTTCTTTCGAGAGAAATGACGCGGACAAACGGCGCCGTTTCTCATCCCCGCGACCGAAAACCACGCTGTTTTACAAGGACCGTACCTTATTTTAGGGGAAGGAAGTTTTGGCCACCGTGTCAGCGAATATTTCGAACGGCATAATCGTAAACGGCGCCTTGGTGCCGCGCCAATATCCGCAAGTTCGCGATACGCTATATACGCGAGGCACAACGATATCCGAAATCGCGATACGGCCGGTGGGAGATAAACTTTCAATTCTACTGCAGTCTCCACATGTTAACGACGGGGTAACCGAAACCACACCCTCCTCCCCTTTCGCCGGCGAAGGCTCTTCCTCCCAGAGTTTATAAAGCGGAAATTAACAGGAATTTGCGGCTGGGAACGAACTTAGTTTCATACGAAAGTTGGCTTTGCTCCCCCTGAGCTCACTCGACGTATTGTCCGTAGGTATATATTACGGATACATCACTTCTCGACTTCGCCTTTTCCCTCCCCTCCACCGAGTCCGCGAAACCGCCGACCAAAAAGAATCAAACTCACTCCGATTTCTTCCTCCGCTTGACGAATTCCCGAATCTTGGAACAACGCTCGTTCCGGGTGATCCGCGTAATCGTAACCGTCGGGTATTCGAAATATCCAGCGAATAAACCCGGTACAAGGTATGCGGAATTGCCGGTAGGTACGCCTGGGTCTCCATACCCCCGTCAACTCCGAAACTTTCCCTCCCATGAAGCCGTTCTGTAATTATGATTTCCTGACGGGAGGGTTGGGTCTCCGGCGTGGCTCGTAGCCGCGGATCTGGCAGAGGTCGCGGGACCGGACGTTACTCTGCACATCGTACTTCCGCCCGTGAGTCGGTTATGTGTATACAGATGTATGGGTGAGCGCCGTGTAACGCGTCGCGCACGGGACGGTGGGACGGCAAAGCCTGCGGCGTAACGCGGACTATGATATACACGCGGTAATATAATTTGCATGACACAGAGTCGCACGGTGAAGACGAAACCCCATAAATTACACGGTGCCACGGCGTACGCGTTTACCGACTCTTATTACGAGCTATTTTGTACGGGGAATCGAGGTCGAGCCTCACCCTTCGCGAAAATATGAATCCTCGAATCTCGGGAGAAACTCGAAGAACTCGATCGCACTGTGGATTGATTAAAAAGTGGCGTTACGGTTTCACGTGAACTACGCCGATTAAACCACATCCGTTTCTACGTCGAAAACTGAGACAGGTGAGACGGGGGAGATTTTGGGGATTTTCATCCCGCACCCCCGGGAAAAGGAATGACTGACGAGCGTCTGCTCGCTCCTTACGGTTCTCGGCTGAGGTTCTATATCTATGGGTAATTCCGCAAGATTCACTTACTGCAGACACACTCGACACTCGGGACAAATTACTATCGTATGGAAATTATGTCCTTAGAAGTTGGAGTGCGAGGTACGACGATCCCGCGGACAAAGTGGACGGGACTTGATGGAAAATGATAGGACGTACCGATTTCCCACTTTGGGAATAGACGAAAAACTTTTTCTCACCCAACGAGAGAGAGAGAGAGAGAGAGAGAGAGATGTGAGAGAGAGAGAGAGAGAGAGAGAGAGATGTGAGATGCGAGAGTTTCGCTGTGGGGTAAAAACAGCGAGAGAGAAGCGCACTTTATTCGCTTCGAGGATCTGGAAAGTGGCGAAGTGACATTTGGACCAGCTTGTATACGGGAATTATGATAATGGATTTTCCTTAGAGGCTCATCCCGCCTTAAGGTCGTTATGAAGGAAGCCTACGGTTATAACGTCTGAATTATTCATTGGTTGAAGAATGATCGTTATTATTATTTTTTTTTTTTATACATATTCTCCCTTTTCGTTTTTGCTTTCCTTTTTTTTTTTTTTCTTCATTCGCTTCTTCATATCCACCCGCACTTTCACCTCTTGACTTTGTATATTTTCCTAACGAGAAATCCAAGTTTCTACTATACTATACGTATGTCTGTAAATTCGGTTCTGCTTTGGAGAGGGTTTTATTTGCAAGAGCGGTTTTGAAACGGGGCTGAGAAATCGGTGGCGGCTCGTGCAATTGGTTACCCTTGCAATTTCCTCGCCCAGTGAAGCGCAGCTTCGGTTGATAACGTAGGATTTCTACCGGAGAAACTTTTCGAAGTACACAGTGGCGTGAAATTTTAATCCACTCGACGTGCCTCTCCCTTTCCACTCCCTTTTCTTTTTCTTTCTTCCTTTTTCCGGTACGGTATTCCCGCTCCCCTCTCCCCTCACCTCCGAACCCTCGGCTTTCAACAGGCGGCAAAGGGAGACGGCGAGATGGATAAAAAGTTGCGAACCCGGGAAACAAAGAATATTAGCGCGATTACCGCGAGAGAACGCGTTCGTTGTGTTGCCTGGTTTCAGGAGTGGCAAAGGGGCAGAAAGGAAGAGGTGCGTTGTTATTCCTCTCTCTCGTTCTCCTTCTTTTTGTCAGTGGAATTCACCCGCCCCCGCCCCACGGTTCGCTCCGTTTGCCCGTCCACTTTCGCGTCTTATTTTTTCTACTTTTTCTGTTGCGAAAATGACGAGGTTCGCGAAAGAAGAAAAAGAAAAAAAAAAACACTTGGAGAGAAAAAAGAGAAAAGAGAGACGGAATACACGTCTTTCGCAAACTCGAACCTAGAAGCCCTACGACGAGGTAAATGATGAAAGACCGAACAACGAACGAATGCCCGGCTGCAACTCCCCAGGGAAATCCCTGGAGAATTATAAACGCTTTACAACTCCTTAAAAAAATATGAGAAATAATACAAAACGAGGGAAAAAGAAGAAATAATTTCACGCACAATTTAACATTAATATACAATCAATCTTCGTAGAGTTCTGCCGACGTAAAGATTATTTTCAGAAAAAAAAAAAAAAAAAAAAGGAAGTGAAAAAAAAATGTTCATCTAGTGGTTAAATTTGGTAAAGAATGCGAAATATTTCAAATGCTACTTTATAATTTTCGCAGCGACTAGATTAGAAATACTTCCTCAAAGTTGCGGTACAGTCGAGAGTCCAGACAGTTAATTAATATCCAGCGTGTAATTACGCGAGTCGTAACAGCACCCGGGTTTGCCGTAGAGCGGAGTGCATCAGCCGACGAACGGATAGACCCCCGCACAGACGGTTTTCCTAATCGTCCGGACGATTGCGGAACACTTTAAATCTACTCCGACTCAAAACTACCGAGGATTTTCTCACTCGAATTATTCTCTAGCGGGTAAAATAGTTGCCTAATTAAAAAAGCGTCATACCCAGTCAACTACGATGCGTCTTGAAAAAAAAAAAAAAAAAAACACTCCGTGTCGTATAAACTTTGTAAAATTTCCCAAGTATAATTCTTCGAGAGAACTTTTCGAACGTACCTACTCAACTCTGTCCTTCTTTGTTAACCAACCAATCGGTCTCGACTCACCAAGATTTCTCAACTTTTTTCTTACCTTTCTCATCTCAATTAACCCCTAACTCTAATTAATGAAAAACTTTCATAGAAATTGGCGAAATATTAAACGTAGGTGATGTATCGCTTCGAGTTCGGTATCGGGAGAACTGAGAAAACGAAAAAAAAAGAGGTCCTTGTGGAAATGAAAAAAAATAAATAAAAGCCACAAAGCTCGAAGGAACGTTGTTACACCGGTGTCGAGGTCCGCCCGTAACTGTCGCAAGCCAGGAACTTCGTATGAGATATGGAGGGCATTCCGTCTAGCTGGTTGGTGAGGCGAACTCGAAGACAGGCTCTTCCTTGAAGGATGATAAATATTCGTAGGAGCAATTTACATCCCACTTTGCAAGGAGAAATCCCTATGGTACCTACTACCGCGTCCCGAATTCTCCTGTCCTCACACGCTGATATCGCCGCCGTTTCTACTACGTACCTTCTCCTCCTCTTTGCGCTCCTTTTTCGAGGGCCTTCTCTCCTCGAAGACCCCTCGCCCCGTACGTCCCCGCGCCGAATGCGCATCACCGACGCTCAACTTCGGCGTGCAAACTACGGCCACACGAGAAGCTGTCACTACGACGTTTACCGAATTGCCCAAAGTTTCTTCCCCCTGGTACGGGGGGTTTTTTTTTTTTGTTTTTGTTTTCTTTTTTCCGTCATGCACCCCGCGCATCCTTCATCCAGTTTGTTTTCCCTCTTACGCAATTTTTTTTCCGAGCTTCTCACGTCGCGACACATCACAAACCAATTAGCGTAATTGATATCGCGTACGACTCGGGAATTTTCAAAGGAACAATTAATTGCGAGTCCCGCTTCAAAAGGTCGCTCGAAATTAGCTTGCCGAATTTTCATCGGGGATCTTTTTTCGCACGTCGCGTGAAACGGCGACCTCGTACAACAAAAAAGTCGAAAGTCTTCGCGCTGCGAATTGACCGACGATGACTTCGACCCGCATATTATAACCTTTCGGGGATAAGGTATCGGTAGACAGACGGAACGAGTGTAGTCGACGGCGATCGGACATTAAAATCGATAACGATCATGCGGGTGATTTCGGAAATTGAGTAGAGGTTGACGAACGAACTCCGCAAGACCGTTGGACTCGAGGCAAATATCGATGGGATATTATGCGGGACGATCGTAGCGCGGCTACGTCCGTTGGAAAAACTTACACCGCGACTTTTCGAACGACGTTTGAAATTTCAATTTTTTAGCGACTCTCCTCACCCGTCAACGTTCGCTCGATATCGGTCAGAGTACGTCGACGCGCGGGTTCGCGGAGTGCGCGGCGAAGAACTGGCGAAAGGTTTTCTTCATTTATCCTTATTCGGGGCCCATTGATCAACGTTTGAAAACATAACACGATATATCAATATTTGGGGTTCGAAAGGCGAGAACTGAATTCCGAGGCGTCGAAGATGAATAACAGGGCGCGCGAGGAAAACGCCCTCCCGTTGGGGTGCCGGCGTCGCGGTGGCGCCAGAAGCTTCCCTTTTCTCGGCAGTTTCCCGGTCTCCCGTAGTCCCTTTTCCCCCTAATCGAAGCACCGGCTGATGTCTCGACATCAAATTATCCCAGACGGCACACTGGTCATCAACGATATATATAAAATAACGGAGAGTTATCGCCCGGCGCGAAACAGAGCTCGTATAAACCGATGAAAACCCTCCGCGTTCTCCCGATAAAAAAAAAAAAGAAAAACAAAGAAACGAACAAAACAAATAAAACAAACAAACAAATTTATACATCGCATAAAATTTGGGAACGAGCGCGTTTCTTTGTTTATGGAAAGTTCGGGACTGCGGGGGCAGCTTGATGAGAATTTCCGGATTGATAACGGCGCAGCGGTTGCT
Source organism: Athalia rosae (assembly GCF_917208135.1). NCBI lineage: Eukaryota > Metazoa > Arthropoda > Insecta > Hymenoptera > Athaliidae > Athalia > Athalia rosae. Next base: position 7,004,257 of record NC_064028.1, read on the forward strand.
TGATTTCCGCGGTGACGGGGGTGCGGGGGTAGGGGGGGTTCGAATGAGACTCGGGCCGGAGTTTGCGGGTCGACTGAAAAGGGTCCACGGTTTCACGTCGGCTGCATGGGGTCGGTCGATGCATGTCGTTTTCCGCGTCCAGATATTTCGGCGGGGTTGCGCACAAAAGCACGCTAATGGATTTCGAACGCGACGTTCGGGCCCCGGGATTCGAAGTTGGCCGACAACAATCCACTGCAGTTTGTTTCGCGCGAGCCCCGTAACTATTGTGCGCGTGCAGTACATGGAACTACGTTGCATCGAGGGAAACGAATTGCATTTTCAACGCCTCCAGCGCCCTTCGAAAACTCCTTGAACTTCGACTCCCGCGAACGCCGGACAAAAGTATCCGAACGTCGGATTCGATGTTCATACGCGTCACGCTCGCACCCCGAATTCCCGGATTATTAAATCACGCCGGATTCGTTCATCCCCACGACGCGTCGGACGGACGATAAGGGGGCGAACTGTTTTACAAAAGTGTCAATTATCAATATTCGGTTGACGCGACTGAACGCCCTGCGACAGATATCCGCGGTCACGGTTCCTATGGTGCGGCGCACCTGATGTTCCGCGTACCCGCGCGTTGTGTGTACATCATTTTCTACTCTGACACCGTATCGTATTTTTAACACCGTGTCGCGTTTCGCTGGGGTCGAGTAAATCCCATCGGCACATGTGCCGCGTGCGGTTTTTGCCGGTGTGATATAATGAGGGGTGAAATCGGTCGTTTTCAAAATGTCGATGGACATTGATTCGCTGTTTTTGGATCGTCGGCTTTGATAAGGGCGAGGAGAAACGCTCGCGATATTCGCACGGTATATACACGAGGTTTCGAGGGTCGGTAAATTGGGGAAACGTACACGTATCCACATATTCGTTTTTTTTTTTTTTTTTTTTTTTTTTTCAACTCTCGAATTCCCTTCATTTTTCTGTTTCATTTTATTTTCTTCAGCGATCCCTTTTTGATACACCATTGTTGGTTTGTATTTACAGGGTCGGCGGCCTACGCTGCACCGACTGCCTACAGTGGTAAATTTTTATTCGACTCCGACTAGGAACGTGACAAAGCTTCATCCGTTCCGAATGAAACCGTATGTGTGTAAGCACCTTTTTTTCTCGCGATTCCAGATACGCCGGTCCCCCCTTTTGTCACCGCGTTTCTCTCGACTCTTGAGTCGCTGGAGCCTCGAGAATCCCCACCCCCTCCCCACCCTCCCCACCTCGTTCGAGACGATTAATTCCTTTCAAATTCAACGTTTCTTCCGAACTGAAGAGCAGCTAGTGCAAACTCCTGTTGAAGTCGTAAAAGTCAGGCTAAGCCACCTCTTCCAACTCACATCTCGGCGTGGTTCCGCTACTCCCTCTTATACTTCCCCGTACGGGAAGTCAGAGTCCCGCGAAAGTCACGCGAGACCAAACAACAAAGAATCGCTGGATGATCCTCCACGTATCGTCCCTACATTACGTTTCTGGCTACTTTTACCCGAATCCAAGCTTCACCCCGTGAAAATTACGTGAACGGAAAATTTTTCACGACTCACCGAACAACGTCTCCGTGTCTTCGATTTAATTTCTATTTCGTTCTCTCTTTTTGTTTTTTTTTTCTTTTCACCGTTAATTTTTTCGTGTCATAAAAATCTACCGCGTAGCGGAAGCGTAGCTTTGTGTAACTACCCCGTTCTTTAATTAATGGGGAAACATAGGTGGAACCACGCGAATTATTTGCAGCGTAAAGCGCTAGGGGATTTCTACCCTCCCTCTCCTGCCAACGCGCGCGCTGTATCGAAGGTGGAGGATCGGAGGTAGGGGGGGGGTGATAGACCCCCGTGTGTACTCTCAGTTTGTATGTACGCATTCGGTATATATGGGGCGTGTTTTCGGGGCTCCCTAGCAAATAAAGGGTAGATGAGACTGCAGCAGTGACCCGCTGAAATACTGTTTTCCTTCCTCTCACTTTATGGCGATTACTATACCCCCCGCAGGACACGGTCTCGAACATTGCACCCTTCCGGGAAACCCGCTATCGGTGAATTAACCGGCAGCGGGTGTCCCGGTTCGGCGCGTTGCGGATTCGAAGTATCTTAGACAAAACAAAAAAAATGAGAATCGAATTTTCATCCTCCGATCAGAAGAGAGAAGAAAAAGAAAAAGTAAGAAAAATTTCATTTTCTCCGAGTACGAATAACTCGCTATGCGCGAAATTAGCTGGATCGGGTGGGGCGGTGGTACGGATGGGGTTACATCGGTTAATTCCCATTAAACCTGGACGCGCAGATACGGCGCCGCAGAGCTTTGCCGGGTATATTCACTCGTTGATCATGATCGGAGGGAACAATCGCCGGTGCATATGCGCGACGTATCGGGGTACGGGGCGCGGGCGTAGATCATTCAGGATTATCCCGCCTTCGTTGGATGCATGCTAATTGCCGCCGACGCACGACCACCCCCCACCCCCCACCCTCCCGATTTTGGGGGTGGTTTTACCCGGCAACTAACCGACGAAGGGTGCGAGCAGGGTGAGAGTGAAAACGTCGCTTCGGGCTTATAGGGTCACTCCGGGGCCCTACTTCGCGCAGGACGTTACACGTCTGCGTTCGCGTTCGCCTGTAACATACACGCGCGAAGTTTTCACCGTGCGAACGTGCCCGTTCGAACGATTTCGAGCTTACGTTAGACCCGACTTTGTGCTTTCGGGATCACGTCTGCGTATGTGATTAGTCTCGAGGATGCTTTGATTACGATTATCGAACCGATCGGTTTTATAAGCCCGTTGCACGGGCGTTGACGTAATTTTTTCTACCCGTTGGAAAAAAAAAATAATGAAAAAATGAAGAAAAAAAACTGCTTCAGACGCAGTGACGGTAATTGAGTTCCGAGTCGGTTTCGACGTCCGACCACAACCGGCCGAGCACATAAGGGATGAGAATAACGTATGCAAAGTCACACGACGCGACGACGCTTCTATACTCTAGCTGCAGCAGTGCACGGGGAAAGGGTGTGTGGGTTCGACGGTCGGTGTAGATATGCGGAGACGCGGGGTAGTTAGAAAGCGTTAAAATTACACCGGTGGAGAGTTGTTTTTGTTTTTTTTTTATTTTTACCTTCCACCGCTTCAGGTCCCGCGTAGGAAAAACTTTTGAAAATTAATGGAAAATTTTGCGGAACGTTGTATCGCATTCGATGTTGCGAATTCCGTGCGATTCCCGAAGTACGGTTGTCAGGACAACCGACGACGGGGCGACGAGCAAAGTCGCTTCGAGTCGAATCGTCGAACAGGTAACGCTTGACCTTCGCCGTTCGAGTACCTCTACACCCCGTTTTACTCCGCAGTTTCATTTCGATCCGCTCCCTCGGCTGGCAACATTTTCCCAAATATATTCCCCGACCGAATTCGCTACGATAGGACGATAAGAATTCACATCTTTCGAACGCGCATTCGAAACGGACGCCGAGGAATAAGACCCACCCACTCCTCACCGAAGAACGTCGTTCGACTGCAAGGGATGATACTGGAAAGCGGGTCCAAAATCGAGCCGCTAACTCGAGGGGTACGCATTCCAATAATATAGCAAAGCTACGGTAGCGGCGGCAGCGGGTTCCCTCGATGGATGGCTGAGTCTTCTGTGCTTTGTGACTGTAAGGAGGGAGATAAGGTATGCAAGGGAATAGAAGAGAGGAGAAGAAGAAGAAGACGACGACGACGACGACGCCGACGACGATGCTGAGGGGATCGCATATTAAATTGTTTGCCTCACAATGTCTCCCAGGGTTCTCAGAGCGGGTGGAAGGGAAGGGGGGGGGGGGTGAAGAAAGTAAGGGAGGGAACGAAGGGCTCGGGTCTCGGAATGAAGGAAAATGGTAGGCAGGTCGCACAGTTCTGATATTGGCAACTTGTTAATATACTTTAATAGCGGCGCGAAGGTCGGGCAGGGCCCGACATCGCCGTATAGTCTGCGGCACCGTGGGGGTACTCGAAGATCGATCGCTGAAAGACGCGGCAGACAATACCCTGGGAAATCCTTAAATTTACGACCACGGTAACGAGAACTCTTGCCTACCGCTGGCGAACGATACCCGCCCCTCCGAAAACGATGCGACAATTAATTAAACGCAATCAGACAAACCCATCGGCGATACTCATCTTAGCTAGAAAAGTACCGCATATTTCGATACGGCGATTCCGAAAAAATTCGAACGCAATAACCGAAAATTTGTATGCTGGAAAAAAAAAAAGAAAAAAAAAAAGAAAACACATCACAAAAGAACGGAATAATCTCGGCACAACGGATCCCGACGTGAGGTTCGTCGCTCGCGGTTAAAGTCCTGCGAAAATCTTTGCTGGATGTCTAGACGTTTTGCGGGGGTGGTTTTCCGTTGTATATGCGATATAGCTGGGTTGGACAGAGTCGTGGTGGAGACGAAGAAACGGGTGGAGGACGTCCGTAAACCTCTCTGTGTAGGCGACTTTTAGTTCTTCGAATACACGTGTTTCCAATGGGGGGGGGGGGGGGGGGGAGTTACTCCTCCCGTTTCCTGGCCGTTCGAATGTATTAATTAATCGAATCCATATCGATAAATCGTTCGACTGGATACTCTCCGACGGCGATTCGGTACACGATCATTTTACGTATCGCATGTTACCCACACGCAGCTGCGAAGGGCAATTAACGTATCATAACGATTATACGATGTAACGAGACAATGAAACTAATTAGAGAATATATATTACCCTTCGGGTGTTAATTAAATGTTAGTCCTGTAATATTCCGCGTTACTTCAAAATTAACCCCTCTATTTTATGTGTTCGGATTATTCGTCGTTTTCAGTTTTATTTGTTCTGTTTTTTTTTTTTTATACATATCTTTCGGTTTTATTTCGTTCGTTTTCCCTTCGCTTGTTTGTTTTTTTTCTTTTTTCACCTGTCCCTGAATGAAACGGTGGTTCTCGGGGGAGGGGGGCGAAAACCGTGATATACCTGAAAATAATGCGCAAGACTTCTGAGACGGCGTGTTGCTTTACGACTGTTCGGAGTCAAGGGTAGACCTAGCCGACGACCCTTCATTTGTCCGAATAGGCCTGAGCGCTGATTGCTAAAGTAAATTATATCATAAAACGTACACGTATATACGTATATACGTCCCGCGAGGCGCCGGAGAGGGATAACTAAATTTGAAATCTTCTTCGCTAGTTTAACAGTGTACCTGTTCGCGATAACCAAGACCGGGCCTTGCCATTATACCTAACCATCCATCTCTACGTCGAAAATCTAGGCGAACTTTTCTTATCGTCGTTATTATCAATTTTCTAATCATTCCGTGTATCGTTTAGCCAGCGTCGTTAACGCGCGAGTCACTGCAATATTTTATAACTATACTTGTCCACACCCACATGGCTGAATTACTTTGCGGAAATCCTTTTACGACCGTACGAATTATGCGAATTTTAATCTCGTTTACGAAGCTAAGTTGGAATATGTTTAATCCGTGTACCGTATTAGTTTCGAATGAGAATATCTAATTTCCCGTTCTACGGTCAATTTCAGCTCGACGGGGCTTTTGAAAACTATTAAATTTTACCGCGAATTAACACCGGAATTAGGCGGGCGCTCACTTTCTTTCCTTCGATTCGTTTTTCTCTCTATTCCTTTTTTTTTTTTTTAATCAACTCGAGTCACGAAGGGGCAGTGGTATAGCTTTTTGCCCGCGTTTTACGTCACTGCAGCGGGCATTGTACGTATACTCTCTTCACGTGTGTACGGGGAGCATCGTGCGAACGTGTGGAAGCGTCGATGTGCAGTTGACCCGGGAAGCCACGTAGATGCTTTAATTCTAATTGGATAAAAATAAATCACATTTTACACCGCACGTCGAACATCATACGGGTATACAAATATGCGTTATTACATTTATGAGCTTCTCGATTTTTTTTACAAATCTGTTCGGCGAACGAAGAAAAGAATTGTGTCGGTGGTGCGAAGACGAACGCCTCTTTCCGATCTTCGACTTTACTCGCGAGCCGTTTGGAATGGTGCGAATCTATCGGAATTGTTTTTTTTTTTTTCGTTCGTTGTTTTTTTCGAGTGTCCAATATTCTCGAAGGTCCGAACAAGGCGCTTTTGTAGCTGCATGGCTTGCAGCTAGGGGTTTTTGTTGAGCTTAAAGCGAGTCGGCGACGCAGGCGCGTCCGTAGTCAGGGGCGTTAGGGTGCGTGACTCACGGCGCCGCGATGCCGTTCACTTTCGACCAGTCAGCCGGCGTCCCTTAAACGTGATGCACGCGTGCACGATTTTGTTGTACTCCCTGCGTATTCGTGGGTCGTTTACGCTCGTACAAAAGATTTGTTGACAAAACGGAATCGACACTTCCGAATGTATCCGTACTCGAATAATCAAAGTGCGTCTGCCGCAACTCTGCTCTACAGCTGCGATAATCAGACCGACAAAAACGAGAATTCCGTTAGAATTTTCAACGCCTAACGTTACCGGCTCGACGGTATCTCGGTTTTTTTTTTTTTCTTTCGACTTTTTTTGGAACAATTTCATTTTTCTTCTCCGTTACCGTCGTCACCGTTACACCGCGAATCCGTGATCGGGTGTATTTTTTCGTCGATCATTCCTAGACACGATCAGCGTCGTGGAAAACGAAAAAAATTATCACGCTGTGTGATTTGATTCGATAGCGTCGAAGACCGAAAATTTTCTATTCTAAGCACGTCCTAATGTTGTAACGACCGATTTATATCCGACATTATACATTTAACATTATATTCTTGTACAATAAATATATATATATGTATACAAAACGTGTATAACTTTTGAGAGCGATCTAGTTAAGGACAAATTTTTTACCTGTCTTGTAATATAGATAACAAAAAAAAGAAAGAAAATATTTTTTCTAAACCTTGTATCTCGATGTGTAGTAGAAGGAAAAAAGAAATTCAATCGTCAGATCGAATGAGAATTTCAAATCGTATATCGAGTTCTCTAAAATCGTTGGAGATCGGTACAATTATGATTCTGCAACGATCGGTGATAATTTTTCCAAATTTATGGAACTAATGTCGGTTGAGAAGAATTGAAAGCGTCGAAGAAAGTGGAGTGTTACAAGTGAACATCTGCGGCTCGTACATTCGCATCGTCGTTATTAACCATTTGGAATCGGAAGAGGATGCATAAATCATACGTTCCGCGACACTCGTGAGAAACTACGTGACGAACATCTCAGGAATACTATTTTTCTACCGACCGCCAATGAAAACAAACAACATTCCCCGTCCGATCGATTGACCGTGAAAGTTTTCCGGAACAACGGACGAGACAAAAAATAACTCCGATCAAACTTCCGGCGTCTGTTCGTACTTTACCGCGGAAAATCACCGAAAATATTAAGTATCATCCCGACCTGAAATACCGGGTAAAAGAGGAAGGGAGGGAAAAAAAAAAAATACCTTTCAAAACAAAAAAGAAAAGTTCAAGCTACCGCACCAGTGTCGCGTGTGTTCGAAAATAAGTGCAGCTGCAACAACAAGAGAGGCGCATATATAGTTACAACGGGAATTGTAGAGCCGGGTCTGGTCCGTGTCCGGATCACGGCGCGTGGGACCCCCGGCACAGGAGAATTTCGGGGGTGGTTTCGAAGGGGCGAAGAGAGGAGGAGCGGCGGCGGCGGAGAGGCATCGTTGCGCGCGGGGGTAACGTCGTATCCTCGGGTTGAGGAGTCCACCGAGGGCGATACGACGTCAGGGTGGCCACAAGCGTGCACCGGTGGGGCGCAGCAGCAGGAGGGGTGTCTCCCGCAGCCCCCCGTCAGAGGGGATGCCACGCTACGGACGACTGCCTCCCCCTGATCGCCCCCAACAACGGCAACCACCGTCCCATGGGCGCCAACCTCACGAAACAGAGTAGGGTGAGTCTCTCCCTCGCGCCGAATCCACCCACCGTCTCTCCTTTCATTACATTCTGCGCTCCGGTGTAATATTTATTCTGAAAAAAGGAAAAAAAAAACAAAAAAAAAAACAACAAAAAATCATCATCCTCGCGCCTCGCTTCTCCGATCGCTATTATATCCTAGACTAGAAGAGAATGTATAATTTTCTTCGAGGGGGATCCGAGGGAATCCTACGAAATAGCTTCTCTACCCCCCCGTCGAGATTCCGAGGGATGTGAAATTAAAGCCCATCTCTCTTTGTCGGTAATTCTTTCTCCGTAGATTCTCTCTCGTGGTTCAAACATCCTCGAGACACTCGCAGAGTACACGGTCATACGGGAAAAGCGAGTGAATTAGAAGAGCAAAACGAAAGAAAAAAATAAACTCCCCCCAGCCCGTAGGATACGCGTATAATACACCCCCCGGTATAAAGAACTCCGCGCCGTTGTTCAGCTGCAATATCGTTCGGCGGATAGACCAACGAACGAATCGTGCGCTACGGGGGGGGGGGGGGGGGGGTAGGGGGTAGGAAGTTCCGCAAACGGGCAGCTGCGGCATGGCTGGGTTTTCTGAGGTAGCAGGTGCGAATGCGTCTGATCTCTGGAAACTTTTTCCCGTCCGTATAACGCCGCGGTATCTATTCCCGAACGCATTGAACGGTATCGAAGTTACCTCGGACCATCGAGAACTTCGGTATACCTCGTTCTTTCGATTTCGATCGGCGTAATTCACACGGACTTCCAACTCCTCTACTTCTCTCCGAACTTTCTCTATTCCGTTTCGTCTCTAGTTTTTCCTCGAAAGCTCGTCCCCTTTCCGTTATAAGTGCACCAAAAATCGTAAACTTCCTTAATACGTGTCGTGAAAATCAGATAAGCTGCAGGGTATGTCAATTTGCATTATTAACGGACTGTCGAAGAACCGTGCGAAGCACTGTTTTATGCTTCGTTAAAAAAAGAAAAAAAAAAAAAAACGAGAAAACGATAAAACTAACGCTCGTATCTTATTGAAAACCTTCGCATCACGGCTCTCCGCGGTTAAAGAAGAACCTTCTTTTTCGTCCCACGTAAACGGTGATATAGGTGGGGAGAAGAGACAAATGGTACAGTTCGAGCCCGAGAGAAAGCTTGAAAGGGATATATAGTGGGCGCCAATTTATTTGTATCGAAGATCTACTGAATATTTAAGAACCTCGAGTATAAGGTGGATATACATCGCATGATGGGTGGTATACGGGATAATAAAGCAGCGAAGAATCGTGAGCGTGTGTGACGTTATTCGCGCCGCGCCACCGATGCGAACCCGCGTAAGAGTTAGCTCGGTTAGCCGGAAACGTGTCTCATCCATTGAAAATAACTTATGGGGCACGTTTTGCGGGGTATTGCGAAATTAATAGGAATCACGACCGTGCGGTAGCAATAAGATTAACGTACTTCTTTCGCCGACACGCGACAGAGTCGGGAGGTTTCGGGAATCGGCTATGGAAAGAGCTTACAAATTCACCGATTTACCGGATATGAGTTTACACGGAAGGTAGGGTCACGGGGGAACGGAGAGCGCTCTCGGTTTTTATCCATTAATGGCTCGTTTTTTTCTCTTTTTTTATGTCTCGGGCCAAACGAATCGCCGGTTGCAAATTCAGTAACTCGTCTCAGAAATGGTCGTTATTTTTTTTTCAACCGTCTGTATAATCGCGAACGGGGATCACCGTGGGCGAGTTATCGTTCCTTCGTTGAAATTCGTCGACTTATTCAACGCGCGTTCGAACAACGAGGCTGTATCGCGACGCGAAGAGCCGTGTAACTGAAAAAAAAAAAAAACATGGCATACGAACGTTGCACCGCGTAGCTGTTACGTTGTAACGCCGAGTTTCATTCATCGGAAGTTTCGAGACGAGTGAAGAGGGGCGTATTTCGATGAATGAAGTATTCATGCGGCTCACCTCTAACCCGCGAACCCGATCCGTTCGGCATTATTAAGCGATGACAGGTCTCGCTTTTTTACCACCTGAATTTAACGCCGCTTCGACGACGTCGACGCGCAAAGTTGAGGAATTTCACCGATGGGTTATTAAAACGTGAAACTTCGATAAAAGAAAAAAAAGAAAAAGAAGAAAAAAATAAACTCCACGTACGCCCAATTGAATTTATTCAGACTCGCACCACCGTCGGATGATTTCACCGGTGGTATCTATTTTTTCTCTACGCGTCTTATGCGGGTAAATTTAATTAGATATCAGACTCGATGATTGATTAACATTCTAGTTGGATGGGAACAATTACTCATGGCTCGCGAGCCGACTCTGTTTTCTTTTATTCATTTTTTTTTTTTTTTTCTTTCTACTCGCCGTTCGCGTGTTCGCTACGGCGCAACGACCGCGGAACGTTACGATCATTTGGACTTTTACTTTACAAAAGTAACGTACACACATGTGTACAACGTCAGGTAGGCGCTGTTACATGTTTCTTCTGTACATGTAACGGGGAAATTTGTCTTCACTTTTGACGTACCCCCGTGTACACGCGACGCGGTCGCCCCGTTGTACTTACATCGCTCCGAGATACAGGCGCGTTATTACCCGGCGTGTATCACTAATTAATTTTCGGATTTTGGCTCTGTTCGAAGAATTGAAAGAAGTAAATTGAAAACAGAATTTTCTACGCCTCGCCCGTCGAGCGGGTATCAAGATTGCGGGGTGAAAACCGTAGCGGCGCAGGAGTTCGGATGTGGAAAAGCCGACTCTTGCGGAGGATGTACGTACGTGTGTACATGCGAACACGTACGTACGTGACGCTCTTTACGAAGTGACGCAACTTCGAACGCGGGTGTGCTAGCTAGCAAGTGTGGGAACGAACGACGACACTCGACAATCGAGGTCCACGTGACGTTGGCTAATTTTAGTAGTCTGCCGCAGCATCCCTAGCCGTAGCTCGCCGTTGCGCCGCGTTCGTCATTCAGCTCGGTGCCGGTTGCACCGTAAACGAAACGTGAGAGATGGAAGTAGGAAATAGAGACGGAGGAACAAGGCGAGGAAGAATCTCTAGGAGTGAAAGAGGGGAAAGACTACGACTGTAAATGGAAAGGGGGACATCGAACAGCGCCGACAATGCGACACGTGCTGTAAATGCTTATAAGCTCCTCCAAACTCGGGGGGGATGGAGGGGGGAGGGGGGGGAGTTCGCTCCCGCCTCCGCCGTGTCTCCTGTCTGCCGCGTTTCTCCCCGCCCGAACGTAGGAGAAGAACTTTGAACCCGGGGCGGGCTTTTTTTTTTATCGTGTCCGTTTTTTTCGAGTAAATATAATTCCGCGGTTGTCCGACGATACCGGATAGGAAACCCGAAGTATCCTCGCTCCTCGATAATCTGGGGGGGGAGGAAAGAAAAAAATTGCCCGAATATTCTCTGTGCAATTATGATGCAAATCGCGAAAAAAGAAGAGAGCAACGGACGAGAAGCGGAGGCTGGAAACTGAGCTTTCGGTATCCAGCAGCTTTCGGAGTTGGATGGAAAGTTTTCTTGATCCTTTGCATACTAAACAGCCGAAAGCTCGAATAAAGTGGACGAACGGTATGCTGCCGTTGCAGGGCGAGGGGGAAAGGAGTTGCAGGGTGTCCTAAGCTCCCGCTAATCCGATTAAGGGATGGAAACGGCGAAAGTATGGACAGTGAGCGCGAAGGATGCGTAAACAAAAACAATTTTGCGGGACGTCAACGGAGCACACGTAGACCACGTATCGAATTAATTCCACGTGCTCTCTCTTCCGGCTCGCGTCCCGCGGAATCTGCATTTCGCTATCGGTTTCGTACTCCGATATAACTTCACTTCGCATAAGAACGCGAGGGTTGATTTATCCGTTGCGAGTTCTCGCTGCAGCTGCGCGTTTACGCTTGGTAGATATGGGAGTATAGGAATAGTTGAACTTTTGATTATTCTTTTTTTCTGTTTGTTCGTTTCATTTTTATTCCTTCTTTTTACTTCAGAGACTTCACAACCCTGTTGTAAAAAGAATAATGTACATCGCCGGGCGTGCATAAGTATAATAGTTACCGCCGAAACGTCTCTACTTCGTATAAAGTCTGTCATTCGGTAGGTTTCTCGTACCCCCTCGTACGTACGATATCACAAAAGCTTTTACGTTTGTTTGTCAGCGGTTCATTCGGATCTCCTGCTTACTTCACAGCTTACAATTACTATACTTTGCCGTACGCGTTGCCAGGAGTAGACTCCGTAGAATAAACACGTTCCCACGAGCAGCCACCAAATTATATTGTGTGTTTATTGCTTTGTCCGGATTTACTTGGAATTTTGTTTTTCCGTTCACGGGGGCGTTTTTTGCTCTCTTCTTTTCTCCATTTTATTTTTGGGATTTTCCCAGTTTCACGGTGACGCGCGAATTTGCCCGAATTTTTGTTCACGCCCGTCCCTTTCCTCCCCCCCGCGCCCTTTTTTTTTTTTTTTCTCTTTTGACGTGTCCTTGCCGTGTGGGAATTCACGGAGTTACACGCGTCTCCATTTTCTCTGGCCCTTGACTTTATCGCTCGACTTCATGATAAACAGAAAAATTCCTGGATCATAAATCTCTGTGAACGCGTTAAACACGGGGCGGCTGTCATTTCCGACAAAATAAACTAAACAAAACGAGGAAATAAAAGAACAAAAAAAAAACAAGGGAATCAAATAAAATATGGACTAAATAAAATGGAGCGAATGAAAGTGAAATAAGAAAGAAGAGAGAATAAAAAAAAAAAAAGAAAACAAATTATAAAAGAAAAAAAGACAACCGTGACACCCGAAACCCCCGGAATGATATTAACAAGTGTTATATAATGTTCTTCGTCCATGCATCGCTTGGTTTTTCGTGTCACGCACATTTCCTTCAATACGGTGTATACGTACGCTTGAGCGTATCGCGCACACAGAGCAACAAACACATCCCCGAGTGAAAGAGGAAGATAAATAGAAAAATAAAATATAGAGGCAAAGAACGAGCGAATGCTCTGAGAAAACAGATGCGATGAGACTCCCCGAGCTCACCCACACGCACGCACCGAAACTCGCACGCAACCGTCACGAACGCGTATGCACGCAACCACGTTTATAGCATGCCTTATGGGTTATTCGAATCACACATGTATATATATATAGGTATACATATGTATACCTACCTTTGTACATAATACCTCGTACTCTTCATGTAGCCTATGACTCACGGGGTACGTTCATTCTCCAAATACGAATACAAAACCGTCATGATCATTTTTGTAAGGGTAGTACCGCGAGGTCGTACAAAACTACCCGTACGCGTACGATACGTTTCGCGGTGGCGCACGGAGAGCGAAGAGGAAGAGAAAAAATGTCGCGATTTCCGAATGTCGGCAGAACGGTGGACGAGGGGTGTCGTCGCACTCCAACTTGGGAGGAGGAGCCTATTTTCGAAAATTCAGAGGCCTTCGGGTCGGTGGAAGTTCGTGGCGCTGTACGATGATCCCTAATCGCTGCTGGTAGGGCTTAATCTAATTCAAGGTATGTCCTTGATTCCGGTAAAACCGTAACGTAGAATTGGATTGCGGTCCGGCGCCGCGCTGACCGCTCGGACTTAATTCGTGTCCGTGTGAATTTCGAGATGTGCCGGTGTATAAGGGGTCGCTGCACGGGGAATAATATTCGCTCGGGATAAGGGGGTACCTACCTACCTACCCCCTTCACCGACGACGCCCGCTAGACTCGGAGTTAAGAGGGTATATAACCATTAAGGAAACGAGCTAGATTCTAAAGTTCGACAATAATCTAAACTGTAACAAACTACCCCACTTCGCGCTAGATTAACCCCGTTATACAATTCACTCCGGGGCCTGTCCAGATAAGCTGATACTAATCAGGCGTTCGTTCGTTACTTGTCACTACCGCTATATATCCTTTCCTAAGAGACACCCAAAAAAGACACGGAACTTGTTCCGCCGATCTTATAAAACCACGCTTTTAATTAAGTTCGTCCCACTTGATAAAAAAACGTCCTACATTCTCTGATCAACCGTCTCGACTCGACCGACTCGAATTATTATTATCACAATCGTCGCTGTGATCCTGCTGAATGGAAATGGCCCAGGATTATTTTGCCGATTGCGAGTAAAGAAGGGAACGGAACAAAAACAATGAAAAAAAAAAAAAAAAGTTGCACGGAAAAAAGCTCCGTCGAAAAAGCGCAATTGATTTCTTTTTTTCTTTCTTTCTTGATTCAACTTGCGGAATACTTAAGGTTTTGTACGCCGCGGCCCGTATAACGGTATAAAGAATTTACTCTCGTACTTCGCCCAACCCTCAGGTAGAGGTATTCGGCTTGAATAGCGTTTCGAAGTACCACTAGCACATTGTCTTACCCATGAGAGCATTTTCGCTCGGTTCTCATCTCTAGGGTCGCCGATTAGCGACGACGAAGCTTTGTGCAGATATAAAGCTGTGCTCTAATTCACCTGCTCGCACAACCACCGCGACCACTAACACCCCTAAATATCCATAAATGTACGCGTTTGTTATCACAGATATATATACAATATATATACCTATAATATTCCGCACACGCACATGTGACCGCGTAAAAGCTCCCGCGCGACGCAAAAAACCTCGCAAAAAAACACTCGAGTAGTTTAAGGGCGGCGCGACCGTCACACCGTCGTAGGTGGGTACGCCACGCTGTTCCAAATAGATCGCCGTTTTTCCGCTTCTGTTTATTCCAAAAAAAAAAAAAAAAAAATCGCTGATCTGTCCCGAAAAAGGGTAGTGACGTACGGTCCGGTTGAAATAAAAAAAAAAAGAAGGAGATTCTTTACGCCCAGAGTGTCGGAAGCATCTACGTTATATCCGAACGTGGAGATGCTCGCGTCTTCGACTCGGTTAATTATTTATCAGTCGAGTGGTTCAGCTGCGAGTGTTGAAACGTTTTTGGAAACGAGGGTCGTCGTCTCGGTCGCCCTCACCCTCGTGTACGTACAGAATTTTCTGGTTTAGCCGGTGGTACTCCGCTCACGTAGTCTTGTAATAATCACAGCGAACGGCCGGCTTATAAATTTATAAGAGACGCTCAACGCCCACGTTCGTGAAATATACTTTGGTGGAAGAAAAAAAAAAAAAAACGAAGTACCGGTTGTTGTCGGTAGACTCTCCGGTGTCGCGGTGGATTCGTCATTACAGAAGTGTTGAGCTGTGTCGATGCGATTGCAGGAAGTGTCGAAAGATTTATTAAGATTTCGTATGGACGACCACGTCACGCGGACGTATCGAGCTTTACGTGTCTCACCTGTCAATTGCAGGCGTTGCGGTCGACGTACGTCGAGTTTCGGCGTCCGATTCACCCTTTTTTCCCACCATTGTTTTCACCGGTATTTAATACCGGGAAGAATTTCAGCGGCAGCGGGACGAACGCCCCCGGAGCGATAGCTTTCTTTTTATCATCGGAGTTATTTTTCCTTCTCGATTCGGGGTTTGAATAATAAATCTTATCGGGAATAAGCGTCGGTCCTCGGCGTAACGGTCGTACGGAGGCCGGCGCTCAGAGGGTGCGGGGTAAAAACGCAGCGATTTCGGTGCATCGAAGCGATGGAGCGAATTTTACTTCGGTGATCCGGAAACTTGCATCGCACCGTTGCGACGGCCGGCCGGCTAACCCGAAGAACTACGATCGCCGGGATTTAAGACTCTCATAAATCCGCTTAGCTACCCTAAAACCTCCGCCGGGGTCGGTGGTCAGCGGCTTTTACCAGATTGTGCGTCGCTAACATCCCCGCGGTGTTCCCTCCGTCTCCCTTTTCTTCTCTATTTCTTCTCTCTCACACGGAGTTTAGCGGCACTTCGAGTTCCTTTTCTCTTCTGATAACTTACACGTAACGCGTCCCCCTTCTTTCTCTCCTAATTCCTTTTTTCTCTCTTGAGATTTCCAACTATAAGCGAACCCACCGCGCTCAAATCCGATCGCCTTTGTCTTGCGGGGGATGGAGCGACTCGCGGCGAGGTTGCCCCCGATCTCCTACATCACCCGCGCTTATTACAATACCCGCGGTGTCTCCGTAATTCGTTGTAAGGTCTATCCTCCTCCAAAGCTGCAACTGTAAGCTTTCACCCCGCAGCAAACCGCCGAAACCGTTCCCCCTCGACGCAAACGAAGTTATACATTAAACATAGCGATATACGCGGTACCTATACGCGAGAGGATTTTCCTGGGGGATAGCGAGCGTTCGCCCTCCTCCGTCGCGCTCCACTCAAAGACGTAAGACGCGGAGTAGGCGTATACAGCGAATCCTCGGCTACTTTCGGGATTAACTATTTAATACAGCTATCGCCGTTCCCTGAATCATTGATGAATCGCGTCGGTCGGTTCTTAAAAATCGTGTTACTCCGGCCGCAACGAAATGGGGAATTTATCGAGCATTCTTATTGCACGAAAACGATCGTTCGCGCAACACCGCTCCGTGATCTTCAAAGCTTTCTCCCTTTCTCTTCCCTTTGATGATTACGCCCGACTGTAATACAGTTTCCTTCCTCCCTTTTTTTTTTTTTCTTTTTCTTTACTCTATTTTTCCTCTCTCGCGAACGTCTTCGCCCCTTTGCACGGATTTTACGGTCCGATAAATCTTTGTCTACAGTTTGAATGATGATACCGAGTCGGCGCGCGGCAGTGTTTCGAAGAAATAGGCCGCTGCTCAGCAATATAGCGAATCGGTAGACGCGGATGCTTACGGGGATAATATACCTGAGGATATAGGTATAGGGCGGAAAACGTCCCGACGCCCCGTAATATTAGGTATTTGAACGAAGCGGCGCGCGTTTCAGACCATCACGCGACGATGTATACGTGTACCTACATTTAATACGCGAAAGGCTACAAAACCGAACGTAGCGTCGCGCCGTCGACAGATGCGCCCGTATCTATCCATCCCCATCTGATATTTATCGCGTGTCACGTGCATTACGTACGTACGTACATACACCGAGGGTATACCTACACCGGTTCCTCGCTACTCCCCGAATCGCGGGGACTTGATCACCGCTTCGCCGTCGGCAAATACAAAAGCTTCCGTTTGATCGGACGATCGGTATACATATATTTGATATTTGACATTCGCTGACGTCCCCTACCACCCCGTGCGCACACAGTCCCACCCACCCCTGCGTTCCCCCCGTTCCCCCTACGTCGTTCGAATGTCCGACCGTGCGTCCCGATGTCGAAATGTTTCAATTTCTGCGGATTCCTGTTATTTTTACCAAAATTAAGGAATTCGAATCTCCTCTCTGAGACGTTCGGTGTTATTTCGATGTTACAGAGGGAGGCGACGCAGCGAGATGTGGAGCGAGAACGACGTCAACGAATGGAGGCAGAAGCTCGGGTCCGCGAAGCTACCGCTGAAGCGGAACGCGCACGCACCAGGGTGCATCATCTTCAGCGTGAACTTGTCAGGTGAGAATTCGAATTGGATCGTGAGCCGCCGTTTTTGAAGTCGAACGAAAAACGGAGCGAGAATGAAAGTCCGGAGGTTGTAACCGACCACCTGCGGGTCGGTTCGGGGATATTACCATTTTTGCCCTTTGGCTTCTCGCCGTTGAGAAAGTTCTACTCTTCCCTTACGGAAACGGAAGTAATATTTCACCTACGACTGACCGATAAAGAAACGCGTCCCGCGATGTCGGCCGAGTATAACCGCCGCGGGCTTATAGCCGCCGGTATTATATGGGAGCGACTGTATAGGTATATATATAGGGTATAAATAACGCGCCCACCTCACCCCTCCACCGACCACCCTCCTACTTTTCATCCCTCTACAAGCAATAACCACCGGATTCAAAGGTAAATCACCGATATTGGACGTTCGACGATACACGAGAACACCTATTACCCGACGAACCGTGCGAATGAATTTCGAATGACGGATGTCATTCGGCGACAACTTGGACGGACGTTTTAGAGACGGCGGTCGTCGAATCACGGACGCTAAAGAACAGTTTCACTTTCATTTTCGGTCGTTCTTCTCGTCATCTGTTTTCGTAGAGCCGACGATATCGCGGCGCGACTCGCTCCTCTTATTAAAGGTGAGAGATCGTCACCCCCCCCCCGCCCATGAGCAATGGGGGGGTTTTTTGACCCGTGTTGAATTCTTCACGGAGACGTGATCCCGGTACGTGCGAACGGTTCGGTTATAAAATCCCGCCCTCTCACCCCCGTCTCGTTTTCCTTTCCCGTTCCTTCCTTTCCCTTTCCTTATCCCGTACGTACACCTTTTCCACGGAAAGTCGGGAAGCAATCACTCAACGTACAACGTGCCACTTGTTCGACGATTCGTGTCACGTGTCAAAGAACCACGCTGCACTTTGCCAAAGAGATTTCATGCGATGTGTACGGTGGTATACGCGGACGTGTTGTACGTGAACGTGAAACAGCAGCGAGAACGAAGAAAACTTTCGTGTTGAAAAATCGCTGTAATCGCCCTTCGCTTAGTTCCGTGTCACTTCTAATAATAATCATCGTCGTCATCATCATCATCATCATCATCGTTATCATTTTTCCAAGGAAATGGAGCTGTTTGGAAAAATACTAGTCGAGGATACGTGCTTTCCAGAGTCGACGGTAGATTCGAGATTTGATATGAAAATATCGCTGCGGAGTCGCGTAAGTGAATAAGATTTTAGAAGTATTCGATGTGGAAGTTCAGTTTTCCACCCTCGCCTGATCGTCGTTACTCGAGTTTTTCTTGGCTACGAAAGAAGAAGTTGGGCGAGGGATGAAAAAGCTGCGTCCCGTTAAGCTCCTATGCAAAGCCACGGTTATAGATTACATCTCGCGCATTGTGCGTCGGTAAACAAAAACAAACTAATGTACGTCTCACATGTCCACCGGCCATAACACGCCCGATGATTTGCATGAGAATTGCACTTTGCCGGGACACGTAATCATCGGTGCCTTTTTTTTTTTTTTTTGTCTTCATTCCAATTTTCTTTCGGGCGTCGTCGCTTCCAGTTCTTCCACTTTCTCTCCCTTCTATTTCCTCATTTCAGTCTACTCTACGTCGACCCCTTTGATACGCTCTGAGGTACCCATTCTTCCGTTCGTTTGTTTTCACCCCTTTCTATATATATATATCTATTATTATTCCTAACCATGGGCCATACCTACCGTACACCCCTGTTTCGTCTTTGGATGCGTTTCACTGCGCTTCTACGATCAAAATTACTTTGCCCTATAGGAGAGAGCGCGCGGGAGCTGGGAGCATGGAATTAAACGACTCCGCGGCTCATTTTAGACTCGCGATAATACAAAGGAACTTAATTAACGAATAGATACAGAGCCGAGGAGATACAAACCGCGGAAATTTAATGCGCGCGTTTCTCCCCTCGTGCTCCGCTTCCAGCTTCGGTAGGAATTGGGTTGGATTGATTCGACCGCGCGTTTTATTCTCGACGAGAAATGGTCACCCTTCGTACCATTCTTCCGTTTCGATCCGAGCGGTTCTGTCGTCGGGCCTTGCGGGTATCCGGCGGAAGCGAAGGCTACGCGGAAAAAGTTCAATCCGCAAAAAACGACGACGAATAGTTGAAAGGGTTTAATGCGGGGGTTCGAGTGCGTACTCGATTCGACTCGGCGGCTCGCGGCATTCCATTTGACGGATAGCCCGATGAATTTTGCAATATCCTCACAGGTTTCGGGTGGTCAGTTCGCGAAATACGTAAAATCGTTTTTACGTAAAATACTCAAGCCGATACACACCGTGACCACGGGAAATTCCACCGCCAATTATTTGGCTCCGCGGAATTTAATTTACGCATTTTCGAACGCCCCTCCTCAAGCCCCGGGGCTGAGCGATGAAATCTTTCTCGAAGTTTTTGCATTATTTTTGCAAAAAAGTTATTTCGCTGTTGGTCGTACGGAGCACCGAACGACTCTGGCGATGAATAGAAAACGAAAACGAAAAATAGAAACTTCGAACGTCCCGTAAATGCGACGTTTACACCCATCGCGTGTATGGGACGTTCGAATAAAAAATCATCGGTAACATCGCTTGATAGTAAATGACAGTTGTTAACGAGACTGCTCCACCCGCCCTATCAATTAACGATGTGTTCCTCGTGTCTCCCCATTTTTTTAAACGGAACTCGTTTCTCTCATTGTCATTTCACGGGACTAACAAAGGTCTGAATCCACGCCAATATGCAACGGATACGCGAGCGCAGCTGTGATGTGCCATCCACATATAGGTATATATCGGTGTACATTTATCGTCTATATCGTATGATAGCTTTTGAAAATTCTACATTTTTGATAGAAAAAAAAAAACTATTTTGATTTATTCTTACGTATTTTTATCTCAGGAATTTCAATCCGAAAGTCAAATTGATCCGTCTATAAAATTGATCGAGTTATCGCCATTTTTTCGTTTTTCGGAGCAAAAAAAATCAAACTTTTTCCACAGATCTTATTCGTAGTGCATCAGAAAGTGTTATTCATAAACTGTGTAAAATCATCGGCGATCACGTTAAGCCGAGAAATTTATTCTCCGCATCTCCTCATCAGGATAACACCGAATAATCTGGCAATCTTCGTCGAGTTTACTTTTACCTTATCCAACCGTAGGTATAGTGAAGCAAAAATTAATTTGGTAATGCCCTCGGCCCGGTCTCGGGGCGCTAACGAGCCGAGAACATAGGGTTGATATATTTCTTGAAAGAGAGATAACTGGCCAAGTTTATATACCTATGTAGAACTACGGGAGGAACGTAATTCCTGACACGCGAACATCATACCCGTTGACGGGTGGGCGTATATCCATTTTATATATATATATATATATAGCGGTATGTACATCTGTGTACGAACAATTTCGTAAAATATATACGCACAGAGGTGTGCGTTCACGTACCAATGTGTGCAACACGATATACTCACCGGTTTATATCCTGCATCCTCCTAATTATGTTCTCGCGGGAAAGGGCGCCGCGCTAACTTCGTTTTCATGCTCGTAAAACATTTACCCGCAACTTTTACTTTCTTTCCTCACTTTCTTCCCTCTTTCACGACCTGTGTCGATGAATACCTCCGTGTTTCGTACGCCGACGATCCCTTATTTTTAGCGAACGAAGATTACAGGATGAATTTTTTCGTAGTTCACCTCACATTACCCTAAAAACGTTCATGATAGAAATTGAAAGTATGTCGCGTGCAGATGTAAGTTGGTTCAACCCGACCTCCACCTTTTTTCTTTTCTCCTCGCTTTCGTACCGTCAATCGGCGACATACCTATAGGATTATTTTCCTCCCCGAACACCAAGTTTCAATACCGGTCGCTCCGAAGCAGCTAGTGAAAGAATGAGAATGAGGAAAAACTCCCCGACTATCAGACGACGTTCCGTTGTAGTAGGTAAGAGGAAAAGAAAACTCGAAAAAAAAAAGAAAAAAATCAGAAAGGAAAAAATTGAAGAATAGTCGTCGTGCGATCGACCCATGTACAGGGGGGGAGGGTGGTTGTAACTACAACGAAGATTTTGCTTCCGGAGAAGGCCGACTACCACACCGGCTGCCGTATCCACCGTGCAGTAATATAGCTATTGAGAGTTCAATCAAACACGCTGGCGTTGCTATCGAGAGAAGGAGGGAGGGGAAAAAAAAAGGGGGATGTTTCCGACGTGATACAGGGCTTCGTATATATTCTATATATCCATAGATAGAGACTCGCGACGTCGACGTGGAATGTCCTCCTGGTCGTCGTTACGTAGGAATATATCTGACTCTCGTTCGGCTCCTGCCGTTGCTGTCGACGGAAATGACAGTCTGCGCAGACTTCCAATAAAGCACTCGCAGCGGGACCCGCGAGTATAGATATATTGTATGTGCAGGTATTACATGTACATATATGTATATACATATACGTATGTATACCGATATTTATTTGTACGGATACACGTATTATCCGGCGGTAAGATGTCCCTGAAATATTTTCTCCAAACACCCTATATCGCTCGTATATACGGCTTTTTTCGCACTCCTGCGATTTTTCAATATCCATATTGCCGGTTCGCGATTTCTCGAATCGACGCGAATAAATCACCGGTTCACGTGGTCCGCAACGAAATGAAATTTCCAAATTCTTTCGCCGCGTACTCCTTCGATCAACTTACACGCCCTTCGCCCCCGCATCAAAAGAATCCCGACACCGTCGTCACGAGGTATAATTGACCGGTTGTTTTACACGATGCGTTACATCGCTCTCTGTAACCGGATGCTACGTCGCGACGCTCGACGACGTGAATGAATAATCGGCGGTGCTGTAGCGGCGTTGTACCGCGGATAGGTATATCGAACGTTGCACGTTCGGACGGACGGTGAGTTCGGTTAGTCATACAAGTCGATTGGAGGGATTCCGGCGTGTGTACGAACGTCGCACACGCGCAAATACCTCGATACGGGCGTGCGAATACATGCACGCTCCAACGAGCTATGCTTCTAACGCATCTATGCGTATAGAAATCCGTAATATATTCTACGTCCAGCGTCCCCCTCCTCCCCCTTTCCCCTTCCCCCTTCCCCACCCCCTCCTCGCCACCCCCGCCTGAATTAGCCCCTTTGAATGGGTAGCGCGAGACGCGACGTCGACGATTCGATCGACGTGCCGCCGCTGCAACGTAAACGCATCGATTACGAGCCTATTCCGTTCGTCGAGTGAACCAGGTGAACAGAGAGAGAGAGAGACTCGCCGATATTCAACGAGTATCCGTGTCCTGTACGTGGCGTATTATATGATCGCGTTCGCGGATACCGTCCGGCTACCTCCGATCGTAATTAATCATTTGCGCAAACATCGTAGCGAAATCGTCGCTAGTTAAGCCGTGCAATCTAGTCGAACCGTCACGTCTGCCGTTCGTTACAGGTGCAGGTACCTACCTACGTACGTACGTACGTACGGAGGCTATCGGAGCGATGAATTGCTGCAGAGTCCTGCGTTGATTGGCTAAATCGAACCATTGTCCCTTCCCTATAGTGTAATTAACGCTGGTTATCGGTGTGTGCGTATATAATCAACGTCTACGCGGGGGTAGCAGCTGTTGTATTTATTCATGAGTCAATTGCGCGAATGCGGATCAAGTGTGAATAAGGCGTGTACGTGGTTGAAAATTTTTCTTCTTTTTTTTTTTTTGTTTGGCGAGAATAACGTGATTATTGATTATGGTAAACTCGCACCCCTTGAAATAGTGTTCAAATTTCTATAGCTCGTATATTACATGTATATAAGCGAATATGTAAATTTTTTCTCTTTTCTCGGAGAACGGGGAGTTTTCGCGGTCGCGTATAGTTATACGACGTATAGGCGAGTACCTTAAGTACGGCGGGCTCGTTCGTTCGTTCGTTCTTCCCCTAAAATTATGTGGTAGGTACCTAGCGGGTAATTAATAACGCCGAGGTAACGCCTGGCGCGCGAATTATTCCAGCGGTAGCATAACTGTACCCAGCTACCAACTTTCAACCTTATACCGCCAACGTCCGACGACAACTAAAACGCAATTTAGAGGCGAACGATAGTTTAATTATGCCGCCACGTAATAGGTTAGACCATCCGCCAAATAAATTGCACAATTTTGATTACGCCGGGGTAGCGGCAGCTGGTCTACCCCGTCCTCGACGTAGCTCTTCTCCTCGTTCTCCGCAAATTTCGTTTTTTTTTTTTTAAGTAAAATTAGAAATCCAACGACGCGGTATCGGAACGATTCGAATCGACGTGTAAAATCAGCGCGAGATGAGCGACGAAGATTGTACAAAAATGAGGTATAATTCTCATCGGGGTACCTAGGGAGGTGGTTTTCTGCGTAAACCGTTTAGTGCGCTAATTCCGAAAATTTATCTAACCAATTACCGTCCCGAGCAATTTCACTTAGGAACTGGGTATAGCTGATGCGACCGGGCCGTAGCGCGTTTTCGTGCAGGGTATGAGTTATATTTATTCTTACGGGGGAAAGGGGGGGTAGGGTACGAAAGTAATTGTCTGCGCCGCCCACTAACCCGATTCCGGAACTCATCAGCTGCGCTGACGATAAGACGAAATTATTCCTCTTGTTTTATTTCGTTAGCTCTCCTCGCTGGTTTTTTTTTTCTTTTTTTACCTTTTTTACACACCCAACGAGGGAGAAAAGTCCGGAGGTGAAGGAAGCGAGAACGCGATAGGGTGTATTTTTCTTCTATTTTTCTTTTATTTTTTTTCCATTTTTTTCTGTAACAGACGCGCAAAAGCTGCGGGCGATATTTATTTCTCTTCGTCTCATCGACTCAGTGCGATTCCACGATTTTCCCGAGATCGCGTCGCCTCGACCGGTGTCCCCGTTTCAAATTATTCCCTCTCAGCGACGCTGACACTTTACGACGGTCAGTTACTAGCTGCTCCGCTGCAGTGGCAGCTATTTCATTGTATTAGCCAAATACGGCATCGTTTATTACATGCTTTATGGGGATTGTCATCGTGAACAGAGGAGGACGAGGGGGGAGAGGTGAGGGAAACGCGCGGCGTAGAGTCGGTCCCGGAGAATATGCGGGAACTGCTGCAGGAAGACCGAGGGACGCCCACGTTTATTACGCTGACATAAACGCGTTGCGCTATAACCGAGCCGCGGATACCGGGTACCTACGTGATATTAGCGTAGACGAAGAACGCGGAGTCCGGAGGGGAGGGTGGATGGATGAGAAAAAAAAAAAAAAAAAATTTACCGAATTCTTTCACATCCCTACGCGAGGAGTATAATTCTTCCGCTCCGCGCCGTCTGATTTCTGGCCCTCCGGGTCTGGCGAAAATTTTTCGTTTTACGACGAGTGGAAAATACAAGAAATCCCATACATCGCGTGCATCATTGTCGAAAATTTGGTAATATTTATTTATTCGTATCTTTATTGTATTCGGGAGTTATCGCGTGAGCGAACTTTTCGTTACTTGTGTGAAGTATATTATCGTGATTCTTGGTTTTATAGAGATTTTAATGTACGGCGTGTCCGAGTGTATAATACATATATTTATTCAACAGTCGTGAAAATTTTATATTATACCTAAAATCCCTACCCTTCTACCTATAGTTGTTTTATTTACTCGCCTACGCTGACGTATAACTCGGTGTGATTAGAAACTTATAACACCGAAATTGATCCTTGACACGCATCAATTCCGGTGGTAGAGCTACTTTAGTCGATCGCATAAAACGTCTCACGATTCCATTCTTCCTACAACCCCCCCGCTGCTACGGTACGACGCTATTGAGCTATTCCTTAGGAAGTCTGCACCCGACGTTCTATCTATACTCCAGAATGTTACGAAGGAATAATACGCCCATCAAAAGTTTCGGAGAGAAATTATTCGACGTAGAAATTAATCGTCTCAAAAGTATTTATCGTCCTCCTCTCGTTCCTCGGAGACGAATTAAACTGCAGCCGGGTATATCTCTTTCTTTCTCTCTCTCTCCTCGCTCCGTCTCTCTTTCATTATACGCACAAATATTAAGTAGCGATAAATTTTCTCTCATAATCTCCCGATGCGAACGGTGCGCGTCCCTCGAGTAATCGGAAACAATACCGTAAAACCCGTTGTTGAAAATCGTCGAAAAAAAGGAGAGAAAATGAGAAAAAAAAAAAAAGGTGGGCCGTATATAAATTATCGTCATCATTGCTATTAACGTTATTCCATAGTTCGGAGTCGAAGTTTCCGGGTCTAGCTTTTATTTCGCGCAGGAAAAATAGAGTTCCGATCCGCCCCTCGCCGCCCGCACGTTCGTCATATCGTGGTACGCGAGTTGCAGTAACCCAGTTTACAGAGAACGGTTTGTTTTCACGAGGCAAACACACACGCGGGACGAAGCGAACTCTTTGGCGCCAGACGTCGCGGCGCCCCGCGATACCGAAGAAGAGAAAAACTGGTACAACCGGGGCTACTACGTGCCCCCGATTTCTTCCAGCGCTCTTTTCATCCCCCTCAGGGGTGAAACCAAACCCTGGAAAAATCACCTCTTGGAACCCACCCGCTCATCGCTGACTCCGTGCCGTATTCTCCATTTGAATTCCAAGTTTTTTTTTCCTCCGACCAGTAGCTCCGTCGTACTTACGAACCGACGACTCCTTCCAGAACCGGAGGTCCCGAGGGACTTCCTGTCGTCTGCCGTAAGACCGCTATCAACCATTCCTGCGATTCACTGGCGGGGGAGGGAAAAAAAAAAAAAATTTAATTACGAAATCAGAAGACCATTTTCATAGGACGTTTCACAAATGACAATCACCGCGGAAATTCAGAATATATTTCATTGCTTTTATCGGGAATAGATACGATGTGGTGTGTATATCGTGTATAGAAACTCGTAGGTTTTGCATATAGAGAAATAGATAGGTACTTACGTCGTACGTATACATATATATCTGTATAAAAAAAATACCTTGGTCTGGGTCTGGGTTTCCTATCTCCGGCGTTATATGGTGCGGTAAAAGTTTGATTGAGTAGACCGTTTGGCGCCGAGACAGAATTCTCCTTCCATTTTAGGATCGTGTAGCTATACGGCGTATAACCGTATATATTCACAACCGCGATACAACGAAGTAGATATACACAACGCGGGTAATATCAAGGAAAAATTCTCTCCCTCTCTCTCCGAGTCCATTTTCACAAACGAAATACCTGCCAAGTGAAAAACAATGCGATATAACGGGAGATTTGAAATACGGTTGGGATTGACGTTTTATTCGTACAACGCTTGTGAAAGAAAAAAAAAAAAAACAACAAAAAATAAAAAAGAATTCACCGATCGAAAAATAAATGTGGAGAGATTTTCGAAGCGTGGGAATTATCGCGAGAATTGAAGAGTTCGCTTCCTGAGCGAACCGGTAATTGCTTTTTTTGGTTTTTTTTTTCTAGTTTCGACAAAGTTGTACGGGGTTGTCGCGGGTTGATACCAGGTATTACGAAGATCGTATTTCAGGGCAATATGGTCTTGAATCATTATAATCGAGTTCGGTCTGCAATAGTTGTAAATCATAGTGGAACGGTTAGTTCGAACGTTGGAGCTGGCCATGTGCGGAGGGGGAATTGGTTCTACGAGGGGTCGTTATTACCGCTATGGATGGTGCCGTTGGATTCTGCACGTCGCAACTTCTTTCGAAATTGATTGTACCTACTTACCTTGCACCCCGTCCGACCACCCGCCGTACTTTCCTCTCCGCGCGTTTT
This sequence comes from Athalia rosae, assembly GCF_917208135.1. Classification (NCBI taxonomy): domain Eukaryota; kingdom Metazoa; phylum Arthropoda; class Insecta; order Hymenoptera; family Athaliidae; genus Athalia; species Athalia rosae. The sequence continues at coordinate 7,031,443 of NC_064028.1, forward strand.
CTTCATCTTTCCTTCCTGGCGTTGGGAGTGAAAAAATTTTACAAGCCAAACGGCGAACGCGGGACATTGCCGGACGCGTTACTCGCACTCGATTTGATCAATTTTCCATGCACCGATCGGACGGCGGTTTCGATAAATAAAATTTTCCACGCCTTCTCCAACCGCGTTCCCCTTATCCGGATCCGAGTCCGATAAAATCTCGTTTTCGGATTAATTTCGAGTCACGTGACGGTCGGCTATTAAAAAAATTTTCAATTCATTTTCCCGACAACAGCACGCTTATTGTCAGTTCGACCCGTATATCTCGTCATCGATCGCTTGAAAATTATTACTCGCGATTAAATCTGCTCTCCTTCGAATTCGCCCTATTCGAGTTGGAAACTCTCTACGAGGCGAGGCGAGGGAAAACTAAATTTTCCAAGCGCATCGCAGACGTCGAACTCCTCACGTCGGTGGCGTTAGTCAAAGCTCTCGCGTACGCGTGCTAGGCGTGTAACCTTAAACCGGGAATTTCCAAGGTTTAGTTAGCCGAGATCGACTTAAGCTAGCTCGCGAGCTCCGCCGCGACTCCCGCTCTCTCCCGCGTCTATCGTATTCAGTTTCCCAAAGAGGCTTTTCTCCGGGACTCTCCTCGAGCGCGCGGTGTCGGTATAGCGAAAGAAAGCGTTCTCGGAGTAGCTACGACGGTAGGAAGAAAGGAAACAAGGAATAAACAGGAAAGGGGGCCCTCCTGACGAGCCACTCGACTGTTTGCGCTTATGATTGCTGTTTGCCCCCCCCGACATTGTTCCCAGCCCTTTCCGAGCTCTCGGGCTTAATTTATGCAGGATCGGAATCTCCGCTAGGGCACCGAACGCAAACGTAGCCGAGGCATTCCTTATTTCTCGAGCTATCTACCCCTCGTATTCTCCCGCTATGCAGCCGCTCTCTCTCGTTTCTTTTTTCTCCTACCGAGCTTTGACTTCGTAAAGCTCTCCCGCGCGATGTTGTTATTGCGTCAGCGGGACGGGTACTGCGTACACCCTCGTTCCTCGCGACTCTCGAAAGTTTCGCGGTATTTTTTTTTTTTTTTCTCATCCCATCCCGCCGCGACTCCCGGTGGAAACCACTGCCTCTACCTCCAGGGATTAACTTCGGGTTACTTTTAATCAACCGCTTTGAAACAAGGGAACTCTCCTCTACGCCCCGCCAAAAACTTCGAGTACCCACCCCGCTCGAGGTGGGTGCTTTTCGATCCGTGATAATTATACACCTCTTCTCGCATCCGATGAGATAAGAATCGAGCGACGCTATCGTACGTGCGTCGTTCGTTCTTCGGGTGAAATTAGTCGGAGTACCGCGGACCTCGAACATCTCGTTGACCGATCGAAACGATCTTGATACCTCGCGAAGGCGCGCGGGCTTTCGTCTGACGGGGTCGAATCCTCCGAAGACCTGCGAATACCTCCGGATCGGGAATATCGTCGAATCCCTCGGGACCTCGTCGAGTCAGGTGGTTGTAACGGTTGGCAACAATACTAAATGCTAATTATCGCGCGAACGTTAGACGTGACCAAGGGCGTTGCCAGGCGGCAAGAAAGGGTTCTTCGAGCGGGAAATCAGCGGCTTTATGTATATCCGCCGTTCAAACGGGATAAGACGGATCGAGGACGAAGCTCCTGTACATTAAATCGGAGGATCTGCCGAGAGTCAGCTACTCACTCGCTGCCAAACTTGAGAGCACCTTATCAACGGGAATATATCGCTAATTAGTCATTATATTCAAACTCCCTAGGTACGCGACGAGGAGCTTTCAACCAGTTCCGACTCTCATCAACGTCGCTTCCTCGGATTCCCTCGAGGCTCTATTAATTATACAATAAATGTGCAAATTATCCGACGTACCTATACATCGATGTTATAATTCTTGGGTTTATGTACCTTGCAATATACACTCGGGGCATGCCGTATAATTTTAGCATTTCATTAGACGTGCGAATAATTGCAACTGCCGCAGACCAGACTGCAGCGCGTAGCGTCGCAGCGTCGTGTATCGTGGAACAAAATCTTACGTGGGTACCGCGTGTCAACAGAAATTAAATATCGCCTTTTTCGTATCCACGCTTCTGCCGCCGCCTCGACGTCGCGACGTCTCAGGCAATGAGCTAAGGTCACCCAAAGACGCTACGTGCGGGCGGTCTATTGTCATTTACGTAACATATCGTAATACGTACGACGTCGTGTTTCAGAAAAGGTTGCGAAGAGTTTGCGGCGCGGTGAATTTTATAAATTCGTAACTTTTTTTTGTCCCGTCGTATTTACGAATGCGTAGCTATGTCTGGATATTTTTTTTTTTGTTTTTTTCACCGCAATAACCCTCAAAAATTATACGCCTCACTCCGTAAATAACTCGGATCGTATAAACAATGTCCCGAATTAGATATCCCCACCGAATATTCGGGGTTCGTTACATACGCTCTCGCGGGAAACAAATAAACATTGCCCATGGGGCACTAGATTGCGTATATATATATATATATATATACATTTCATTAAAATCATCCAATGTAATAGAAAACCCTTTTCCGAAGATTTATCGGTCCGGCGTACCTATCCATCAATCGAATTTCTTTTTCAGGATGGAGGAATCTGCCAGAGGAATTCTACAGCAGAAACAACGAGCGGAACAGCTGAAGCAAGAAAAAACAGCCCTCACTTTATCCTACGAGGTGAGATTATCGAAGGAGTGAAAAAAAAAAAAAAAAAAAAAACACATTTCCTATACTATAGAATCGCTGAATGGGGTACCTGTGGATAATTGCACCCGTAGATAACGCGAATGTAAAAAATATACCATTGGCGGGTAAAGCGTAGTTAAAGAAATGAAGTAAATTGCCTATGCGTATTCGAGTACAGCGAGCTTTCCTGCACCTCTGCGGCATTGCCACTCGGTGCAATTACGTGCTGCCGGTGCAGCGGCAGCGGCACAACGAAGCGACAAGAGTAGCTAGTTTTACCGTAACAAAGTGATGGGGAGGGGGGGATGTTTCGTACCGGTGGCGAACGTTTTAATTGAGTCGTAATTGAAGCGTTTAATTAAATCTTTTGAAAGAAAATAACGCTGTATACGTGGCGGTTAGAGCGTTATCAACACCTCCGTAGAAGCCACGCGACGCTTACGTCTCACAAAGCTACGAGCGTTGACTACCAAACCGTCCTCGGGGTTTCGCTTCATCCAATAAAGCGTCCGAGTCCATCCCCCCCTTCGAACCGTCCCGATCCTCCTTTACTATTAACCACTTACCCCTCTCGTTTACCTTCTCAGCGTATCCGTCAACCCTTTTTGCCTTCATTTTTTCCGTCACCCTCTCCGTCGCACACCCCCGGCTTGACCATCCCTGGGACGACGGTTAATCAACGTCTTCGTGGAACGCTAAGCCACCCCCCCATCGGACATGGAGAAGTGAGACGTCTCGTGAGACCATTGAATCGCAGACTCGATAATCTCACGTGTTACATAATGTGATCTCCACGTACACACACCTGTTCCTTGGTGGAGGGGAGGGGAGGGGGGGAACGCGGATTTGCACCTGACGTTTATATCCTGAATAACAAAAGCTCGATGTGGTTGGCAAAGATCGTCGAATCTTGGGAATTGCCATCGTGTAAATTACGTCTTACCGATCGTCGTACCGCGATTAATATTCGTCGTAGAGAGACACGGAGTCACCGCGCGTAATTCTGCATGTTTCACAGGATACGGGCGTAAGGGGGTTTTTCAATTAAATCTGCGAACGTTTTCATAGCTTAATACCATACCGAGCACATAATTCGCCCGGTATAGTTTCCTGTAAGGAGGCGCATTCCGTTTATCAAGCGAAGCACGTAGAGCTCGCCGTTTGCCCCCACGGAACTTGTAAATGAAATCCTGTCATCGGCTCCGCGTGCGATATGCGGGTATAGGTGTATGGGAAAATACGTGGATAATGTAATACATATATATATATATATATATATATCCGCGTAGGCGCGTACCCCTCTAGGTACGCGAGGCTTACGGCGATCGAACTTAATGTCGCGCGAGGACAATGCTCCACGTTAACGGGGCGTTAAGCGCTCGGCTACGTAACGCTACCGAATGCGTAATAAATTTATGCTATCGCAGTTCACGCGCGGTTTGACACCAAAAGAGTCGTAATTCTGGCGAACGCCGGCGTGTTTCGTCGCCGCGCTCGCTCCTGAAATACCTACGTCCCCTCGCGCCCTGGACGAAACCCGGCTATCCCAAATCTCGTTAATTTCTTATCGAGCTATTTCGGGCTCGAAAATTTGACGTTTTCCATATTTCAGAACCCGGCCAGCCTCCTCCCCTGTGCAGAAAAGGAAAGAAACTTTCACATTCACGATTACTAAGCTTTGCGATTTCTCCTCCCTCGCCGATAGCTGCACCCCGCTAAAATCGATACCTAATCAAGTGTACGTGAAATGATGATATTTCACAAATCACCGACGGGGATCAGCGTGTTTCAATTAAGATTTTGCCGAAGGGAGGGAATACGTGGCACGATAGGTGTGAGAAAAAAGCGAAAAAGAAAAAACCGGATCGCGGAACCGACGGTTTGAATTCTCTCGAAGTGCATCAATATGTCGCGACTGCCGCGTTGCTGCTGCCGCCGCCGCCGCTCCATAGAGTCGAACGAGGTGCGGGGGCGGTTTTCAGGGGTTTCGGGCTCCCCTTTCCTCCGAGAAGACATTAGCGAGGGCTGCGAGTTCGGCTCGGTTCGTACGCCTGTTATAAATCAGGCACACGCTTCTACTATTAGCACCCCTGTCTCTGACAGCTTCGTACCCTAATTTAACGCTAACCGTCTTTCTCCTAATAACGCGCGAGTTGCACCGTTATTACAGTTAACAGTGGTGCTACTGCTACCGCTGCTGCAGCAAGTGCAGAATATATATATATATATATACACATATATATTACCCAGAACATTACCATCCACCACTTACCGGGAGACACGAAAACTCTTTCAAACCGGGGGGAGGAAAAAAGGCAGGGCAAGCGATGCGCTCCGCTCCCTACCGTGTTTATGGTTTTCGGAACATAGTTGTTGTTTTTTTTTTTTTTTCATTTTTCAACGTCCACGTATCGCGTATTGTGCGCGCGCTCTGTTTCGTTGCGTCGAGTGCATTAGAATTTGAAGCGTATAAGTATAAAGGGATATCAGAAAACTGAATGATATTTATCGGTTTCAAGGCCCGAGTGCACCAGTACCAGGCTCAAATTTCAAAATTACAATTGGAGAGCGAATCCCTACGGGGTCAGTTGAGGGGTTTGGAAGCTGCTTGCGCGGGAGAAGTTCATGCCGCTCTCGTAGCGAGACTAGCTACACTGGAGACCGAACACGCTGCTTTGGCGCGGGACGCCGATGCTCAACGTCGACAGTACGAGCGATGCCTGGATGACGTCGCCAACCAGGTCGTCCGTGCCCTCCTATCCCAAAAGGTTCATTCCCCCTTTTATTCTTCGTGTTCCTAAATTCGATTTTTAGTCCGACAATTTTTTTTTCATTCGCCCCCCACCCTCGCAATTTCCAGCGATTCTTCGGGGCTTGAAAAGAAGGGTCGTGAAATATAATCGGATATCCCGCGCGTTTCAGGGTCTGAAGGAAGAGATCGGAGCGTTGCAGAGGCGTATAAGGGAGTTGGAAGCTCAGAATCGTGCGCTCTCCGGACTTCTTGCTCAGGCGACGAGTCCCGGAAGTCCCACGGACTTGATCCACGGTATCCTCGAGGCGGGACCGGCAGCCCTGGTCGCTGCTCTGAGCCTGGACACGGCCTGGGTACCGCTTTCGAGACCCAGATCTCTCAATCTTCAAATTCCCGTCATGGCTACGGCCAAGTGTCGCCGGGCCAGGCCGCTGGGTGAGTCGTCGAAATAATCGAAGCGTCGGAGAGTATTCGGTACTTCGAACGAACAAGCCCGGAATGAGCTCGGATTTTTTCCAGGTCAAAAGCCCTCCGAAGAGGAGGGCAGCGAGAGCCCGGAAAGCGGCAACAGGGACGAAGGTTACTCGACGATGTCGAGCGACGTCCAGGGCGAAGGGACCCGTCAGGAACCCGCCCGAGGTCTCGAAGACCTCAAGGAAGCGACCGACGAAACGGAGGCCGACGTATCTCCCGACGCGCGCTTAGTAACCCTTGACGCCGGTAATCCCGACGTACTTTTTCTTCCGCTGAATTTAACCGTGGGCATAAATCCCAGGCACAGCTATCCACCGACCAAAGACCTCCTGCCTTATCAGCATGTCATGAGGAGTTTCTCTGACAGCCATCTCTGCCTAAAACTTACCACCACTGCGAGCCTGTCACCCTACAACATCGCGAGTCCCGCCGGATCTTCCGTACTTCTGGTTGAAGAGGAGGGCTGGGACGCCGAATACGTTCAGCAGTGGTTGAGGTACAGATCGCTCGAAATTTTTCTCCCGATCCTCTTCCCGAACAAAGAGATTCTGAAACATCTTCCTTTGATGTTTTCTTTTTGTTTTTTTTTTTCCTCGTCTACAGACTGGACGACACGCGGAGCGCCCAGCAGCATCGCGATCTTTTAGAATTGGAGTACGACAGAGCCGAGCTCGAGGATTGGAGCTTTTCGCTGTCGACGGAGGATCTCGTCCAGGCGGACGCAACGTGGAAGGAGCCGGCAATAACGCCGGCATTACCAGCAATCAAGGAACAGAATCCTTTGGAACTCGAGGAGGATGCGAACGAGTGTTTATGGAACGGAGCTAGTTATCTCGCGGACAGAGCCGGCGGCGAACTGGTGAGTTGGCATTTTTTTCGCCCTCATTTCTCCATTCCACACAGCACAACCGGATGAGGAAAAATGAATTTCCCTCAGGTCGCACTGCTCATGGACGCGAGGGCCAGCGGACCTTGGCCCTACGCTTCTAGTCCAGGCGCTTCGTGGAGCAGCGAGGAGGGGGCGATGGAAAATTCCAGCAAAAGATCGTCCGCGGCTCTATCGGGGTGCAGCGATGATCCCGACTCTCCGTCGGTGGGGACCGACTTCACCAGGGATTTTTACAGACTCGTGAAATTCGAGAGCACCAAAAGTTTGGCCAGCACCTCTTCGAGGGGTGGAAGACCCCCGGACAGGGAACAAGCCCTTCAGAACGTTCTGTCCTTTATAGCCGAACAGCAAATGTACCTAGCGGAACTTCCGCATCGGTGTCAAGACGCCGCTACGGACCCACCGCCCCTCGAAGGTCGGTAGAGTCGACGCGATTCGTTGTTTCGCGAACGCGTTTCACAGGGGAGTGAAAATCATCTGAAAACCAATTTTTCCATTCTTCTTATACAGCGATCGCAGTATGCGTCGGAAGTCAAAACGAACGAATTTCGGAAACAGTTGCAGCGGAACTGCAGGCGAGCGCTATCGATCACGAGAACAGCGGAAATGAAAATCTTTCGGAAATGGAGCCCGTCGACGATCTGTTGGAGCAGATCAACGTCCCTCCCCTTGCTCCGGACGAACGAATGATCAGTGCCGTTGCGTGTAACGGCGGTATATCGTACACGACCGTCGCGCCTTCGGAACTTCTCGGAGCAGTACCAGAAGAAGACGAAGAAGCTGCGACGTCGTCCACCCCTAGCACCGTTGTGAGTCCAAAACTTAAAAATATTTCACTTAGTCGGAGTAATTTGAATAGAAAAAAAAAAAAAATGAAGCAGCAGTCTCTGATTCGCGCGTTAATATTTCAGGTCAGCCCGGCCAGGGCCCCGCTTCTGGTCGAGGGGAGGGACCGGACGTTGAGTTTTCACGAGAGAGCGACTTCAAAGGATGTTATCGATGAGCTCAACAGAATGATACGGAAGGGTGAAGAGCACCCAACGTCCCAAGACGCCGCTCACGCGGTCCTAGAGAAACTCGATCTCGCCTGCTGCTGTCCCACCGGTTGGGTGCACGTAGAACGAGACATCGATTTCACCGATCCAAAGGTTCGTGAAAAATTAATTTCCCCCCCCCCCCCCCCAAACGGTAATTAGGACGTGAAAATATTCAATCGGGATAATACCGAAACAATGTTCGCTGTTTTTCTCGCACAGGCGAGGGCAAATTTATTGGATGTAATGTTGGCGAGCAGCGAAAGTTCCTCGGCGACGTCGAGCAGCGGATCCGCGGGTAGCGATTCGGGGGACGAACCACCAGACTACCGTCATCTTCACAGGCTACATCGATACCGACGTCAAAAGAAAGGTAATTATCGGCTCGAGAAATTGTTTACCTAATTTAATCGCTTCGCTGCATCCCACCACCTCGTACGATATTTCTACGCCTGATAATTTTACACGCGCTTTTTCTCTCACGATAACTCTATACACGAATAGTTGATCTGCATTTTTTGTCGTTCCCACATCACTCGCTATTTTTCTTCAATGTTCGATCAACGAGCGTTCACTTCGTGGTGGAAGCTTGTTTATTTCATTTTTTTTTTTTTTTTCATTCAAATATTCCAACGTATTTGTACGAAAGCTTCTTCACTCCGAGGGAAGTATTTTCGAATCGAAAACTTCCCGAGCTCAAGTATACCTGGACACACCTTTGATTGTGAAAGAGAATAAAAAGCTGAAAGATAAAGATGGATTCAGGTAGCTGCTCTCGCTGTACATAGCCACTCGTATTTTCTGTTCAGATGGTAGCTCCTGCGCGCTCTGCTTTGATTGTCACAAGAAAAGCTACGTAGTTCGGCTTAGTGATGATCAGTTTCTCTAACTATCGATGAGTAATGAATGGATCGATTCAATATCGTTGCGAAAAATATGCGGTGAAAAAAAGAAATTATTCAAATTTCGTTTTTGTCCGGATCAGGTATTTACTTTTCATTTCCGTCGCATAATTTGCGTTCTCCTCAGTATTACGATAAACTAACAAATTTTAACAATCCGTTAAACGGAGACGTAACGAATCAATCCTATTCACAACTTTTCCCATCTTCGTTCTATAACGTGCTCCCCGAATCCTAGACTAGAAACTACGCGGATGAATTTTTAAATATCATCCCTTACAACCTGCCGCACCACTTTCCACACCTGAAACGAAATCAACCACGTATCTATAGTTACATCTCCGTGTAATCATTGACTGTGGATTTTTCGGTGAGGGTTGATTCTGTCACCTGTCGAGAATTGGCTTTTAAAATAACAATTAACGATCTCTTTGATAATATCGTTCCCGTTGAATCTCGTGTAACGGAAATCGAAGATCTAAAATCTAGGAGAGAGAGAGAGAAAGAGAGAGAGAAAAAAACGAGAAAGAGAGTTAGTTGAAAGGCTAAGCCGAGCTACCCTGTGTCTGCTAGAGCCGGTATAGGAGAGCAAGTGGTCTGAGGCATGTTGACCTGCTGCTTGGTTTCCCAGCCTCCGCTGCCCAGGCGCACCGGGTACTCCGGTTACCGTCCGCGTGGGGTGCTTCGAGGCCTTCGATCATCGGTCGTGACGACTTCTTCGTTCGTTATGGGGAAAAGGAACGCGAAGCGGTAGCGACATTCGACTTCTTGAACGAGATCGCTGTTTCGTCACCGGCCCCATCGCCCACCGATTCGAACGCCAGCCTCATGGACTCGATGGTAGATTCCCCGGTAGACAACGACTGCAACCTGATGAAACTATCGCCCTTATAGTGAAGCGTTATCGTAAGATTTTGTCAACGCGGTAAGAAACCCTCGGCAAAGTTCACGCATTAGTTATAAATTAATATTAAATAGAAACAAAACAAGAAAAACAAAAAGTCGAATGAAAAGATACGGTCCTCTTGAAGGAGGAATTCGGATGACGAAAGAGAAGTATCGATTTTCGTAGTGTAAAAATCGGTGAATTTTTTCGAATTACGACGTAGACTGATAAAATTTTGACGAGGGAACCCGCCCCGCGTGACATTTGAATTTATAATTCCGGGGGTATACGAGTATAAATTATGTTTGTTAATATATTGCCAATTCGAAAGAGAATTTTTTTTTTTTGATTATTATTTATTTCTATTCTCTTTTATTTTTATTCCATCCGAGAACAATGTGAAATTATTTCATCATATTCTTTTCCCCGTTAGTTTTTTCATTTGTATATACCTTGAACAATGTCGATGTTATAAAAAGTCAATCTTCTCATCAAGAAATACGTTAATCCGTGCGATATTACAATTGGCTATAATCAAATATATTTGTAAATAAATTATGCAATATCTGACTTCGATCTAATTATAAATTGAAACCACGGCTATGATTGATTTCTCTGTACTCCAGGCCTCGTCGTACGATCCACGTAGCGTTCGTTCGTATTTCTCCCCCATCTGATCCATTCATCAGGTTTTCCACTAACGATACTTTTGCATTTTTAGAATAACGATGATAACGATAACACAATACGACAGAACGCATACGAAACAACGAAATACAATATATGATTGATAATTTCGCAATCATACCGATCAAGTCTTCCTGCGCGTGTATTGTTTTCATTCCTATTACTATATACATCGTTATTACTGTGTGTAAATAATTATTACCTGCCCAAAATAATCTGCCGATGATTAACATGAAACGAACGCTTTACATATCTCGTGGATCGCACATGAAATACGTGGCAATTTCGATTGAATTTCTTTTTTGTTCGGTACTCCTATCCACGTATACATAATCTATACCGAACGAAACTTGGAAATAGAACATGGCTTCCACGCGACATGAGACACACACGCGTATACAACCCACGTAACTTTCGTAATTTCTATACTGAAATTTTGGTATCAGCTCTGCCAAAGTCTGTAAGTAAAAGAGTGAAACAACAAATAAAATAAAATAAAATAAAATAAATATACCTACTATATCACAGGGTAGAATTTAAAAACGAATTATTATTCATTGGAAAGAATTGAAGTCCACAATTTGAATGTTGCATGAGGTTCTGCAGATCTTCTAATTATGACGACGTACTATCGATACCAAACTTCCAAAAAATATGATTATAACTTATACGTAATCAGAAAATCCGTTGAACGCCCACTATTTTTTACCCCATGCATAAGACGTATAGATAAAATGTATAGTTTCTGCAGCAAAATCGAATTTCAAATTCAACCTTCCAAAACTGAGCTTAGAAAGAAAAAATATATTTAAAAATAATATATGAATATATACGTTTATAATTATACGAATAGAATGTAATGAATATCGTAATTCTGAAGGGTTGCAGATTTTATAATGAAAGAAATAAAGAAAAATCGAAAAAAATAAGACAAAAAATAAAACGAACGAGCTGGGGTTCGATTTTCGCCAAACAATATTTCAACCATCGACTATAATCGGATCAAATAACTAACAGTTGGAACGTCATTTTTACTTTTTCCCCTCAATCTTCTATTACGTTTCCTTTATTTTTGGATTTTCCCCAAGACTGCCGCACTCGTACAATAGGCGAGAGTCATGGTGAGAATTAACACGATGATATCGATGCAAAATTGAGAAATTATTCCCCTTACCAGAAGACTAAGAATCAGACGTAACAACAACAAATTGTATGATAACAACAGGAGTAATAAATGATAGTATTAATATTAGCAGCAGTAATAATGAAAAATAATGATCATGATAATTACTATAAATTAATATCATTACACACGTATAGTCGATGGCGTCGTCGCGTCGCGTCGTACCGATTTTAATTCGGTGATACCCTAATAACGATATATGAATGAAAGGAAAAAAAAAGTAAAGGAAAAGAATACAAAAACGCAAAAAAGTCATTGTATTTCAACGTAACAAAGTATATATCACATATATATATATATATTGTTATGTCTTTAGATATATCGTAGTGAATTATGATACGTAGAAATCTGGGACGTGTTTCTTGACGAGAACCTAATAACGTACTATAAAATATAATATCACTCGTACGTACATATGTATAGTTATAAAACACGAGGCTCGAGTCCGACTAAATTGCAGCTGTATAAGGACGCCAAAATTTCATTCATTGTTAGATCTTATAGCATGATTGGTACACACACACACACACAAACTCGTCATACGATACTGTCGGATATCGAGAAAAATAAAATTAAAAAATGAATTAAAAAAGAATCAGTAATCGAGATGAAAGCAACCGCAAGTCAGGTATTTAATTTATCTATATAATAGTGAAGATTATGTATTGTAATAATAATCATTATGTGCGGGTTCGACATATGCGTATAGGGAGTTCTGAAAACTTCAATGATACATGACGAACGTCCAGAAGCGGAAAACTCAATACGTTATCAAAATAAAATGCAAAGTCAAACGAAAGAAGAGAAAAAAGAAAATAACCGATGTATATCCTATAGTAATCAGCACTTGTACGAATATTATTACTAATTACTATTATTATCATTATCATTATCATTATCATTATTATTATTAGCGGCAATTCATTATGATATTCCGACCGAAGAGCACAGCATGCATACATACAATTGCTCTGCAGAATCAAGGTACACACAAAAAGGAAGGAAAAAACAAAAAAGAAATGAAACACAATATATCATCATTGTACATAGAATGTATTATATTAGCTGTATACGAGATATGAAGTAGATGTAAGTTATCTATCTTCTCTTGAACTTAATAAACAATAATGACAATATACATACCTATATAATGACGATAACGAGGACGTTACTATTCATTACTTTTTACAGATCTTCAAATAATAATTGATCGAATTATTATAGGGATGGAATATATTTATTCGATAAGAAGAAAAATACAACTTGGATGACACGGTGGTTATACTCTTAAAATAATTTTATTTGAAATATATACGTAACGTATAAAGTTTTTTTTTTTTGTTTGCTTATTTTCAGTATCATCTTTGTTTTCATGGTTTTTTCTTGCGTTTTTTCGCCTTGACTTATTTGTTCGAGTTTTATATATTCTTATTGCGAAATACCTGGATATTGTATTTTATTGTTGTTATTTTTTGTAATTCATGTACATATTCAACAGTTACAATAACTCGTTTCTAACTCTATTAAACAAGTGCAGGTGTGCAAGTTGAACTTGCGTTTGTAGGAATAATGTTAGTACATAGAAAATTAATTAATCGATCATCGTCGTACAATATGAAATCTTACAACGAAAATTTATATGAATGTAAAAAAAAGGAAAGAAAAAGTAGAAACTCTTAGGCAAATCAACAACATTATCATGACTTAATTAAGAATCATCGCAAATCCTTAATTGATCAATTCTTAATTCAGATGTGAGACGCATACTATCAAAAATCACGATTAGGCATAGCTAAGTTCGATCATATGATATATATTTTAGATTTTGCTTTTTAACAACGCTACAAGCGTTAACCTTTTTTGTTTTTTTAAATTATTATTTTCATCAATTATTCGTGTATAATATACGTACAATTTTATTTTGCGTTTCGTATATAGTATTTTAACTCATAACAGTTCAACTTACGTACATTGGAAAAGCTAAGCGAAAATTTTGTTTGTGAAGTATAGACGAGGTGTATAGCAAATTCAATTTGGTTGACTTGTCACATTCCGACACATTTTCTAACATTTAATAGTTTTTTGTTTTTCCCAGACTCATTTTTAAAAGTTTATTTCTCAAACTTTTGGCGATTTTTCGTTTATCGTTGATCCACGACTTTTCCTCCTCCATTTTTTATCTCATTATGGATAAAACAGAGACCGAAAGGAAAAGAAATAAATTCATTGGCGATCGTAATGCGTTACAAGACTCAAGTACGTAGTATAAATACTTGTATACTTCGACCTTGTGTTTTCATTGTTTTTGTATTTATTTTTTTTTTTTGTTTTTGTTCTGTTTTTATACTCAGTCGATCGCATTAATTAATTAAACTCTGTAGCCTCGTCGGTCGTCGTTCCTGATGGAGTTTGCCAAACAAAGCGCGAAGATAATGCCGACCAGCTGTGTTGGGTAGAAAAAAAAAAAAAAACGAGAATTAATAATTGTTGAATCAAACTGTGAATTCTCATTTTACATTTCACAACTTTTCCTGCAGTTTAATCGAACGAATCATACCTCAGCTGCAGCAACACCGATAGCGACTCCTCCAATGATAACGTACAACTGGTTGAGAGTTTCACTAAGGAGCTTGACGCATCCGGTCTGGTAAATGGATGATTGATCGGTACAGGCAGTACCTTCTGAATTACCGCAACAACTCCATGGAATTGTGGAATTTCCAATCTTTCCGAAATCATTTGGCGATTCGATTCCGCAACATTTCAACTGCGAATGAATAAATACATACATTATACACGTGTTGAAATCATCAGGTATAACGTACGTATATGTATGCATTTCACTCTTCACATTCAATGCGAGGAAATGAAAAGAGGAGTGAAATTATTGTAATAAAAGTTTTATTTACGGTCGACTGGATCGCGTCGACAGCATTACGATCGGATTTGTCAGCCCAGTATTGTGAGAACACCTTTCGGTACGTGTCATCCAAGCCAGATATACCGTTTTCCGATTGAACTTCTTTGGTTATTAGGAAAGCCCAGACACCGATTGCCACTTGAACGATGAGGATGGTAAGCAGGAAGACTGCAAACTGAAATACAATTTTCATTATATTGTTTAATTGTGATGGAGAAGGTACAGATTTTCCGATTTTATTTTACTCATATCGTGTGTACTCACGGTGATGACCATGCAGTGGCTCTCCCTAATCGCTCCACAACATCCGAAGAATGCAATCACGAATATTATCGCACCGATCACGATCAGGGCAATCGCAGGTGCTTCGGATATCTGATCACTGAGGTGATCGGTGACGTCTGTGACGTGCAGGTGAATCACTACACCGATGGCCAGGAGACCCAAGCCAAGTAACTGAAAAAAACCAAAAATATACATATCATACAAATATCCTCGAAACTGGCAATTTTCAGCTGGTTAAATTCGCCCCATATTCCTTCATAGCGTCATAATCGAACACTCCCAGTCAATTGACGTTCTTCCCATCGTCCGTGACTCACGTACGTTGTATATAAAAAATGACACGAAGGGTGGGCTCGCGCGTTATCCGATACGGCTTATCCTTATCTAGAAGTGGAATTTCCGTCTGTTGTTGCGTTAGATTAAAAAATCGAAAATATTTCTCCGATTAAAAAATCGTTGGGGGCATCTAAGCTCGGTTCTTCGCCCGCGTTACCGCGAAGATGAAGTGACGCTCTATCAATTTGTTAGAAAAATATTTATAGAACGAAATCATATTATTCTCTGCAGTGCTGAACATCGCCGTTGAGATGAGCTTGCGTACACAAAATAATGACCGCGGTCGGCGACTTATGACGGACTTATTTTTTTTCTCCCTCTCTCACTGTTTTCCCTGTTCGCGAACTTCCTCGAAACGATGAACTCGTCTCGAAAAAATTAGAGGAAAATGTTCGGTGCAAAAATGTCGAGGCATCGACCGTTTATTCAAACAACGATCGAACAACCACCCTATCAAAACCGAGCGTTCGCGACCGTTAATCTATATCCTGACAAATTCTATCGATTTTTCATAGAAAAAACAATAAAGCTCAGTCACGAGGGGCATCGAATGATGCAATGAGGTTGAAGAAAAATACTTGTTCGGTATATCTCCACTCTATAAGTTTTTTACAAAATTTTCTACTTTTTTTTCCTCATATCTATCCGCGTTATCATATTTTCTTCTTAATTTTTTTCACTCATTGATAGACTTCATTACTTCTTTTTTACACATACATGTATACATAATCTACCGAAGTAATAGTTTCACGGGGGTGACGTAGACTAATTTTAAAGATTCTTTTTTTTTTTTTGTTGATTTTATTAAGCATTCAAATGCGCCGTGCGAGCCTTGAGATAAATTTTATCTTTACTGCCTGCAACCCGACTAAAACACACACACGCGTACTCCATACCTTATTATGTACCGCAGTTTACACGAGTGTGTCAGGTATATATAAATGGATGATTGATCGGTACGGTGTGCGCATAGTTTATTAGAAATTCTTCGTATGGTCTGGCATTGAATGGACGAAAGACCGGACTGTTATACTCTATACATATATGTATCATAGTATGATGAATAGGTCAATGGTACAGCCGTAGGAGGAAAAAAAGTTTCACGTCGCGCAAAATCCAACGTTTCGGGGAATCTGACGAACGATAAGAAAGATGGCTGTATCAGTTATCCAAATTCTTATCAAACGTAAATATAAAAATGACGCGTTCACCGGGCGTAGTTTATTTCATATGATACATGGTGCTAATTAAGTTAATTGACGTATTATGAATAAAATTTGCACAGCGATACTATGCCACGGTGTCATGTACCAGTAATTGACTGACTGACCGAGATGTTTTTGCAAATATTGAAAACAGATGCTGAAATCAATCATTCTCTATCAATCGACCGTTTCAAATTACAAAAATAGAGTTGAAAACGCGAGTTACGCTCACATCCAACCGGTTCAATTGGAATGCACTTCGTCTTCGTTGAAAGATCTTTGAGTGCGGATTTAATAATTCTCGTGTCTATCAGGATCGTCTCGTATGATTACAGAAAGAATTGGAGCTTGACCCGCACAATTACCACGAGATGACGTTCGTCGCCTTATATTATAGCCTCTTCGGTTCAGGACCTGAAGTGTAATAGAAGGAAGCCATTCGGTCGTTGAATCACATAGCGCGCTTCTAATTGCCGCGCATATTAGCAGACGTAATAACACTTCTGACAATGAGACTCACGTCTACACGTGAAGTACGACCGGCGTAACCGGCGGACATATTATAACCGAGAAGTGCAAGGGAGGTACAACTTTTGTCTAGCCATCTGTGCAGAGCGTCTGTGTTGAAATTGTCACTGTCATTTGAATTTATTAGGCTTCCTATTCATTACATTCGTACCGTAAGACGACATTCGTTCGCACATAGCGGTTGAAAACGCGAGTAGCATTTATAAATCGAAATGCAATTCGAATCGTATACGGTAAACGAGTCCGCGAAGGATTGGGGAGCGGGAAGGAAACCGCGTGATGTCATCGCGAGTAAGAAGTAAGCGGTGTCGAGGACGAATCGGGCGGGATGTGAATTCCGCTGCTGGAATATATATATATTGTGCGTGTATACACCTATGTATATATATATATATATATATATATATATGATGTAGCGTTGGTATCGTTACATAATCCCTATTTATAGATAATTGCCGGACCGTATACCATTTCGGATCGTACAATGATTTTTTTTTTGTTTTTTTTTTCTTTTCGACGAAAGAAGAAGAAATGAGGGGAAAAAAAATTTATCGCACAGGATAGACGCGGCCAAATATCATACTTCGCGACCGTACGTACTCGTGCCGGCGACCGTACGTACTCGTGCCGGCAACCGCCGACTAATATTGTTCGTCATTACGTGTCGTCCTTGAAGTACGTCGCAGCGTACACAGTACTTACATAGCATTAGTTCGTTCGCACGAACTATTAGATCACAGGGCAAATAATGTTTGATACAATCGAGCGAAAGTCAACGTCTTTCGGTATCGCGAGAATACCTAGTACAGGAGTGAAAAATAAAGTCAGAGTACGAAACGTTATCATTTCTTTTTGCGTCTTTGACTGGCTGGCACTGTGGGGTAATCCGATTCTAAATTTACAAAGCATCAGCCTATACTCATACCTAACGTAAAATTCAACATGAGTAACAGCGTGTCCCTCGCTTGTGCTCGGTCGGGGTATTACCGGCGATGTTTACGCGTTAGTTGTTGAGCCGGCATATTTTTGACCTTGGCCACAAGAGTAGTAGAGGAGAACTTATACATAGAGGCCATTCCTCGAGCCGCTAGAACCGGGCCGGCTCCACGATTCACGTTCGAAATATGTCCGAGGATTCCCCGATTATTTGAGAAGTGAGCGTGAGGCATGCACCTTTTTCGCACGATATCGGTAACCCCGCGATACTCTCCGATATCGCATGCGGGGAGACCCGATTTCGCGACTCGGTGACAAACTCGTGACAGCTAGTTATCGCGCTACGATGCCGATGAGCGCGAGTGTTCGATTTTCCGCGACACGACGTCGGAGTGTGACGAGCTGAGAGGAGAGTGAAGAGGAGAAATGATGGAGAAATGACGCCGAGAGCCTCGACGACACGTGGAGTAGGTGAGTATCGTAACCACCTAAAATTCATGGCTTGATGTTACAACATCTCGAGTGGATGGGGAGTTTGCAAATAGATTCTTGTCGACCTTGACTCCGAATCATCGCGTGGGCCGATAATGTATAAACATATACATATGTAAGTCCACGCGTGGTATTGTTCTTCGATTGAATTAGCGATGTTCTTCGAACGATTCATCGTCGTATCGCGACGACGAGGTTTCGCGCGTCACGATTGTAAGGGGGTGACGAATAAAAGTTCCCCGTTTATTCCGATTGGGGGGGGGGGGGGGGAGGGGGTTTTCCTCGTTAGGTTTTCTCCTTTCTCCGATGCACACTCACCGCGAATAATAAATTGAAGGTGAATAGAAGCCACCTTATGCATTCACAAGCGAAACTCATCTCGGCGAATTATATGTTCCTCTATCCTTTTTGTTTAATTGTGTGACTTTATTTTTCTTATTGCTTGCGGTTTATTTTCAACGATATGTCGCAACGGTTCGCGAGAATATGCGGATAATCAATAGACGATACGAGTGAAACTTAAAAAACAGACTTCGCGCCGTTGAAACCATCAACTGAGGAGTATAGGAACTGGTCCGCGGCAATTATCCGCGATATTCCCCTCTCGCCTAAATATAATCTCGAGGAGTAGGAGAGAACAGAAGAAGAGGAAGATGCAAAAATATCGAAGGAGGAGAAACAGAAGCGAGAACGAGGCATATCGTACATACGCAAGAATAACAAGGAGGTCGAATTGCGTTGATGCTGCCGGTGCCAAAAATTCGCCACTCCCTACTATTCCTATCTATATATGTAATGTTTCGAAGCTATAAGGAAGTATATTGATAAAAATTACGCATGAGAGGCCAAGAAGAATTTAAAGATCACTGTCGTCCTGCAGAAGCATAACTTACATATATATACGCTACATGTAACATTTATCTTGATTCAATGATACCATGCTGCAGATCCTAAAAAATTATCCATAATTTATAGCGCCACGAGCATTTTTTCTCACAAAATTTACCCAGGCTAACGAGAAGATGAACAAAATATTGAGATTCGATGTCATATTTTATTTGGAAGTATAAAATCCATAAAAAAAATCGAGTAAAAAAATTTTTGGTATTGACGCGAGTAGCTCGTGCTCATCGCCCGCATAATATGCACTCGTCGTCCGGAGCATTCTTCCTCCTCCACAGTTTTTTAGGGACTGAAAACGGGAGACTGAGAATTGTGAGTCGATTGATACGAGAAATGCATAGAGGAATTTTAAACTTGGGTTGCAGTGTATGAAAATTATGTAGATGAAAAAAAAAAAAAAAATTTTTCACATAAATATTCAACTAGGTATTACATAAGCGAGCATGATTATCGTTACGCGATTTTACCGAACTTGCAAAATAGATCAAACGAAATGACGATTCTCAGTGAAACTGATATCGTTTCGTCAAACTCAAGTTTGCGAATACTTTTATTGCCGGGGGACAAAGTTTAACGTCCATGTATATTTGCACATCGATCAAACGCGAGTTATCGATGTGAATAACATAATTATCGCGGACGTTAATGACTGCACCGTAAATCAAATTGGTCAAATAACATTCAAACGACAAATTTATACGGCAAAATTATGGAAATTTCATTCGTGACGCACCGTTGAGTACGGATAAAGTTTTTTTCTTCATGAAATTTCAGTTTTCGAAACCGATACTTTTGTCATTTTTTTTTTTTTTTTTTCATCTCTCCGTTCATCTGAATACTTTTTAGATCTACGGCTATTCGAATCGCCTTTCAATGGAAATTCCAGTTCAAGTTTTTACCGATGAGAATTATAATAATTTCGGATCCGCGGTAAAGTTCTTACTCCCAAAGGCGTAGGAACCAACCGTACAGACCACGCGGTGACGTATCCGCTGTTATCTTTTTGTGTTTTTTTTTTTTTTCTTTCTTTTTAGTTTTTTTCTCAACCAGATTTTATTCTTTTCCGGACTGGCAATCACTCGTGCAGCAACACCAGCTGTAAAGTCCGAGTGGCAACGCTGTCCAACTCATGCGTCTCTCTGTAAACGAGTTTGTAGTGAATTTAAAACGCGTTTATACCGTCTCCACACTTGTTCGCCGTTACAATGCGTTACGTGTGTTTTATGTTACGTAGCTCTTAGCTGTGTTGGTTTCTGACTGGAAAAGTAACGTCCCGCTGGTCGTTACAGCCAACGCGAATTCGTCTCCTATTACTTTCAATTGTTGAGCCATTGCGATGTTCCATTCTACACGCATGTTTCGCAAAGTAGACTACACCTCCTCCTCCTACCACCATAGTGTCCACCTGCACACCTATTCGTTTTCCGATGTAATAATTGTACTTTTTTTCTTCCACATTCGGAGAACGTATAAGGTCTACAGTTTACTCGAGGTTGAACCTCGCGTATGATACGCCATTTGCTCCAAAGTCCGCACAAAGTGCACCCAACGAGATCCGAGCCAACAGACATTTTATATTACAAAACTTATCCGCTGTATAAAAAAGGCTGCGGTAACTGGAATGCCGATGTACGTGTATATAAGTGCGTGTATCCTTGATACACGCATACGTTCGTAATACCTGCACGCGATCAACAAGTGTGTGCGTGTGTGTGGTGTGTGTGTGTAAATGTGAATGAGAATAATCGTGAGTTGGTTCGTAGTGAAAAACTCCAACCGCTCCAAGGAGTTCGTATAGGATACACACGGTGGACAGGTATACCCGTACCACACCTGGAACCGAAAGCGGGCTGTACGTGTAACCTGCGGGAGAGCCGAATCGCTCTGTTGTTATATTGTATCAGAAACCTGTTGTTCTACCTCTTCCTCTACGAATACACGGTGTATTCCCGCAACCCCCAGCTGCAGCTTATCCCGACATCGAGGAAGAACCAGTTTCCGGTTGATAATAAATACTCTTCAGCGACTACCTCTGGTTCTTTTCCGCTTAATCAGTTGGGACGTCGCGATCGTTACTGCATTTTACGTGAGAAAACAGAAAAGGATGTCGAGCAAATATGGTAATAATCGCGACGGAGACGATGACAGAGAGCGCTTAGTAAATACGTCGAACCGTTGCCAAAATTGAGATATAAATATTCTCGCTTCGAATTCTTTCTCGTGTCTTCAACGCGTAGCCGAGTAGGAGTTGAGAAGAAAATTCGCATCGGCGACGTTTCGTTGTCCTCCGTAAAATCGTGTAACGCTTCGTTGGTATACGAGACTACTGCAGGCCTCGTCCGGAGATGACAAGTTCGGAGTAATATTTTCTCTATTTCCCATCCACGTGCGGATCTGAATTTCGTGAATCCGCGAGCGGGCGTAGCAGTGAGTTCCCTAATATTGTGACCCGTCGACAAACTGGCGCCACGAGATAAACGTAAAATGTGTATATACACGTACGCGTTACAAACACGAAAGCTCGTCCCCGCGAATCGATATCCTTGGCGCGTCTTCGGTTTACCATGGGAAGGGTATATCTCTGGTACACACAGGTCAACCTATAGATCCGTGCAGACATCCGACGCCACGCTGGGCGACGCCACGCCGCGTTACCCCGAAAAGAAATTACGCGCGAATGGCTTCGGCCGCAGCCTCCAGGACACTCGAGAACAGTCGAATTTGCCCGCTACGAGCAAGGTCGAATCTCCAATGATTTCACCTACATTCTAGGAAATCGTGCGGTCCGAAATATGACCCAGATTCGCCATTGCGAACGAAGAGTTTTTCGCCGTCTTCGCGATGCGATTTTCGTCGTTCGGATTTCTCCGAGATTTTAACGATCGGCCAGATTTTTGTTCACCGCGATTTTTTCACGACCTGACGTAAACTTCGAATATGGTCGTGCGGCGTATCACTCCCACGATCGACCTTCAGACTTCCGCTGTATATTATTATTATGTTAACCTTAATTCACGCATTTCTCCTCGCCCATTTTGTTCGCGCCGTCGTGTCACCGCGATAATTGAACCGTCAGAATAAAGCTATACACTAACGTTGTTCGCGTTGTTTTTATTATTATCAATTTTATCATTATGCATCTCGTTGCGCGGATCCGCGAAGGCTGAGTGATTCAGCCGACTTCCGCTAATAGATTATAAAACAACGTTGAAATGGATTAAAATAAATCACGAAGGGTTCATCGATCGGTATTCGTCACAAATCACCTCTGCCCTTTCGATTCGATTCACGTAGCGTCGCAGGATTGATTTGAAAAATCGAAATTTTCAAGGTATCTCCACCAAGTGCAGGGAAATCCTTCTCCTAGTCGCTCTACGGTTGATCTGTTAGGATCAGGTGTGTACCTGAGTCAGGTATGCAGCGTGACGGTGTGACGTTTGTTACGCCAGCAGGTATAGGGATCTGATATACAGGGTCGGTCTCCGTTAACCGAGGAATGTCCGCGGCGTTGGAAGTTCTAAATAATTATTTTCATTCGTCGGAGTTGCCTCTTCGACGCGGAAGCTTTGGTATACCCGAAACGAACGATCATGATCCCGTCTGGATACGGTAAACCGTATTTATACCGTACGTATATTATTATACGCTTAAAGCTGCGATAGGGAGTGTGTACGCGTTGGCTCGGATATCGAGCGTTAGTAACGCACGCCACGTACGTGCGGCGTATTCGCGCGGTTCATCGCATTGAAAATTGAAACGTGGATGACGTGAGTCAGGAGGCCGACTGGGAGATACCTACGCGTTGAAAGATAAAAAAGCAAGAGAGATACGGAGAGAGAGAGAGAGAGAGGCGGATAGAAATATGGATAAAAATCATAATTCCGATCTATCGTCCGATGAAGTCACTTCGAACAATTTGGAATCTCGCACGTTATGAACATCGCGAGTATCCGACTAACGTATGGTTACAGATTGTTTCGATTCAGTCACGTTTATAATAGACGATCCGCCGTTTGTGCGAAACCTACGGATGTGTAAATTCGGTAAGTTTTGTGTCGATTACGTAACGCGGATAAACGGCCGCGCGCACCGCGAAAACCGTCCTAAATTAACCCGTTCCCTTTGCTCGTAAGAAAAGCCCAAACGTTACAGGTGGCGATCGTCGTTGATCATTTTCCAGTACCGCCGCGACGACTCTCGTGCTTTTTCATTTTTAACACGCTTCCATTTCGATCAATTACCACGTATTCAACCGACGGCGAATTAATATTACTGTACGAATTATCACTCACGGCAAATATGAAGTTGAATATGAAGAGGAGGTACTTGATGCACGCTATTCCGCAACTCATCTTGATTGTTATAGAGGTTTTCTTCTTTTAAATAATATTTTCCCTGGCACTGGTTACCCCTGGATTTATATTTCACGGAAAAATGGGTAAAATCCGTTCGTTCGACGGTGAACCGTTCGCGCCTTCTTCACTGCAGCTGTCAGTAACGGACGATGGTACAGATTCAACTGACTCCTGCTGGTGTCGTACTCCAGTATAACACAATACTGCCTGCCCCACCTGTCTTATCTGGAAGAAGATTACTCATCGTAGATAAGGAAAAACCACTTGGTTTGTAACAACGTATCGCAAACGCGAAAACAACGATTAAAAGAAACGTTGACACCGCTGAACCGCGTTCGGAAAATAGAAGAAAAACCAAAAGATTTAATTCAATTCAAATAAGGCAATCGAACGTCGGTATTTTCGAATTTCATTGTTCCCTCGTTATACCTCCGAAATGTGTTTTTTAATAATCGCTATCTTGCGCTCTGGTGATAAATTGTCGTGGTGTAGTTGCTACGTTATATTAGTTATTGGAAACTGCCCAATTTCTATATTTAATTCGATGAATTTCGATTTTTATTCGAACATGCGGAAAGTGTTAATCGAAAAATTTGAACGCGCGCAGGCCTGAGCTAAGCGACGCCAATGCGCCGACCGGCTACGGGGATTGGAGAACGGGTCCCCAATGATCGTGATGTCGCGACGGTGCTGCTGGTTTGAACCACGGTTTTTTCGCGACGTGCCCTAGATTTTAGATTCTCGCATTTTAGACGCTACAGAAACGCTGTAGCCGTTGTCTTTAATTCATTTTTCCTTCATGAAAATTAATTAGGTCCTTTGAATTTCGTTTCAGCGTAGACTCTTCCGTTGTTCCTACGGAATACGTCATGGAAACGCGGGTGTGTCGCGACAATTGACGAGTTGAGCGTGCCCCAGATATTTTTAGTAAAAATTTCTAACCGGCACACGTTACGTAGTTGCCGTAATTCGCAAACGTTTGGAATATTTTACGATTGTAATATCACGCGTGAAAAACTGAAAATCTTACGGAGAGTCGAAGCTCGTTTTTCAATCTCAATTTTTGACACGTCATTTACTCTACACGTTGCATCGAATGCGTGAATCCTCTCAAAGTCAGAAGTTCATCCGCACATACGTTTAATGTTCAATTCAACCAAAGGTTATCATCCACTTTTATCTCTAGGCCTTCATATTTATTGATATTATACAGCCTCGGAACTCCTAGATGAAAAGAAAAAAAAAGAAAAAATCAACAGATATACAAAAAAATCAAATAAAATAACGAGCACGTAATTGCACTTTCTTTTTCGAAAATTTCTTCTTTTTTTTTCCCATGATACTAATTGTTTCACACTCTGTGTGTCTGCGGAGGATAAGATCAGGAGAGGAATCAACTGTTCCTATTGTCTACATAAATTTATAACACTTTGTGTAATTATATAGTTACACCCTCGCGTTCTCGTATAAAAATTAAGTACGCGTAGCCAAATTGCGACAGCGCTGCACCATCGACGTTAAAGGCTGCGTTACATAAACCGGCGACTCCGAATTCAATTATTCTATTCCTCGTTCGCATATGTGCTGTATAACTACATGCGTGTTTGAACGTATAGTGTGTCATTACGATGGAACACGCTGACACGTCGCGGTTACGCTGGGCTAATGTGACGGGTTTGATGATTTCTTTTTTTTCTTTCTCTGTAAATTTTCCTCATATCGTTTTTATCCTCTTACACAGCTCACATGTGAGATCCAGAATTTTAAAACCGATTTTTATACATAAAGATGCTTTATATGTACACCGAAATTTTCTAGTCAACGTACAACGTTTACAAAATTATACAGGTAAAAGTATACTAAACTTTGAGTTTCTCTCCGGGCTGCAATTATGATGCGTCATGACCATTTTAGTGAAATTTCAAAACTTCCATGTCGCTCGTGTAAATACATGTACATAGACTAATACCTACTGACACGTCACTCGTTTCTCAAATTCGCAAATTGTAATATTTGTAGAGAGAAAATTGTATACCGATATCTGAATCGATCGAAGCTCTTCAAAATTATCGGTATCGTAAGTTTCTGGAAGGCCAATCGAGATGCGGAGATCGGACTTCGCGATCAGACGGATCAGACGGGTAGAACGATCGTGGAATATGCATATCATAAAATCGTCGGTGACGTATACAGTGAGTGACTCCTGTAGTTCGGAAGCGTTGACTAATCATCGTGTCTCATATATTAATGTCGTAGTTCGAGCTGACGTCATTATACTTTATGCGTAAATTGAAGCACGAACTTGGTCTCCGGTCAAACTCGGTATACTCACAATCAGATGAAATTCTAAATTTCGATGCGCGAACGAACCACGATATTCACTAACTCAAAATCGTCCTCGTTGTGCGATGTTGAAATTGAGTTTGGATTGCAAATATTATACGAAACTAACTCGCGGTTCGCCTATACGATAAGATAATTGAACGACGGACTGTATCAAGTCGGGCAAATGGTGATTGTGGTGAAGTAAATATTCTCCGAAGTATAATTCAACGGTCACCACATTTTTTCAACTCGAGGAAAGAATGGGCGCAAGTTTTCCGCGGTTGGATCGTAATCGAATGGTTGATTTCCCACCGTTCTGAAAATTTCCCGATTAATTGAAAAATTCTATTCCAAATGAACTGGAGAAAAATTGAGGCTCAAACGTCTAGATTATGAATTTTACATCGGAGCGAAACAGAAAGTTTCCATCTCGTGGCATAATGTGTAGCGCGTAAGAAACTGTAGATAAGTATCTGAATTTATGAATCGTTTATTTGATACAATGGTTAAATGAACGTTCGTATGGATAAAATATAATATTCAGTTCGGTTTCGATTAACTCTACGCTAAAACTAGGAACAAATCTCGGCTCGTATCAATAAAATCGAGCTGAAAACCTTAAGTGTAAACTACGTTTTAAAAACTACGTCTTCGTTCTGGAGGGTCTCGGGGGTTTGAAAACCAGTCGAGAATCAATCTCCGTATCCGAGGAGGGTTGATTCGTTTTCGCGGTGACGGTCGGCTGTCCATTTTGCAGAATTTCTTGCCGCCTTCTTTCCGCGCCCTCCTTTATACCACGCGCAAAGAAACAGGCACTTATCACACCGCACACCTGGAATCCGGAAAAATGGAGCGTGTTAATATGTTAAAATTAAAACAGCGAGTAGAATAAGCTGTTTAACATACACGAAACCGTAGCGTGTTAAACAACTAATTAACATTTTTTGGTTCGTTAGGGTTGAAGTTTAGATTTGGAAGCGATCGATTCACCTGGACGAGTACGGAGCAAAGGGCGAGTAAAAAGATGTGTAGAAAAATGGACTTTGTCCGGTTGGTAACGGGGTGCAAACATCCCCTGGAATACATCTTTGTGCAAGCCGCAGCTGCCGTCGTCGTAGGATCCGATTGCGATGTCGTGTCGCAGCATGACCAGGGGACGGAATCCGTGACTCGGTAATCCGAAGGTCCGTCGATGCCGCAACATTGCAGCTGAAATTTCGAAGATACGACGAACGGTCAATATTGCGTAAATTTTTTTTCGCCTCTTCATCGCGCCAGTACAGCGCTCAGGATTCCATGAATTCCCTGATCTCGTCGTCAGATTCACTTCTCGACGCGAACGAGTGCGGATAACTGTGGGTTTTTTTTAGAAGAAATTAACCTTATCGTTGTAAGTAATTAAAAATAAGAATTGATAATTATCAGCTGATTACGACCGCGTTCAATATAGAATAATCATTTGTGTCGACTTATGATTTCTCGGTAAGATTTCGCTTTTTCTAATTCAGTCGAATTAGGCCGGAAATACGGGATCTTTATCGCTATGGAAAAATATATAAGCCGGCTGATCTTTCTCCGAAATCGTTGGACCAGTAGAAAGATAACTTGAAAAGTCTGACCTCTTCTTCGAACGGGTTTAGCCGCAAAAAATTATTAAATAATTTCCACGGGTAGTGTTAACATTCGATCGACTTCTCCATTTTTACTCGTGCTCTTGGAGTTTTTCGAAATGCCGCCAAGGAGCATCTCGACGATTCGCCGTTTCATTTACCCTAATTTGCATCCGATCCCAGATAGCCTTTTCGTCTGTGATTGCCTGGGCGAAGATCGTCTCCAAAGCAGCCGTGCGTAAAGTGTCGATTTCTTCGTGTTTAATTAAAGCCCAGATTCCAGTTCCACTTTCAACGGTTGCCAGCGCCGCCAGCGTTAGTGAGAACTGAAAAAAAAAAAACCAAAAATCCATGATACCGATCTAACACGATTCCTGGTACAAATTAATCTTCTTATTTCTTGGGCTAATATTTTTCCATTCGAAAAAGAGATTCGAGCGACGACAAAGAGATTTGTACAATCGAGTTCACGTGTCCAAGTCCATTTGCTCATCTTATCACCCGGTGCGTACGTACATTCGCAATAACGATATTCTCGATACTTTCGGCAATCTCACGAGATGATTCAACGATTTGATACGATATCGCTGCGTATCGCGTTCACACTTTTTTCGTTCTCTCTACTTAACGTTATCGTTAGATCGACGAGGTTCACTCATTTTCTAACATTAGTCACATCGCGATAACGCGAAAAAATAATTGTCGAGCGAACGTCGCGATCCACACGACGCGTTGAAAATCATTGAGCGTCAGGAATGCGTTGCGGAAACGTACGCTCGTCATACACTACCTTCCGTCGAGTACCTCACACAATACACCCGCGTTCGTTGACCTTTGTAATTCTGGTGAAAAAAAACAAAACAAATTGTACCGGTAAATCATCTCACACATATTATCTGTATCCTGCGCGTCAATTCCATGACGTGCCAACCGCACCATCCGATCAGACACGTTACCAAGCCGGCGACAAGTAGAAGAATCGCTGGTCCGCAAACACCCTCCGGAGTTAGAGGGCTGTACTCCTTGAGCTGATAAATGAAGACCCCGGAACCGACGCAAACGATGATTCCAGATATCTGCGGACGGGAGTAAAAATAGTTAAACGATGAAAATAATATTACGTGAGCGCCTGTACTTCCAGGTAGACGTTCTATCGCGTTCGCGTTATCGAGTTAACACCGTGCCAGGTAATCTTACGTATAGATAAGCTAGCGGCTTATCGGTCGTAGTAATGGAAATCGTCGCCTAGTCGGCCCCGGTGTAGAGAGACGTTAGATATTTCATCTGCGGTAATTACGCATCCGATTGTTCCCACGCGTCTCAAAAATGTATAATTCTGGCAGCGAGAGTTGGAATAATTTTGGCAATTGCGATTCGTCCGAATAACGAAAAACTAAGTCAACTCGCGGATTCGAGAAATTCAAAAGTGTTCGGAGAGGGACACCTGCTGCATTTCCCCCCACACGGATGGAGCGCCGGTTTTTACTTAGACGCGAAATAATTCGAGTCAGATTCATTTCGGAGGAAGGAGGGAGTCTGCTCCAGTCTCGTCTCGAAGTCGCTACGTCTTTAGCTGAGTTTCGACCGTGTGAAAAGTAAAGAAAGGGAAATTTTCCGCGAATCTTAATCCATTCATAAAGTGGATAGACGCGAGTTCGTTAACCCTTCGGCGTCGAGGCGTGCGATATTTAATTATATACTCAAATAATTGTTAAAATTTCGTTAGAATTATTTGTTTATATAAATCGACTTACGCCGAGTAGGATGACGTAGGCAAGCAGAAAATACCGGAGGCAGATGACGGTCCGAGCCATCTCAGATTTATAAATACACGAAAGACCGACGATCCGTAGTACGTCTCGTCGCTGCAGCGGAATCGGGTCGTGGGACGACAGGGAAAGTTAAGTTTGGCCCCTGAACAACGACGAGTCTCGTGTACGTGGTGCCGTCGATTCTAGCTACGTCGCCATTGCACCGCGTAAGATGAGCGAACAGGTAGTCGAGGCGGCAGGATTTTTCGACGATAAAACCGGTAGGAAAACTTTCGGAAAATTTGAATTTTTTTCACAAATTTCGTCGTAACGAAGACGACGCCGTTCTACCGAACACTCGATGAATTTTAAACTCTCATGGCAAAGATTTTCTTTCCCAGCATTCGAACAACCGGCCGATTCATCGTCAAACGTCGGACTACCATAACAACGCTAGGTATTCCACCATCCCGATCGCCCGTCCGCCCGCTCGCTCGAAGAAAAGAGAGAACCAAAAACGAAGGAAAAAGAACACCGTTGCTTTACCGCACTGCAAGAACGGCCGCGGAGCACGGAGAAAGAGAACCGTTCGGGGTACCGGTTTCCATGCAACTCGACAACAAAGTACGACACGTTGCAGTTGTCTGCACCCGCTACGCGAACCCCCATTACAATACGACTCCTGATGCTACGATGAACCCAACCCACCGTACGCTCCTAACGATATACCTATACCGTACGGGTACTTTCAACTGGTACACGGCTCGGGTGGGGTCAACCTGCGGTCATCCGTGTCTCACGCAATCCAGATCGAAACTGGGTGATCAACGGGTTACGGAGTCGTAGGGTGACCTGTTTCGGGGTGACGGTGTCTGTGACGTGAATTTTTTGTTTTTTTTTCGAATGGAAAATGCGCTGAATTTTTCGATGGCTTCCAAAAATAATTACTGGAAAATCGAATCACTGAGGTTTCTTGTCTTTCCAATGTCGTTTGGATTGAGAGAATCCGAAGATAGAATCGGTTCTCGCTCCGGAAGATTCACCTCAATCAAGATGCGCGACATATCGTCAGCTGCGAAGTACGGAGAAATCAAATATGAGAGAACGTCGTCACGGTTGTAGGTGACCCTGGTATTAAGCTTCATTTTTATTTACACATGTACTGCGCTTTAACCGCAGTCGTAGGTCGTCTCGCGGAACAAAGAGGCTCGGGCAACGTCCTGCAGTCCGTTGCTTCGTGAACGCATGGTAGGTATAACGTGAAGTAAAATTTCAACGCTGCAATATCATTGTTATACCTATAACTGTATTAATATAAGATGAGTAAGGGGGAATCCAAGGCCAAGTGCAAATCACTCAACCGCTACACGACATCTGCAAGTTGTAGCGATTCGTAATGCCGAGTAACCCGCGTGTTATACGTAGCCACGATATATTCCAAGATCGTACGAACATCGACAACAAACGCAAAGGTCAAAGATAACGGGAGTCGATCGTTGAAGATCGACATCTCACCGTATCACTGATCGTTATCGGTACCCTCAGTTGTTATTATGTTTTTTTTTTCGTACCCCTCAGCTAGTTATTGATCAAAGTGTGTTTCCCTCGAGGTTTCCCTTCATACGATTCGGGCCCTCATGGTGGTTTCGGAATTGTTACGGGAATCTTCGCCATGGTAACGGGGGCAGGTGCAAAATATGTATTCGAATTAGGTACGGTGCCCTGCGAAGACGGATAGGTGTACGATGATGTAAGGTTCGTGGAAAAAAAACTTTGACACGATTTCTTATTCCTATTGAACATGTCTTGTTGTCTCAAATTCCATCTCTCCCGAACTTAAAAGGGAAGATCATAAGCGTTGTATCTGATCTATTTTAAGCTGCACAGGAATCTCGATCTCCGAATTGACTCTAGATACTGGAAACGATCGAGTTACGATTCGTCTTGCGATTTTGCTAATTACCGCAATTATTTATTGTTAATTACGGGTAGTGGCGACATCGGTGCTGGTTTCACGTACTATGTGTATACAGCGAGTAGCGTGGGGCGGAGATCGAATCTCAAATCAACGCCGCCTTAATTAATTTGTCGAAAAAAAGGCAAATCGCTTCAATGATTATCGTACAAACAACGAAACTTGAAACAGCAAACGGCAGCAATAGCCACGGCGTCAATGTTATTTTCCTCGCTCTTGCGCTCGGGCGAAGATTCACAAATGTCTTCCTCTTCATCCTCAAAAAGTACGCGAAAAACGTACAGCTTTGAGGAGCGTGAAATCCTTATTTCGTTGATCAACAAACACGGAGACGTAACGGACAAGAAATCCGATCCGAATTCCATGTGTAAACGAAAATCAGCCTGGGCTAAACTCGCCGAAGAATACAACAGCATCGTAGGACCGGACGCTACGCGTACCGCCGTTCAGCTGAGACGTTGCTGGGAAAACATGAAAGCTTGCAAAAAAAATCGTGAGGATAAACGCAGCGGGTAATTATCCAGATTAATCCCAGTAAACCTTCCCCACCATCTCCCTTACTCTCCCTTCGCTCCCCTCAGATCGACTTCGAAGAACGTCAGCCAGATAACGAACGATCGTCTTCGTATGTCTCTGGGAAGCTGGCAGGACGGAAGTCCGGGTCAAAGATCGTTGGATAATTCAGGGACCGCTAGCACCGTCGGTTTACCTCCGAACGTAGTTTTCGAGCCGAAGGCATCCGAGCCGTTCACCCTTCAGAGCGTCTCTGCTTCGAAGGCGGCCAAATTGACCCTGAAAAATTCCGTCCAAAGGGATTACGAATGCAAGGAATTGATGGCCGGCCTCCCGTCGAAGCAGAATATCGCCCTCGTGACAGATTTTTCCACAAAAATGGAGCCGCAGCCCCCCATCGGACCGATGGGCGATTGCCCTGAAAAATTTTTGTCCGATCCGGAGTCCTGCACCGAGGACAACCAGTCGGAATGCTGTAGGGATCAGGAGGGCGTCGAAGAGCAGGGAGTTCCCCTGAAACCTAACGCCAGTCAGGCAATGCAAACGTCGCCGATAATATTTCAGAACCGTCACCGCCGAACGAATTCTTACGCGCAGACCAGAGACGAGGAACTTCATCTTTTGACGCTATCCGAAGCACGGATAAAAGTCGACGTCGCCGCCTTGCAGAAAGAGGAGGCCAGGGTGAGGTTGGAAGAGGTGCGATACAGGAAAGAGGAAGCCAAGTTAAGGATGTTGGTTCTTACTTACAAATTAGAACGAATTAAGGAGGATTAAAATCGTCCCGGGTCGTCGATAATTTTCACGCGATTCGCGATCCTTTTTTTCGATTACAGTTTCAGTTTCAGTTCATTGCGTAATAATTCTTCCAGTTTTCATTATTTTACGTCTAGTATTATATAAGATAAAAAAGGGAGAGAGAAAAAAAAAAAAAGATAATCCGGGCAGCTACTTGATGTTGCTGATTATTTGATTTATTTCTTGTAAATGGATAATAATAATCGTTACACAGTTATAATAAATATTAAAAAAGAAGAAATACCGGTATATCTCATGTACTGCAGTTAAATATTGTGTACGGGCTAAGCTTATAACTTTAATGTTAGTATTACATTTTATATATTTATAATTATATGAATTTATCTTCAATACCAAATAGGCACTCATAATAGCGGCCCAGATAATTGATTTTACCGACGATAATATTTCGAATAAATTTCGTATAAAATTGATATACACGTGTAGAGACAGATGATTCACAGTGCGCTTTATCGAGCCTCGCGATATCGTCCGATGAATCGCAGTTTATTAATAACATCTAAAAAATTATATGACGGACGTTGATTATTATCATGATCATTATTATCATCCAATTATCATCCGAGAGTTCAGGCAGTGTTTCTCTTCTGTCTTGAGATACGTAATTATGAACTTCCCGATGTAAAAAGTTTTTTTTAAAAAAAAAAGCGCTTAACACAAATTAGTAAAAAAATTCTAAGGCAGTCACGATTTTGACGGTGTAAAAAAAAAACAGAATTACAAAGAATCATAGCATTTTAATTCTTCGTCGCTTGCTCGCCCAAGTCGCGATCTCGTCGCGAGACTTGCTCGGCTTGTTATCGAGTGACTGCTATTTTACCTTTAACCGATCACTGAATTTTCAGCTCCCGTATTTTTTACATGAGATGAAAATTTTCATTCCTTGCCGATTTCGGTTCGTTCGCCGTACTGCAGTGCGCGCTTTCGAAAAGCGAAGGATCGGTGTATATCGGTTCGCTCGGATCGAATCCGCCGCGTCTCGAACCGGCCAATCCTACAGCACCTTCCATGCCTCCGGAATTCGTGAACCTCTGATTAATTACGTGACTCAGAGACCTGGAAATCGACCTGAAATAAAAATGAAAAGATAGCGAATAAGGATCGATGAGCGATGACAGACGGACGAAAAATCTTCGGAATCGAAGTACTCACGACGACTGGAAGGGCTTTTGAAGTCCGGATCTGAGAAATGAAAAATTATTCTGCGCTCTTGTGCTGTACGCGTCTTCGGGATTGCTGCTGCGATGCGAAGATTTGTCAGCGTTTCTATTCTTCACTATTATCGAATAGGCGTATTTCCTGGGAAAGAAATTGAAATTACGATCAAACGTTTTGTTCTTTTTTCAGTCCGAGATACCTGGCCAACTTTTCATCTAAATTATCGATCGTCACCTGTAAATGAGCATCGAGAGTAGGACGACAGAAACTAGAAGGACGACGAGCGCCACAACAGCTACTACGAGACCGTAATACTCGTTCGGTGTTATGCATACGGATTCCAGTACCCTGGTTTGTTTTTCGACAATATTTTCCTCCACCATGTCCATCCGAGAGTCGAAAACCTGAGGGATTGGAATATTACGGTGAACAAATCCGTCTTGCGCATCGCAATCACCGATATCTCGTTAATCCTACCTCGATCATCTCCCTGACATGTTCCTCTTCATTTTCCTCGTCTTCGTCCACCCGAGTGTTGTTGGGAGTGGTAGAGGTGGACGTGGTAGTTGTGGTGGCGTTGAAATCGGATTCATCTTCCTCATCCGACAAGGTCTCATTACCCACGTCTCTTCTCCTCCTACCGAACGAAGGTTCGCTTCGCCCAGCTCCTCCGGAACAGTAAGCGGGCTGACAACCGTCTCTGCAAGTCCGAACCGTTGCTTCGAACACCAAGAAATTTGACTCTGGGATTTTGAAAGCGTTGAAACGAGCCTCCAGACTGTCCTCTCGAAGTCTGTCCAGCCCAGGGAAGACGTAGTTGTCAACTGGACACCTGAATTATATGGACGAGAAATAAAATCAGGCATTCCGATCCGGGATAATGTTTGTTACCCTAGTAAGCAATTTCTGGTTACCCGTATCTGTCGATGAGTTGAACGCTTCTTCCGGAGTAAGGATCTCTCGCTATGACGTTTGTGGCGAAAATATCCGTGACGTAATTGTACCTGATATCATAAGAACAAACGAATCATTAATGAATCGTCTGAAAATTAAACTTCGAATTTTTTTGGACCTACCCATCTTGAGCTTCGAGTCTGAAGGTCAGTGGATCACCAACGGCGATGGTCGTCGTAGGTCTTCCCTGGTACAATATCATCAGACGGACTCTCGAACTCAATGTGTTTTCCGCTGGAAGATACTCTATCGGTATCGGGGACCCCGCACTGCGAGAGGAACTTGTTCAGGTTAGACACGGAGGATTTTCGATGGGTGAACGGTAAATATTAACATTTCGTGCAGCGAGCGATATGCTGATAATTTTGAAATACGGGAGTAAAAGGGTGAAATTCAGACAAAATGTAAGTTATTGAAAATGAAATGGATGGCATGTGCTGGGTGCATGGAAAAACACTCAAGAATCTATGACCTGGCGTACCCGGCACCGATGTAGCCGGAGGTGACGACCGCCTCCCCGGGTCCCCGGAACAGACAGGTGAGATTGAAACGTTTGTCTCTTCCAGTTTGGACGTAGTCCGAGAACTGGACTACAACGATGTTCGTCATGGTGTCACCGTACTTGCGATTAAAAATTGGGAAAAAAAATTAATCGTTCGCCTGAAAAATTTTAAGTCACTCGTTTCGTCGATGACTCACCCTCTGCGTTCCGCACTCCGGGTATCCCTGAGCACCGCTGATTCTCAAAACGTTCACCGTACCGCCATTTCCGCGGAAAAAGCAACGATCATAGTAACCGTAGGTGTAAATTCGCCCGATAAAGCCTTCCGGTGTTCTCAGAGTGAACTCCATACCCTCTTCGCTGCAGACTTGGCTCACTGAAATTAGTAGAATTTTCTTTTTTCTTGAATCTGCCCAATGTGAGTCAAAAACAGCAGATGACAGCAGTATTTCTGGTGATTACCGTCGAGACACTCGTCGTCCGCGCCCTGCCTCCCGTTGTTTCTTTCATAAAAATCGTAGTCAGAACTTCTGTCGTAGTAGACGGGGTCCCCCATCTCCATGTCTCTCGAATCTCTGTCGCTCAATTCGCAGTTGTCTCGTTCAGCTCCGTAGGGTGCAGCGTACGGTCTGAAGTTGAAGGATCTGCATACGAAATCCCTGGCATCGGCGCATTCCCTTTCGCAGGTAGCCAAGGATGAGGCGGTCGTGTACCTCCTGACGAACGGTTTACGGACTCTGGTTCGCTGGCCGACTTGTCGGAAGTTATCCTGGTCTTCGCATCGCGATATCAGAGGTGGTCTGCCGATTATCGGTCCGCCACCTCCGGATCCAAATGGTCGGGTTTGATGGACTCCACCTTCCCCAACGTAGCCACCCCCCATTATTCCGTTGTCGCTGTAGCTACTGTCGTATCCACCGACTGGGCGAGAAGGACCGTGAGGACGAGCTCCCAATCCGCTGCCGCTTATCCCAGAAATCCCACCGTACTGAGGACGACCACCGTATCCTTTGGTTCCGCGAATATCGTCGTCGAAACCACTGGGATAAATTCCGTTCGCGCTGATTCCTCCGGGGTAGCTGAAGAGACGTAGAGAAAAATATCAGAGGACTGGAACAATCAACCTGAGGAGGTAAAAATTTTTCAAATTTTCGAGAACCAACCGATCCCTGTGATCGGGATATCGATCGCTGATCGGATATCGATCCAGCGGTACCCTGTTGCTCCCAGGTCCGATAGGGAACCTGTCCATCGAATCTTCGGGATAACGTTCAAGAGTAGTTGGATAAGGATATCCTCCGATGGGGTAGCGTTCAGGTCCAATTGGATATCGATCGGCGGGTTCGCCAGGGTATCGGTTTCCTCCATATCCCACGGGGTATCTGTCGTCTATGCCATCTCCTCCGGTAGGATAGCGACCCGGAGCACTGGGCGGATATCGATCGCCGGGCCCAGTTGGATATCTGTCAATGGGATACCTCCCCGGGCTAGGATACCGACTACCACTCGTAGGATACCTGTCGTCGGGATACCTGTCGCCGGGAATAGGGATACGGTTACCTCCTACGGGATATCTGTCGTCGGGAATCGGGATACGGTTACCTCCTATTAGGTATCTGTCGTCGGGAATTGGGATACGGTTACCTCCTACGGGATATCTATCGTCCGGAATGGGGAGACGGTTGCCTCCGGGGTATCTATCGTCGGGATACCTGTCACCGGGAATCGGAAGTCGGTTGCCACCTACAGGATATCTGTCGTCGGGATATCTGTTGTCGTATCCCGAGGGATATCGCTCAGGGTATCTATCCCCTTTGTTATCATCGGGATACCCTGAAGAGTAAAAATAAAGGTAGTTAGAAGTTAGAACTTGACCTACAAGGAAGTTGTTTTTTTTTTTTTTTTTCTATAATCGTATCCTGTACCGGGTCTCCCGAGGGATGGTCTTCCCTGGTTCGTGTCCTGGCCTTGAGTGTCTGGCCTGTAAACCCCTGGGCCGTCACGATCGCCGTCCATATACTGATCTGTAATATACGACAAAAAAAGATCCATGGAGAAGTAGTTAAAGTCGCCCGACGTGTAACGTACGCGTACGTACTACTATGACGTCAGAAGTTGCGGGACAATGGCCGTATAGTAGGTATATATTTGCACTTGAATAAAGGGTGACACGCATCGGTTACCACCTCTGCACGAATTACGTTCCCGTGAAATTGTTGTTTTTGTTGGATTTATTAACATAGCTTCGAACCCCATGCAAAGCTGAACTCCTGGTCCAGGTGAAAAAAAATACGAGGTGCGGAGCGGAGCGGAGGGGAAGGATATTGACCTTGCGAATTCGCACATCGTCGAACGCTCGGTTGAGGGAACCTCTTCAATTCGCGTCGGCGAATAAAAATTCAACTCACGCATCAGATTTTCGTAGTAGTCGTAGTCCGCGTCGTATATTATCCTGTGCCCATCGCGTTGGTTGAATCTGCTCAAACGGCATGTGTGAAAATGTTCGGAATAGACGGCGCTCCGGCATTGGAAGCTCGTTTGCCTCAGGCATTCGTCGAGGCACTCGCTCAAACTTCTACCGGTTATTTCCGAATGAAATTCACCGCTCAAACGCGAGTTCCGGTAACGTTGGAAGGCCGTGTCGGGTCGACGACCGTCGGCGAATAGGTGGGATGTCACGCTGTTGTCCGGGTATTCCGAACCCCTCGCTATAATTGACCGACCTACGTTTTATTAGTGGGAAACGGTCGGTTTTCGATATTTTCAACTGCGCGACTCGTTCGATCGCAGAAATGAAAAACGAAAAAAAAACAAACAGGTGTACGGACGATCAATTGAACGAAAACCTCATCGACTTACGATTGTCCAAACACACGAGGTCGTAAAAGTGATAGCTGGGGCTGCTGCTGATGCCGATGTCGTCTTTTTGCGATACCGAATCTTCTTCCGAGATGACGCACTGTCTGGTTTGCTCGTCGAATTCGACGCTACGACAAAAGTATTTGTCCGCCCTCAGACAAAGGGCTTGGCACTCGTCGAGTGTTAGATTCGTGTAGATGTCGACCTCGAAGGGACCGCGGAGTCGCTTGTTCTCTTCCTTGACGAAAACGGCGAGACCGTCACACCGTCGCTCGGCTGTGAGAATTGAATGAAAAATGAATCGAAGTTTTACCACCCGAAATCGATCAGGTTTTTTCTTTACCGTTCAGACACGTGTTCTCGAGGTAGTCGCAGTTCGGATCGTCCTCTAATAATTCCGGGTGCGTTCGACGCGTGAAACGACTCAAGGAACAACTCCGTAAAGCCGCGTCGTACGTCGCCGATCGACAGACGAAACTGAATTCGTTCAAACACCTGGACAACGGACAACGAAAACAATTCACAATTCAACGGTGCAATCGGAATTGGTAAACTTTAAAATATTCCTTTCAGTTTCAGCTCTGCTCACCTGTCCTCGCAATCCGTTCTATTCGACGCGCTGACCTCCTTCAAGTCGGTCATCGGTAACTTCAACTTTTTTCTGGGGTGTCTTTCGAAGACGTAACGCCGGTTCGGACACTCTCTTTCTATACGGTTCGCTGGAAAGGAGGATCGACGAAGTTAGAAAAAGAAATTCAATCCGTCCAATTCGTGGCACTTTTTCATTCGCGATCGAACTCACATGTGAGGCAAACCTCGGTGAAGTGAACGCTGTTCGGCACCAGCATCAAGTTACCGATTCCTTCCGGTAACGCCTGTTCTCTCGTCAGGTAACAGGTGCTTTCCTCGTACTCCGCGGCTCCGCTGAAAGAGGCGATTCTGCTCCCTGGCTGGAAGTCAAAGCTCGTGCAAGCCCTCACTAAATTATTCGTTGCCGTTCTATCGCGTAGGCAAAGTTCCTGGCATTTTTCTAACACCCTGAACGGCGGCGCTGAATCTCTCACCTGAAATAGTAAAACGGGGCGTGAAATTTTTTAAAACTTGAGCGGGGAGAACGGACTCCGGCCGTTTCGAAATTCTTTTGTTACTCACTACGTCGTCGTCGAACCCTTGGAGTTGCTGATCGGGTAATCTTTCGTAGACAACTCTTCCCGAGCCACCGTTGCAGGTTGTTTGAGCTGTGGTAAAAGTAGGCTAATTGCGATAAATCCGTGGAGTATTAGAACGTATGGTATGGATAGCATGCGGCAGCTGCGCGTTCTATGAATTGTTTAAACATCAATGGAAGAAGCGGCAATACCCAGCTCGCGTTAATGTAGAGTTCGAGTTCCGATAAAAATGAAAATTCTAACAAAAGCTGCGATCCTCATTATCCTACGTACGTGTAATTTCCATTTATGAATTCCATGGCAACGGGATTCATATCGCGAAATTTCACAACCGCGGAATGACATCATTTGATTTATCTACCCGCACCCATCGAACGTCCGGCAGTCACCGGGTACCAGTTCGCGTTATTCGATTTGAGGAAAATCGAAAATGTAAAAATTATTCGCGTAAAACAGAAATAGAAATATATATCTTTTTTACATTTTACACTCCAAATCTCCTCGTTTTCGAACATTCCAGATCATGGGAAATTTCATTTATATCCATACGAACGCGATGGATAAGCGCGCGGAAATTCCTGGGGCACCGCGGGTACCGGAAACCGGAAGTTACGCCACGAGATTTTGACAATGTAAATTCATAGACGTTTTTTTCCGATTTTTAATGATTCGCCGTGCGCGTTAGCACTCGACTTCTGCAAGTTATCTCGAAAGAAAAAAGTTACATTCATATCCGAAGATTCCAAAAAACAACCCCTCCAACCCCAAGAGGTAGAGGAATAATTTTTTTCCCACACGTGTCTCCTGCTCACAAAATCGAATGTGACTCCGCGCTCCTGAATCATAAGGCGTCTGACCCAAGCGCCGGTCTTACTACTTACCGACGTGTCGCAAGACGCCGCAGTGGTAAGACCGGCGCTTGGGTCAGACGCCTCAGGATTCAGGAGCGCAAAAGTCGTATTCGATTTCGCACGACGGTAGTAAGACCTCGCGGGACTAGTTGCCCGACCCGCAGCGGATCCTTACTACTTTGCTTTCGTCTCATCGTTGGCTGCGTTTCACTTGATTGAAAATACCGATGGTAATATTATTTGAAAGTAATTAGAACACCTGAAAAACGGACTTACCGTTGGTGAGCATCTTTAGAATGGTGAGGACCGTGATAGCTTGAACCATACTGAATATGTCATGAATTCTTTTCATTTTGAAAGTTGAATGCTGCTGGCAGATCAAGTGGTCATGTCACTTGGAGCACTACTCTGAAATCAAAATAAAATATCGTTCCGGAAAATTTCAATTTTTTCTGCTCGAATGAAATTTCACTTGTACGAAAAACATTGAGAAACTATCATAGGTCAAAGAAGGGTCAACGATGGAAATAAAAATCACAGACAACTTGTAGTCATACACGACAACGTGCACGTGAAATTTTCAACTTTACGAACCGGTAGTAAATCCATGGACATGACTTTGGAGTAAAACAATTTATTCACTGTACTGCTGCACTGATCAGTTCTATTGGTGGGCGTATAAACTTGTCGGTTGTAAAACTTGTTTCGATTGTGGAGCGGCGAATGAAAAATAAAGAACTTCGGAATACGTCGCAACGTGACACGGAAAGTTCACCGTGAAATTGAATCCCCACGACTGATTTGACTAATTCGTCCGGTGACCGTAGATCTACTGGTCAGTTTCGAACAAGTCAAATGGGCTATCCATATTATATGTACGTACTATCCGGTAATATAATGGTGGTGGAAATGTTGGCCATAACTACGTGTGTCCGACGTATACGACGATAATAATCAGTGCCCCCATCTCATGATCGTTTCATCGCTATGGCCAACCTTTGACGACCGACGCGCGGCTATACAATAGGCCGAAAGTCCTCCGCGTATTATTCGCCCCGGACGAAATACGCGATTTCTCTTTTTATCGACCGACATATCTCCCGCACCGAATTTCAATCGGATCGTCAACCGATTCACTTTTTACCCGAATACCCCTCCGCTGACGAAGGTCACGGATTAAGCGAATTTTCACTGACTCGTCAGCGCCGACTGCCTCCGATCTATTTCCGTGCAACATTTGGAAATTGTTCGTGCGCTACGTGCGCCTGATAGATTTCTCAGTTTTTTTTTTTTTTCCGCATCGATCGTTCGATCAATCATAGGATTATTAACGACTGACGTACTTTGGAAAATAGCTATGAGTGAGAGTTTTTCTATTTTTTTCAGTTGTAATTAATCAAACTGTGCTATACGTGGTCGCTCTCAATATGTGCTAATGCAAAGGTAAATTATTATGCCAACACTTGTCGAGAGCAGTTATGTATATCCCACCTACGGTTATACCTGTAGGGAAACGCTCGGAGCTCCGGTTGCCTGAAAATTAATTAATATTTCGAGCACTGCTGCTCAGCTCTTGTGGTTGCGGGGAAAATTTTCTGAAAGGTCTAATAATTAACGAGCCCACCTGGGAACCTTCCGGAAAATGTGTTCGATTTGTTTGCACGTTGTATAATTATTCACGACAAAACCGACGACCCGCACCGCGACCGAAACCTATTTGGACAAGTTGAAACTTTCGCGATCCGAAACTAAAATTGAAATAACCGAATCAGCGATTCGCCGCAGTTCGGATCGTATAAGAATTCTATTTGGAACGCGAGCGGAGGTTCGACCCCTCGCCGGTTACCGGTTATCTACTTCGCTCCCTCCCCGATCGATCGTCGAATCGTCAAAGTGGTGAAGTTCTTCGGTTTGCGGTAGGCAAAACGTCGGGATTCCCTACAGGGCATTCCCTCCGATCTCGAGTATTCGTATATTTAGACGGAGGGCTCAACGAGTCGTCCGTTATACGTGTGACGCGCACACGAGCGAATGAAATATGTCAAAAGCAATACCAACGTACGTAGGTTGCGTAAAAAAATTATATACACGCGGATAAAGTTTGAAGAGCGAAGGCAGCAGAGCGTAGTTCCTAAATACCGACTACCTTCCACGACCTCCCTATTCGTGGGTGTCCCAACGCGGACCTTTGCGACCTGCACAACCGCAGTAAAGTCGACGACTTTCGTCCGTCTTCCTTTGACAAAGTTCCTACCCTTTGACTGTCGGCCTCCACCCGCCACGCGAGATTTTAATCACCCTTAACGCCGACAAAATTCTCATCAACAACGACGATGGGGGGGGGGAACACTTCTCGAAATTTATTTTTCTCCCAGGTGCGACGTGAAATGTTATCAAGTTTCAACCGGGTTGAATGAACCTTCGGGGTGCGTAACGGAGACAGCTGTATCCCAGCACCTGATATCGTACTTGTAATTAAACCGGAATGGTGTTCGCCGATATAATTACATCGGATCTCGGGACGCATCGCTGGTTGGAGGGCGAAGGGTATAGCGGTAGACGTTTCGCCTTACTTTGATTGAGTATTTAGCTTTTGATAAACCCTTCGGAGGATTCAAGGAAGGTACGTGGCAGTTAAATTGGATTTCATGTTTCAATTGTATACCGTTTCGCAGACATCGGAGTATCCGTAGGATTACCACCACCGCGGCTTGTATTATTTTATTTTCATTATCTTTTTCCTTTTCGGATGATCCTAGAATAGGCAATTCCGTTACATAACTGAACGTTAATTGCAATTCTGGCCCCCACGGCCCCTGCCTATACTCGGATCGACCGAATAACCACCGCGTCGCTTGTGCACCGCGGGGATTAATGAAAACGGACGATAAATTAGTCACGTTGACTTTCGCTCGGCACCGAAACCGACGCGTACCTCGCTTTGAATTGAAAAATTCTTCACGCCGTGTTTCCTCGATTTATAAAACTACGCCGTTAGCCGTTCACCTTTCGATTCAATATACAATACGAGTCGTTTTTTTTTTTTTTTTTTTCTCCATACACCCGATCGATTCATCATTCCCGATCATTCGATTTATTATAAACGGATGTGTGCGTTCCACCCTGTGTACCTCGATATATTTCACGGAATCGTTACACCGTTTCAAACTTCAGACCGCCCACCGTACAGGTATACATACGAAATTGGTTTTGCGTACCCCATGCGTATTTGGCACATCGTGTACCGAAACGCACGGAGGACCTTCTTAATTTTCCCTACCCTCCTTTTCGTCGCCGTTCCACTCCTTCTCATCTCGTTTTTTTCCCTCTCCCGCCCCCGTTATGCTTTTCCGCCGAAGGCCGTCTGTATAAATTTCATCAAAATACCCCGAATAATACGAGGGACGCGAAAACCACGCGCCCCCTTTGTCTTCGTATATAAGAGGAAATATTTTCATCCCCAACTGCATCATTTTTAACGCCCTCGTTCGGCTCTCTTTACCCCCCCCCCCCCCTCCCCCCCTGCTCGAGAATTCCTTATAACGGAACGGGAGGTATTATATTACCTCGCAATAGTTGTGCCAAAATTAAACAAAACTAGGACGAATTATATGCAGTTGAAATAATTGCGGCTTGTTGTCGGGATAACAATGTCATTTGTTACGCGTGTAATTCGACTGGTACGAACGGTCATCGTTGTCTGGAAACTATGTAATATCATACCTGTCAGGTATGCGAATAACCGCGCAACGGGTGAGAAGAAGGGGTCGATCCTGCAACGCCCTCTTCGACGCCCCGATTATTACGATTTTTTATTCATCAGCTGCGCTCGAGGAAAAATCGGAACGTTGTACCGCGGATTACCGCGAGGCGTGTGAAAAATTATTCTTCGCAATCGCTCTAAAATTATATATTATATGGATAATTTCATGGCGACTCGTTCGACGAAGTGCGAAGCCTATTAGAAATAAGTGTGTAATTATAACAGAGCGTGGTGGAGAATCAATTATGTTCCCACACCAATTCCCTGCAGTATTACATCGATATATACGTACGTTGTGGGACGAAAGAATAGTTGTAGTAGGGATGTGAGTGAATCTATGTGTGATACGTGCGTGCAGCGAACTGGGATAGAGGCTATGATCTTATTCCGGAAACGGAAGGATATTGTTTGCGATTGACGTTGTCGGATGGTCAGAACTATCACACGCAACGCATGT
Source organism: Athalia rosae (assembly GCF_917208135.1). Lineage (NCBI taxonomy): Eukaryota > Metazoa > Arthropoda > Insecta > Hymenoptera > Athaliidae > Athalia > Athalia rosae. The sequence goes on from NC_064028.1 coordinate 7,075,633, forward strand.
TCCGCACCCCATTCCAGGTGGGGTGAACGTTGACGCGTGTCCTATAGAGCGAAAAGTAAATTGAACGAAAAACAGAAAAAAAAATCAACTGGAATTTGTAAAAATTAACAACAACAGAAAAAAAAAAAACGAAGATAAATCCAGGAAACGATTCAAAGAAATCCCGAATACGAGGGATGAAATCCTTCGCAGATCCTTGGAGCTGAATTTAATTGGCGTAGCGCGAGCGCTCTTGACCCATCCGCTTCAGCAGGCGAACCAATTTTATTATCGAATCAGAGGGTGATTTTTCCACGCAACTTGATCCGAGAATTAAGCAGTCGTCGGTACGATTTTTCGTCAAATAATTGAAAGTTCATTAGCGGTAATGGAATCACAGGGTTTATCCAGGGTTAGTGATCCATAGAAAAATCAAAGAACGCGAACGTCGATACGAGTATAAAGGTCGCGTGAATTTTGAAGGGGAGAAACGGGAACGCTGTGGGATTTAATATTCGATCAAGCTGATACACTTTAAATATTATTAAATATCAATCGACTGTTACAGTTTATACCGCCGTACAGCCTGGGTATCGATTGTAGAATTGTTAGCGGCCAATTATACCAGCGGGTATTGTGATCGGTTGATGAATTATTAAAAGGCACTTGAAACGTGGAATAATCGTTGTGCATATTGGGTACGATAGGTTGGGAATTATTCCCTCTCTAACGAATTGATGTTTCGATCGTGAATCGCTAAACCGATCGGATATCTGAATCGCGAGCGAGAATTATTGAAACATTCAGTTTTGAAGTAATTAAAAAATATTCAAAATCGACGAAGGAATCGTGGCTGGATGAGGAGAGAACGAAAGAAGAAACTATTGAATTTCTTTCCTTACCTCTCGTTTGGCGCTTCCCTCCCTTAGATCGCGGTCCAGCTTCGCAGCGTCCTCGAAAGGATCGATGATCTCGAGCGAAGGATGAGTGAACAACAGATAATTACTCCAGAATTTTGTGTTCAGGAGCAGAGGAATCGTGGGGAAATCCACAGGTGCCAAGATGGGGCACGTCCAACACGAATGGCACCTGTAATCAGACTGAGTGAGAAAATCAGTGGCAATAAAATAGAAGCGTGCCTACATACCGTGATTACCTTTGGGTCCCAGGTCGACCAGGGGGTCCCCCGACCCCCGCAGGGAACTAGGGGGTCCAAACTGGCCTTGCTCGCACCGGATATACTCGCATTGTTCCCGCGGACATCCGGGAAAACGCATCTGGCCGAAGCCGATGGCGGAGTCGATGCCAAACCGAATGCGCCCGCAATATTATATGGATACCTCTACACAGGTATCCTACCAGCACCGCTGGTTGGAGGGAATCCTACGTGTATATTCATGTTCCCATAAAATGTACGAGCTAAAGAGCTCGAGCAAGTCGGACAGACCACCATGAGTAATGGTGTACATACTTCTTGGATGACTTTCATAGAAAAGTTTCTTTATTTTCAGTTTTTAGAACAGACGAGCGAGCGCATTCCGAAATAGCACGTTTGACATTGTAATAGAAAAATTCGGAGCGCTCGGAGATTGTGGAAAATTTAATTGACGTAGCATGAACCACCCACGTAGATATGTTACATTGTTCAGGGATTTTTCTCACCGCGTGACAATTATACCTTTGTGTAAAACCCCGGTTCGATAACCGACGGGTTATTTACCATTTTTGTTTCAGTATAACGTCCATTGTTTCTCTCCCTTCTCGACGGATTTGCTATTTAGCATTTTTTCATTGCCATCTGTACCTCAGGCCGAGGGCATTGAAGAATTGCGGAATAAAAAAATCACTTTCGGTTAGCAACATCGCTGTTTATGATGCGAGAGGTATGTCTGATGGCGGGACAAACGTGATGTCGTGAAATCATGTAACATTCATCATCGATTCTGCAATACCTACTTTGTCCTGGTTAAAAACTATCTGCAAACATATGATTTAGAACCATCGTCGGTGTGCGAGTATTTTTTATATTCGGAGAATATACATAATAGCCAATGTGGAATAGATGAAAAGTGAAATGGTATCAGGTTATAAGTAGGTACAGGTAGTTTTCAGGTAATAAAGTATTGAATAAAAAAATTCTTTTATTCACGAAAGGCATGTTGTACAAAGTTATACGTTGCTGATAGACAAAAGTATACCACGCAGTGTTCTGGATGGGATAGGCAATTTTACTATGAAAGCTATATTGAAGTCTAATTGTATTATGTTATTAGTAGGTGCAGGTAATTGATGATGCATGAATTTGGTTTGATTTGAATGTTCATTTTCGGGTTCAACTAATATCATGGGCACAATAGTCGACACTGGACTGTGCAACATTCCTGGATGATACGTCCTCTTCACGATTCTGAGTCTGATCGAAAAAGCTGTTATCAATCACAATGTTGAACCAGAACTTGCAATCACGGTTTGATTGCGTCTATCTTATTACTCTGGCTGAGTCTTATTTCGCATAATCAAAACTCAAAATGGTAGAGGAATCAAATCCAAGGTTTTCGAGGTCTTAAAAAGTCGAAAAATTTATTCAGTCAGTAGTACAGAATTCGGATTTCTACAATTTCAGAAATTATTCATGAAAATTTTACAATTATTTTTGTCAATCATAATCAATGCTGTCATTCTTATTTTTGTGGTATAAGAGATGAATAAACCATCAATGAAAACTTAACGAAGGTGTAATGAATGTGTGGCATCGTTTCGTATGACATTGTGCGTAGCCAGTTTGATTTCCGCGCATTGCTCCCATCTTGTCGTCTTTTGACGCACGCGCCTCGTGACTCAAGCAGACATCCAGCTCTTTGGTATACGTACTGCTACATGCACCTGTCACGGTGACAAGTCGGTGGGTGCTTCAAATCAAAACAAGGTCTACTCTCCTTCATTGGGTAAGAGAATTAACTGAAGTTTCCGAACTTATTATTGCAAAACTCTTAGAATGATCTCTACGATGCATAAATGAGTGATTACAGCTGATGAGAATATAAGAATGCGTGTATATCCGTCTGCACCTATCCTTCTCCCCTAACATCAGCACCTACCCAAATTCCTCCCATTCGAGCGATTATCGATTTCCTTAGTTTTGGCTCGACACTTTCGTAAAGTAACGGAGCATCAATTTCGCAAGTCGTGTCTCATCAAGGAATGTAAACAGTTCCACTAACTCATTATCAGGGCCACAGCTATCACGCCATTTGTATTTTGGTCTACCCATTTGAGGTTAGACTTGTGACTTGTGTTCTTTGGATAAATAATGCATTTTTAATTTTATTTATTTCAGAAATCAAATTGCAGCACCATTCTGACTTTGCAGAGTTTTCAGGAGCAACGGCGGCAAAATGCCTCTCAACACAGGTGAGAATTCAGCCTTTCACTTCCATACAAAGATTTTCCTCTTCAAATTTAAATCCATGTAATACAAACTAATTTCTGTTTCAGATATATCAGCAGCGCTTCTTTTGCTGGAGCAGGTCCAAGAGCGTGTTGAGGAGTGTGATGATCCAAAGCTTCAAATGCATACAAGCCAAGACTTAAAAGCGTTGATTTCTCTCTTGGAGGATCCGGTCTTTCGAAGCATCGTAACTATTCAAGATTCACTAACAGATTTGAACTCTCAGCTCGGTCAGCATCCCTCGATTCTCCCGGGAGATTTTGATATCAATCTCGGAGGTCAGCTGGAGCTTTCGCTTCCCACTGCACCAGCACAATCACTTGGCCCAAACATGTATCAAGATATGTATCAAGACAGCAGCGAACTAGATGACCAAAGAGTTCCAGTTGCTAGACTTGTCCACAGCAGTAGTGAAGACACCAGTGCACAGGTCAGTACTCAGAGTTAGTGAATGTGTTGAAGAGATAAATAAGAAATAGAAGCAAGACTTGAATAGAACTTGTGTTTGCCTCGACAGGTAACGAGTCCGAGTTTGGCATCGGAAGATATAAACATGCCCCCGATAACGACTCCGACTTATGCCAAAGAATTCCAGAAGGTTATCGAGGCTGCTTCTAAAGGGCGTCAGACTTACACAGTTCAGGTAAAGTATCATAGTGTTTTAGTTTTATTTTCGGCCAATGCTAGGGAATCAGGATCGTGATTCGTATTTTTAGTGCAGGTATTAGTTATGAAGGTGGTATTGAATTCTCGTTTTTCTTGTGCTTCAGCTGTACAAACCTGAGGGAACAAGCTTGGGATTCAGCGTCGTAGGGCTTCGCAGTAAAGATAAAGGCGAGCTCGGGATTTTTCTTCAAGAGATTCAACCAAACGGGATCGCAGGCTGGTGAGTTTCAGAACAGAATATCAATATTATAACAATGTAGAAACGACAAATCGCTGTAGTACAATTGCTCATTGAGCGAGACTCCCATACTCGGGAAAATGGGGTGGGCGCAAGGGTGCATGTAGCGAACGCACGTCGCACGGCCGGATGCGTCGATCCCCTCGGGAATCCGTGTGGATGAAACCCAATGAATACATCAATGTTCTCGTCCTGCGGTTCCTGGCTCCGCAGGATCCGAGGGAGATTATAGCATTCGAATATTTTGCTATAGAAAGTCGGAGTCTCTCTGATCTTCGCTTGGAATAAACAACTATTGAACCGTGATTAATTTGACGAACGACCCCCGCAATATGACGCGACGAGTTACTTAATTCGTTATCGATTCTATAACACGACTTGCTATTGGTTTTTTTTCCGCGATTCTGTATCCTTGCGGCAAGTATCACGCGATATTTGTCTTGAACTTTCCGAAGAAATCGATCGTTGTTCGGAAGGTGACGATAGGTTGTTGTACATATTCTAGTCACGCGCAGATAGAAAAATCGGATATTGGAAAAGGAAGGGTGATCCGATTGATTTATGTCTGAAAATATTATATACAATTGACGTACGGTATTTATATCTTGAAATCTTCTATGTCTGATGTTTGATCCAACTCAAATATTACAGATATATTGTGCATATGACCTATTGAAATTAAGCTACGACCAAGACTAAACAAGAAATCCCAATTTTTCTGATCCGAATAGTGAAAAATTGCGATAACTCGATCAATTTTATAAATAGATCAATTTAACTTTCGGTTTTAGATTTCTGAGGTCAAAATACATAAGAATACACCGGAAAAGATTTTTTTTATTTTTTACCCCAAAACCGAAAAAAATCCAAGGGGTACCCCTTTGGATTTTTTCGATTTTTGAGCGAAAAATGAAGTATTTTCAAAATCGATTGTAGGGCACTTTTCTTACGTATTTTGACCTCAGGAACACGAATCCGTCAAGTAAATTGAGCTACGAATTTTTCCCATTGAGATATCTCCATTTTTCTGCTCCGAAAAGCGAAATAATGGCGATAAAGTAAGTATATGAATAATCACCTTATATTTGACAATCAATGAGATCAAAGTAACAGCACTGCTTTGCAATGCGATGCGTGCGCGAAGCGCGTGCCTGCAATGCCAGTTAAAATTACGATTCTGGTTGCTTACAGCGAAAAAGAATTCAGTATACATATGTTTGTGAATTGACGTGTATCATAACATTTACGATGTCCATCTTGTATACGTAATACGTCATACGTGTACTCAAAGATAAATCGATGCCACTTGGGAACGTTGTCCGTACGACTCCATTCAATTTCCAATTCCAAAAGTGTAGATTGACGACGGTCCAGGGTGGGTATACATAATGTGAATACACGACGCGATGAACGATTAAGCCGTTCAATTGAACCCCCAGAAACGTTCGATCACTTCGATAAGCGTCTCAGAATCTGTGTCTGCATCATCTCCAAATCGAACCACACGGGAAAGAGATTACTCGATTTCTTTCACAGTATGCCGACATATCTTCAAATTTCGATACCTCGTCGTTCAATTTTTTTTATCCAATTAAAACTTTTGTTCAAAAGGCAAAATTATTCTAAGAACATTCTTGGTGAAAAAACAAAAAAAAAACAAAAAAAAAACGTAGAAAAGAAAAAGAAAAGTGGAGTAAAGAACGGGACGTCTACCGTTTCAATTTAGAGAGGTACGAACAAATAGCCGTTGTCTAGGTATAGATTGAGAGACGATTGATTTTACGATCTGTTGGAAGAGTTGTTGCATCGCGCCCCAGAAGAATCTGCTTTCTTGCACGGCCCTCGGTATAACGGTGTAGCCGTCAATTCAATTCCTGTCGTATCCAACATTTCCGAAGCTGGCTTACGTCCCAGGAACTAGAGTATTGAAATATTTCTTGAATTACAGAGTTATGGCTAAGCCTGTTTACTTAAAGTTTTAGAGTAATAAATTAACCCTCGACGCTACCGTGCAGCGCGATATTCATCCAATACTATCACCCACTACTTTTTCATTTCTGAACTATCGATCTTCACGTCTTCGCTATAAATCCTACCTCATTCGCTTCTCTTTCCTTCCTTCCTTCCTTCCTTCCTTCTTTCATCCGTTCGTACGGTCATTCTTTCTTCCGTTCACAATTCGCGCTGTCTCAGCTTCTACAGCTTTACAAAAAAGTGTATGAGAAATATATCCGTGGAAATGTATCGGCAAATTGCCGCGATGATAACTCCTCCGACGAACGTCGAAAGGCGAGATAAAGAAGGCGAAGAGAATAAATAAATAAATAAATGAATAAATAAATAACGAGTGGAAGAATTCATTCATTCGTTCAACTAAATTAGCATCTCATTCGCGCGTTTTCTTTCATCCCTCATCCTTTTAATTTCGCTAATTACGCAATGCAGTATACTTGGAGAATTTCCATTTAATTATACCCGTGTGGCTCATCGAGAAATAAAGCTGTCGACAAAATACTCTTATTACTTTTTTTTTCCTTTCTCAATGCCGTCTCATTATCTGATATTTTCGACTTTCGCGAACCCCACGACCTTGACTATCATCTGTGACCTGTAAGTTGTAACCTGTAATACAAGCAGCGAAAGGAGGGTAGCTGGAAACCCGCCGCGATTCAATCTCAGTTTATTCCTGGCTTTACGATTTCGTATTGCTCACAGCCATCGGAAACGCAGATACGTGGCTATAGAATATGTACGGAGGTGTTGGTGTTCCTCCGTATCCATCCACCTACCTTCGATATTTGCATTCACCTACGGAAACACGTGATGAGCAATTTTCACTACGCGCTGTAAGATTTCTTCGCAAGATTCGTACCGACGAAATTCAAACATTTATCTGTCAATCCAATTTCGTCGATTTTTTCCCTCGCTCGATCTTTTTCCCCACATGGGGTCACGACGCAATTTTTCAAAATCACAAAGCGGAAAAGTTTACCCAGTATTATTATTAAGATCCTCGTCAAATTTTTGCTTCGTACTATACCGAAATCTGAAAATCGTGCCGGTATAAAAACCTCGATCTAAATATTCGACTCTAAAAATATACTCTCTCTACCCCTTCGTCAGATAAACATGACTATAAAAGACACGAGTACGCGTTGAAAATTCTGAGTCAACTTGAAACCGTTCGAGCTTGGGATAACGTTTCGCACCTGCTTTATATTTTTTTTTTTTACGTCGTAACTGTGCGATTTTTTTTTTTTTTTTTTCTATTGTAAAGATTGATTAACTCGGCGTACGTAACAATACGTATTCCTTTGTGATGGAGGAAGGGAGATAGTTACGAGATTTCAATGCATTATAATCGAACAGGGCAAAACGAACGCGTTATAGCTACTAAATATACACTCGAAAAACTTTCCTCGTTATCCTACCAATCAATCTAACTTGATTGGCCAACGTTATATGCGCGGTGTGTCCATACCATCCCTGTCGCTGCTGCTGCATCGACATCGTGCAGCTAGAGATGGACATGGGATGGACGCACATCGTACCCACGTGACTTGTGTAATTGATTGATTTACAAACATTTACCATCCCTAAGGCACACAAAACGCTTCGCAGTAGTGTATGGACCACCTACTACAAACGAACGAAATACATCCCCGCGCATAGAGATGGCTCAACGAACGCAATCCTCGATTATTAGACAAGTTTCGCGAGCCTTCTCTCTCGACAACTTTTGATCTGAATCGTTAGCGCAGATGATCGTTGTAGAAAAAATGATCCATTACCGCGATCGCGTCTGTTTGAGGTTTGGAAAAAAAAATCATGGGCATGGTAATTTTTTCCTGAAAAGAGAAAAACAAGAGAATATAAAACGAAAAGGGTTGCACAGCAGCAGGCTTCGGAAGATTTATGAGTAGCTTCTGCTGCAGCGGTCTGGTTTTGAATATCTTGGCAAAGACACATCCGCAGAAAAATTTTTGTCGTATATATAAAAGAAAAATATCCGTACACGGTAGGTATATGTATACATCGTTGATGTAGCGGATATATATTTTAACTTCGCCAACCGTAACTGGTACAGTACGTACGCTGTACGGAGAACAAGAGTTGCAGCAATTTAAAAGAGAGCTTTTTTTCTAGCGCGGTAACCGGGGAGTTCCTCGTGAGAAATCGATTTATACCTGTCTTCTTTCGCTTCTATAACCGTGTCCCGATTCGAAAGAAATTTTTTAACCAAAGAATAGGCGGTCTAAAATAATGCGCGATGTGAAACGTAACTCCGCGCGGTCTTGCAGGAATCGCGGGTGGTTCGTTCCTTCGACAAATGTGTGTGGTCCCAACCCGTACGGGGTTATCTGTAAACCGAGAAATAACATCCAGACGTATTCAACCCTCGACGTCGGGGGTGCTGCTGTTGCTGGATTCGGTGTCATCTGTCGGCAAGTTTCCTGATTGGTTCAATCAATTAGTTTGACGTCAGCATCGCGGCTTCCACCTCGACCTCGTCTCGAGAGACGTGCGGATTCAACCCACGTATACCCATCCCACACACACACACACACGTACGATACATCTCTGTATGAAATAGCAAAACGTCGTATAATCCGAAAATAATCAACGAGAATTATTCAGCCCGGCTTAATCAATTTTCCGAATCAACGCGGTCGCGATATAATGACTCGAGAAATGGAAGAAAAAATGCTTCATTATCGAAAGTATATACTCACATCGCGTGTGGATCGTCGTAAATATTAGTGGGTACCGTTTCTACAGGTATATATCCGCTGTACGAGCTTCACTTTATTTCTTTTTCATTTTTTATTCTTTTATTTTATTTATTATACAGCTTCCGCAGGTTGAGCTGAGCTTATAACACATTTTTGCCGAGGATATTTCGCCTCCCGGATAAAGGGTCGGTAAATTTTTTTTCGGCACTCGTATAATAACGCGAGTCATGTTTCGAGATGTCGTAAAAATTCCTCGTAGGTACGCTACGTACGGCATTTATGGTGGAAACCTGTGTGCGGGCCTAGAATACGGTGTATCATCTACGCCGAGATAGATACTTCTGGAAAATTTACTATCCACCTCCTGTTTTTTTACTCCTCGTACTCAATTGTGTCCTGCATTTCGGCGCGCGTTGTTAATCCTGTACGCGAAATTTTACGTATCGGTAGGTATCTGCTTTACAAATTGTACCTGCAGGACGCGGGAAAATTTTTATTTTTTTTTTTCTCTCGTTCGTACTCAAGACTCGTCCCGATTTGACGATATAAACTTGGGTATATTTCGTCAGCGCTATTGGTGTCACCTCGTTGTCGAAGATTCACGTTCTCCGATAGCCGATCGTGCCAAAGGTTTTCACATTATTCAATATCAGATGCCTGCGCCTTTGAATTTATACACGTGACTGGAATATGTTTGTTCGTCATTTTTTTCCCTTGAGTTACTTTTGGCGAATCTTATGAATCCGAAACCTCGCTCATACTTGATATTCCTTTCTTTTTCATTTTACCCTGTTCCCCCGCCTTTCGTTCCGCTGTGCAACGGCGCGCTACGAGGCGAGAACTGCACAATTGTGTCGATGATTCCGCTGAAATGCAGTTTTTGTATACCAACGGTATGCCAACTTTCGGATTCTATGTTTAGAGCTCGACAGAAGTTCTCGATTTTATACAATATAATTTGCTGTACACCAGAAATTTATACAACGTGAAAACTGCAGCTGCTGCGCAACTGCACTTTTACCACTCGTACATCCAAAATATCCAGACAGTAATTATAGATGATATTTTTCTCAAAGTCGCTCCAACAAATGCTCATTACATAACAACGTTTCGCAATATTCGCGATCTTATTCCGATTATTTTACATTCGTTTTTCTTCTAATTATCGCGTTTATGATCTTCATTGAATTTTTGATAATCCGTTAATTGAGCCGACGTTGCATATTTAACCGGATATCACGTCGTTAAAAATTGGGCTCTGCGCGAGTCGCGAAGATAAAAAAAATATATATACGTCTTGTGGGCAAACGCGTTCTAGATTTGTCGGTAAAATCTCCTCTGGATTTTGTCGGATATCCAACAGAATTTCGAAGAGCTTCTAAAGGTCTGTCAACTCTAATTACCGCCCAACCCGTACCCAGGCCTATAGACCTACCTTTGATCCATCGTTACACGTTACACCTATACTTCAAAGAATTCTCAGCACTTTGGTGACAATCCGGAAGAAAATAAATCACGCGGGGCACCTCTGGAATTCAAACTTTTTGACGGCGTATTTGAAGGGAAAAAAAAAAAAAAAAAAAAAAACTTGATGCATTCGGTGAAAAAATATCGATCAGTACGACATTGACGCTTAATTATTCTTGTTCTTTTTTTCTGTTTTTCATTCACCCCGAAAAACGGTCAGTTTTCGACGCGCAACGCGATGGATTGACAGGAAATGGAAGGGTGATGTGAAAACTGAAAATCGAAGCGGTCGTAACGGTATCGACAATCAACTCGGAACTACCGGTTGGCAATTTTCCAGCTGTCAAGATTCGAGAGGGATTTCGCGTGGCCAGAAAACGCGGGAAATCTGGTGTGCGGTTCTGGTGTGCAATTGAAAGCATCGAAACGGATTAGATATCGTTTATCTCTTCGTCGTGTTGCTGCAGGACGCGTTAACTTCCCGGCAAAATCAAAATTAGTCGCGAATATAGGGTATAGTAGGTATGTACGTACTGCAATATCGGGTCAGGGGAATCTATATCGAGCCGTACGAGGGGGATGACGAGAATTGGTTTAACTTGCAATTCTACAAGCGGGAAAGCGAATCGACGGAGCTTCGGGGTGTGGAGAGCGATTGGAAAAGCCGCAAAATTCGAAAATGGAAAAAAAAAAATGGAGAAGAAAAAAAAAAAAATTGCGAAGATTCCGAGCGAACCCGACAACTAACGGGTGGGGACTTTGAGCCTATCTGACTCTATATACCTACCTGTCGACGAACGGCGTTATACCGTCCTGACGCATGCTCAGTTTAACAAGGAAAGTAGAAACGGATTTCCAACACCGTCGCAGTATCAGTCAGGCCACAGGCAAAGTGGGTTGGCAGTATCGCAAATGCCTTAGATATCAGAAGCCCCCTCGTATATACTTACGCGACGTTATCGTTCCGCAGAAACCGCCAAACGATGTTAAGTCGCGAAAGAGTTTCGGTGCGGTGATGGAATAAAAAAAAATAATAAAAAAACAAAAAAAAAAAACAAAAAAACAGATACACACGTGTATCTCAACCCCTTCCATAACCGTATAAAATAATTATGGAAAAAAATGAAACTGTAATTTAAAAAAAAAATATCACCTGACTTTTTATTTTCTTTTTCCCTCCTCATTTTTTCTTGAAAAAATTTTCGATGCTGAAATCCCAGCGTTAGGTTGAACGGATGTTTGACGAAATGAAATTACAAGGGAAGAGATGCATCGATTTCGATTACCATATTGATTTCTTACTCCATCCTCGTGATATTAAAATCGTCGATTGAATTACCCCGTTGTTCGTTTTCGGAAAACGAACGTACGAAAAATGGCATACGTTTAAAAATAAGAAACTGTTTGCGGTTTCAATTTGTACATCGGTTAACTCTTCGATTCGAAATATCTGTAAATGAATGTTTGAAAAATAGCAGATCGCGATTCAATTTCCAGGTAAACATCGAATGTACATCTCGTTCGGTTGATGCCGCAGGAAGTTGTGTTCTGCCCAAGGCTCTGCCGCTCTAACAAGCCTAGGCTTTGCAATAACGAAAATGTAAGGAATTTTTATCGGTCAGATTTCAATTATCTGCGTTATAATAAATTCGGTGGAACCGGATGAATACTATGGCATGTAGTGGGCCGATACGTAGTGCCGGTGTAATTTTCCCATCGTATGATAAAAAATTGTCAAACCTTCACGATTATTCAAACCAATGGGTTCTGGAAGGACGAAAAATCAAAAGACTTTGCAACGTTCTCATCGACATCTGTAAAATGAAAATTATTCGTTCGAACGGTGAGATTAGCGGTTTCGTCGATTCGGTTAATAACTATTGTTGTTCACAACGTACAAATTTACATATATTCGTATTTCATTAAAAGCGCGCGAACTTTTGTAAATAAAATTAAAAAAGAAAAAAAAAAAAAAATTAATTAAACAAATGATGATAAAAAGAAGTTGACCAGAAAAAATTTTTTGCTAAAGAGCTTAATGTAATAAAAACCAAAAAGGGGAATGATACCAAATCGAGGTTTAATTTGACCACAAATATTATCGTAACGTGTAATAAAAAATTTTGTAAAAATATAATACACATAATTTTCTACATGATATACACGTACAACGTATGTAATATAACGCGAAAACTTCATACGGCGGGGCGAAGACAAGTAAAAGAAATTAGGGTAACTGGAATCATGTGCAATCACTGGACCAATCGCTGCATATCGAAGATTTATTTCGACAATCAAAGACCGCTTTCGAATCAATCGATCAACGGAATTGGTCGACTTCAATAGCCGATGCAGTAGCTGCAGATTAGAAGATCGGTACCTGCACATCAGGAAGGGTAAGTCGAATGAAAAGAGAATCACCACTGAAATTTCCATCTCATGTACACGAGGTGCACAGCAGTCGCAGCTGCGAACGCATTAATATGTCCTTTGGAAATGTGCCTGAAATTCTCTACAGCGATTATCCGACATCTTAAACGAACGTATAATTACATAATTAATATATCGGATTTCACGACCCGTGACGACCAGCTAATCGATCGATGCAACCTGCTGTTGGTGCACGTTACCAACGTGCACAGCACATACTGAGAGCGTAGAATCGAACCAGCCACCGTCATACGCCGGTCATCGTACCAGAATTTACTACAGACCCTGCCGCGGTAGATGGTCGACTGGAGAATAGAAATGACCAAAAAAAAGAAAAAAAAAAAAGAAAAATTAGGCCTCGATTTTCTAAATATAAACCCAACTTTGCGGCATGAGAATTTTATTTATAGAATTGTTTTATCCGAGTGGAAGAAGAACTGATGAGGCATACTTGATAGATCGAAACAGGCGCCCATGTAATACCTATATAACGATAATGGACCAAATCGTCTTATTTATTATCATCTTCTACGGGCTCTATGAAACATGGAATCTATAGCTAATAACCTTACGGGGTATAGCGCAATAAGCTGATTGTGCGTTTTTCATTACAGCTTATAACTTGTACGCACTAACAACTATTATCGTGGTTCCCACATCGATCCGTACCATTCCGATCGTATTATTTTCTTTTTTTTTTTTTCATTTCTCTCATTTGTTCGTCGCGATCCGGACTTTTTAATGAGATTACAAAACCTTCAACCCTTTGATACCGGGGAATGGGACGCATACGCGCTTTTATGAATTCTAAATCAACGGTTACGCCCTTCCATCTGCTCCCACGTCAAATGATAATCATCCGGTCATAATTTTCGGAATGGGAAGGAAAGGTACGAATTACTTGACCTCTCTCATGCCGCGAACGTTATCTATATTTCTTTCTTTCTTTTTCCTTTTTTTTTTTTTTATTTTCTCCTCTCCCCGGGAGTACCAATATCGTCTCATCGGTATACAAGCCCGGTCGAAGTTCCGTCACGTACAGATAGTTGGACTTATTTTTCGGGTTCCCCGTTTCCGGTCGTTGTTCTTTCCCATGGCCCTGGCCCTCGTCCACTTCTAGGTCAACGTCTCCCGCTACTTACGAACGTAACGATTACTCCTATTTATGCACGTATCGTATCCATTGTACGTACGTACGTACGTTGTTATCACAGTTCGAGGATCAGACGACTAATTCTCGTCGATTGTAACGTGGCCCGAGTAAATTTACTTCATGTATATCGCACTTTCTTTTTTTTGGAAAAATCGAGGAAACGTGGATATTTTTTTCCCCCCCCTTATTTCTCTTCTTCTTTTTCTTGTCTCTGGTAGTTCTCGGCAATGGCAAATGCAATTTAACGAATCGCCAAGGCGGAAAGCCGGCGGCCGGTCGGCCTCTCCTCATTATCAACGATTTGGTCGAGACTGTGCGGTTATATGCTTCGGAGCATGAATGACCAGAAGACCGTATTCTCGGTGGATTTTCGACTCGGCGGGGTAAATTTTGCCGAGCACAAAGAGAGACGAGATACTCCGCTTCGCCTCCGGATAATGATCCGTATGCCATTTTACATCCGGTAAAGTTTCGACCCTAGCTTTTATATTCGATGCATTTTTATTTACGCACGTATCCGTATCAATTTTTACGTGAATCGCATGCCACTTTGATTCCAACATGAAATGAAATTTTCGAACACCACGCTACAGCCGCGTACGCGTTTTTAATATAACAAAAGCTGCGCACGTTTCGCTCGCTGCATCCGTAAGGACCACCGATGAAAAAATAGGATATATACATACTCCGCACATTGAATATTATTGCAGAAGATGGTGGTAAAAGCCGCGCGATGTCGAACTACTTGTACGCCCGTTCAACGAGTACGTGGTATTCCGCGCTACCAAGTGATATGCTCGGTATGGAAAAATTCTAACACACGTTCTCATATTGAAGTTGCAACGGTAGTGAGCTGAGAATTGGATGGCAAACGAGATATTAGGAATAGAGCGTGGAATAGGACCTCCGGCGCGAGCGTCTTACTTATTTTGTACCCTGTGGGCTAGTTAGATTTTTTCCGGCTGTTTTGGAAAATTCCGATTCATGTTAGCCGAAAAATCGTCCCCATCACGTGATCATTGAACGAGAGAATATTCGAGACGAAACCGTTCGTTTTCTGGTTCATCGTAAAAAGAACAAAAAAAAAAAAAAACCAGCAATACGATTCAGTTGTTCGCGTACATCATTTTGTCGCACGTAAGTTTTTGATACTCACGAGAATGGATATGAAGATCCTTGTGATTCTTTAACAATGGGGTTGAAAAAGAGGTATCTCCATTGTCCCATTGTAGGATTCTAATGTACAGAATTCAGAAAGTCCTAATCTTTTGGACTGAAGAAATTGAATGGATCTGAAGACGACAGGGATGAAAAATAGAGAGAAAAAAAAAACAAAACAACAAAAAAACCGTCAAGAGAAATCACCGTTCGTTTTTTCACAAATTTGTTCCCCGCGAGTAAACGATCGTTCTTCCAGAAGTTTTTCATCATCGGTTATATTTTTTTTTTTTTTTTTTGGTAGTAAGAGCCGCTTTTACGAATTCGACTTATGCTGATACTTTATACAAATTCGCGCGCCTAGCCTGTGGAAAACCGATTAAATCGTTGTTACATTTATCGACCTTTCAAGTTCACCCTCGGTAATCGGTTAATGTAGCGGATTGAGTGCAGATGGTTGTGTGATTAAAAATGAGGATCGAAGTGCTCTCCAAGGGCTGAGAATAAGTGAAAAAAAAAAAACAAAAAACAAATCTCTGAATCATATATAAATTGATCGCGAGACTCGAGAGAGAATCGTCGAAGTTGGTGGTGATATAAAATTAAGGGTGAACCTACCGCAGCGGCGGGGCGAGCGGTGAACCAAATGATACGCCGTACATAAATGTAATCGAATAGCGAATGACCCCTTGCCAGATTTCATCAGCTTACAGCTCTTCCTCTTCCATCGGTTTTTCATTTTATTTATTTCATTTTTTTTTTTTTTTCGCTGTCTTTGTGTATTTATTACGTAGCTTCCGGTTTCCGCTCTTCTCATCTCTTTCGTTCGCCTCTCTTCCGCTCTCTCTCTCTTTGGTATATACGCATGCTGCCAGGTACTGAAATTCGGCATTAGCCCCTCTCGTCATTAGGCTTATGTCGAGTGTAACCCTCTTCTTTTTCTTAGCCTTATTTTTGCTTCTCGAGTCTCGTAGAGCAGCTCTGGCAGTTTTCTCGTTGTCGTTTCTGAACACAGCGTTGCAGGTGCATACCCATTACTCGCGACCACCCGATTCTGCAGTCTCATTTATACCTTCGCTAATAAATTGCAATTTTTGAAAAAGTTTAAATCTAGTCCGTCTTAACTCTGAATCATTTAATTTCCGATATTTTTGGTGCCCGAAAAAACGACTTTTAAATACTCGCATCTACACGTACCCGATACGAGGGCGAGTTTCGCCAGGGTCTCGGGCGTAACATACGTTGAGTCATTTTTTTTTTTCTGCTCTCCACCCTTTCCGCAAAGTCTTCAGAAAATGTGTTTTCGGTGCAGGTCAGTCGCGTGGTCTCGTAAAAACAGCTTACGGACATGGACTCTCGTCGCGTTCCAAATATAGCACCCTTACCTTCCCGAGAGAGGGATCGATATACACTACACCGAGCCTATCCACCACGCGACCAACGTCCTCGTACAAGCTCCTCTTTTCCTCCCGATGCGAACGCTGTTTATATAAAGCTCCGTTTACACCATTTAAATTGACCCCGCTGAACACGTATAACCTACGCTCCTTGAATACCCGCTAATATTCCCATCAAAAAACCACCCCTCGAGGCACATCCGTCGTCACCTCTTTTTTTTTTTTTATTCCTCTCTTACCGCTTTCGCATCGTACTCCGTTTTGCCCCCTTTTTTTTTGTCATCCGCTTCTTTTATACCGCTACGGTGACCCTAATATAGGTGTGCTCATATATTTTTTGCCCCTTGAGGGGGGGGGGGGGAGGTAATCGCTAATTAGAGATTTAATATATAGTTTCGCTCGACGGAGTGTATCCCAAGATTTAATTTCGCGAAGCGGCGTGAGTTTGAAATCGCCGAAGGTTCGCGCTGATGTAGACTTAAGAGCTTGAGATTTTCTTTGTGAAAATTTTAATCTTCTCTCAGATCGCGGCGATTCCGTTAACCCTTGAATTGACCGAACCGTTCGAAGGTTATACCGTAGCCGCGTCTCTACACGATATTCTCGCGGAATTTCATTAACGGAAATAATTGACTCTTCTAGAGTTTGGAAAAATTTTCGCTCGTCTCAATCACGATATAAATCCCCATCGGCCAGGCCGTCGGGAGCTTATCGAGTCTGAAGCATGAGGAATTCGTATACCTATAATACTTGTTGCTGCTGCTGCTGCCGCTGGTGCTGCAGTCTTTAACATTCGGTCGACGTTGTCCTCGTCGTCGTGTCGCGGGGTAGCGGCAATATGTTTGAGATCGTCTTTACGACTTCGCTCTTCGGTTGAGCATGGTTTAGGGTGACTGGATCCCGAAATATTAAGAGTAAAGGGAGGGTAACGGAGCTACAGGAGCTTTCAACCTCCGTGTGACTTACAAGGGCTGCTTTTACCCACGCGACCTTACGCACCCCTTTTCGAACCGGAATCCTCGCGCCACACTTACGTATATTATACGAACCGCTGGCAAAGGAAAGATTTAATAGCTTTTTTCCAAGATTTAGTTCGTAGTTTTGCACTTCTCACCTCTCGCGAAGAGCGCGCATTAAGTAACCCGCACAACCCGAAGGTTCTTTCCCTTTTTTTCTTTTTTTTCTTTTTTTTTGCCTCTCTCCCTTTTCGGCGATAAAAAGTTGTACGTACGTATAAACGCGACGGTAAAATTGTCTCGTCGAGTTCCTCGGGGGAATAAGAATTCCCGTTCATTTATCGTTGAGGTTGGGGCAGTAGCGAGCCGGCGAACTTGGTACGATTCATTTTTATCCCATCGCTGACGTTTTGCTGATAACATACCACGCGAGTAACCCTTCGGAATAATATTATTATATATATTTCCGTAATTAGAAATACGGCGGGTTCTGTCGGGAGTTTTACACCTCGGTGAATTCTAATTCACCCCGTGCATGTATATATATGTATATAACAGAGACGCCTTCCACTTCATGCTTTGCACAGTGGCACGTATGCCCAACTCTTGAAACGACGTGACATTATTAAACCTTTGTACCTTAGGTAACCTGCGTGTAACAGCGTGTGGTATAACGCACACGTAGGTAGAGCAAAAACGAACCACATGTCATCCATGGAATCAAGTTGAATATTTATTACGGTTGAAACTCATCGTTGAAATATGATATTCCGACGAGGCTGCGTTTAGCTAGACCTAGAACGCGATGATGAATAATTAGAATCAAAACTAAGGGACTGATGGACGACAGCGTAGCCAACGTATACCGTTCGTTCCCAACTGAGGACTCGAAAATTTTTTCTCCATGGGTGAAATTATTACACCGTAGTTACCGACCTTATTAATCCACTTGATAAAAAATTCACCGTCTACAGCATTCCGTATAGATATATGGCGGTGCGCACGGCGTTAAGCGTGTACATAGTAAAAGGTTGAAAATTTACCACACTTACTACGTGACACCGGTGAAAGTTTAATGAGAAAGAAACTCACCTACCTGCTGCTGCGGTTAGTTTATTGATCGCGGTTATGTATTTGAAAAGGGGGAGGTGGGGGAGTTTTACGTAACGCTGTAGGATTAATTTTGGCATTTATATATATATATATATATATATATCAGATAATTTGACGGTGCACGTGCATCTGCTGTGTGAATTATGGGGTCGGTTTATTCGTTCGGAAAATCGTGGGCTAACTATCCGATTGATGTACGTACGTACGCGCGGGGGTTATAGGTGGTATGGAGTCGGGCGACGCGAAGCGGGAAAATCTAAGGGTAGATATACCGACGTAGGAGTCTTCGAAGTTGTATTTGGCAACATAACTCGAAGGCAATTCTCCTCAAACCTTAGCTCCGATCCACTACAGAGTGAGGGATGTTACTGATTCAATTACTCCCCGTTCTCAAACCTCCGGCAATTTCCAAATCCTCTCGAGGCTAATGAAACTCCGCAAATATACACGATAAAACCGAACGCGTCTCTTCGGCCGATTATTCGTTTCTTCGAGAATATTAATTTTTAGAAAATTTCGAAATACATACGCTCGTTTTTACATGGTTTTATCGCGGACTGCCGACCGTCTGCGTGAAACTCTGAGCCGATGTAACAAATGGCGAGAAAAAGTGCAGGTGTATTTTAAATATGTATGCTAAAGATACGGTGCAATTGGAAAAGAGAAGAAAGACTAAAAAAAAAAAAAAAAAAAAAAAAAAACCAACCACTCTACCATGCTCACAGCTATTATTCTCGGTCGGTGATTTTTACTCGCGTATTCCTCTATAAAATATGATAATAATAATATAATAGCGGCAAATTATTGTTACCGTTTTTATTTTCACCTGCACATATGTATACGTGCGAGCGTTATGTGCTGTAAAATTAAACGCAGATACAGGCTTATCCGAGAACAAATAATTTATCACAACGAATGGATCGTCGTGTGCGAAACTGGCGGGGGGAAAAGATTTGAGAAATAGTAGTCGTGTACGTCTGTCGGAAGAGTTTTCAAAAATCATTCATACCAGTTGACATTTTATCCGGTCTACGAGTATGAGTATACCCGTGTACAGCTATTTACCTACTCTCGGAGAAGAATTCACTCTTCCCCGGACCTTTTTCCAAGTATAGTGGAAAGAAAAAAAAAGGAAAAAAAAAAAGAAAAAAGGAAGAGAGAAAACGAATCTCTTTCGTATTCAGATATGTCTCTTACGGGAGTCCTCGGTCGTAACAGTCTGCAGATCGTTGTACCTACGTATCTCTCATGTGAGATGCAGACTATACGTACGTCACATTATATACATACAAATGCACGTGTACAGAGGTATAGGTGCGTACGGTGTCTGCTACGCGGGTTATATAAACGGATAACGTCGAAAAAGGACATTGCCGTTCAAGAACGTCCGTGGCAGCCAACGTACGTATAGTTGCATATTCATTTCGTACCTAGTCGGTCGCTATTATATGTATAGAAAAGGGTCCCTGCGGAGCTGCTGCAGGTTTTTCACATTCAACGACGGAAATAGGGTAGCCATGCAAAATGTGTACACAGCCGGACCGTGAAAAAGTATAGGAGAAGGAAGGTTCCATATTCGGAAGAAAGAATTTTTTTCCATTCGGGGAGGGGGGGGGTTCAATATCCGCAAGGAAAGCTCCTATAAACTATCCCTATGAAACATTAATCCGCAGCTGCCATGGCTTGAAGAGGTCAAAATGAGGTTACAGCGAACTTAGTTATCTCCTAACTTGGTGGACAGGTGGTTATTCCGTTAGCGATGATGATGGTGCAGCGAGCGCGCGTGATGGGGAGGCCCGTTAGTGGTGAAACGGGTCGGTGGAAGGTGGGTATAGGTATGATTTTGCGGCGGTGAAGTTGGCGCGGGACTTCTCGAGGGTTGAATTAGGTTAACATTGTCCCATACTGCGAAACGACCGTTCGTATTGTAACGCGTGTGTATCGTACGAGAGTAATATAGGCGGTTAAACGGAGGTGTGAATCAGGTCGGGTTTTTTGCCGTAGCCTGGCGAGACCTCGATAGAGGGAAAAAAGTAAACTTTACGGAGTCGGAACTACGTTCGAAGCGATTAATATCCGATGACAAAGACCCTTGGCACCTCTCTCTCTCTCTATGGAATTAGGTGAAGACTATGCGTAAAGTACATCTCAACTATGCCCGTCATTAGCTCTCCGCCTCGGATTCCTTTGGCGACATTTTCGGTCGGTTTGTTCCAGGTGTCGAGTGATTTTCGCTTTGACTAGACCTTGAAACTTTGTTAATATTCCATCGGGTAGTTGCTGCGGGAGGAGAGGGGGTGACGAGGGCCTTACCGACCTCACGCCGTATTTAGGTATTAGGGTTTGTTATAGGTGTAACGTAGCGGGTCGGCGAGGCAGTTGTAGGGCTCCCTGCGGAACCAACGCTACCTCCTTGAATATTCTTGTCAATAGGGTATGAAATATGTAGACCAGGATTTCACGTCTGGCTTTGCCACTCCCGCTATATATCACACGTTCTCGCTACGCTACGAGTTTCATTGTGAAGTATCTCGTTTCCGATATGAACGCAAAAGAACCACCATCCCATGAAACCGGGCGGCAAATCCACCTTACAGAACACCGTCCCGATCTACTTACGTGCTGCTGCAGACTTTAAAAATAACTTCAATGGCCTTTCACACCTTGAGGAAATTTGCAAAGCAGGTTGCCGGATCAAACGACCTCTCTCTTCCCTCCTTTTTATTTTATTTTCATTTTATTTTTATTAATTTTTTATCTCTACTTTTTTTTACCGACCTTGGCGAACTACCAAAACCGCGATGTGCAACACCCCGTAGATCCGTTTGTTACTCGTGCAGGTATTACGAAAATAATAACGATAAAAACTCTTCAAAAAACTTTACGCCAATTAAATTACCGACGAGTTGTAATATACCTATGCCGTACAGTTCGAACCGCGTTATCGCACATCATCTTGTTGCACCGACGATCAGTATGAGTTGAACTCAAGTTTTTTTTTTTATTACAAAGTAATTTCGTTTGACGATGAAACGGTCGGACATACTGTCATTCGACGTTTGTTCTAATTCTCGTTCCGCCTTCGTTTCTTGCTCTCTATATTGTTGAACAATTACAGGCTTGTGTACGTACATACGCCATACGGCAGACAGAGTCGATCATCACGAGTGCATTGTATCTACGTAACAGAACGTTACCCACCAATCCATGACGTTTAACGAACCAAATAATGTTTACGTACCTAATGCCAATCTCTGGTTCCAGTCACAGCGGTAGGTAGGTAGGCATCGCGAATGCCATTAAGTTCTGTTTGGTCGTTCGTCCATCGGTTGCACTTTAATTGCTCGCCATCGAGTTTTGGATACAGCGCGCGCGGTACGTGGAACATTCTCATGGGAATTTATTTCACTCGGTTATCGTTCACATTCGGTATATTCGACGATTACTTTTGTCGCCTAGATATTCACAATGCACAAATTGAATATGTTGTTAATTGTAACGAAAATTTGCGAATACGTTTGTTTTTATTATTTTGCGACATTGATTCATTACCGTTATTATTTTTCCGTCCAACGGACGATACTCGCGATTGAAAAAAGTGAACGCGCCGACGACACAATGGCGCTAACGAGCGGACGTACGAATATTTTTGAAAACCAACGGACGCAACTTTTTCGAATTCGCGTTAACGCGGGCCGTACGGACGTTACACGAATCTTCAAGTCGGTACGCTTCCTCTCCGCGCCCCGTTTCCTCTTCAGTTTACCTCGTAAATATATAATTTAATTAGATTTCCTATCTCGTTACCCTAAATTAATTACATGGCATAACATCCGCTATGTTTTCTGGTTAAATTCACCGAGGAGAAACGGCGTCTAGACCGCATGATGCGAACAACCAAGTTTCAGCTTCGCATCGTAGCCGTACACATTCGCCGTTTGTGGTTACATTAATCCATTTCACCTACGGTACGGACCCATGTCGCGTCTATAATTGCCATATTCGCTCTCGTAAATCTTACTAATTTGATCATCGGCGTCGTATACGTACGTATTATCGCGAGTTGTAAAATCACTTCGAAAACTGTAGCGAGTGATGATTCCGCGAGAAACTGAGGCAGGTGAAACAGCGACTCATTCGTTAATTTATTTAGCCACTCCGGATCCCTCGTTGTTCGGGGATCGGGTCTCATCTCGAACCGGACACGCCTTATTTCGCATGTCTTCCGAAAATTACGAAGGACGTAGGCAGGGCCCGAGGACTCCGGTAATTAGAGACCGACGTTGTCGGGGTCTGTTCAGCCGCCTCGGGTCAGCCCTTGACTCGGTTCGTCTTCCCGTTGTGTCCCCTTTGTTACGCAAATCGGTGTCTTCGCGTCGCCGCGGATTCTTCCGATTCCCAAGAAACCGACGAGACGAAGCATGTCGCTGAATAATAATTATTCAACCGCGACATCCGATGTATCTTCGAGGCTATACCGCCGAATTAATTGGACGAAAGTCTACGTTATTGACGCGATGCGAGAAAATACGCCCACGCTTCTGATATTGATAATATCAATGACGCGACACACGTACGCCTATATTTTCGTAACGGGGATGAGAACGTCGAACGGAGGATACCGGCGGCACAGCCTCCGGCGCGTGTTAAGTAAACAGAGATATCAACTCCAATAGCTCCGGTACCTCCGTGCCGTTCCGCTCTCGCTTTTGCCACCGGTGTGTTCAAAGTTGATTTAGGTGGAGTTCGGTACGATACAAACTGTCGATATATTTATGGCATATTATTCCCCTGTACGCGCACAAAAGAGACTCGGATGTTTTCCGCGTTACTTGCGGTAATGATGGCGCACGGGGATCATCGGGTTTCCGAATTTGCAGAATGCTTTACCAAGTTTAAAAAAAACCACAGCGGGTTTCGTTCGCCTCGATTCGCCGCAAACAGTCGCTTGGACGGCTTTTTTTTTTCTAATATCATCGCCGTGTCCGGCCGGTGATTCGCGAAGAAGATTTCATAGATCAAGATCCTCGGCTAGATGGATGCCGTTCAGCTCCCGGAGATACTGTCTCGAATTTCCAGACGCGTAACTCGAGAATCCTCGCCTAATCGCAGTATATCTAGTCAGCTTATTCGAGAAACTCCCGCCCCTGCGTTACTCATCCACCGAGGAGTTTCGCTTATCTTGTGGTATTTCACGCCAAACGATCGAATAATTATACTTTCGTCGTACAACTTTATATCTACTAACGTCGTCTCAGTTCTTCTTCGCTCTTCCATCAATCCTCCGCTTTCGCCGGGACATTTTTCCTCTGCTCACAAAAGCTTCGCTGAAAAATCCGAACAATGAAAATATATATTTTCAGAATTGAAAATTGTTCGCGCAATTCCTAGACGTCGTGCAAACAAACGTCGCTATTGTTGGTCCAACGTTTGGCATAAGACACTAGAATTTGGCGCGTGATAAAAATCTATCTGGATGATCGTGTACGAAACAGGTAGAGACTCGGGGTGGCCGGCGCGCAAAAAACTAGAAGGGGGTAGCAGCGGGGCGAGGAAGGGGGGAGTAGTAGACGTGTGCTGAATTTCTCCCGGTATGAAGCTGTGTGACTCGAGTTGCCTTCTGATTTCACGAGTTCTTCGCCACTATCCATCTTGGCATTTTCATTTCCTGCGCCTCTTACGTCGGACGGACGTCTAGATCTCTCATTTTCGTCCCCTCCTACCGCTCAGTCAGCTAGAACAGTAACCACTATTTCTTCTCTCCTTTTTCTGTATTATTATTATTATATCTATTTTCTACTTCAACGTCTGGTAGATACACCTGCGGCGCTCCGGGGTTTATCTTTTTTTTCTCTAAACAAATCCGCGGCTGATGCCGGAAGCGTCAAACTCCGACGTTGTATATACACATCCGCGCAATCCGCCACCGTATAAGCGACGCGGATACTCCGAAGTACGGCGAACGGAAACCTCGGAAAATTCGCGAAATCGGAAAGGACGCGCCAATCATCTGCTTCCCTGAATTTCACGTTCGATTTGAGATTCGATTATGTCCGACTACGTCGCGATGCATCTCTACGTTCGCGGAAGTAACTTTATCCTTTTTCCCCTGACTCTACCCTATCCTTCGTTTCACGCTGAATTTTCGAACCACTCGTAGCTCCCCGTTTTAATTCATTGTCTCGGCTCTTCGAGTGGTGAGAAATGCCGGGATTTTTCCTCGTGCGCTGAAATTATATATCATCCTGTTTACCATAAAGCTCGGAAAAACTTGTTTGCCTCGACTCCGCGCATGTACAGAGAGAGGTGCAAAGTTTCGCTCCTCCGTAACGGGGGTGGCGGTATCCGGGTATACGGTTGATGCCGTGGCTGCTGTACAACAGAGCCACGCTCTGTATATATGTATATACAGACTTGCAAAATTCAAAACTCGCCAAGTTTTTTTTCGTCTAGATATCCGTATTTTGCGGTGCCGCGTTGCGTCGAATGATTTAAGTACGCGGAGCAATGAAATATGGAATGGAAAATTTGCGAATAATTTACCGGATACCGATAGTGCACGCGCCATTTTAAAAAAATGAAAAACCACTTCGTATTTCGAATAATAAATTCAGCGTCATGAAATCAGTCGGTCGAATGATACGTCAGCACGAACAATGCCCAATTTTGTGAACACCGTACGGGGTGTGAGGAGCTTTTTCTCTTCATCAGCCCTGATCCTCTATCAAGTATTCATCTACACGGTTTACCTTTTCCAAGCAGCTATCACGTACCTTCATATCGGATAGAATCAAAGTTTTGTCCCGTGAGTTTCTACGCGCTCGCTAAAAGGACTGGAATACATTATACCCGTTGAATCGGTGATCGAACTTTGGGGGTTTGGAACGAAACCCTTTCGAATTAACTACCCGGTTTGGCGAATCTCCAAAAATAACACCGATCGTGCAACGATAAACCCGCGGAGCTTACTTATACATAATTACAGCGATCCAAGGAATTCATCGAGTAAAAGTTTGGACGCAACTTCGTCTCGGGAAAATCAGACGACTCAATGAAACTGAAATAACCAGACGCGAGGTAGTTGTAAATGAATCGTAAAATATTAATTGCCTCTAATTTCAGTCCTTTGATTTCTTTGTTGCAGGTGAGTGTCAATTCGTGGTTCAGTTCAACTCCACCTACCCTATAACCGTACACGTATACCACATCACAGTGTGAAGTAAAGTGAGTTTTAGCGTGCAGTAAGTTTTTGTCGTGGTTTTACGTTGCTATGCAATTTACACTTAAATTTACCTGTCGCCCAGCCGTGGGTAGATGATGATCATGCGGAGTTTAACGTCTCGAAAATCGCCGTTTGCGATGCGAGGGGACCCGGGCAAAAGAAAAAAAAAGAAAAGAAAAAAAAAAGAAAAAAAAAACATGGAGGGATAAACCGTAGGTACGCGATTTTCGTAGGCTCGTGCGTATACGCGACGATAAAATCTATGTACGTATCGTTGCTGCTGCAGCCGTTAAAATTCTATAGTATTTTTTTCCATTCCTATTAGTTCGTGGATCGAACTGTACGCGAAGCTCGAAATTCTAAATTACGGGTCACGTTGAATTTACGCGAAAATTGCTGATACGAGCTGGAGATTTTTTATCCTTATCGGGTAGCGATAATTAATTATTGAAAAAAAAAAAAAAAAGAATTATGGGCCACGTAAACGTGTACATTATGTCTTCTTTATTATATCCCACGTAGGCTAATGAGCCATTTTGTTAACGATCACTTTCGCGTGCTCACAATTATGAGACATTAATCAAGATCACGAAACTTCATTCGCTCGCTAAATGATCGCACCGACAAGATACGGTCCTGATGATGGATTGCCAATTTTTTCATCTCTTTTTTTCTTTCTTATTGTTCCCACTTCTTGATGATTTTTCGTCACAACTTTGCGGGATGTGTGAAAGAAATTTTTCCGTGTACGCGCGAAATTGCCGGAATCCGGAATTCGGACGAGGCTCTCGACCGTATCTTGACCGATTAATTTCGACGTGAAAGAAAAAATCATCTTACAATTAGCAACTCGATGAAGTTTGAATAATTTTAATCCTTTTGTTTTTTTTTTCCAATGATTTTTCAAACTCTCGATGGATTTTTTCTACGCATCAGCTGGTACGTATTTTTTCCACGCACGCAAAAATATGTGTCGATTTTTCGTTTCGTAGATATTTTTGTTTGCTGCATTCGTTGAATTGCCTAGACAATTTTTGCGCAGCCCGTGCTATTTTCTTTCAACGCCGTACCTGCGTGGCGCGTGTACGTAACGTGTATGTACCGCCGTGTACACGTGTACACACTGGGTTTTTTCCAATAAAAATTGGACGTGCAGGTTTACCCGGTTAACCGCAGTGGTAAGGAACCTTTATTCCGCAAATAGGGTAGATTACATTTCCGGGTCTGCAGCTTGCCCGTCGTTATTTACGCACCACCACGTATACCTATACCTATCTTTACACCCCTATACGGATTCGGTCCACCCAACGCCACATGTACATGTATACCGAAACACACACCGTGTGTGTACAACCCGCGAATATACACACCATCTAAATACCGCTGGAACGTATATCGTCCCAGCAGGTACG
This sequence comes from Athalia rosae, assembly GCF_917208135.1. Taxonomy (NCBI): domain Eukaryota; kingdom Metazoa; phylum Arthropoda; class Insecta; order Hymenoptera; family Athaliidae; genus Athalia; species Athalia rosae. The sequence goes on from NC_064028.1 coordinate 7,103,005, forward strand.
AGATTACGGTACAAGCATTTCCCGAATTCCACCACGTAGTAGCTGCTCCGAGTTCCATCCGCTACGCCGCCGCACGTTCGCTTCGCTGGACCGATCATTCGTCTCTGTCTCTTCCAGAAAATTCGAATTTTCCTCTATTATTACGAACGCGAGTTTGTTCGTCGAGTGCCTACGCGATTAATTTTCATGAAAAGACAACCGCTAAGCCTCTCGGTAAGATCTCTTAAACTGACCAATCTAGATCAGGTAATCAAAAAATGAAAAGAAAAATGAAAAGTAGAATTGCTTCTATACAGTTAGTTTTTGTCGCCGCGAAGTAATTGCTCAAGTTTCGAAGGACACGATAGCTGAAAAGCTTGGAAAGATATTTTGTTGGTCAATTTTCAAGAGAGTAATAAATTTCCCGTTAATATTATGGTAATGACAAAGGCGAAATAATTTCTCGAGTTGAGGTATGAAGCGTGTGGAAATATTATACGTACCTCGTATACGTATACACGTGCATACCGCTAAGTTAACTTTGAAAATGCAATTTCCATGCAGATTGCTCTTTGAAAGTGAGGGCACGATAAAATAGGATTAACAGAAAAAAAAGGGAGAGAAAAAAGTGAAAAATCAAATACGAAGAAAAATTCTATCGCCAGTCGCCCGCCCAAAGGCAAAACCGAGTTGCCTCAAAAACGAACTCGAAGTCTGCGGCGAAAAGTACCCGACGGAGGATACCGAAAGCTCGTTTCGGTAGCGATATTGGCATGAAAGCGATAGAAAGCTGCGAAAGAAGCTTTTCAACCGAGAATTTCACTGTCAATTTTACATCTGACGTGTACAGCGTGGTGTGGATACCGAACGCAAAATGTACGAAATAAAATTTTTGATCTCCAAACGGAGTCGATGGCGGTAGGAATAACGACGCGATGTAGACTGAGGACTTAAACTCCGTTGAATTGAAAACGTTTACATTCACTTGAGTAGAGCGAGAGAAACGCGGGCGAAACCGAGGTGCTCGCTGGCTCGGGGGTTTAAATCCTTTCGAGTGCGTCAAGAATGTCTGCCTGTTGTATACATGCGGGAACGGGGGGAATCCTCAACAATTATTATCCCACAACCGCACCGTCGGGGTATCAGCGAACCAACCCCTACACTCCACGGATTTCAACGGACCTCGAGAGTCGGACGATAAAGACTCGTCGGAGAAGTTGTTCGCTCGGTTATACGAATTCGTCATTTGTGTATCACGACATCATTTCGCTGCGTCGAAGATACCATTCTGGAAACGTGTCGTCCAGATTTTAACCGTCTGATCAAATTTTTCCATACCAATTTTTCACTCCGATGGACATTGAAAACTGACCAACAGCCGAGGGTCCATTGAATTCAATTTCACCAAACAAGACTCACAATCAACATGGGCGTAATCAATAAAAAAATTGGAAACACTTGGGGGATGATTTTTAGGAACAGGGGCGAAAGCGACGAACGTCTTTCTCTGTTTTGGTATCATTATTATCATTATTATTATTATTATCACATCGATCTAGGATGCGTGTTACCTTTTTACCCGCGTAAACGTTGTGTGCGTGTTGTATATGAATTTAGCAATCGCTTATTTACTTGGGTGTGTATAGATATGTACAGGATGTCTCTACGTGGCGTATCTCTTGTCGTAAATCTAGGGGTATCAGATCCGTTCGGTGAAGTTAGCCCCGGGTTAAACGGTATCGACTAACTAGCTAAATATTTGAATCTCGCGAGGTTCAACACACCAGACCAGCCGATTTCAACCCCTGTACCCGTACGTATTATACTTGGCCATAATACCGCTGCCGCTGGATATGTATATCGGGTTTTCAGCGGCTTTTCAAACTCCCACACTCCAGAGTCTCGTCAACTCTCGTTATTATATTCGTCGTACTTCACCTATAACTTAGCCTCCTTTCATACCTGCTCGATTTTTATACACGTATCAAATTTCCATCGCGCAAGTGCCCGTGTTGAAAAACCTCGTGATCATTTTTGTTCTATCTGAATGAGAACGATTCAAGCCACCGGAATTTCGATGTTGCGCGCGTACTTGAAAAGAAAAAAAAAAAAAAAAGAAAAAAAATGAAGAAAAATTGTCCCTAAATTTTTCGCTCGATCCAGAAATTCGAGCGGACGACGATCAATCGAGTCTGCGGGCGACTCTTCTGGAGCGGATATTAAAGTAATGCAATTTTTCCCCCACCGGGGCAAGAGACATCCGGGAGGAAAAAAAACGAAAGAACGTGTCGAACCGCGGGGTAGTTCGGCGAAGAAATAACGAGGGGTAAAGAGAACGCTGTGGCTCGGTTTGAAAGAGAAAAAAATAAGATCTCTTCCGTAAGCATCGAATTTCGAGGTCGCTTCGAGATTATTTTGAGCCTCTTGAAATCCATCGGAAAGTTCGGAAAATTTCGTTCTTCAAATTTAATTGTAAATTTGTGTTCGGCGAACACTTCGGGGGAACGGAATAGGTGTTCCGACGCCGCATAATCCCGTCGATTCGAAACGGGGAAGACTCTTCTGTAAATTCTCAAATCTCTCGTTACGATTGATCTCGACTGTTCCTTTGTACCAACAGCTGGCGAATCCGTGCGGCTTAAGTTTTCCTCCGAGATAATTTGCTCCCGGTAGATAGACGGCAAATATTATATCCACAGATGTGTATTTTCATTTTTGGGATTAATTATTTCAGCTTCATCAAATCGTCCGATGCAGTTCCGACCTCGTAGCGTCCGCATAATTGGAACAATTTCTCCGTAACCACGTTCTCTCGATTCTACCGCACACGTACCGCGATAAAATCCTTGATTTACATAAACGCGAAAATCGTCGAGAATTCCGAAACAAAATGTACAAAGCCTGTTCAAAAATAATCCTTACATATCCTCGTTGTAATCCTGAAGAAGTACGTAGTCTAAATTTTCACATCCTGGTCCTGCGGGATTAAACTCATTCTTTGAAAAAATACGCGCACTCGTACAAAACTGACGCAGCTGGATATACCGATATTTCTTAAAAACTAGGAATTCTGAAAACCGTATTCGTACAAAATGAGAGAAGAGACGGAAGCGAATGATTTATTCTCTCTTTTCTTTTAATCGTAGATATTACGATTTGCTACGAGCCGAGTAGCCGAGTTCGTGTAAAAATTCTTTAATATCGCTACTGTTTTTCGGAATATATATATCGGCGCGGAGAATAGCGCTTGGCACTTTGCAGCACTGCGGTAAAATAAATTTACACCTATTTGCGAGACAATTAACATTCGCGGAGCTCTTGAAATATCCATATACCTATATACGTACGTACACCTACTCCTGTGTAAAATGGGTGGGAAAGTGGAGAACGAATAATCCCTTGTGATGCGCTCTCTTAAAACTGTTTAAGCTTCTCTCCACTTCGCCGCGACGTGGAATTTCATGCAATTGAGAATCCACCCAACCCCATTAGAAAGACTCGAGAGAAATACAACTGCGAGTCAAAATACGTCGGGGGTTACGGAATCCTTGTTTCCTTCCTCATTTCGCAAAATCTTCGGGTGACGCGTCTCCTGCCCTTTGGTATTAAATTTTCATTCGGCGAAACCGACTTCTCGAGTATCAGATGCCGCATCCTTTTTTACGAAAATTATTCTTCTCAGGCGTTGAAAAAAAATAAATAAAATGAACGAACGAATAACCAAAGTTGCTCTATGGGGGGTATAATTTCTCAAATACAAGAGCTCGCGCACAGAGTATACATATATACATAAATATGGATACGTACGATATACCCCTTGGAGTTTGTTGGAGTAAAAATAATTTCAATTAACCCGGTATCAAGTTAATTGAAGTTACGATTAATTAGCAAACTCTTCTCACAACGTAGGAGTAGCTGCCACGTCGCCGTACCGCTGCTCGTCGGTTGTGCAACAAACGTTGTTTACCTACTTTGCAGGATTATATAACAATATTCAACATATCGGTTCTTCAGGCTTTGCGCGAAACTTTCGACTTTCGGATATCGTTAAAACTATTTGTACGACCGTGACGTATACGCCGATAGTTACGAGCTTATCAAATTGAGATTATTGAATAAAATTTGAGGAATTCGACCCTGCGCGTCGTTTCTCCGCAGCTAATTAACTTACCTCGTACAATCCGTAAATAACGTACGTACATCTGCAACGATGCTGCCGGCTAAAAGCTCTAGAACTGTACATTTACCGCGCGCTCGTGATGCTCGGTTATCTTATGCGTTCGTAATGCGTTCCCTCAGATTTCTCTATTATCTCAATTTTCCGAATACAAGTTAATGGAAATGCGAAGCACAGGTAGACGCGCACAGGTACATTATTTACCAACCTGCATTGTCCCTATTATCGTTACCGCCGCTCCGCCGTTATATCGGTGCAATTACTACACGTATATATATGCCCGTGGCCAATATGCATGCGCCCAATTTCGTCCCACCCTCTCGGAAAGTTCTGCGAGGAAATTGTGCAGCACGTGACCGGTCCAATCTTAAGTCATAAGCCAAGATTAACTCATTGTTTAAAACCAAAGTTCAACCCGTATTATACACACTCCGCTACGGATCATATTAGTTGCACGGTTATCGTTATTATCATTATCACCACACCTCCGCAAGTTCGTTCAAACTCTGTGGATTCCGGCGGACGTTATACGGCGGCCGTGAGTTTCCGAGCGAAAGTGCCTCGCGATAACGGATCGAAATGAAAGGATTTCGCGATGTTTTCTTCTCTGCATATCGCGAGCGCAGGCAAACTCGAATCCAAAAGATCGGTGTTACTTCCGGGGTAGGTTGCGTAGAGGGGAGCGCGAAATCGACTGCCCATTGTCCCGGTAGGAAAGATAGCTGCCGAAACACCTTCCTGCGGGATAACTTTTGTAAGGGCCGAAGAGACGCGTTTGCCGTTCCTTTTATTCCGTTTTTTCAGTACGTTCGTTGTACGTATTTTGGTTTTTCAGTAGTGTGTACATACACTGTACAGAGAGGAAAAATAATATTGTTCAGAGATACGAAAAATGGAGACGAATTGGAGCATGAAAATTGTGACATTGGTTTTCATGTAAAATGTGGATCACTTTGTACGTGAAAATAACCAACGACGAACGAGTCCGGTCAATCCTCGGGCTTTTTTTTTTTCTTTTTTTTTAAATTGCGAGAATATATACCTCGTGCCGTCGCGGTAGTGTTCATTTTTATATTCGCGAATCTTCAAAGCGGATGAAATAAAAATCCTGCTGGCTGGCTGGCTGTTGCTCGTGCTTTGTGATTTTTCGAGGGCATTAAGTAACGGGATTTCGACCTCTGCCCTTTTCAAAGTTCGTACACCGCAGATCCCTCCCTATCTCAAATAATTCCATGTATATATATATATGTAATTTAAATTACGTATTTATGTAAAATAATAATGAGCGACCGTCTAGAGGGAGAAAAAAATTGTCGTTGTTATCGCGTGCACGACGGGGTACGAACGAGAAACCGCGGTGCAAAAATATATTTAGCATTAAATTACGTAGTGAAGAAACAATCAGGAGTTTCATCAGAAGTAAATATCCACATGGAAGTTTTGCGACTTGGGGAAATTCGACTCTTTGTAAGATTTTTTATTTTTTTGCGGTTTCATTTCTACCTTCTCAAGTTTTGAAGAGTACAGTAGGGGAAGCCGGGGCAAGTTGGAGGCTGGGGCAAGATGACGAATTAATTGTTTTTAGAATATTTTGACAGATAGCGCCGGGTAAGTTATCAAAAAGTGTTAAACACTCTTCTACGCAATAATATTTGCGATATAGCTAGCGTGGCAAGGTCATCCGGCTTTTTTACGGAGGCATTGTGGTTTCAGACGTGTGCGAAGTAACATTTGGAGCTCAAGAAAATAGTTGTATACAACTACAGATAAGCAAGATCGGACTTGTGAATTAATACTTTATTTCTATACGCATATAGATCCTAGAGATCATAGAATCTCCGAATTTTCACCAATGTACTTTTTGTGGGGTTCTTTTTTTGCAAATAGTGGCAAATGGGGCAAGATGGTGGGGGCAAGTTGACGGGTCGTCCTTATCGAGATCTTTGCATGTTGTTTAGTTAATTGATATTTAGGCTACATACGATTGTGCAGCTCATTGAATAATTCGATAAATAAATAAATGAATAAATTTATTCACCATTCAATGTTGGCATGTTCTAATGTCGAAGGAGCAGCTCAGTTCGTTTGCGACCAGTGTTAATTGTATATCTAAGCTAAACTACATAAACTATGCGTATTTGTATTTTCATATCTTTTATGGATTTGAATAAACTGAAGTATATTTTGACGAAAAAAGTATTTTTTTAGGCCCATTAAACCAAAATCTAATATTCGTCAACTTGCCCCGATAGGTTCGCCATCTTGCCCCGTGGTCGGGGCAAGATGGCGAATTTGCAGAATTTCGGAAAAATGGAAATTACGTAGTTTGTGAATGACCGAATTCAATGTCAATTTTTTTTTTAATAGCTAACATCTCATACTTTTGAAAAATACCAAAAGATTTTGAAATTCGCTTACAATCGATTAAAAAACCGCACTTGAAGCTTAACGTCTCCAACTTGCCCCGGTCTCCCCTAGAACAAGAGGGAAATCTCTTCTCTCGACCAAACAGTCCTCGAATGTGTGTCGCACCCTAAACATGTATATCCCATGAAACGTGGCGAAACGCGCGTATACTTTTTCCGTTCGCGTTTTAAATTCAAAATCTTTCCGCCTACTCGTATATCTCATAACGCGGTCGAAGGCGTAGCCTCGCGATTGAGCTTGAAAATTCAAATACAGAAACGCGTTTGGTTTCCCCCGAGCGACGGGGTAAGAAGTCGTGAAATGTGTTTCGCAGATCGTCAATCGTACGTAAAGGATTTCTGGGATCGTATGGAATGATCAGAGAGAGAGAAAAAAAAAAAAAAAATGAAACCTAATTTCTTTAGGTTTTTGAAAAAGACCCGGCGTTTCTTTTTGCGGTAAATTTATTCCTATCCGATTATGCCGATAGAATAAAATATCGAAAATTGAACCAACGCGAATATCGTCACGGTGTAAACATCTGTAATCTACCGCTCCGTTAAGATTACCGCTGCTTTTTTTCGTCATTGCGCAAAAAAGAAAATTTCCATGCATGCGAAGAATCCTTCGTTAATACCCTTGTACATAAATACATATTCCTCATCAACCCTCGTCATGAATTTCTGAAATCGAGTGCGGAAAGCGGCACCGATTATTGTTTTTATTTATTCAGTTTTTCATTTTCTTCTCGTCAGAGATACTCTCGCGTAGACGCGGACGGATGTTGATAACAATAATTACTTTTCCCAAGTGTTTAATGTTTCGGTTCTCCTCGACTTTGCACTTTACTCACTCCACGGTTAGAAAGGTTTTTCACGAGGGGCGAGGGGCGAGGGGGATCTTCGATCTCGTCGTAGGTATTGAACGACGCTTCTGCACTTCACTTCGCGATTCACGGCGTGTACGGTGTCATTCCGTTTCACCACCGACGTCTTGTTAACTATAATACATCGCGTGTATCGCGCGGACCCGCTTCGTATCCGTAAATTTCGTCTACGTCACGCATCGAAATCACATCGGTTGCGTTCTCGCTGGTGAACGTTTGATCCGTCCCCTCGAATCCTCCGATCGTAAAACCCACTCTGCTCGTTGCGACCCCGTGATTACCCCCGATTCTTGACTTTCCGATTACGCGGCATCCAAATTTTTTCTCATACACAGCTCCCTCGTTCGCCAAAAAATCAGAGCGGTAATTGCGCCTTGACGGATTTAGGAGGGGCCGAAAAATTTTCAAAGAGGAAAATTTCAGCGCTCATTTCTTCTTCTACGTTATTTTCACGGCTGCGGTGTAACGAGGAGAGATCTCGAGAATGTGTTTAGCCCGGAGCTGATTAATGAGGAGGGTAAATTTTGTGAAAGGGTAGGTGGTACGAATGTATGAAGTTATAACTGTGACGTATTTACGAATCGCACGTCTCGAGGTTCGATTAAAATCCCTTATAAAAATTCGACTCTCGAAATTTAGCGCCCCCTCATTCATCCGTCGCGTCGATCGGTCTTGATGTACAAGTCGGAACATTATCCGTTGCCTCGAAACAGTTAGAAGCGTTGTAAAAATATTTCCAGATTAGGCCGCCGTCGAGTTCTACCAACCCCTAAATATTACCCGGGCTTCAAAAGCCGTTCGTCTTCCTCCCTGCACCGCTGTATATCCGCGCCCTCTACCTTTTTATTTTCTATTTTTCTTCTTCGCGAAGAAAATAAATCTTTTGACAGCACATCTGGGGTGTTATATATCAATTTTATTCACTTGAAAATAAAAAAAAAAAGAAGAAGAAGAGAAATGAAAGGCTGTCTTCGTTCTCTCGGCCTATGCAATATCATCATTCGCGCGTATACAGTTCAGTTTTACCCCGGGTTGCAGGTAGCGCGTCGAGAATCTTTGTTAACTATCTTAGGAAATGCAGAAGTGGAATCTGCATATTTAATTGTCTGGAAGGCTCTTGAGAATTCTTCAAAAGTGTCTCCTCATAATGAATTAACTTTACTGCAGTAAACCGATTCCCGTACCATTTTATGCGAAACTCTTCTCTGATTCACGGTGAACAAAAATTTAAACAAAAAAAAAAAAAAAAACAAATACAAAAAGACCGTGAAATAATGTGACAATAATTAGGAACACACCGCGCGTCGGGGGATGAGGGAAATAAGGCAAATATTTGTCTCCCGTGTGTCCGCGTGTATTTGGGAACGAGCGAACAATTCGAACGGAAATTGACCAGATTTGTTAGGTCTACCGGGCGAGTGGTTCGCGTAACAAACTAAAAATTATTTGAATAAGAAATATCCGTACTTCGGTCCCGGGCTATTCGTAAGAAGAAAAAATAAATAAATAAATAAGAAAACTAACGACGAATCGTTTAATCCCCGTGTATTCCTGTGTAATTTCGAATAGAACGAGGTCGATGGGTTGCAACGGGCGTGAATATTTTAAGTTTTCTCTTGCATTATCGATCCGGCTTGTCAGTCGCGTATAGTATTGTCACGCGAAGAGGTCGCGAGCACGGTGAAACGCACGAAGAGGCCTACAGAGAAAGAGAAGCGAAAACTGTTGATTATCGATTCGAACGAGACCCCCGTCCCCCAGTTTCTACCTCTATCTCCCTTTCTCCCGCGGCTCAATCCCGCGTTTATTCCCCCTCTGAATAATATACGGGGTACGTAGAGTCGGGAGTCGGTCGTATCTATCATAAGTGCGCCGAGACTCGGGCCCAGAGTGAACCCGAAGTTCAACCTTTGCAAGCTCGGTGGGAAGAAACGAGAAAGAGAAAGAAATAACGAAAGAAAAGAAACGAAAAAAAATAAAAAATAGAAGAAGCTTTCCGGAGGACGCAGAAAGCACCGGAGTCTCGCGGACATTATTATTATTATATTTTCTTTGTTTTTCTTTCTTTCTCTTAACCCCTCATCCTTTTTTTACTTCACTTCCTCCCTTTCTTCTACGTATGTATATGGTGGTTATAGCCGTATGCTTTATTTCTCGATTGCTTTCTCTTATTTCACCACCTCGTCGTATAGAATATTGGAAGCTCATTCGTTTATGTACGTCTGAATATACATATGCGTATTTATTGGTATAAATTTTCGCACAGTTTTCAATTTTATTAATAATCTTCCGATGAAGTCGGTTCAGAGATTCAAATTGAGTGGTAGATAAAAAAAAAAAGGAGATGTATGGAAAATTTGCTTAATCAATGAATGAAATAAAGAAGAAAAATGAAAGACAAACTCTATCATCGTATGACGTCAGCTGTGCGATATGAATATTAATGTACATTCACGTACATACCTATACGTATGCACTGAATCGGGCATATTTCCATATACTATACATAGACCTAGCGAGCTAGATAACCGGTAGGTCCACGCCGCGTGACATTTTTATATATATTTGTAACGTCGCGGTTTTTCTCATATAATACTTACGTACAAGCCATAGCCCCAGAAGCGCAAAAAAGAGATACGTGATGCAGGACTCGATGTTGTTATTATTATCAATATTATTATTGCACACCTATAGAATTTCTGCCGTAGAAGCCCGTAAAATTCTTTGGAGTGGTATCAAAAATAGGTATAAATACGTACAGTGATACTCCAGGGGAAAAAAGTTTTGCATAAATATGTATACGCTTACGTTTCACATTATACGTATATAAGTATGCGTATAGGGTACACGTGAAAAACACGTAGGAAAGAACTTTTCAATTTGGGTATAGGGCTGTTACGTATATCTGTAACAGATATCAACCCTCATATTTTACCTACGTACGCGATGTGATACGACGGAAACCTGAAAAGTAAAGTAAAGTTCACGTGCACACAAATATATACATATGTATACAGTTGAAAAGCTCTGCACTTTGCAATGCCCCGGAGCGAAACACGGAGGCGTCTACATTTTTATTTTCAATATCTTATTCAAATTCTCGCCTCCAAAAATCGTCCCGTCCGCAGAGCTTTTTTCTTTTCGTTCGTCCTATTCCCTTCGATTCGATTACAGTGTTCCGGGTGTTTTCGGACATCCGTCGTTTACTTCATTCGAATCCCGATCACATCCGTTAAACAGGTGGAAGACTTAACTTTCTTCGTGTAAACTATAGAAAAGCACTTTAGCGTATAGGAAGTTCCGTCGTCTATCGAGATCTTGAGGCGACGTGACGTTGTGTAATTAATCTTGTTCAAGATTGTTTTCGTAGAGAATATATATCTGGCGGCTGATGCTGCCGGTGATAGTACACTACCCGCTGCTAGTCAACCACACCCTGAAACGTACGTTCCAAAGTTTCACTTTGACTTCACCTCATCATCACAAAGTGAAATTCCTTTGAGACGCTTTTACTTTGCACCCGGGTATTGTGTGCGCGCACGTTAACCGTCTGCTAAATTGCCGCGATTTTTTTCTCTCCCCCCCGCCCTTTTTTTTTTTTTTTCCGCCGACTTCCCGTACGCGCCCGTCATTACAGGATTTTTCTCCCTCCTCCTTTCATCCTTATCCAAGCAACTCGAAGAATTTATGCTAGTCCCGACAAAAAGAAATTTTTCATACGTTTCTTCGTTATAAACCCATTCAGCGAATCCGTATTCATCCCTCTATATTTTTTTTTTTTTTTTTTCTTGCAAACCGCAGTCGTACCAAGAACTTGCATAATTAGGTTTGAGAAGTAACCCCCTTACGTATCTACAGACAGGTATGGACGGAAAATCGAGTCGATCGGGATCGGGAGAAATAAAGTTACGTAAGGTGTATTATGAGGATGAAAATCTTTCCGAGTTTTCATATCGTCGAAGTAATAGCATGTTCGTCTGCAGGCTATACGGTCTAAATGTACCGTACGTATTTATAAAATACGTGGAGCTTGTGTATGTACTTGCAGTTGGTATAACTGAGTTAACGAAGCGCACAAAACGTCATAACTGAATTACCCCGTTCAGATTCCGTTGCGCCGCGTACCGCACCGGGTGACTCGAGGAGGATTTCAAAAGTTCAAGCTTTAATTAAAATCAAGTAAAGTGAAAACGAACAGAAAAAAAAAACAAAAGTAAATCTCACCGAATGCCCTATTTTATTTTTCGTGTAACACAATGAATTTTTCGAAACGCTCGTAACGTTTACGCCGAAAGCCCCAAGGGGACGAAAAATTTTTTTTGCGAGACGTCTCGACCGACCGAAATGAATTTAAGCGAGAGACCCGCGAATCGGCGGCAGATAATTCCAAATCGCAATGATTTTTTCTCCAACGTACTTCCGATAATTACTTAGGTCAGGTAACCAAGGAGTACGATTAATTAACGTTGATTGAAATTTGCCCGTCGTTATACTTTCGCGATCCGCAACGCCGCTGCAGGGTACGGAGAAATTTCTAATTTGAAAACTTGCTTTATTCTCACAGAGCAGTTTCTCTCGGCGGTATCCAGATGTTGTCGAAGAGAAAACCTATTTCAAGTTTTATTTCATACCAAGGTGTTGAATTACTTCCAAATAATAATACGAAGTTTTTCATTTTTATTTTTTTCTCTTCTTCTTTTTCTCTTTCTCCCGATAATTACGATATTTTAATTCGATACTCTTCATACTTCATCCCTCCAACGACACGCGTACGTAAAGTTGTAAAAATGCGCAAAGTGTATCGTCGCGTATATCACGGAAGATCATTAGTTAATGCCGCATTGTGACTTCAAAGCTACGGCGGGGTTTCGAGGTGTGCGCGTCCCTTAACCCAGGTTCACCTTTCTTCCCGCCTGCGTGCAAACTCACAAAGCAACCACATACTGACGTTGCCAAGCAAAGCTAACGTAAAGTCCTAGGGGGTACCTAACCCAAGCAACGTCGTATCTGTACAGTTGAACCCACAGGGATGCGCGGGGGCGCTTCCTCATGTATATTAACTGAACCATTTGCATAGACACCTTTGTGTTATCGCGATCGACGCAACGTTGAAGGGAACGACGCGAACCGGCCTCCGTGTTACTGCAGGTGCTTTTTTTTTTTCATCCGCACTCCGATGAAAAGGAGACGTAACCCGCAAGAAATGAGACGAATGGGAAAACTGTTGTCTGAAGAGGAAAAATTCTCCACATTTCCACCCAAGCTATTTCGATTTGGGGGAGGAGAGGAGGGGAAAAAAAAAATGTCGAGTTATTTCAGGGCGTTCTCGTTCCGATATCGTTCTCATGTCGTCCGATGTGTATCTTTACCCACACCGTACCGCCTCCGAAGGATCGAACACCGGACGTGGAGCATCGGTCAATGTCTCCAGGTACACGAATGATAATCGGTAAATATCAGGTTTGGATCGAGGGAGAATGGGGGTGGTCTATTTGCGGGCATTTGATTCGCCCGTACGTCGTTCAACGCGGAGAGAGCGGATTGTTTTTTTTTTTTTTCGCGTGAACAAGTCCAAGCCGTTTTATAATGCGGAGAAACCGAGAACATTCGTGCTCGCCAAGCTGCAGTATATGTATACAGGGAATAACCGTGGCAGAGGCTGATACTTCTAGATAGCGGTGGCTTATTTGCGTAATCTCAAATTAGAACCCTTTGAGCTCTTTTACGACTAGGTGTAAGCCATTGTTTCCGACAATTACTCCGAGATAGTCCCATTCTCGTGCACCTCGCGCATTTACATTTGTCCCGACTCTAAACTTTCTTTCTGGGGTTGGCTTGTATAATTCTCATTAGACTACTGACCTCTGTTTCTTTCTTTCAAATTTTCCTCTTCTATTTTTCCCTTATCTAAGTGGCAAAAAAAAAAAAATGCGGTAATCGGATTTCAGTTTCCAAAAATTAAAACTTCGGGGAAGGGAATCTAAAGAAGTTTCCATCCTTTTCGAATCATTTTCGCTCAGCGTCATCAAAGTTTCGTTTTATGTCGGTCCTGAAATCAGTATCTCAATTGACGCCGATCAGCCGTGGCAGTTTTTCGTATTATCTACTTATTACACAGGAGGGTGGTTCGAAAAATGAGGGGATCAAAATTCTCGAAAAGGTTTTGTAATTTGCGACATTTTTCGACGCCGTTATTGTTAGCCTCACCGAAAGTCAGATTCTTTTTATAAGCTTCGGTAAAACAGCAAGTTCTGAAGATTCGTCCACGTTCGTACCGGCTGTAGAGCTTTTCTCTTTTGAACTTTCGTCCGTTTCTTTCTTTTACTAATTCCTCTCCCTTTTCTCCTCTCGTCTCATATCCTTCGCACAAATGTACGGTTAGATATGTACCCTTGTATGCACATGGGCGAACGTAGTCCTGTACGTATACTACATAACTCTGGAGGGCTTTTACGGAAAATGTATATATATATATATATATATATACATTTTCCGTAAAAGCTATATATATATAAAAGTTATATATATATATAAACCCAACCGTTTCGATTCAACCCTTAAAAATTCATGGCAAAGGAACGTTACACATACATACCGTTCCGTAACCCCAGAGCTTATTTATGGATTTCCGTGTATATCGAACTTTTATTACAAGTTAATGGATATCGCGAGTAGGTGGGTATAGACGGGCGCATGATTTCTTCCCGCAAGCACAGCTTTCTTTCATTCTATTTATATTTTCCAGTTTTGCAACAAGCTAACCATGGTCCTTTCTTCACATCATACTCCCCCTAAACTTTATTTGTTTCCCATTTTTTCATGTTCGAGGGATGATTCGTTATTTACTCAAAGAGAACGACGAGCCTTTCATTCTCTTCGTTCGTAGATATTTTTTTCCTTTTCATTTTTTTTTTTTTGTTTTGTTTTGCTTCGTGAAAATAAAAACGTTGCGGGAGGAGCACGCGTACTTGAAACTATTCCAACATACGAATACTCCTCAAAGGATTAACGTCCGACTAATCGTTTGCCCTCTGCGCACAGGCTGCACTCCTTACTGTGTCAAATTCGGTGTAAAATCGGTGCTTAGTTTAGCGTAACGTGACTAGACAGCGGAACCCTCGGTCAGTGTGGAGTGACCACGTTTCTCCTTTTCTCCAGCAGGCTGTGATAATCTCAGTCTCTCTTTTTTTTTACTGTCCTTTTTTTTTTTTATTTCTGAAAATCTTAATTTTCAATTTTCTTTTTTTCTCTCTTCTTTTTCCGGTATATTCCGCGGCAGTTTTATTCACGCGGTATTCTCTCTCCCTTTTCCGCTGTCGTACCTGCGGCCTAGGGTGTGACAGAAACTTTCTTGTAACTTCATTTGATACGGCGATGTATTGGATTTCCAGGTATGGGCTTCACTGTCGAGCAGAATATAGGGATAAAAGCTATCCCTTATACCTCATACCTACACACCTACCTATAGCGCCGCCACCGGTGCTGGTTGTTTTATCGGTTTTATTACGGCATGGGGGGGAAGCAGAGACGAAGCCCCCCGAACACCGTTCGTGCGACAAATGAAATAAAATCAGACGAAATGAAATGAAATCAAATGAAATCGAATAAAATTCGCGGAGATTTTTATCCGTGGAATATGTACAGAAAGAAAAAACTAGATAGAAAAAAATAAAAGGGAAAGGAAAATCGGGCTGGCAGCTGGCACTGAATTCGGGGCTGCGCCATTAGTGAGAAAGAAAAGGTAAAAAAGAGAGAGAGAGAGAGAGAGAAAAGTTAATTCTTCCTTGCTTCGCGCACTGCTTCCGCCGCTAACGAGTTCTTTGAACTTCAATTTTAGAAAAATCGAGAGTGAATTTTAACGCGACTCCGGGAACTGGAGTATGAAATTTTCCGTAATTTCAAAATTCGTCGCCCTAATATATTCCACATAGCAGCGAATGTATCAGGTTTTCATATCGCGCGAAATTTCCATGAAATGATTTTTATATTCAAGCGAGTAATTAATTATGTACGTGGCACGAGCCCGAATTATGCGAAAATCAAATTATTCGACGTTAATATATTCCGAATTTTCAATTTGTCGCGGTTATAGATACGAGATTTTTATAGTTTCAGATTACTATATTCATCGAATTTCATATTATTTTGGAAAAAAAAGAAAAAGGAAAAAAACAACGGGCAACGGGTATTTTATGTGTGCAGCACGCTGCAGTTCCTACGTCTAATCCAATCGAGACACACCTTTTATACCGGGTTCAATTTGTCCCGACGATAAAAAGTTTATTAGTCATCGTTACTCTCCTCTTAACTACGTGATTTTCCGTTTACTTAACATTGTCTCGATCGCCGAGGAGAAGCAATTATCACGATATAAACGGTACACCGAAGGAAATCAAGATCCGAAAGCTCGCGGATATCCCGGTTCGTTTTCACCTCCCAGATTTTAAATTATCAATTTACATTCGATTCGGAGACTCGTTTGTCAAGATATTCCCATCTCAACTTCGTCTATTTCTTGATATATATATATTTTTTTTTTTTCTTATCACGTTCCGAGCAAGGCACCTGGAAGAGTGCGTGGTCCAATTAAAAGCTCGTCGTTGAAATGTTGATAATTAAGGATTACTTCGCGCTCAGAGTCGAAAACAAAACGACACGCGACTTTGTTTCCCTTTTATTGTTTTTCCCTCATTTCATCCCTGGCAGCTGTTTTACTTTCATTCTCCTTCCCTTCGCTTTACCCACTCCAAAAGCTTTCACTGCTTTCAGCTGTACCTACATGCCTCTCGAACTCGGTTCGTGCAGTGTGATTGATTAAAAACGAAGTAGAACTCCAGCCACCGTTGACGTCCGTTTTGTTCCTTCGTTTAACGTGAATTCTTCGCTACAGATTCTCTTATATACGTACGTTGCGTACGGCTACCTGGTACACGGAGTTACGGCTCACCTCTCTTACAATTAGTTACCTCATTCTACTTTAATACGCACCGCGGCACGCAATTTTTATTTATGTAACACACAACGGGTATGTAAGCCGGTATACGTACCGTACAGGTTTTTTCTTGCGCAAGGTATAAATTACACTTACCTGTATATACACATATATGTAGTATGTATATGGGTGTACGCGGCGCTGCGTAAGTCGTGTAACCGACGATCATTTAGTCACATCAAAGAATGCGTGAGAAATATTCAGGCTACCGTACAGTTGCATTGAGTGATTCCCCACTTCGCTTTTGCGGCTAAAAATTCCTTTTATCCTCGTTCGCTATTATCGCGCAGTCTTCGCTCTCCGGACAACCCTGGAGTTTCGGTATAGTCGTGCGAAGATAAAGGAAGGAAAAAAATTTCAATCGCACGGTCGTTACGTCGTTGATGATCGCTAACGTTAGCCGCACCCGTTCCAATGTTTCGGGAGTATTTTTTTTTGCGATCGAAAATAATGCTCGCGAAAATCAGTGATTTGTGACACACGCGTTGACCATATATCGAGCGATCCCTGCGGATTCGGCTACCCGTTACGCGGCAGAGTTACGGAAGGGTTTTGTTTTTTGGGGATACCGCCGGTGATGGGAGACGTAAGAAAAGGGGAAAATGTTGATAAATGGAGAGTTGAAAAAAGTCTTAGAACGGGACTACGTATCACTGTAAATATAAATATATTATTATACACCTAACCCTCTGCTACGCACAATACGTATCTATACGTGAAAAAAAATTTTAGAATAGAAATCCCACCGAGCCCACTATCGTGGTAACTTTTTGCGTAACCTGAAGTAGCGGTTCCCTCGGGAATCCCTACCGCGAATTTTTTTTTTTTTTTTACTTTATCTACACATTTTGTTCTCGTTGGTTTTTTACAATTTTTTTTTTTTTTTTGTCTTCTTCATTCACCCTCTTCTTTCCCTTTACCCTTTTCGCGAGTAACCCATTTCAGCCTACCGCCAGCTCATCTACATTTCAAACCTTATTTCGCTTCCATTTTATTGCTTTGTTTTATATCGTGCAGCTGCGACGAAACTACCGCTAGTTTTATTATGAAATATCTTAAATTTTTCATTCAAATTTTTAAGTAATATCGTTGTTGTTATTTCTTCTTCTCTTCCGTAATTATCAGACGTATACGCATGTATACGGCATGTCGTGTAGTACGATGATCTTAGTGTAGAATTTTGCAATCGTGAATAACTTTGTAATATAATTATAGAATCCCATGGCAACTAACGGGAAGATTTGCGTTTGTTCCACGTACAGTATGTCCATGTAAAGTACATGTTTATAATAGCTACGTCAACAACGTCGTTAGCAGTGAGCCTTGAATGAGAAATTACGTTCGGACGAATTTCAATGTATTATATCTGCCTACGTTTTCTCCGAGTATAATCAGGGACTCGCTGAAACACAAACCCCTAATTTGAATAGACGCTCCAAGGCGTATGTATAACTAAACCAGAAGTCGGATTGTTAATCTCCGCAACAAAATAGCATTGTGATTATGGCTCACTTCGCATACCTATACCTATACGTATACTTTACATCCCCCCCCGGGAGGAATTGTTTGCGCGCAACTCTGACTTTATTCTACATATTTTTCATTTTACAGCGACGGCCGTCTCGTAGAGGGCGATCAGATATTGGCGATAGATGGACAACCCTTGGATTCTAACATCTCCCACGAACAGGCGATCTCAATACTTCAGAAAGCCCGGGGCCTTGTTGAGCTAGTCGTTGCCAGAAGCGCCCAAGGTAATTATGAATAAATAAGCCGGCGAAATTATTTACGAGATTTCGTACAACGAATGTATCGACCGTTTTTCATTTTCGACTTTATTCTCGCACGGAGGCAGTTTTTAATTCTCGGCGGCCGATTTGAAGGGTTTTTTTTCTCTTGCCGAATCGCAGAAGTTGGGAGCTCGTTGACGCCGGATGAGTTGTCCGGGGCTTCTAATTCGACAGCGACAGCAGGAGGAACTTCCGGTGTCGTTGGCGGTATCGGTGCTGGAAGTCAAACACACTCTGAAAAGGATACTCAATCGGTCGGTTCGATCTCCGTATCGACGGCAATATCTTCTATCGCCACCGCCGCCACAGCACCTGCAACATCGAGCATTTCGAGCGTCACGGCTACCGCCCACACCCCAAATTCAACTGCTGCAGCTGGTCTTATCGTCGAACGGAGTCCGTCCGCGGTCAGCGACGCCTCAAGGACTGGCTCTGACATGGTGGTGAGTTTATTTTCACTTGATTTTTTGAAATTTGAACAAAAAATTGTTGCCCTTCCTCTCGCCTCTTTTCTTCTAGTCTGAAAATACCGGATGATCGAAACGAGCGAAAACGCGACGTCGAGTAGCCTGATATTTTTATTGGTCGGAATTAAAATAAAAGAGCTGAAAAGCGAATCGGTGGAAAAAAAAAAAAAAATTATACGTGTTTGAATAAAAATTGAGGGAGTTATTTCAGTTGGTTTGAAATATATTCGAATGTTGGTTTGGTCGGGTTCGGGTTACGTGGGAGTTTTGGGGCATGGGATTGGGTTATTACAACTCCGGTTTAGCTCGTGGTACTGCCCGGCTAGCTGCACGTTGTGCTTCAAATTAATTACACGTTTGGCATTTATCAGAGTTAGAATCGGCGAATGAATAAATTTGCAATTTTGTATAGGTCAAAGTGCAAAGTTCGATAGAGATCGAAATCATGCCCGATTATACGTCCGTGGAATATATTATATGTCCTCGTCGGACGTACGTGTAACGATCAGTTGTATGACTCATTGATTGATTTCGATCAAAAGCTTCCTACCTCCATTCAAAGTCCGCAGGCGAGGATTCACGATTTACGCTTTCGGAGTTTTTTTTTCAATCGATCAAAAGCGTGATAAATTTGTCGATCTCCACTCAGGTGATTAAAACTTTTCTTCTCACCACGTACTCGCTGCGCCTCGATTCGCGGTCTCGATAACGATCCATAAAAAATTAACACCCTTTCACCGCAAACGCAAACTGCACGACGAAGATTATGGAATTTCAATTTCACATAAATACCTCCCACAAGAACAGATTTCATATAAAAAGAGTTACGGTGTCGTCCGTGGGAACATCTGCGTGCCATGAATTTTGTTTCAGTTCAGGTATTGCCTTATACCGCCATCATTGCAGCCCGCATATATTGAATTTTACGATGACGCGCCAATAAATCCGTCATAGAAACGCAAGGGCGGTCTGAAACTTAGAATTTCAAACCTCGAACCCCCGACCTCGAAGTATTCGACTTGATCTCATTTTTTCACCCACCGAGACCTCCCTACGCGACGCGTCGTTACTACGGCCTACGACCATAAGTTCATAGATCCAATTCTTAGAGCTCGTAGATCAATTTCTGGATTCGGTACCGGCCGTACTCGGGTGCAGGTCGCACTATTTTTATCCGGGAAAATGACGCGCCTCCGGGGGGTGGGTGGGTGAGTGGTGGTCAACGGCGGTGTGGAGGGTCCGAGATAGAAATAACGCTGAAATATAGGTAATTAGGAGATAAAACCAGTGGCCTATCGTTTCCGCGACGTGAGTGGCGAGAGAGAGAGAGAAGGGAAAAGAAGGAGATGAAAAGGCTCGACGCGTTTCGCCCAGCACGGTGTAGTACCACCAGTCAGTCGTCTATCGGTCCTCGATTTTATCCAACGACCAGAATTTCCGCTGACGCGTCGAGACGCGTCGCGACGCCGAACCTCCCCCCCGCTGCTGTTACTCCCGCAGGATTATCGAAAGAGGCATATGTTCCCGTCGAGCCACACTCGGAAACAACTCCGAACCCCAAATGGTACTCGAATGAGGAAAAAGTATACATATATATTGATACAATAACCGCTGGTCATTTCACGGAATCCTAAAAATCCCTCCGATTCGACGTTTGGGCGAAAGTAAAACGAAAAGTAGAATTAATTATAAAGGTGAAAAATTTGGAAGTGGGCAGGTGGATGCGATATGTATATACAAAAGTGGAAAAAGTTTAATCGAAATGGTCGTACACCCGCGAAGGGTATTACCTCGTCGGTGAAAAACCTCCCGGAGGCAATGAAGTTTTAATGTAGCTACCTTGTCTCCGGACAACTCGCCGTTCGCTGCCGCTGGTATAATTACGATTGATTTTCACTCCGCCCACTTTTTCCAGTTATTTATTTACTTATTGTCTCATTCCGTTGCTACGTTATAATAATTATTAGATAAAATCCAACCCCGGTGCCTTTGTCAGCATGTATACTTAATTCTAGAACCTTCCGGTGTAGCCTTCTCGACGTGTCGTGAACCACCTGAGGCTATACATATATGAAGTTTACGTGTATATAATAATACATGCCGTGTAAGGTAACAGTCCGGAGAAATTACACCCCCGAGGGAATAAATGGAGGAAAACACGTCTCTTCGTTAACTGCCCCTCGGTAACCTTCGAGCTTTCAGACTGATTGGAAAGACTTAGGACTTGGAAACTTATTGTATGAAAAGCTCCGCAGGATATCGAATGACTGCAGACGAGGCTGTTGCAGTTATCCCGCGCATCTCCCTCCCTCCTTTTTTTTTATTTTTTATTTTTTTGTCTCTTTTTTTTTCACTACTTGCACCTGAGTGCTCGCGACCCCGTCGTGTCACGTGACTTGTTATCTCTGTTTTAAAATCGAGTGCTTTTCGAGCATCTCTCGTTCCGCGTTGTGGGAAAAAAAGAAAAAAGAAAACATCGAATTCAACGACGGGAAGATTTTTCCGGCCGGTACAAAGTTTCGCCGTTTTTTTTTCCTCTACGTTTCGCATCTCGAAGGTTTCGTTGCAAGTTAATGAATTATGAATCGGGTGAAACGAGGAATTATTCAGGATACCCGACATGCGTAAGCATACGTATACAGAGCGGTAGTGTTATTTACGAATGTAACAAAGCTCGGGGGTACTTCTATCTCCTAAAGAATTCTTCCCTCGCTATTATTACGGTCAGGTATTATATAAAACACCTGTATACCTTTCCGGCCGTATCGTGCCACCTCCCGTCTACCCTCGTACCTCGCGTCGAGGGTGAAATACCGCCGAGAGAAAAGCTGACTGTGGTTTGTTTTCTCTCGTGTTCTCGACTCTTTCGGTATAAATTCAGGTTCAAGGTTTCGGTTTCGCGTTCCGAGTTCGAGAAGGTTCGGGCTCGGATATGCGGAACAAACGTCATATCGGTTCGCCGGATCGAACGTAATTCGGGGTATGCCCACTTTGTTTCCTGGATCCGAAACTCTCTCGCGTTACGCTGGAAACGTTCTTTCGATTTTTGAACGGCGTTGCGTGGATATCACGCGCTCGCCTTTTCCTATCCGAGTTTTCTACTTGCTCTTAACTTACGTAGCTCGTATACCTACCTCAGGACTCAGGTGGCTATCGATTTTACCTTGTAATGTGGGAACTCTATACCTACTTTCGTATGTTCAGACCTACAGTCGGACGGAGTTGCGTGTGCGTCGAAATCCCCTAACGCGGTTTTGCAACGTTAGACGGGGAAACGGAAAACCTACCGGGGAGAAATAGAAGAAAAAAAAAAAAGATGAATGAAAACGTACGACATTTGTGAAAAAGAGAGATTTATGCTACGGGTGAAACTTTAATTTATCCTCTGGAGTTCGTTCGGTTTTACTTTCACGCTCGAAATTAGGTGAGAATTTCATTTGAAATTTTTACGAATTACTATGTTCGGTGTTAACGATTCCGTACACATGCTCAGGCAAGAGCTTAATTGTAAGACGTATGTCAACGATTATTCCTACTCAGAGTTTACGCACGTAGGACTTGCGTTAATTGCGCACCTCGAAACGCGTTTTTTAATTACTTCTTTCGTTCCCATCCACGCGCACCAAGTTTTCACGCAATAAGTTTCCGTGAGAATTCTTTAATATTAATTTTATTTTTAATTTCTCTTTCATAAAAAATGAACCCTTCGTCGCAAAGTGTCGCTGCTTTTGGTGGACTTCTTCTTTTCAATTTCAGAGGAAAATTAAAAAAAAAAAAATGAAACAAGATCTTTCCTTTGTGAACGTATGCAAAAGTTCGGATAATTCGTTGCTGTCGGATATCTGAATTTTTTTTTTCTTTTTCACGTTCGATACGAATTCCGGATCAAGGGATGTCGTCGAGGAGGACATCCCCCTGTCACACCGTTCTTCGGATAACATGAATCTTATAATTTTCTCAAACAAGCCTAACAAGTAGAATAGAAAAAATTAGGGCCACAAGGCCGTGATAAAATCTTGAATATTTTGTACCCGCCGAGCCCTCGAGGCGAGGCAAATAAAACGGACGAAATATCCGTTCTCGACAAATCGGTGAAATAAAAAGTGAAAATGGGGCGAAAGTCGCGGGGATCAAGATCCGCTAACCTGGACGCTGCAAACGCTCGACCGACTTTGAGGGCGGTGTAAGGAATTTCGGTAAGGATCTCCAAGGGTTGATAAGCTTAACCCCGAATCCTCGCTACTCGGGGCGGTTGGGTCAAGTTGCTACTGGAGGCGACCTCACGCAATCGATTATTTCTCGAGTTATTCAAACTTCAGGAGCGCGTCACACCGCGCCGGTATGGATCGGTTTATAACAATCCCACTCGCGGAGTTTTCTTTTCGCGCTTATATTTCCACCCTTATATCGCGATAAGTGAGATACGTCATCACCAACGACAAATTTCTATTCAACTGTTACTTTCAGCTATCGCGACGCAGCCGCGTGTGTGCGGGAAAAAAAAAAAAAAAAAAAAACAGAGAAAAGGAAAAAGGAAAAAGGAATAAGGAAACGGGAGAAGGAGCTTTTGTGGTACGTCGTTATAACACCAACTGTTCGGGTGCTTTTTTTCTTCACATAATTGGATCACTCTTATCGCGCTCTAATGGCATACGAAATTCTATCCCCATCATTTGATATCTTATTTCTTTTTGCTTTGGAGAATAAATTCAACGAAAAATGTCCTCCATATTTATTCATTTATTCTCAATATCAGCCACTCCAAATCAAGTAATCGAAATCGATGGAGTTCGCGAAAATCCGATCGCTCGACTTTCAATACCATCGGTATTAATTTCTGTTAATTTTTACCGCCCCATCGCCGGATTTAATGGCTGAACGAATAATGTTTTCTCTTGCGAAAGTATAACAATCGAAGTATAGTTTCAGTTTTAGTGAAAGAATCGAAAGTTGTTCGCAATACGAGTCGGTGGGAGGGGGAGTTAAAGTTTGTCGGTTGATAAAGTTAATATTTCGCTTACCTAACTGACAGATTAATCGCTCGAACTCGGACTCGCCCGCACCCGACCATGCCATATCATATTTATATGTATACGTACAACACATCTATATCTACGAACGTACTACGATAGTAAAATACTTTTTCTTCCGTTAGAAAAAAGCCAGACGACTTTTGTTACAGTTCAGTTTAGGGAACGGTTCGTTGGTCCGGAAAATCCTCAAAACTTTTCGGAAAATATCTTCGCCTTCGCTCTGTGTTTTTTTTTTTTTTCAATCATGCAGTACATGCACAGTGTACGAACCGGGTACTATGGGTAATGGTGGGTACTACTAGGGGAACAGCGGCAACGGCTCTAGTGCAGGCTGCGGAAAACTTATCCGTTTCCTAATACCGTCTGTCTACCGTTTCTGCCATACTTGCCACGGACTCCGCAGCCAAACTATCCTTATACGGTTCCACCTAGATACCGGTATTGCAGCCCGCGCTGCCGTTTGTAGATGAATGATCGGAAATACCCTAGCTTTAAAACTTTCCCGACTTGTTTCAACACTCGATTGCTGCGCCAGCGCTATCGCAGGTGGAAAAATCAGTGGCTCCGCGGAATCCCTGGATCCGCATCTTTCTTTTTTCATTTCATTTCATAAATTTTTTTTTTCTTCCTCTCCAACTCCCCCCCTCTCCTCCTCCATCTCAACTCCAGAATCGCGTAACCCTTATAACTCCGCGAGGAGTTGAGCCACTGACACGGTATTGAAAATCGTATCGAATTACATCAAATTCGCTCCACGTCGGGGTTTTCATTCGTTGAAATACCACGATGTTCGCTCGTACGAGATAATACGTCAACGTTACGCGAAACACTCTTCGGAGTCACGTCGTTCATCGCGAAGAAGATCAAATACCCGAATCATTTTCTTCTTTTTATTATTCCATTTTTATTTTGTTAAAAAAATTGACAATTTTGCGCTCCCGACGTTACAACGGACGGGGCAAGAGGTCCGCCGCGTGTTTAGTGTTTACCCTCCGAGGGGCGATTGAAATACACGTTGTACACGGCACATTATCATTACATACAGTTTCAAAGTATACGCAGAGGGGAGTTGGTTGATTAGAGGGGTTACTTTGTGACGTCATCGCTCGACGACTGTCATCCACTTGCCGTTAATAGATACGGAAGCGCGTCGGGCGCGGGCTGAAAGTTACGCGGAGAACCAGCAGCTTTCTCACGTGGAGTGATCGAACGTCCAAAGGTCGAAGAGCGGTGGAGTGGTCGCGATAATTTAATACCTGATCATACGTTCCATGTATCGCGAGAGCAATTTTGCCATTTTCAATGCCCGTTCACCAGGTTTTTTGTTTCCCATTTTTATTTGCGCTGGTGAATTTTACGAGCTTGAAGTTTGATCGAGAACAGCGCTGGCGCTCTGCAGTTCGATTAAATCCCTTTTCCGTTAAACAACATCTACCGGTTCTGACCCTGATCCGAAGTTTTCCATATAATTTTTTTTTGTCTGTTTTTTTTTTTTCATCGACGGATTAACCAGCTGCGGCTGAAGCTGAAGTCCGCATTATATATTCCATATTATACAATATTCGATCGGTTTTAAGTCAGTGATTAGTCAGAAATCGACTCGATTTTCTATGAGCTCGTTGAACGTAAGCCGTATTTCTGTGACGTCGAATGAATTTCGACTAGTAGTTGAAAGTTACCTCCGTCTGTCGGAGTCTATATCGTTCTATTTTTTCTCTCGATCCGCTATACCCCCGTCTCGATGTAGCTTATATCGGCATTTTATATCAGAATACGTGGCGTGGAAACTTTACGCGTTTGCAGAATGTCCGATGTGTTTTCGTATGGGACGCATTATATAGCTGCAGCTCGACTGAACTATGAAATTTTTTTTTATCGCTCTACGTGGAGTTTTATTCGAGGTATAAGAAAGCTTTCGCAGATGAGACTTGCGGGAAGGACGTCGATACGAACGTAGTCGACAGTGAAGTCGAAAAATTATTATTCTCCAAATTGGTCTGCTTTTTATACAATATAAATCGGAGGAAAACTTCGTCCGACCTCTAACGTTGCGGAATAATATCCAGCTCTTAGTTTTTCCCGAATTTTTTCTATAAATAAAATACTCTCAATTTCTAACGTGGCTACGCGCGATTCATTTTCCTCGGCTGCGAGGACTACGAGTAGCAATTTCGTGGCCGCAACTCGATTCCGTCTTGACGACCCCTTTACCCCTCATTATTCCGCTCTCGTACGTCGGCGTTGAGGAGATGATCGTGAAACGATCTATACGATCCATAACCAGTAGCTGAAGAGGCGGAACGACGAGTCCCTAATTTACGTATAGTCAAGGGTCGCTTGATTACAAGGGCGAGGTCTGTGTGTGCCCACCGGGTAATAACATGTTTGTTTAAGAGTTGAGATTATCGATTTTAACGGTAAATATTATCCGCGAGCGGGTCTCCGCTCTACGTTCGTACGTGTTGTGTGTGAACCCTGTTTTATAGACTCCTGAAGTGGGGTATTAACTGGCTGGTTATCACCCCGAGGGAATTTAGATGAACGGAAGGGGGCGGTATACCTCAATGGAGAAAGGAACTGTATAACGTCTATTATACCGAGTCAGGCGTGCGGAATTATTTTCTCAGATTACATAAACCAATATTATAATAATGGTATTAATACAGGGCAACATTCGTAGGAGCTAGTCAATCGGAAATTGGCTTCACTCGAAATATTTCTTCGGGTCCACTCGATCTCCGCGAATATGTCGTCCCTCGGAGGTACGGGGCCTCCTTCGACTTTGCCCTAAGGATTGTGCACCATTAGCCGTTTTACCCCGGCCCTTTTTTGTTTATTTTTTTTTTTAAGAAATGAAAAAAGTCCGTCCCATCGTCCTGTTCGGAAGGGACCGTCCCTTTTCCTACCGCCGTCTGCGATTGGCCGGTTCCCAAGATTATTTTCACGTACTTGAAGCGGGGGGTGAAACGAACCGGGTATCGATTATCGGTATCGGGACCGATTCAATGCCCAATCACCGCGCCTTGTTCTGCGCACAAATTTCGATCAATTATTCAAATCATCCTTGATATATATTATTATTTTTACTCGCGGAAAAAATTCTACAACTTGAGAGGAGTTTGTTCGTATATTTTCTTCTCAACTTTCGATCAATTAATAATAATAGATACAGGCGTGCGCCGCGAGGATATCGGGATACGTATCTTTGATGTCAGAAACATGGAGAGATAACGAACATTATTTATGATAATAATAATATCAGTCGTCAAAATATTGGTTCAAGACTGGCTGGTGTGGGTATCCGTAAACATTTACGCATAATCAAGGAATGTATTTTTACATTGAAACAAACTTCGCGATTGTGCCGGTGGCTTTTGTGACGGTGATGTAAAATTGAATTTAAAGAAAAACTAAACGCGGTCCGTTCTATTTTTTTTTTTTATTTCTTTTTTCTCCCTCTTTAACTCAACTCGTAACTCCCTTGCAAGTCGGGTAACGATTTTACAGAGTTTAATTACCTTATGGAAATCAGTCCGACGAGGACGTTTATCGTTGCCTTTTATAATTTTTATAATGGTGCATTGGACGTTGGAAAGTTGTTGGGGTTTTTTTTTTTTTTTTCTTCTCTTGTTTCCTCCTCCACATTTTTCACAGTCCCTCTTTTGACGCTGTGTCTTTCCATGCACGAATGTTTCTGACTTTAACACGCGATGGAAATAAAAAGAAAAAAGAACCACCGCGACTGGAATTTTTTGTGAATTCTCACGATAATGTATTGAACAATGGATTATTTTATCTCGCCACCAGCTGCGCTGTGGGATTTGCGGTTACGGGAACAAACAGCTAAATCCTGATTTATCTACGTGGACCAAAGAGATTTTCAGCTGTTTTAGTCAATCGCTCGCGTTCATTTATAAAGGTATGACGAGAAAAAAACCGCACGTTATACAAATCATATATAATAATAATTCGGGTAATTCGTATCGCCAAGTTTCATCCTCCTCGCATTTGAATTCTTTTCTTTTTCTTCTGATTTCATTCCATTCACTTTTACATGAACGGCATATAACAACCAACATTCGGCCGAAAGTACAATAATTGGAACGTAACAAACACACGTGTAGAGAACGAAAAAAAAAAAAAAAGAGAGAGAGAGAGAGATAAAATTTGTCAACTCTACGACAAGCTTTTTCAATTATAAATTCACCCCCCTGGTATAATTATTTATCTTTTATAGACGTATACACAGAGGTGTACACCGTTCGGATGTATTTCACGCGTGGTCGTTGTCCCGTGTACGCGAAATGTGTGCTTTAATTGATCGATGTAATTAATTTTCAATCCCTTCGACGCCAAGGAAATATTTGTTACACTTGGAGTTTTACGGATAATTTAATAACCCCGAATGTAGCGCTTCTCCTGGCGTAGGCTGCATCCCCTTTGAATAATAATTATTGTTGCACATACCGAACGAGCGGATATCCGGGTTGCCGGGGGCAGCGTGAAATTTGAAAAATTAAAACTTTGTTTTCAACCAAACGAAGTTAAATTGAATCAAGCGTTCACTCGATCGGTAAAAATGAGCTTTTGTACGTAACGCTGCAGTTTGACTTCTGACGGAGCGAGAGTGAGAATTTTTTTCCCTATTTTCGCGACTGAAAACGAGTTAATACGGCAAAACCTGCCCGCGCGTTCTCATTCAAGGAATATAAGAAACGGAACTGCCCCTCCGCCTCGGAGGGAGAGGAGGCGCGATGTTTGATCGATGTTCGCCGGTTTTCCTCGACACTGATTCGCGTGAATGAACGTCGGCTTTGAAGACGGCTTTTTCTCGAGGCATGGAGCGGTGCGAGAGCTTTAAATTATGTAATAAACTTACCTACAAACGAACCCAGGAATTTTAGGGTGGTTTTTAGAATATTTTACCACTCACCTCGGTCGTCCTAGTCATTCCTTTTGGCCCGTACGTCACAATTTACCCATAATATGTTATTCGGTTAAAAATGCGCGTGAGGTAATCACATTCCTTTAGAGGTGATTCGGGCTACCGTAAATCCGTGCAATGGTATTCATTTATTGAGAAACAATCGTTTCTCCAACGTCTGTAAAATTCAATGAAGTAAGTTAGTGGACATTACTTTTCTAGTATAAAACTAGATCGTCTTCTGACGCTGCACTATAATGGCGAAATACACGTTCGAATATATATATATATATATGTATTCAAAGATTTCTGCTTCTGCTTCTGCTTCTTTTGCCAAGGTAGCGTGGAATGATGTAATATAAATTCCAGTCCTCGATAAATTCTGTAGTTCCGCACTACACCGGGATAAAACCTGTACGGAGAAAAAGAATAGAAAACTCGAGAGCTCCGAGTGAAAGAAAATAAACAAGTTATAAAGAAAATAATAATAATGATAATAACGATAAATGGAAAAAAAGAGAATATCGTTAAACGCCCGCCATCAGATCCCCGGGAAGTTTCAGAGACCGAAATAATGATCCGAAATGCCCGAAACGCTTTACCGAGTTTCATATTGGACCGTGACAAGTCGCACACTCGAATCGATATGCCCCATTCAATAGTTTCAATTGATATTTGAAAATTCCAAATTGCCGGGTAGATTATACCCGCGAACCACTTTTCACCCTTCACATTCGAATGCGGTACTCCCATTCAAGTTCGAAATGCGGACCGTATAATGAAGATAATTCCTCTCTCCTTTTATTACTATTTCTACTTTTTTTTTTTTTTTTTTTCTCTTTTTACGATTGCAGCTGAACACGGAGTGGGCGCAGGTTGAAGTGATCAATTTGATCAACGATGGAAGCGGTCTTGGATTTGGAATCATCGGCGGACGGAGCACCGGAGTCGTCGTCAAGACCATTCTACCAGGGGGTGTCGCCGATCGCGTAAGTTATCGCAGTTGTTACGACGATAACGATAATCTTGTTTTTCAGGGGGTAAGAATGGCCACGGTAATAACGATGATGGAATAAGTTGTAAGAGAAATAGAGCATCCGCAGAAACGAGGCGATACTCTCTAAATCGTAAAAGAGTGTTATCTTCGTTCGCGGACGCCCGTGGGTATAGAAAATTCATGGGGTTAGAGAATCGAGAGAGGATGTTGAAGACGAGCTGGAGACGATTTATGAATTAGATGTAATACCGCGTCGACAATTTTCATCTACGATCGATATCTGGTGACGATTTCAACGAGGATTTACGGAAGGGTACGAAGGCGAGCGTTTGAATATCACAAATCACCGGAAACATACCGGTATACTAGTGAGAAACGTAGGTTGCTTCTATAGAGAAAATTCCGTACACCTCTGAAACCCGCATCTCGCGGTGATTCTCGGATAACGTTGAAAAGAAAGAGAGAAAATAAGTTTTAAAAATAAAATTGGATTCAACGAAGAACTTGAATCTCCTCCAGCATTCGGTCGGCGTTTGTTCTTTCGCGTTAATCGCCGACACTTTTGAACAATTAGCGAAACTTCGCGTAGAAGAACATTCCACGGAAGATAAAAGGATTTCATTCGATACCGGCACGTGTCGTTCTATTTACGCGAAGAGAGATTTTATTTCGTTCTACCTTATTCGTCGTTCGTTGCCACACCGTACCCCGGGCATGTCCGTGCACGGGGGAAAAAGAAAACCCTCATGAAATTTAAATTATATCGTGATAAAAGTTTGCGTATCGCCAGGTGCTGTTTTTCACTAACGCAACGGAAAGGGAAGTAGGAAAAAAATGTTCAATCAACGGTGACTTTAGACTCCATGAACGGGAGTCTTTGGTCCCGTGATGTATATCCGCATCTCAAAGGGGAAACTCTTTCACTTTTCACATACTGAAGGGGTTCTCTGTAGATAGTCTGGTCCATCAGGCGCCTCCTCGTGAGCTCGAGCGTATACATATGTCTTTTCAGATTCTGTCGAGGGACGGACAGTCACCCACCCGGAGTATCTCCGACCACTCCCTATCCTCTCCCTCATTCCATTTTTCCCCCAAGTTTTTAGTCGATCCATTTTTTTTCTTTTCTTCCCTCGACAGATGTTTCTTTTCGCTCTCACATCGCATACTTACATACTTCGCGTAGATTCGTAATGTATTCCGTGAATTTCGGAACCTTTTCTAAAATCACTGGTGAAGTGAAGAGAAAAAAAAGGACTACTTGAGGAATCATTCTATTCTGATATAGGATAATAGACTCCAGAGTGGGGACCATATCCTCCAGATCGGAGATGTCAATCTCCGAGGAATGGGAAGCGAGCAGGTTGCAGCGGTGTTGCGTCAATCGGGAACTCATGTACGACTCGTCGTCGCTCGTCCCGTCGAACCGACGTCTCCGGATTACCAGGTGAGAATAATTATAATTACGTCGGGCATATGCAAGCTCAGGAAAGAAATCAATTCAATTTTATTCTTTTTTTTTTTTTCTATCACTTCACGATATCTGAACGCTTTTAGTTGCACAACTGACAAATCCATGAATATATTATCAGTCCTTTTGAGCGCAGTTTATACTTTCGAAAGTGCTCGTAAATCTACCCTTATCATACCGCTCCTACTGCCGGTGCCGATGCGAGCTCAGTGTAATTGCATACGAGAGAAAAAAAATTATACGAGCCGTTTCGATCGATGCTTCGCATATTTTAATTGACCGCGGTATACACACAATTTTTATTCGAAGGCCGTCATTTTGAAAAAGATTCAATTTTATAACATTCGATTGGCTACTCGTCCCAAAATCGAATACAATCAAAGGTATACGCATTTAGATGTTTGCAATATTTGAGCGGAGGATCAGGTATTTTGAAAATCGATCGAATTTTTTAATGTATTCTGACCTCAGGAACACGAATCCGTTGAGTAAACTGAGCTAGGAATTTTTTTTCATCGAGATATCTCCATCTTTCTGCTCAAAAAAGTAAAAAAATTGGCGATAATTCGATCAATTTGATATGAAGATCAATTTAGGTTGCAGATTCGAACTCGTATATTCTTAGCACATGAGAATGCACTTAAATTCAGGTCTTAGATTTAAGAATTGAAAAAATCAAAGGTAATCACCTATTAGTGTTCTTCCTCGGAGTTGAAAATTCACTATTTTTCCAATTCTTCGACTGTTTGACCTGAACGATGCAATGCGGCGTTCGCGTGTTATGCCGGTATCCTAAAATCAAGAATATGTCGAAGAAATCGATCAGCTATTGACAAAACTTGCGTTTTATGTGGAAAATAAATGTTGTATATGTAGTTCGACCCTTAGGCTTTGTTCAACCCTCGTAAATTTCGTTCCAACGATCCGTCTATGTAATCTCATTGTCGGCAGCTGATCATAAATCAGTGTGCTGGCTGCTGCTTACATTCTATTAACTACAAATCGATTCCTTATTATAACGCGTTTACTTATTATTTCTTCACCTAATGCACTGTGGTAAAAAAAAAAAAATCTGAGAAAAACGAACTGTAAGAGAGAACAAAAATGACCGCGCGTGTTTGCGCAGCATCTGCCGTATTTCTTCATCCGGAACACGCCAAATCACGTTGTTATGTCTACCCATGATCGCTATGTGTTATACCTATCCCACCATTCTCGGGAAGAAAAGATTTCCCAAAGTTCCTTGGAATCCTTGAAAAAATCTGTTTGTGCCAAAAAAAAAAACGAAAAAAAATTCCGCTCCAACTAGACCGCAGTATATATAATTACGAACATCATCTTCTCGTACGGACGTATAGCATCCCAATTTTTCTCAGGCACTCGGAAGCCATGCTCCAATTGTTCCCACAAGGATCCTCGGTGATCCTGACGAATTGGAAAGACACCTTATTCATAACGCCCCTGAATCTTGCGACCGTAATGTCACGACCGGAGATACAAATTACGACAACGGATACATGTACTCTCAGGAACCGGAGATCGAGATGCACGTGAGTAAAGCTTTCGGCTCTGCAGAAACGGATTTCGTTGAAGAATATGGTGAGAAAATTAAAATACGATTGTGTCCCGAAACAGGCAAGACCAGGTCTCATCATGGACGTTGTTAGAAATCCAGTTCCCGTCGCCGCTGTCCCTGTTATTCCAATTACTCCAGTTTCTCAGGTACAAAATTTACCGGTCATTTCAATGGATCCATTGGACGTCGGAAGTCTGCCGGAAATGGAGAGATTCACGGTCGAGCTTAAAAAGGACATTTATGGCCTTGGAATCACCATCGCCGGATACGTCTGCGAAAAAGGTGACCGTCACACTCTACTACCGCTCTCTGCGACGTGCGTTCATGTCTGTGGGTTTTCGGAACATGTACGCACGAAAATCTGAAATCCTCGAGCTTTTTTTGTACTCAAAAACCGATTAAAAAATTGCAGAGGAGTTGTCCGGGATTTTTGTTAAAAGTATAAGCGAGGGAAGCGCCGCCGATTTGAGCAATAAAATCCAGATAAACGATCGCATAGTGGAAGTCGACGGTCACTCCCTCCAGGGATACTCAAACCACGAAGCCGTCGAAGTATTGAGAAGTACGGGGCAGAGCGTCACTCTATGCCTCGAAAGATATCTTCGTGGACCAAAGTACGAAACACTTCAACAGGCTATTGCTGCCAGCGAACAAGGACCCCAGCAACCCGGATCCCCGTCAATAGCGAGCTTACCAGGCTTTCCAATTAGTGCGGTAAGAAGATGCGGAGTCTAGACTCTCTTTGAGTTTTTTTCTTCTTTCCAGTAGGAAAAGTTGGAGGGAAAGAAAATAATAGAAACTAGGATAATATTGGGAAAGGAAAGAGGAAAATTCATTGGGCATTCCTACGTTTTTTTTTTTATTTTTGTTTTTCTATCCGGTGTTTTTCTTATTTTCTCTTAGGACACGAACGAAATCGAACCGGAGGGCGAATCGCATACTACCGTCGATAGCGCCGTTATGCACGAAAGGGATCGCGAGGATTCCGAAGAACCTGACGAAGCTTCGAACGTTGAAGCACTTCTTAGCGATCCTTCGACCGAGTTGACCCCGCAGATTAGAGCCTCCATCAAGGCCAAATGGCAGAAGATCGCCGGACCAGATACGGAGATTGTTGTAAGTTTTACCCAAATAGAATCTTTACCCGAGAAAATCGAAAATTCCGCTCGGGCATCGATGGGAAATAATGAGTTTTTCAATTTTTACGCGATAAAATTTTCTGCGTCATTTTTTACATTCAAATTATTTCCGAAAAATTATACCCCGGAACCCCGTTATACGGCGAACAAAAAGTAAATTCTTGCTCACTGAACCGAGGGGACGCTAATGAATCAGCGATTTTATCGTACGTGACATTTTCACACAGTGGTGTATCAAACACAATACGCAACGGTACTTCATTCAAATCATCGCCCTTTATTTCGATTCGATGGATATTTTTCGTTGAAATTTCATCATGCGAGTGACGGTAGCCTAGGAGACAGGACATCAACGTGAATTTAGAGCTCGACAATTTTTGTCGACTGACCATCGTCACCGAACCGCCAGTTGTTAAATAATATTTCATCGCGCGTTGTAAGGTCGCACAGCTGAAAAAATTCGCGGAAGGAAGTGGCTTGGGAATTAGTTTGGAAGGTACGGTCGACGTTGAAGATGGACAAGAAGTACGACCTCACCATTACATCAGATCCATACTCCCGGAGGGACCAGTAGGACAAAACGGCTGTCTGAGAAGCGGAGATGAACTTTTGGAGGTACTTTATTCATCGATCTATGTATCATTAAAAAAAATTGATACTTGCTTTTTCATTTGCCAGATATAGCTGAAATTTCATATCGTATTTTCATTATCTTATAAATGAGAACAAGTCCGTTTGCGAAGAGAACATGGATTAATTTTCAGGTAAATGGATATCGTTTGCTTGGAATTAATCACATGGAAGTAGTTAGTGTACTCAAGGAGTTGCCGCTTCACGTTCGCATGGTTTGTGGAAGAAACATCGCTTCGCAAGATCCGCTTTGTCCCATCGATACTGCTCAACATCAGGCTGCTTTTCAGACCAGAGTAAGTCGCGCGTAGTTTATTTCAAGGGAATAAAAATTTCACGCCGAGAAATTGCCCGTCGCTCTATCGTTCGTTCGTTTATTCATTCATTCGTTCTTTATTTCATATCCAGAGTATTCTCGGTGGTTCGCTTCAAAATTTATTACCAGCGATGGATCGTTTGGTGAAGGCAAAGTCCGACGGCTCGTTGGCTTCGACAACAACAACGGCTACGGTCACCGACGCCAGTCTAAGCAAAATGAAATCACGCTCGCTCGAACCTCTGACTGGTCTTGCTATGTGGAGCTCAGAGCCGCAAATTATCGAGTTGGTTAAAGGAGAGAGGGGCCTTGGGTTCTCGATTCTGGACTATCAGGTAAGAACTCGAGTCGATTTATAGAATTTTTATGATCCGATCCAAGAATGTCGTACAATCGTACACGTGCTCACTTTGGCTCCGGTATTATAATTTCAGGATCCGATGAACCCCAATGAAACTGTGATAGTAATTCGCTCACTGGTGCCTGGGGGTGTGGCTCAAGTTGACGGTCAATTGATCCCCGGCGATCGACTGTTGTTCGTCAATGACATTGCCCTTGAGAACGCTACGTTGGACCAGGCGGTGCAAGCGTTGAAGGGTGCTCCTAAGGGGACCGTGCGCATCGGAGTAGCCAAACCATTGCCTATCCCAGATAGCATTGCCCAGGTGAGCGGTCAAGATGACGAGGTTGATATTGAGCGGGAAAAAAGAAATTTTATGCCACAAATCGCGGTCACTGATAGTCGCAGACAAAGGCAGGAGTATTTTAGAGAAAGAAAAATTAACGTGGTGCAGCCACCTCATCATATGGATTTGATCGAGGGGCTCCAGCACCAACACAACCTCGTTAAATCCGAAAGCTTTTGAATATCTTATCTATATAGAGTAGTCAGTAGATGTCGGGTGTTTAGCATTTAATGAATAAAAAAACAGCGCCTCCGATCCAGGGAAACTGAAGAGCTTAGTGTATTCGATTGAATTATCGGGATCTCGCGAAAGAGTGCAGCTAATCAAACCGTCCGAAACTTGAAATTTCGCGATCGGAATTTAAAGAAAAAATATCTACATATTCACCTGAATTCGTCATTGCCACTTTTCTACAAGAGTGTACAAACTTCGAGTTCATTTAATGGCTGTAAGAATCCGTCGTGAAGGTTTTTATTTCCGAGTATAGAAGGTTCACAATGACTGCAGCTTTTCTACTTCCTGTGATCGTAGATCGGACGTTTACAGGATCGTGCATATAATATATAAAGTGCCTTGCAAGAATTATTATATTTGCCACGTTTGCGGTAAATTTCGATAATGACTATTCGTGGAACGTTTTGTTTTCTCTCAAGCGCCTTCAATGCATTATTATTCGATTTATATGAAATTTTAGATATCTCAGGTACTAATTTACAACAACGAACAAAATAAAAGTATACATACGTATAAATATATTTTTTAAACATTCGATAATGGATCTTAAAATCTCCGTCCGCGAACAACGTCCTCGGACGCTGAGCCTGAAAATTTATTTCAAATTTCCATGGCAGGCTGCTGATACTTACGGCACTATTGTGCTAATAGTCGAAGACGTGGAGAGAATTCAGTATTCAGAAATATGAAACATTCTAACGAGTGATAATTATCCAATCCATAGAAACTCGTCACTTGGTTCATAGCTTAGTTTAGGAGGATCGTTACGCGTCGTAATGTCCGGAATTGAATATAATTATTAGTTGGATATCGAGATTCTAGCGTCTGAATATCCTTTCTAGGTTTATGTTAGGTATTTCGTTGGTAGATTTACTACTCCGATTTTCATCTTGTTTCACATACCAGTAAAAATGACAGATCTGCTTTTAAATAATTTTCTAATAATTCAACAATTAAATTCAATATCCCATAGCGAATGAAAAAGAAATTCAAATCGATATCATTACTTTAGTATTTTTTTCTAAGTATATAATCTCAAATATTACAATCTGCCTGAATATTTTATACGTCATACACAGAGGTAGACATATGTAGAAATATACATATATTTTTTTAAAACATGTTACTTGGTTTTTTCCCAAGCGAGACTATATGTATAGACTCGCCGGTTTTCGAAGGTTTTAAATATCGAAAACCGAAGTTATTGATTACGTCATTTCTAATCGCAGCAGTATTTCTGGGGCATTTCGTTTCAAGTATTAAGTTATAAATAAAATTAGGTCCGGTTCGTCGGCATTGATATTTGGTACAGCTCGTTCTTCGACTGCATATTTTTTAACTTTCAGTTGAAAAAAAGCAACTATTAATATTTCACCATTTCAATCATCCAGCCTAATGAATGGGCAGGTACTTCACGTTTTTTGTGTGTAATTCCCACGTCCTGTCGTAAATGTATTTTTGATTTATAATAATTTCAGTTATTTACGCCTCTATCCCACTATGTTTTCAATTAAATGTTATATTTCCGTTTTGTAAATTACTGTTATACAGCACGCTACATTAAACGCACCCGCTAAATTAAAAACTTCAATGAAATCGCTGACAGAAATTTTCAAAAAAATAAAAAATTATGCGTCGTAATTTTTCGTAAAGTATCATATTTTTCGCGATTTTTTATTTCTGTTGAAAAAAAATGGAAAAAAGTATGCAAAATAAAAAGAAACAATTAAGAAATAAGGTCTTCTCAAGCCAATCACGTCTTATGAATTATATTTCATTCTCGAACATTGATCCATTTTGATATCGCACCGCTATTATAATCATTCGATTCACAACGCTTCTTTTTTCAAATAAGCATTCATAAAAGTAATCTAATCTAAATAATTATCACGTAAATCGAATACTTCATTGATCGATCACGTTATTATCGTGATGATATATTTTCAAAAATATATAATTAAAAATTGTGCAATATACGCTGTATCATGTATAAATTTTGTCTGTAGTGATAATTCGTTTCAAGTTAGTATTATAATTATGTAAATACATTTTATGCATACTTTTCTTCCACCAATATTGCATGCGTGTGTTTTCTTTATGTACTTAATAATTGACTATTCAAAACTCCAGAAGAAAAAATAAATAAAATGATTCAATTAATTCAACAAATAGATTGATAAAATTATATTAAATACGTAAGCATATCAAATTTTAATTCATTAAACAATATTCAAGAGACTTTCGATTAACATAACATCGGAATATAATTGTTAACGATTGTATTTTCGGTATTTATCATAATAAACGGGATGCTGTAAACCTGTACAATAATTGTTATGTTTCGTTTGATTATTATATACCCCTTGAGTATGTCCGTCCATTCGTCCATCCCCAAATCCCCCGTACCCAATTATTGTATGTGCCCGTAAAAATTTCAGTTTGTTCGATTTTTTTAATTTCCTTGTCCTTTTGAGGTGATTGAAGAGGGAACATCTTCTCAATATATAAATATATTGAATTCAGGAATTTAGAAATTTTTACCGAACTTCAACATGCCCTAAAGAGAAATAATATTTACGGTGAGTATCGAACAGTGAAAAATATTTCAGCCAGATATCTTGCGAAAAAAATTCGGTCATTGATTTGTACATTCGTGCGAGCGACCGTAATGAAAATTTTGTCGATCTGCTTCGGTATTCAAGAGATGCGAACACTGTATCGCCATCAGCTATACATCCTATCGGCGATGAGATAGCTAAAATTTTACGTAGTGTTTGATCGAATTGAAATGAATCATTGAATATTAATATAACGACTGTGGTGTAGCTAGAAAGGAAACAAACTTCGACTTGTTGAAAGCAAATTATCGCGGGGTGTAATGCGAGAGCAAGTAAGTACAAAAATAATAGTGAATGAAAATTGCCTGGTAGAGTAGAAGAAAAAAGAAAAAAAAAAAAAATCTTCGTGAAATATAATTAAATAAATGAAAGGAACATACGTAAAGATATTTTTTTTTTTTTTCTCTGAACATACTTATGATTTTATATACCAGTAGCTTCTCCACAACGAACTAAGCAGTGTATAAAATTGACTTTGTCTCTTTGCAGTTAGTCGAGAAAGAGAAAGAGAGAGAGAGAGAGAGAAAGAAAAAGAGAAAAAAACAGAAAAAAAAAATGAGAAAAAAGACAGTTACTGAGAGACTGAGAGACAGAGAGACAGAGACACATAGGATATGAGAAGTCAGAGAACAGAAAACCACAAGCTGATATATGCGGTAAATATTATATAATAATTCTAATACTTCTCTTTATGTTCGTTTGAATTAAACGATCTTAGATCGAAGCTAACTAAAAAATATTGCATATAATACTTATAACTAACGTTACTCTAAGTTATCTTTTCCTTCAATTTTCTCTTTATTTTTCTTTGTTTCATTATTTTATTTTCGTTTATTTCTATTTTTCGTTCACCGTCGCTTTTCTAATATATATATTACAATCATGTATGTATAATATGTAAATCCATATAGCTTTCCACTACTCACTGGCACTTTTCCTTCACTACTATTATATATGTACATAGCAAGAACTGAAAAAGCTTTGATTGAAACTATTTTCGTGAAATGTTAATATTCAACATTTTTCGTCTCTCCCGATGAAACATGCATCATAGATTTGGCTTGTTTTTGAAACACAATGAGAAAAAAAAGCTCTTGTGACGTGCGATAGGTGTAGCGAAAAGATTTCAGGGAGGGTTTCAGAGCCACTGAATCTTTAATTCTAGGCGCAGCTTAATCTAGACGTCCAATATCCACCTCGGGTCGCCTATAAAATCTCTTTATGACCCGTAGGGTGGGTTGGTCTCTTCTTAAAGCGACAGACTCATCTTATTTCGGGTGATCAACTGAGAAACTGTGGAAGATAAAGTTATATCCGTTCTATATAGCTAGTTTCATATCTATCACTGCCGAATTTACAAAAAAATCTGTATCAAATTTAAATAACCACTGCCTTTCTCTCACGTATGAACAAGATATGCGACTACCTATGGCCTAGATTTCACGCTAACACTTTTCACCCCTATGATTGAAATTACGTTGATTGATGGAGGGATTGTTCAACGGACCCCTTTTAATTTTTTTTCGTTTTTTTTTTTTCTCAAGTCTTTAAATTCTCTTCATTCGCACCAATTCGATAATTATGGCATAAATTCTTTTCGCACATTATCTTTTTATTATTGTGAATATAATGAATATCTCTTATTCCTGTTCAGTGCATGCCGTAGGTTAGAATAAACTAATCTTAATCTATTTCTTTTTTTTTCTGATTAATTTCAGAACCGGATCTGAGCACTCATAGGATCGCGGGAGGATAATCATTATTAATTAGATATCGACCAATGCGATATTGTTGTTGTGACTGTACACATATGCTATAATATTCATACACTATAACATATTGTAACGTTAACGGTGTTACGTGTGCCCTAAAAAACATCCATTCCAATAATCCCAAGACTAATTATGTAACTTTAAAATTGATACACCTACGCTATTAATTACAGTGATAAATGAAAAAGTCGCGAACCATCCCTGAAAAAATGAAAGGAACCGAATTATATA
Organism: Athalia rosae; assembly: GCF_917208135.1. Classification (NCBI taxonomy): domain Eukaryota; kingdom Metazoa; phylum Arthropoda; class Insecta; order Hymenoptera; family Athaliidae; genus Athalia; species Athalia rosae. The sequence goes on from NC_064028.1 coordinate 7,143,326, forward strand.
AAATTAAATTTAACAAAAAAAAAAATAAGCAAAAGTAAATGAAAAAAAATATGAAGAAAATTATAACTTATACCCCGTCATATTTGTGTGCGCGGATTAAAAAATTTTTATAAAACTTTGTAACTTATTTCTACATATATACACATATTACAATCGGCAGCTCACATATCTTTAAAGAAAAAAAATATATATAATATATATATATATATATGTATATAAATCTTATATACATGGAATTTTATCGATACTGAACTGATATTATTAAACTTCAACGAATGAAGAACGAAAGATAAATGATTGGAAAAATAAAAAAAATTGATAAAAGGAAAAAAGATTTTTAAACAAAGGCAAAGTAAAAAAATTCTCTAATAATAACCTATGTGATGCATAACTTACGAATCTAATCAAAAATAATAATTAAGATAAAATGAAAAATGGTTATTTTCAACGAATTTTCAGACGCGCGACTAAAAATCGATAAAAAAAAAACCATACTGTATGGTCTACAGATACTCGATAGTTCGAGATTTTTAACGGGATGATTTTTTTCCTTTCATTTTCACACAACTTTAACTACGAGAAATTATTTCTCAGTTGTTGATCAATTCATAAGTGTCAAATTTCAGATTGCCAAAGTACGATCCTATAAGTCCTGTAAAAAGTAAGCCGAAAGCTCTTCGTTTTTCGCGTCAGCTTCAAAGTTACATTTTTTTAAAGTTTACCTAATGAAAAAATATCCAACGAAAACGTCGCCACGAGTTTATGGCAGTAAAGATAATAAAAATGTCAAATAAAAATAATTAATTTTGCGAACAATGTTATATTCACCCGCAATGTACGTACCTAATCCCCTCCGTAACCAACGACCTTATGAGCCCTGTGGTGATGAAAATCCATAAATAATTAAACGAAGAAAATAAAAATAATAACGATTAAATACATATATCAATTTAAAAAATGAAAATATAAAAATTTAAAGAATGAATGCAATGAAATTCTATCAACGTTCGATAATACAAACCTACTTATATATATGTGCAGCCTACGTAAAATACGTGTACGAATTCTCGTGGCTGTAATAATTGGTAATTTTAGACGAAATGTTTGTAACTATTTAATTGTAACTATGTGCGAAAAGTCGATTCTCCTGGCCTAAAGATACAGTAAATCACTAAAAAAAAAACGAATGAAAATTTAAAACGAAAATCTCTACTGTTCGACGTGTATTACCGTAACACGGAATCAATAATTTCTTGGTGTAACTAAATCTGAACTTCTATCGATTAATCTTTCGTGAATTAGGATCATCCGTAAAAAACACTAAAAAGTTCTAATTTCCAATTTTCCAAATTTTCTGTCCTCCGTATAAGAACCTGTACGACTGCTATGCATTATGCCTGAAAGTAAATATGATATAATTGATTGTACAATTATCTACTTGCTGTGCATGGCGCCAGCCGTTGCAGCCTCATTGATTATAAGTATTCTACTACATTGAAGAAGAAGACACTGTATTCTACTGTAGAAAAACAAAGAACAACGTATTATAATTATTAACTGTTGAATAATATTTACCGAAAAATTTTATGTTAATGTATTTATCTCCATTGTTAATAAATATATGAGAATAGATACAACGTGCGTGAATCGAAAAAGTGTTTCGAGCGCGTCAAGTTTAGAGAAACCGAAAGAAAAAAACAAAACCGCGGAATGTTCTTCCCCGTAAAGGAATCCATTCGTTTTTTTCATTTTTTAATATCGTCGTGCAGCATAACCCAGTGCGCGGAGGTAAGACGAATTGAGATGAGGCGAAGAGAAAAAAAATGAAATAAAAACTGAAGCAATAATATACATTATTTTACCATTAACGAGTATGTAAATGTACCCACCGAAGTTGTAACCGCATAATATAATTACAGCATCAACCAGACACTTGGAGCGATTCAAAAAAAAAAAGAAAAAAGAAATAGGATATTTTTACCGATATAATATATATTCCATATTCGTACGAATTCGTCATTGCGCCTACAACAACTATTTGATTTACAGTAATGCGAGGGGAAAACCCGTACAAAACGATTACGATAATTTTTTTTTTGCTCTCGTAATCCTGTCCACAAAAACGGCCTTCTATTTTTACATAGGTAAAAGATGAATAAATTGATTCGTTCGTGAACACAAAAATTGCGATGATAATAGTGAGACTCATTATTATTTTCAATTTTTTCGGGAAAAATAATTTTTTTCTACATCGCAGAAATGATGATAGTGTTTTTACCAACATCATAGAGAATTCGGATATTTTTCCCTAATTTATAAGCAGTTAAAACGCACCCACACATTGACTCATTCTGTCGATATCTTTAAAACATTCGTGCGTAACCATCAAATCCTATTTTTAATTCTCGATCTATACATAGCCGGAATACCGTTAGTACGCTATCTTATACCGCGAGTGAGGCTCATTTTACTTCCTGGAAAAACGCTGAAATTTTATCAACGTAGGAAAAAAAATTACAATCGACCATTTTGGTTCCCCGAGGCAGAAAAAGAGGAGAAATCAAACGAATTGCAGCGTTTCCGGTCCTCGTGGATCGTTTCTCACTTTTCTTGTACGACTACCTGTACGAATCGTTGTTCGAAAACTCGTGCAGTTTACGAGGAAGTAGAACTGCCGATAGAGTAAAGTGTGTATAGAGGATTCGGGGAAGTTAAGAGGGAGTAAATTAAGCGCACAAAGTTAGGAAAGTTTCCTTATGATGCCATTGGTAGAACCATCCAGAATTCATTGCGGGCCTTCTCGAAGTAGTCAGCCGGTTTATAACCGACTCGTAGTTAGTTTACAGTCACTCAGCCTACTAACAACGTCTGCCTGAGTGTCTGTCCGTCCGAATGTCTCGGGTAATCGGTATTATAGAACCAGCTGAGAATACGTTTTCTTCAACTTCTCTTCACATTCCGATGCTACGCGTGTACCTGTTTTATCACGTGCCCAAGTTATTATGATGTTTTAGTTTGTCGTATCGTCACACCTGTACATCTTGAATCGCACAGGAAAGAAATTGGAATAATGGATCTTTTGGTTCTCACTCGCGCGTATTTCAACCAAGTTTGGGACGTTCCCATCGTGAGTCTGATATTCACATATTTAGTTGTTAGAAGTAAAAGAGAAGAAAAGTAGTTGCTTCTCAACCGCTGCAATCCCGTTGAATCGTCGAGAATTTTTTTTTTTTAATCCTACCCACAATCACAAAAGTCTTTGTAAATATTTTGGTGCACATTAGATAGAGGAAGCCGGGCCCTGAGGCTTCTCGTAGTTCCCGTTCACTATGTAATTCCGATGCTGCTCCGGCTCGAAATAAATTCGTTTGGTAAAGCCCCGTGCGATGTAGAGATTTGTAAAATTTTACGACCGACTTTTACCTCGTGAGCAATACAAACGGTGTAATGAGCGCCAATAAAAAAAAGAAAAAAAAAAAAAAAAAGAAAGAAAATCTGATTCTCTTTACTGCAAATATTTTATTGCAAATGTGTATAGTCGTATTTGAGTTGAACTTGATCCGCGCACCCGTACGCTGCTAGTTTACGATAATATTTGGTAATCGATGCAATTATAATATTTACACACAATTACAGCTGATTCATGTAAACTAACGATATGATAATAACTGTACTTTTGTCCCTGTATTTTGTGCTCCTCACGCTCGTCTTCGTATTAACGGCAACTACTTCCACATCTTCCGCCGCTACCACTTCTTCTTCTTCTTCCTCTTCTTCGCTAATACGGTAGCTCGTCACGCCGATCTGCATCGTCAGGAGAAGTAGAAGCCTACCAGATGACAGTGAGTCGACTAATCAAGCGCCGGAACTCGTCGACCTCGCTGACCTCAACGACCTCACCTCATCCAAATCAGGTGCGTACACTTCATTTTCTCTGATTCCTCTCTACCGCCGCGTATTCCACGAAACGTCCTCCTCTCGATCGACGCGAAGTTCGCGACTACCGTTCACTTTTGCTTTTCTAATTTTTTTCTCTTCCCTCGCCACGATCCGGACCCTCGTCGGATCGCGCGTCAGATATATGATTTTAATTGACGAATGAACGACAGCCGGTCGAGTTCGATGAGGTCAGATCCCGACGACCCCGCACCTCTCTCGTTCCCGTTTCATCTCATTCATACGTACTCGCGTAGATCGGTAACGCGCCCGAGATTCGCTGAATATTTTTTTTTTTTCAATCCAGTACACGATATCTGACGTAAGGTAAACGGAGTCGGCATTCCGTTCGTCGGTCTTACATAAACAGCTGTAAACGCCCACCGTCTTCGACATCGAACACGTCGCGAATACGTACCGTGACCTGCAGCGAGTGAATCGATGGCTCATAGCCGCAGCTTCTCCTGCCGCTGCAGTTCCTGCTGTTGTTGGCATTGAGCTTGCTTTTTGTAACGTGCATACGTCGACGCATTCCCGTGCACACGTATCACGTACAAGCTGTAAATTCATATGCACAGCTATCGCGTGTATTTATAACTATTATTTAAGCGGCGAACACCGTGCGATGCCATTAGCAGCGGGAAACGCGTTTACCCCTCGTGATTCGTGCATCAATCGAAAATAAGGATGAGAAAAACAAGCGAACGAAGCGCACGTCGTCGTTTCGCACATGGTTCTCGACGATATAGCGACGGTCTCGATGACGAAATCCCGCTCGAGAGCAATTCAGTCGCCGACCGTTGGAATATATCGAGTCGATAAATGATGTTGAAATTTTTCAGTCGTACGAAAATCTCTACGCGTAACTCAAGATGACGATCGTAAATACCGCCGCTAAACGGTTGCGTGGACACGGTCGTAGGTACACAATAATTCTTGAACGACATTGATTCGCTGGCTCATTGAGATCGACGCGCGAAGCTTCGTAAATCTATAGATCTTACGGTCCGGCCGACACAAGGAGGCTGCGATACGAGCGGGGGTAGGCGAAACGGGAGGGAAACGGGCACAAGTATACGCGGATCCGAACTCCGACGGGTGTTCAAGATTTCGGTTGGGAAACTCGAGTCAGTATTAGTAGAGTGTCGGTCTAGACAAGAGCGGCTGGGTGCCATTGAGAGAAACCCAGTTTGTAACGATACTGCTTAATAACCGATAATGACGATACCGCCGTCGTTGTAACAATCGTCTTCATACGTACAGGACGTATCGCATTCGAGATATAATGCTTCGAGAAGCGGTGCAATGTGTCGGATTTTGTTGTCCCTTTGTCAAAGGTGTGTTATTTGTGAGTGCGAAACTTGGAAGGTCCGTTACCAGGTGAATTTCCATCACCTTCCGAACCCTTCGTTTTCGCATCCCTTCGTTATTTCTTCGCAACGCTCCCCAGGGGGTTTGAATATTCGTTTTTTTTTTTTCCCGCAAATTACACTTTTTCATCTGTTTCCGATCCATCTCGAGCACGGGCTGAAATACACCCATTCGATCGTAGTGCGAAACGTTGGATTTTTTCGGTCTGGTTCTTTTCAAAATTTTTACCGACAATTCATCGGCCGATGTACGAGTGGTATTGTACGGTATATAATCGAACGGTGTGTTTTACGCTCTCAAATTAAACGCAATGAATTTTCCCCCTGTAGATATAGTCGTAAATTTAATGCGGCAATACTTCCTGCGGAATTTGTTGCGACTTTAACGGCGCCAATGAATCGAAGTCTCATTTTATACGCGATGTATAGCTACTCCGGGTTTTATGCATGAACATTTTCGAGTCTGGAGGGAAAAAAAAACTCCGCCAAATTCACCCGATTTCTGGTTCGAAATTGATTTGTATTTTTTTTTTTTTTTGTTCGCCTATAAAATGACCGTAATTCTTTGCACTCAAATTGTCGGAATAAAATTTATAACTTTTTCGTTCGCAAGATGATAGATCTGCTCGTCCGCAGTCAACGGGAATCGCGAGCGATTGATCCATCGGATTAGAAGATAATTACGATCTCGTTAAAAAAAAAATATATAAATCTTTTCCTCCTCGTACATCAGACGGCCGAAGAGTGGGAATATTCCTTTGATCGTGACATTTACACGGAGACGGTGGTCGTGAATTTGGGAGAAAAAAATGTTCGTCTTCCCGGTTCTGTTTTGCGCCCCGATAAATCGAACGGTATTACTCGCGGTGCAATAATTGAGTGACGAGGCGGTCTAGGTGGAGTCCTCGTATTTGGTTTGAATGGACAGACGTAATCAAAGGGGATAGTAAAACTAGAGAACTAACAGCTGGATATTGTCTTCCCAAGTACGACACGAGTTTACAACACGATTTTGGACGCGCGCGCTCGCGCGCGACTCAATACACCGTATACTTTCAAGATATATTATTCGAAAAGAACCACGTTAACGTGTTCAGATTTAGATTTTATATTCCAACCATTTCTTCTCCGATACGCTCTCTCGGTCTTCCACAGAAACTTTTTTCTATTTATTTTTTTTTCTCCTCCTCTGCATTTCCAGCTTGCTCGGCCGCTGTACATTTTACTATTTTTACCCATCACTCATGTATTCTCGTATATTGGTTTGAAAAAAAAAAAAAAAAAAATTGTAAAAAAAAAAAACTGGTTCAATTTATTTCTGTATAGAAACTACTAATCGTGCATCGTTCTTGCTCTGTCGATTGAATCCCGTGTACGCGTGATAATATGATTAGATAAGTTTTCTCGTTAAATATTTTCGGAACGATGGAAAACACCGGTGAAGATAATCGCGCGATTTACATCTCCGAATGCACGTAGAACGAAATTATTCCGTCATTCGAAAGACTTCGTTTGCACGTGGTGATAATAGATGGATATCGCGTAACGGGAACACGGTGCTCATCATTCGACCGGTGAAGAACAATCCGAACGTTTCTTACGTTCAACCGTCAACGCCTCTTGTGGATGGTAACAATTTGAACCAGGTCTCAAATAGCGAAACTTCTATTTCAGGAGCGAGCGGTAACTCAATCGACAAACATGACCCGGATGCGGACGAGGACGCCGATCAGTTCGAAGACGCATCTCCGCTGACTCCTGTCCACTCACCGAAGAAAAAGACGAGTGTACTGCCCGCGCAGAATACGGTTACGTCAGCGATCTCCTCCGAGTCAAAGTCCGACAAATGTTCAGGTGACAAAACTCCCTCGTCAGGTAAAAGTAGTCCCGCAGCGGTGGTTCCCCTGCGAGGCGATCATCCCACCCGGGACTTGCTTCTATTTACCGACGGCGTCGTTCCCGTGGTGAACGTGACGATATTGGGCGAAACGAAAACGCCGGAATCCAAAGCGACGCAGCACCGCCGTCACCGTGATAAAAATGAAGGGGACTTCGAAAGACGCTTGGAAACCGAACGAGAGGAGATCGCGAAAAATTTTTCAATCTACGACACGGGACCTTCGACCTCGACGTATTGTCAGGAGAGGAGAAAGAGCGTGAAACGCCAAGGGAGTCTCGTTAAGGAAAAAACGGCTGACACTAAATCAGGGAAAATCAGCGAACGGAGTAACTCGAACAAGGGAGACGACGCTGCTAAGGGCCCTTCGCAGTCCCCTGACGATCCTGAACGGAAAATTATGACCGCAGATACGATAATGCCGGAAACCGCGTTAACGTCGCCGCAAATACCGCCGGGCGAAGCGATCGAAGAGACTCGAAAGAGCGTCAGAGACGTCGACGATACCGCGAGGAGGATGGCCAAGGAACGTAGAAAGAGTCTCAAGGAGCAGAAGAGCATCGAGAGGGTCAACGAGTACCTCGCCAAGCACGGTGTGGACGCGGACGTTACCGCGGAAAGGAGAAAGAGCCTGAAAGAAATGCGCCCGTTGCAACTGCAGCAAGTCGTCGTACCCGACAGAAGACAGTCGTTGGCGATTGACGTAGGACTTTTACAAGCGTCATCGGAAAGGAGGAAAAGTCTCACGAAACAAGAAAAGTTCGAGGTACCACCCGATGCACAGGATCAGCGGATCGCGGTGTCCGATGGAATCGCGAACGAAGAACAAAGCCTTTCCGGAGCATTCGAAGAACGAGGTGTCTCGACTACCGTGAGAGCGAACGTGGTCATCAAACGTCCCGAAGATTTGATAACTCCGGCACCGGAAATTGCGACACCCGGCTCGTCCTGTTCAACGATTAAACAAAGTCCGGATAACGCGGAATCGCGGAGATCCGTCTGCAGCAGGCGAAGTTCTTTGAAGAGAAAAGAGAGTCCGGCGGTTGTTGGAAGTTCTTTTGAAAATGAGTTGGAACCGAGGGGAATGATTTCTCCGTTAGAGGGTGAGAAGAGAATTAAAGAAGTGAAGATAAGAGAGAACGTGGAGGAAATATTGTTCGAGGATAATTCGAACGAGCAAGTGACCTCCATACCAGAAGTGCAGTTGGTACGTGCGAAAATAATTTCGGCCGAAGAAGCGGCGGCAAATGTGTCGAGCAGAGTTTCGAACACCAAAGTTGATTTGAAATCGCCACCGGAGATCGTGAACGTCTGTTTGGACGTTAATCAGGACAAGTTGAACGTTTGCAAAACGAAAATTAAGAAGGCCGCTTCGTCCGCCGAAGAGTCCGAAGACGGCCTCCTGAATTTACCCGGACTCACGAAATCGACTTCGGAAAATATTCTCGTCGAAACCGAAGAGGATAACAACACGATATCCGGTAAGAATTTCAAGCCAGATATACTCATGGACCTATCGAAGGTTCCAGACGAGGAGAAGGAGCTCAAAGATAAATCCAAAGACGCCGTGAAATCACCTAAGGATAAACGACTTCTGAGCAGAGTTGGCAGCGAAGGGTCGAAGAAAGTTCAGGACGTTAAACTGTCTTCGGTTATCCCCTTCCCCTCAGCGTCAACGGTGTTTTCCAGTGCTGCTGCATCGCCAACGCCAACGGCAGTGCCCCAAAAAATGTCAACGACGTGTAAAGATAAGACAGAAGTTACGTCGACTCCGTCTCGCGAACCCTCACTCCGTCTCGAAAATAGAGGCGAGGATTCCACCGTTACGATTAAAACAGTGAATGAGTTTGATGTTGAAAATATTCGTGTCAGTGAACAAAAACCCATCGCCAATTGTCCCGCTGCCCGGCTATCGGAGGGTCTTGTGGATACGATCATTTGTGAATCTGACGAAATAACCGAGGAATCAACGAGGGAAACCGATCTTCGGTGAGTAAATGTGTTTCGAATTACTTTTCTCCGAGACGGATAAAAAACATCTCACATCTTTCCATCCAGACTTGAAATAAAAAGAATCGCCTCGTTTCCAGCAACTTTTTACAAGTATTACACGTATAGACCCGGTTGAGCACTTTGTTCGACTAACTTTAATGGGACGAATGTACCACTTTCTAGTGAAGCGAATTTTCTCCACTCTTATCCTACAGTTTTTGATTTGTTTTGTTTTTTTTTTCTTATTTTCTTACGTGTCTTTTTTTTCGCTGAAAAGTGGTGGCGGTAATTCCACTCCATTATACACAGTGATAATTCCCGAAGCTTGCAAGCTCATTAAGGCACTGATACCGATTCGTTGTAGGTAGAGAGTTGTGTTGGCAAAATAGTCCGAAGAAGCGATAAAAGAAAAAGAAGCAGAAAAAAAAAAAAAGGAAAAGGAAAGTAGAACATCATCGACATTCCTCGACCCCTTTGATGTCGTGATTAACGGTATTGTTTTGTAATAAATTTGTTGAAATCGGACCGCGCTGATAGTTGATTCCTGCAACGGCGAGATAATCGCGTTTTCTTACACTACTTAATTATTCTTCCAGTATACGGTAATGAGTATAACGAGGAGTAATTCGTTCGATTCGAATGACTCGGGGGAGGGGGTTGGATACCGACGAACATCTCGCCGCTAATTGGTATAAAAATAGTTATTCTTATCGACGCGCGATTATTAACTCTTCCTAGAAACCTCCGTCTAGTTCTTTCACTTCGATAGACGGTGGTGGCTTAATTTTCTTACAAAGCTTCATCGACAGTCCGTCGATGTTTCTACCTCTGATAACCAATTCTCTGTCCGGGTATGTCTCGTGGTTCTCAAGAATTCGCCTCACGTGGCTCAACGAACACGTGACTTGTATCGCGAACAAAGATTGCATCGCCCACGTTACCCCGTACGTATAACGTAGGTCGCGCTACATCGGATACACCGATACGCGCGGTTATACCCGACTGCAGCAAATATTGATCAACGTAAAATAACTGACTTCGAAAGTAAAAAAAAAGAAATTCATCGAATAATCCGATCACACGCGCGAGGAAAAAAAAAAAACTCGTATCCGCTCCAGATATCGGATGCACAAACTTGAATAAAATTGAAAGAAACAAGTCGATTCAAATTACATTATTGAATAATTTTTTTCTTCTGGGTTTTCTTGTTTTTCGTCGGGTTGCGGTTGATGTCGTATCAACTGCGGAATAATTCGCGTCACGTGTGACGAGGTGATAGTCCTCCGAGTCACCTGGTGTACAGGGAGAATCGGCAAAAAGGGCTGGCCGGAGGCAACGAAGCGCATTTCGATTCTCAACCCTCTCCGTTTATATTCGCTTCTCTTCTTGGATGGTCGGTCGCTTCTTGGAACGACGCGAGAGATAAATGCACAGGTATATCGGACGGTTGTACAGGTACATCGCTATAGATATATACATATATATTCATGTATGTACATAATTTAGTGTACGGAAAGAGAAGCACGCGCTGCCACGTGCGCCGATATGTAACTGGGACATCCGTTCGTTTGTCAGCTATTGTGAATTAGATGAGGTGATTACAAACCGGCTGCATCCGTCACACGCATACGTTTCTCTACATGCAGTGCCAACAGGTAACGAGACGTTACAGATCTATTACCTCCACGTCCGCTCGCATTCGATCATAAATATACGTACGTACGATACGTGCGTGTAACGCGTGTACGCATATTTTATTTCCGATTATAATTAGGCACGGTCTATAGGGAGCGAAAACCTGAATTGATCAATTTTAGATTATTTTGGAGCACTTGTTTTTTTTTTTTTTTTCTCGCCTCTAACGATCACGAACAAAAATCGCCCTTGTGCGAGGAGGTGGACTTGTTTAAATCCGCGATGTCGCATTGTTACGTACAATCGCGATCCCATTCGCAGCTTTTGAATCATCGCAGAGCGGTTTATACGTAGTAAATACAAATCCAGTCACGTGACCATTGCGATCATTAAGTTACGTGATGCTTCCAAATAGCGGCCATCTGCTACGGTTACGTGAAACTTTGACGAGTATCTGGTCTATATCTATATCCGACGCAAATTGTCCTCTGTAATACGCGAGGGAACGACGGAGACTACCGAGCGTATATCAGGACCTTTTCCTTCTTCGTGTTTCGTTTTTTTTTTTCTTCTCTTTTCTTTTTTTGTTCGCTACCAGGAAAATCAGGTGAGCCTCCATTTTTGGATTTCATTTACGTCAGCGCACTTCGTTGAAAACAGGTTGAGAGCGAGTACCTGGCAAAAATTTCGTGTGCCTTATATATATAGAACTACTCCGCAGGGTAGAGATAGTACGACGGTTCTGGACTGTATACGTACACTACGGTGGTACGATAATTTGATTATAAGGTGTATTCGTAGGGTTTCTTCGTGCCGTGTTCAGGGTCAGCCATGTTGCCTTCATATATTTTCTAAAGTCTAATCTGTCCGGCTCTTATTGTACGTACCTTATACCGTATATACATACGCTTATAATACCTACATGTAAAATATACACGAATACCTATAATTTGAAACCCCCAAAGAGGTGGGGGGGTGGGGGGGAGGGAGGGGGTGAAATGACGTTCGACAATTCGCTGGTAGAATGATCGGATGATACGAATGTGTAATTAAAATCGATAAAATTACGCGGTCCTCGTATCGTATCGATAAACGAGTTCGAAACTCCCCGAAAAATTCAAACGCAAATCCTCCGAGTAACAGCGATGATCTACGATCGATGAACGATATCCAGTTACATCGTCCCTGATTTCTACTTCATTTCATTTCCATCCCTCGATATCGAATGATCATTATTTCGTATTGTCACGCTTCGTTTACTTTTTTTTTTTATTTTCTTCATTATTTTCCTTTTTCTTTTTATCCAGACGACGGTCGGAGGCATGGGGTAAATAGTCGGTCTGAGATTCAGTGAGGTTTTCTGCAACTGACATGGCTAAGCGATGAACATTCAGAAAAAGGGTCTCCCTCTTTTCTTCTCATTTTTCTTCATGTTCTTCTTTGCGGTTCTACATTATTTTTACCTCTTATTTCGCCGCGCCCGTTTCTTCGTTTATCGCTTTTTCTCCCGCACTCCGCGAAGAAGAAGCTCTGGGGCACAAAAAGCTGCCGAATTTCTTCAATTCTCTCTATGCTCTACACAGGTTATTTTCTGGGTCGTCTGACGGCTGATAGATTAAGGGTGGATTACATGTATTTTAGGTCAGAAACATAATAGGTATAAGCATATGGATTTCTTTCTCATATTTTTATAGACTTATTTTTTTTTTTTTGTTTTGTGTTTCGCGCTATTTTATTATTATTTTTTTATTTTTCTACTGTTTCTTGGATTCCCGGCGAATCCATAACTAACCCTGGTCCGGGTCATTGAGCCCAACTTTTGTTGAACTAAATACACCATACGAGCTTCCAGTAAGCCAGCGGGCGGTTAGGGTCGATGCGGTTACCTGTACAGTCGGAAGATCGAATGAGATAAAAAAAAAAAATCGAAGCTAAAAGCCAGCAAAAAAAAAAACGGAAAAGCGAATGTGCAACGCAGGCCTACGGGATCGGGATTAGGCGCGTCTCGTTAGCCCGCGATGATTCCGAGTTGAGTTAATCATCCAATATCATCGCGACATGATATATAATGGAATCGAGTAGGTTTCCCAGGGAAATCGGAATGGAGATTAGCACTCTGTTCTCGGTGCAAATCCGTACACACTGAGGTTACTCTGCGAGAACGAGGCTAAACCGTTTAGAAAAACGCAGGTGACCGAGAATTATAATTTTCAGGGTGATGCCGAGAATTCGTTGCAAATTTCGTTTGAGAATAATAAAATTAAAAAAAAATGCTATGAAATAATCGAGCAGTAAACAATCGCCGAAAATCGAAGTTCGCAGTCGGGGGTGCGTCGAAGTGCATCGAAGATTAATTTTTTTCCCCCCCCCCAGTACTCATCTGAGGCAGGAACGAAGCGACGTAAATTTTATATTTTTTCATGTAATACACGCCCATAATACCTAGAGTTAAAGCGGTGAGGCGGACGTTGCTACAGGAGTAATAAACTTTCCGGTAAATAAGTAGTGAAAAGGCTAATAGTATGTACATCGTAAGGTACATAGACACATCGTTCCAGACTCGCTCGGATATTACGTACGCCCGAGCGATATGCTTGTTTCCTTATGCTTAATACTTACGCTAAGCAAATTCCAATACATTGACGTCTTTTAGCTCACGTGACACGCGATGTTCCGTACAGTGGCTAGTAATAGTACGAGGGAAGTTTATTAGATCAAAATAAGCCAGTTTGCATCGATACGCGAGGGTAGACGGACACCCCGACACAACGCCGTAGTGATAGTCTACAGTCCGTCGACGTTGCCCCGTCGTTATTCTACTGGGAAAATAATAAATTATCATACTCAACTCCGTATCGCCGGAATTTCATACGGTTTATTACATCCATTCATCTTTTTTCTCTCTCTCTCTCTCTAGTTCGGTAATACTACCCCCATTGACTGCGAGCCGCGAGTGATCCGCAAATTTTTCATCCATTCGTGATAATTTTAATTTTTTGTGAGAAACAATTGTGCCGATATTGTACTGGATACGCATAAACGCGGTGATCCGCCAAAGCCCATTCAAGGTACGCCTGGTAATTTTAATCGATCGGTGATTTCGTCTACATAGAAATTATGAAATAAATATTAAAGTTTTTTTTTTTTCTCTTCTTGTTTTGGATGAAGAGTCTTCGAAATACGTTGTTCTCGCTCTCATTGTCGGGCGCGACAGAAGCCCGAATTTTGATCCGATTGATTTTATTGGTTTCGGGACTGGAAAGTTCAGGGTCGTTTTATGGTCGTTCGGAAATCGATTATGTCTTCTACTGTTCAACGATGTTTGTGAAAAGTTGCACGAACAATTGCGAACCCATAGGGCGATCGAATCGGAAGAGAAAAACGAACTCAGGGATGTCATCGAGATTTCAATGTCAAAGTAACGGCAGTGACATTAAAATTTTTATCCGAGTCACGTAGTTTTATCGACGCCGAGTTACGCAACGAGTACACGACCGTGGTTATGCTAATTTAACTTCTCTTTTGTTTTTCAATTTTCGTCGTTTCCAATATGAATAAACGCTAAACGGTGCAGATAAAGAGCGATAAAAAGGATTGGGAATAAAAATCGTATACAACGTGAATATGATGGAGTTCAAAATTAATCAATTGAAAATTCCGCGCCGCATGGAGCTACCGTTTCTACCAGCTCTCTTTTCCGTTGCCTCCGTAGAATCGAGTATGCAAAGGCGTTACGATTATCTATCCAGATGAAATAAGAAACTGAATAGAGCGTGCGACGCCGAACGTCTGCATTTGACACTTTATTACCCTACTGAAATTTATTAGCTTCGTGACACTGCACTTTAATTACGTCTTGTCTCTAGCTGTATACTCGTTATTACGAATCTACACGTATACATTATACATCGGAACGCGAAAGAGAGGAAAAAAAATAAATATTTATTTTCGTATCGAATTCACTTTGCCTGATTAATCGTCTCGCTGCATTGGATTTGACACGTACTGTGTCGAGTTTCTCTACCCTGGTGGGTACCGCGGGCAAAAAAATTTCTACACAACTTCGCGAACGAGGAACCTCGGCAACCATTTCTTACCAACATTCCGTACAGAGTCCTGCGAACTAGGGACATCGAGTTGAATGTCTGCTCCCATATGTGCAAGAAATCATTTTGCTGTTGATAATAATTCAAAATTTAGGTATGCCCGATCCGATGGTAAAAAAAAGGAAAGAGTTGCAAACCATAGTACGAGAGAGTTTGGAAAAAAAAGAATCGAGTTTTCACTCGTCTCGGTGAACTATTGATTCTGTAACGATAATTTATATGATTTGTTTCTCGCAAGCTTTGATTTTTTTTTCGGCTTACCGAATTGTGTTTCGTGTAGACCAGTGAGTTTCTATTCCGCGTTTGAATTAGCTTTCCTGGAAGCCTTAAATTATTTTATTATTTTATTAGCGCGGCTTACGTACACTTGCCAACTGTACTTATACCTCATCCGTTATTATGCCGCCGTATGGAATTTAGCTGGCTTTTTTAATTTTGTACATTTTCGAAAGCTCTTTCAAACTCCACAGCGGAATGAAACGGGATTTCTTTTACCCTCCTATACTCACCGCATAAATCTTCGGTAAAATTGCTTCTCGAAAACCACCGTATAAACTCGTCAGAGTCATTTTTCAGAACCCGGTAAATTATCTAAACGTGTACGAAGTTGATTTCCTTTTGGAAATTCACCAGAAACACTTTACCATTGTTATCGGTACGATAATTATGGTAATGAGTCACTCTACCGCGATGATGTAATAAAATCGCCCCTCGAATTACGTAAATCTGCCTATAGATTCACCATTCATAGCTCAGGTTATTAAAAAAGGAGAACATTACGTTAGATTATGACACGCGATTCCCTGTAATATTCTCCGCAAATTGAGACGCGTAGATACGTTGAATCATAAATTGCGAAGTAGTCGAAAGCTTTCTTCGCTCACAGCACAACTCGGCCGACGATTGTTGGGCACTATTTGTTTTCGGAGACTCGTAGCGAGTCGATTTTACTCACGCGATCGCTATCGGGACCCGACGCGATGATTGATCGTCTCTTCTTTCATTTTCACTCCGCCCGGACGCTTCACTTTTTTCTTTCGTCGTTGTTTTTTCTGCCTTTCAATTATACGATCGACCAATTTTTTCAGGGCTGATTCGGGGCCCGCACGTCCGGTGCCGGAAAGCTCGCCGATAAGGACAGTCGATCGGAGCGACGAGACAACCTGCGAAAAAGAAGAAACTTCACCCGCGCCAGAGACAAACGGGAAGTCGGACCTTCCGCGGCCAAAAGGTTCTCAGCCAAATGTAGTATCGACGGTAGAAGATAACGCGGCTAAGACCGGTGCGAGCGAGACGAGGAGGCCGGAATTTGTGACGAAAACTGTGTACAAAAGCGATTTTCCTTTCACGAAGAAAAACGAGTGCGCTTACAAAAGCGTTAACCAACGACTCAGGGAGAGGGAGTTCAGTGGATCTTTTTCAGCGAAAACAAGTGAGCCTTTCGTATCTAAACTTCAGCAGCCGAGACATCAGTTGGATACGTCTAATACTGTGATAAACGAATCAGTTTCCGCAGGACATCAGAGGGTACAGCAGATACTCACGACAGACAAAGAGGCCGAAGAACAGCGACAAAAAGCTTTGGAAAAGCAGAGGGAACACGAAAAGTTTTTACAGCAGAGGCGAACCCTTATAGAAGAGGAAAGCGGTACGCAGATATCAGCGAGGGAGGAAGACACACTCATTGGGAAACAGCACTCGCTCGAGTACCAGAGTCAGACTTTAGAAGCGAGACTAGAAGGACTCGAGGAGGCGTTAGGATCTTTGGAAAGTTTGTCGGAGAACGCAAGCGAAGGGAAGCGAGAATCCGGCGACCTTGAGAGGGTCGTAGCTAAGGTCGTAGAGAAGGTTCCGGTTGTCGCGGAGAAACGAGAGGCCGAAACTCAGACTCAACAGGAGACGAAAAGCACCCAGTGCGGTCCCGACGAGCTGATATTCGAGGGTGGTTTAAAATCTCACAGCTTATCGAGTCTAGCCGAGAGCCCCGAGTACTCCGGCAGCCCGCGTAAGGAGGTCCAAACTCAGACCCAGGGAGAAACAAAGGGGACTCAGTGCGGCCCCGACGACTTGGCCGAAACATTCTCCCAACTGAAAACGTTCTTTCGACAAAAAAGCTTCACGAACTCGTTAGCCTCGATCGGCAGTCCCAAAAGAGAAGTCGAGGTACAGACCGAACTCGAGTCGAAAAGCGTTCAGTGCACCCCCGAGGATATTCCAGACAGTCCTCACAGATCGTCGATTTTTTTTCGACGAAACGCCAACTACTCGCAAAAATCTTCGGACAATCTAAAGAGGGAAGTCGAGGTTCAGACGTACCAGGAATCGAAGGAGACGCAATTCGCTAGCGAAGATCTTCCGCGGATCGAAAGCAGCCCCCCCGTAAGGACATCGTCGGTGACCTTCCAGGAGCTCAAAGTCGAACTCAATCCCGCTACAGATCCCGCTCAGGGCACTTCGTTATACTCTTCTTCGCCAATCATCGTCTTGGTAGACGGAAGAACGGACATGACTGTCACTCACAATTACAAGGACAAAGATGG
This sequence comes from Athalia rosae, assembly GCF_917208135.1. Taxonomy (NCBI): domain Eukaryota; kingdom Metazoa; phylum Arthropoda; class Insecta; order Hymenoptera; family Athaliidae; genus Athalia; species Athalia rosae. The sequence continues at coordinate 7,160,802 of NC_064028.1, forward strand.
TAATGTCGTCTGGGCGAAACACTGGGGACCTGAGAGGATGGTCGAAATTTATCGAGAGCCAAAATCGAGCCTCGGACTCAGCATCGTCGGCGGAAAGGTGGGTAAAACGGTCCTCTCCGCCTATCGATTCGGGACGATATTGCCCCATATATTTAAAACTGAAGAGTCCATCGACGCCGGATGATTGATCTTTACGGTTGCTCGATGTTATTAAACTGAAAAAAAAAAAAAAACCATTCGAATTCAACTCGATATCGATTGCAGGTCGATCTTTACCACGGAGGACCGAACACTTCGCAAAACATTTCTGGGATATTCATCAAAAATGTTCTGCCGAACAGTCCGGCAGGAAGGACCGGCGACCTCAAGGTAATTGGAAAAAAAAATATTTTTCTACGAATCACCCCCGATAATCTTACGCGTTCAAATTTTGATAATAAATGATTAACGAAGGTCGAGTTATATTATATCCGTAGTCGTCATATCCAGTGCAGCTTCCTAACGAGTTCCTCGCATCGCCCCCGTCATTAGTATACCTTTCAAACAGAATTTTCCCGATTATTTCACCTTCGTATATTAATTACCGAAGGTTCGTTATGCCGCTTTTTTTTTCAACAGACTGGGGATCGGATAATAGAAGTGGATGGCGTCGATCTCAGAAATAGCACCCACGATCGAGCTGTTCAGGCGATTCAGGCCGCCGGGAATCCGGTCTGTCTGCTGGTGCAGTCTCTCGTCCATTTGGTGAGTAGATTATTGTGATCTTCGAAAGAGAGAAAAAAAAAAAAAAAAAAACAAAACGACGTTGTGTTTTGTCTCCCAACAAATTTTTTTTTCTCGTATTTCTTGCCACATTTCGCGTGCAATCAACGGTACAGCGAATCAACGCAATATAAACGCGAACGATTGCAATTGACGAATTACATTCGTTCGACCCCGAGTATATATCGTCGGTGATTACCGGAGTAATTGATCCACCGATGTCGAGTTCATTAGAGCCGGTAGACTTAATTTATTATTATTATGATTTTTTCTTTTTTTAATTCCTCTCGCTCCATCAATCGAGAGTCGTCGTCGTCGTCGTCGTTGTCGTCGTCGTTGTCGTCGTCGTCGTTGTCGTCCCTGACCCGAATCAATTGTAATTATTTCCTACGCGATTAAACTGTCTGAAAATGTCGCCTCTCTCTATACCGCAGCTGTTAACTAGTTGTATTGTCTGTCAACGAGGGGAATATCCAAATTGATTAATAACTAAAGAACAAAAGCTCTTCCCCCTCCGCGTTATCTACAGCGATATTATATCCGTACTCGTACACCTGTGATGGCGTTGACGCTCGGCTCGAAGCGTGAATTAAAAAAAAAAACAAACAAACAAATTACCGACTAGCTGTCGTGTGTAGATTGAAAAAAAAAAACAACAAATCGTTGATCGACGGTTTTCTTTTCACGATTTCTCATCTTTCGAGTCTAGGACGAGAAATAATTATTTCTGTTCGTCGGTCGTTCGTTTCAACGAGAAGAGACCGTGAAAAAAAGAAGGGGGAAAGAAGTAACAGTAACGGAAATTGCGACATGTTAATCAATCGAAAGCGTTCGATGGTCAATATTAAAAAAAAAAAAAAACCGCGAGTACGGATGAAAGTAACGTCACGGTTCAGCGACTCGTATACATACGACTACACAGTCTATTGAACAAGTGGAGTTCTATACGGGTCGGGCAATATTAAAGTCGAGGAGGTACGTACGTACGTACGTACGTAGAGATGCACGTATGGTAGTATATACATATATACGTCTATAAAGTTTGAACCTGATGCGAACCGATGATCGGCATCCTCGTACACACAAACCACACGTGGTTCACATGCACATGTCTAAATGCAAGCTGCACGCTGACCGTATGTGGGTACAGTTTCAGCGATAAGAGTCGATACGTGATCGATATACATACATGTATACAATGGAAACGCGAGTGAAAGAGAGAGAGAGAGAGAGAGAGAGGGAGAAAGGGGTATTTTGCAGCCACCAGTTCATCCCTCGGTTCTCCCGTTGGTTCGTCTATCCGTTCGGTTCGTTCGTCATCTGCACTATAAAATACAACGAAACGTAACCCTTCTCTCTGTTTCCGTACGAGAGAAGGTATAGCCGGGTTCGTTCGTTGGGTTTTCAATTGAATCTAGTGAGGGTTTTGGTGCCGCGATGAAAAGGCTGTTCGGACGGAAACGCGTCTCTTTTCTAGACGTAGGTCATACGAGTTTTCGCACACGTACAAAAGTTACGTACGTTCGGCATGCAAATATATATATATATAACACGTACATTTTCACTGCGTTCGGTTTTCGATTGGCGTAAGAAAAAAAAAAATAACAATAATAATAATCAAAGATCGCCTGCCTCGGCCGGGTGCGAGTAAAACGAGAGAGAGAGAAAGAAAATGAAAAAAAAAAAAAAAAGTCTCGGTGTAATTCGTAAAAAGACTTAATAACGAGGAAGGGAATCGTTTGGCGCACTTTACCGAAGAACTCAGCCGGTTTCAAACGGATTACAAAGCTCCGCGATATCGAGAACGAGATCAAAGTATGAGGAGAAAGAAAAAAAATAAAAAATGTGACATACCCGCGAAAATGATGATGATGGTGATGACGAAGAAAAAGAGAGGAAAATTTTTTCAAATTTTCACAAAGCCAATTTGTAAGCGCGTAGCGGCCGCAGGGGGACAGAGAGAGGGAGTGATTCGCCCCCTCGAAAAGATTGGACTAATCTTGAATATCAGGGGTGATAAAAGCGGTTTCAGCCTTTCTTTTCTGTTCGTGCGGACAAAGCGTCGCTCAAGCTTCACTCCACCACCAGCTGCCGTATTATAGCCTCGGGGCTATCATTGACAATGAGTCTAATAAGGGTTTTAGTTCGCGCGATAAAAGGGTCGCTTTTTAGCCTTTTTTCCACCGTGTAACTTCTTCTCCTTTTTGTTTTCATTCGCCGCTACGTTATTGGTGCACGTGTCCTCGTTTCACATTTGCATCACATACTCGTAATTTTATACACGTGTGCGCTACGCTATGGACATCTATTAACTGTGGACGAGCCCCGTGTAACGTTGTAACTAAACCCTGAACCTTTTAGGGAATCACGATCTCCGGCGAATGATAAAGTTTTTTTGATCATACGCGACCCAAAAACGATTCGAGAAAAGTGCAGCAATTTCGTGCGATAGCGTGTACGTCGGAGTGTCGGAAGGTTTGGATAGGGATTGTTTCGTTGTGGAAATCCTGGAGGTCCGGTTGAGTCAGGCCGTCCGATTTTCTACGTATTAATAACTTCGCCGAAACGATTAAGCCGCTTGAAGATCTTCGGATATCGATCCGTATGAGAATTGGAGTATTATTGAACCTTTGAAAAGGGTCAACCGCAACCTTATAGTCGATGAATCTGTAGCTAGACCAAAGGCCGTAAAGAAAGCTTAACAATTAGAAAACTCGTTAATTGAATCAGAGGCAGTGAACTATAAGTAATTCCAATACCGAAGCCTCGTAGGCGCACGGAAGTTTCAAAGAACGTAAGAATGATAATATGGGTAGGATGCGGATGGTGGAATGTCCGATAAAATGACATCCGAATAGTGGAAAATTTAGAGCATCGCATCGTACGAAGGAAATCGTGTTGAATTCTCGATCTTTGATTGACTAGCATCGCATACACGCTCTTTACGTTGTCTTCTTACTTCGGCTCTGAAAATTATGCGTTATATCGGTGTTTCGTTTACATGTCCTGAGGAAGTCACCAAATCCGCTCATTGAATTTATCTATCTTGTGGAGATTTCGAGTTATCGCCTAGTGAACAAGTGAACAGAGTGAACAAATTGAGGTATCTCGATCGGATTAATTCGCAGCTCAATTTGACCAACCGATTCGTGTTCCTGAGGTCAAAATACATTGAAAAAGCGTCATACGATCAAATTTTGAAATACTTCATTTTTCGCCCAAAAATCAACTTTTTTTCGTTGGGTCTTTCATGATATTCCTATGTATTCCGACCTCAGGAATCCGAATATCCTAGTCAAATTGATCTATCTATCGAATTGACCGAGTGATCGCTTTTTCGTCACTCTGAAAAGCGAGAAACCGAAGGTATCTCGATACGTTTCATCGGTAATCCGAAGTCGGAGGTGAAGGTGAAGGATTCGTCGTGATCTTCTCGGAGTTGTTTTCTCGTTTGGTCAAGGACTCGACGACCACGCCGCGCGATGGCCTTTCCGGAATGAGTTTTTGCCGGAGGCATTCGTCCCTAGGAATGTTTGGATCGTAATATTCATTTTATTAGCATCCATCTCCCGTTGGCGGAGGACAGTCGCCGAGATGCGATAAATCGATGACGACATCATACCCCGGGGAACGAGTCCCGATTCGAATTCGGTACCCTTGAGGCGGTTGCACTTTATACGCGTATCGCCGTACCCGCGAAAATTGATATCGGCTCGTAAATTTTTCTATAATTCGTTGGAATGTATCGGATGACAAATTTTCGTGAGCACAGCCTTCGAGCGATGTACGCCGTACACGGCGAGCTCGCGGATACATTTATTTCGATTCGGGAATCGATCATCGTTCGGGTTTATTCTTCGGCTTCATCTTTCGACCCTAACACTCGCGTAAGATCTCATTTCGTGGAACCACTTCTGTATGTGGGTCCGCCGCGTGTTTGTGATTTAATAATAAAATCACGTGACCTATTTTACACCGCGCGGAGCGTTATATTCGACCGAGCGCTCTTAAAAAAAAAAAAAAAAAAAACCACTTCGCGGTTATAAACGTTACCGAGCTATACCGGTATACCTACCGTCGTCAGGGAGATTCCGAAGGCGCATCGGCATCGGACGACAGAAGCTGCGGTGCAATTGGATCACGATATAGAAACGTGACTGCGAATCAATACGCCACGCGTACGTCGCATCGAGTAATTCGAAATATTTGCATACATCAATTACCGGGCGTCCGCGATATTCGTGCAGTTTGTTGTTCCGCGTATTATAATAACCGCCAATACGTATAACAACAACTTTACGCGCGTACGCGATACCGAGACGATGCACGGTGAATGTCGTAGAGATATTATGGAGGATAGCTTTAGTTTGGAATGTAATCTGCTTTTTACGCCCTTACACTGCGTGCACCAGTTGAGTAACTGCCCTTAAAGCCTGAAAATGTCTTTCTAGGCGCGTGAGGTAACGTCGGAGAGACTCTGACGTGACTCTGAAACAATTCGTTTGTCGCAGAGTCCCGACGTGGAGAGAACGACTTCCTCTTCTCATGACTCCGAAGATAATACAGGCGGAAGAGGCGTAAGAAGACAGGGTACGAGGGGACACGGAGCCATCGTAGGAGCCGCTCCGGCTACCCCCACAACTTCGTTCAGGCGAAAACCACACGGAGTTTCTCCCTCGCGGACGATCACCCCGGAATTAATTCAGGTGAGAATTCGAACCGTTTCTATTTTTTTATGATCGCTGTTTTCTTTTCGCTTATTTTTTCTTTTTTTTTTTTTTCTTCGCTTCGGAGTATGCCGGTTCGATGTAATATTTTCAAGATTTGAATCCCGGCCAAGTTTTAATCTTGGAACTTTTCGAAATTTACACGCTGGACAATCTCGTCTCACGTTATAACGCGGTACTACGTGATTTATCTGTACCGTATAAACTTCGCGCGAAACTGTGCTTTTTCACTTCGCTATGATTGAAAATGGTGAAAAATTTTCATCCGCTTTTGTTACCTCGGAAGTGTTGAAAACTCTTTCGAATACTTTCGGTATATGTACTATACCTACGCGCGATAACGAAAATTGCCCACCGTTGAAAAAAAAAAAATAAAATAAACCAGGAGTGACGTATTTTACGGTGTCTGCGTAGCTTGGAAAAAAAAAACAAAAAGAAGAAAAATAAAAGTAAAATCTCACAGTTTGTTATCGCATACCGCGTGGCTTCGGAGCTCTCATTTCTAAATCGGTAACTTAGAGGCCAATGCCAACTCGTGGAACAACGGTGTTAGTAGTTTGCAGTCGCTGTTGTCATTTGGATAGAACTGGTCGTCGTCGATCGCGATCTACCTTGAATTTATAATAATGCGCGATAAAGCACGCCGACGAAACCGATACGATGATCCAAAAGAACCGGAATCGTTGAATATTTGATGTAAAGTAATTCTAGCTCAAACGAAACGATTTACGACAGTATTATATGTATGTATACTGCATCGAAAGTCGGTAGCGATCGGCACAAATTATAATAGTGTTTGAAAACGTTGACATCAAGGTTGACCGCAAATAGTGAGTCGACTAACCATGAAGACGCTTTCGTTGGTAAAGATAAGGCTTGAAATGTCGTAATTAATTATACGTTATGTGAGCCTTATTAATTCTCGGTATATTCGCCGGTCAGACGGCAACGGTGACGCGCACGATCGCGCTGCGTGTCTTTAAAATATTTTTCATTATTTCAACGTCGCTCCAGAAGTTCGCGCGTTATTACACCGCCTCGGCTGTTTGAAAAATGAACGATATTCAAATAATCAACGGCACTGCAGTGGGAGTTAACGAATAAACGCGCGCGCGCGCGGTCTCGTTAAAAAATTGGAATCGTTAAACTGCTCGGAAATTTCTCGACAACCATCTCCGGTGAAGTGTGAATAATTGAAATTTAACAAATGGAAAAACCGTCTCGTTTACTCGATATTTCGAAAATGTACCTCTACGTTGTTCACACCGTTTGCAAGTGGAAGAGCAAAGCTGCGAAGTACCTCAATGCGATAATAAGTATATTTTTAAATCGATCCAACGCACAGGATTCGGAAAACCAAAGAAACAAACAGAATCAATAATATCCAGGATTTTTTAAACTGTACTCCTGTTTTACTACGTAATACAGCGATTTTCTTTCCTGTACAGGAAGGGATCGAAAGTGATGCGAGGCAGGGTAGATCGGATTACAGAAGACAGTCCACCAAAAATGATACCGATGGCGCGGGACCCAGCACTAGGAGGTGAGCTTTTTGTCGCTTTTTCAGAATATCGAGTCGATGTTCTAATTAAAAATAGAAATAATTAAATTGAAGTAGACTGCGCTTGGCGCTAATCAACCGTCGGGGACTTCCGCCACTTTCTGCAAAAATTTCCATCGCCGAGTCTGAAACGATTTGAGAAGAAGAGAAAAATTGTTCGGCTCTCGAGATTCGTCTTCCATTTATCCTATTAATTAATCGCCGTACAAAATTTCCCGTCGCTGGTTTCCGTTCCGTACTGATAAATGGTGTCATAAAGACTACACTTGTTTTCCCGCAGCTACGAGAGAGTTTCGAGTTGCATCGGTGCTCGTGCGGGGCGATATCATATACTTTGAATATATTCACACCTTGTCTATACAACGTATCGCTGCTTTACTCCCTCTCGTATTTGGCCGGTGACCAAATTGTGACATGAGTAAGCGCGGCGCTGGTTAAATACCCATTTAATTGCATCGCACACGCTACGCAAAATGATGACGTGTCAAGTGCATAAGTCATGTCGTCGGCGGCCGTCTATCACCTCCCATTGTTCGAATCGATAAAATATGTGTAACATCGAAATTGTCCTCATTTTTCGTACGTATTACCCGCGTAGCTGCCTATTTAGATTTTCAGCTCCTGAGTGAAAACCAATTTCTTCGTCGACGTATTTTACGCGATGAAAAGTGGCGGTAAACTTGGGGAGGGTAGAGAAAAAAAATAAAAAATAAATAAATAAAAATAAAAAATGCGCGAAGTAAAAGTCGGGAAATTCAGCAGTCACGGCAAATGTGATGGCACTAAACTTAGTATCGATTTATTGGAAGTTTGATGTAAAATTACGAGAACCACGCACGTAGTTTGAGTTATTATTATACACGCGGATGCAGGAGAATGCACTCTATTAGCGGCGTTCAATGTCGTTGATAATTTCATTAGGTTTTCTAATTGAAAATAAATTTTCGATAGTTCCTCTTTTTCATTATCTACTTGTTTCAGATCCTCCATGAAACAATCTCTCAGAAAGAAGGCCCCTTCGCCTCCTCAGGGTGCTGGTATCCTTCGAGAGGTTAGCGAGGAGCAAGAGGATCAATCTCAGAAACCTAAGGGCGGCGCGAGTTCCTCGAAACCAAAGTATTCTTCGGACGAAAGTTCGGACGAAGAGGACACCAGAGACTTGGAGGGAAATGTCTACACGAAAGCCGGGTTCGAGGTGAGTTTCAAGAAGCGTTAATAATCAATTTTCCGTATAGATTTTCTTCTCTCTGTTTTACTTCGACTTATTTTCTCCCCGTCTCTGATTTTCCTTCTCGTACTCGCGGAGAAAACTTGAAAAACTGGAGTAAGAGCGCCGGTGAAAAATAACGCATAGCTCATACTCACACCCTCTTATTTTTCACGTCTGAAGTTGAATTTAAAAAGAAATCAAATTCCAGTCAAACGGACGTATTTTCTGATGATCGGAAATTTCGTTTTTCAGATATCGAGAAAGAGCGCTGGAAATGTTAAGAGAACGAGGGAGGAAATCGAAGCGGATCCAGAGCAGGAAGACGAATTTGGCTACACTGCGAGTGAGTCGCATGAATTTTATTTACGCCTCACCGATTGTTTTTTTTCTTTCTTTCTGCGTCTCCGGTGATTACCTCGGTCGTCGTATTGCACATTTGCAATAGCTCAGGGTAAACGCGAGTTATACAAGAGCGCCAACGATAACATTGCACCGCCGACGGATACGCGTGACGTCAGAATTCGATCGAATCCGCTAACTGCACACAGCTGCAACGCTCGTCCGGCGTTGTTCGGCGTAGGCTGCGGCGTCACATTTTATTCATTTCTTTCTTATGGTCTGAGGGAGAAAAAAGACGAGGAAAGAAATTACCCGTGTGGCTGGAAAAACGGAATAGCCGAAGAATATAGAGAATAAACACAAGGGAAAGGAAAGAATATATGGTTATGGTATACATAAAACTGGCGTAGCTATCCTGCAGCTTTTCTAGTACCTACACCGGCACTTGCAGTCCCATATTTATTTATTGTCGTATTCACTTAAGATTATGGTGATCGTTAATTCCCACGTACATGCATATTCCATACCCCTTCGACATTACTTTATCACCAATCTTATTTCGTGCCGAAATCGCGTATCGTAACTTTCTTACAATAGAAAGAAAAAAAAAACGATTACTTTTTTTATTCGTTCATTTTTAATTACTCGGTTGAAAAAAGCTGTTTTTCTCTCCGAAAGAAATGTTTCCCTTTCTTGCGACACTGGCTAACGTCCAAAGACTCTTCTCCGCTGCAGCAACTTCGCTTTTTACCTACGCGAGTTCTATTTCGCTTGACCTCGTAATACCGTTAGTTATAACTGACCGCTGACTCCGACGGAACTTCCGTTTCCCCAAATTTGTTACCCTCCGGCCCTAAAAACTTGATCGGGGTGAAAAAGGTGGAAGACGAAAAAAAACTTGAGGATCGAGGCGTTGAAAACTGGAAAATATAAAAATTCTTCCAATCGGATTTATTCTTCAATCATTCATGGAAATAGATAGGATAACAACGAGTTACAAATGAGATTAATCATGTGCAACAAGATCAATAAACAGTAGCAATTATTATCATATCCATCGTTTACTCGTAGCTTACACTCTATTTCCGTGTAACGTAGAAGAATTTTGAGGCAACGTCTTACGCATAAGTTGTTTTCACTCGTACGTATTCGATCTCCGATATGAAACAACCGATGTGAGTGAAATATAAAAGTATCGCACGTCGAGAAGTTATGTAAATATTTTTACAGAAGAAACCTATCTTACTGCAAACGTATTTTTTTTGCTCTCACGTTACCGTCGTACTCGCTCTCGTATATCTGGGAGAGCAGTCAACGGCTGTTGATGTTTTTTTTGTTTTTGTTTTTGTTTTTTTTTGGGGGTAAAAAAATTTCTCGTTTTCTACACGTACGTGCTTCGCACCTTGGAAAACCCCCCTCGCGTATGCTCTGTGTATACGAGAATACGTACACGTATACTTGCGTACATATATGTACTCTTATTTTGAAATGAGCGTCTCAAGTCGCGCAAGTTGCGCGTATTTTTCGTCTCGCTTTTGAATGTGTCACTTAGATTCTCGTCCGCGTCTCTTTTCACCCAAAGCTTTCCCTAACCCCCCCCCCCCCCCCCCTCCCCCTGTCGCCCTCGCAAGTGTGCGGAGTTTCAAGAAACTCATTTGCTTCCGTTTCCATTGCGCGAGCCGACAAATTGGCACCTTAAACACACGTCTATTTTTGGGGGCTGGCTTTCTCTAAATTTTTTTTCATCTCTCATTTAGTCATGTTCCTCTTTATGTGGAGAGCAGCTTATTCAGTTTTGATTTCTTTTGTTTCTCTTTTAAATCTAGAAAAAAAAAGAAAAGTTGCGTCAAAGAGTACGCCGAATAACTATACCCGCACGAGGATCGTTCGAACGAGGGTGTCGAATAAGGTGATTCGCCGAACTAAATATCGCAGCAAAACGTACGGCGAGCGAAGGTCGAGGGACGTGAAATTTATCGATCTGTCGGGGCTCTTGATCGTCAAAGACAAAGCGCGATCTAGCTGGTTGCGATCGAATATAGTTATGTGCGTCCGGCGCTGGCCCCGGATAGAAAGTTGCTTGACGAAGGCCGGACGTAAAACTGAGCAAACAAGTTTCTATTGTTTAGAATTAAGCTACGCCCGCACCTCGCGTCTCCCGTACGGCCCCCGATCGGGTCTCATGTTTTTCAACTAAAATTCAAGCCCTTCCCGCGCAATCTGCGAGCTTTGTTGTTACCTGGGGTTGAATGTTGCGAAGCGGGATCGGGTTGTGGAGTCAGCTCGGTAACAACCCCCAACAAATTTTGCGTTTCGCACCCCCGACTCTCCGGTTGTTTGTTCGTCCGTCTACCGCGGAAATTATCTGGAAGTACCGAGCTGTCTGATACCGCCACCCACTTCAAACAACTCAACCGGCGCCCCGTTCCCGTCTTTTTTTTTTTCGGATCCGATGGAAAATACGCGACAATTTTCCCCGTTCTTACATCCTACGGTCCTCCGATTTCACCGACCTCGGTATCGCGAACGCATCTGTCGACCGATAATTCGTTTATTTTATCAACGTTGTCGAATCATCCCTCGTACACCAATTCTGAATTAGAAATTTTAACGACACGTAACGCGACTTATTCGCGATTTGTATTTGCCTTATATTTCGCTCCATTCAGACGCGGGTAAACTTGGATAAATATAGGTGAAGTATATATTTTTGTCAAATATTGCCGAATCTTTGTCCTCGTAATATCACGTGCTTGACTCGTGACGTTGAGGGTTGACTTTTCGAACGGTACGTCTGATCGAAAATGTGCAAAAAAAAAAAAAAAAAAAGGTAGAAAAAGGAGAGAATGAAAGTAAAAAGTGTGAAGAGTACGTACGTACCCGACGCCGTCGAATGTTTGCTTCACCTACAATCGTTGAGTCGAACGAAATTTCTAGAGTAAATTTCGCATCACTCCGATATATTTTCAAAGAATCGGACGGCGCGCGCGGGACATCGAAATTTTTGGGGGTAAAGTTTCCAAGCGTGTAAAGACGCTGGGTTCACCGGGTGAATTTCTGTGCACAAGTTATACGTTAGCACACAACTCGGTGTATCGTACGAGAAAGAGGTGGAATTATCTGTGTCGTTTGAACCAACTTATCCTCGTTATTATTTTTGGCAGGAAAAATTATTACAAGCGCACGGTTTCGTCACTGATAAACTGCACGCGCCCGGCTTATAACTCGTAATGATCTTGCGATTAAGAGATTAAATAACTGTGAACTGAAACCCTCGGCATTTTTTTTTTTTTTTTTCTCGCACGGCTAGTGTAATTACTCCGTAACCGTATTTTTTTTTAAATAAACTCTTTCATTTTACGGAAGACTTACCGCTTTTAACAATCGTTGGACTTTGAGATTGAAAAAATGGAAAAAAAAAGAAAATTTAATTCAATTAACACCGTTCGTAGCGACGATAAATTTTCCCTATTAATTATCCGCTTCTCATTCGTCGTTTGTGAAATGAGAAAATAATTATGGAAAAGTAATGAGAAACGATGGTTCAGCGTCGTTGGAAAACACGTTTGATTTTTTCTTACGCACGTGTCAAATTTTATTTTTGCAAAAATATATAACATTATTGCGCAAGCTATACAAACGAGATACCGGTGTAGTCATTCACTCGTCGCGTCTGCAGTTTCTGCCAACTTACAAAAATAATCGCTGTTCTGTCCCGCCCAGATTTTACTGTCGCTTTGAAGTTTTATATCTCTTTACGAAATGTGCACGTACAATATTCATTTAGTTTCTCTCGCCAACACCACCAACGGCCGATCCGATACGATCGTTTTTCGAAGCACGACGTACCGAGGAATTGTATCTCACGACCCATTTCGCCTCATTCAGTCAACTCGAATTTTAACGTGGACTCGCGTGAACGGAAAAATTGAAAAACGAAAATCGCTAAAAAAAAAAAAAACGTTGCGAAGCGGTAATCGAGGATCAGACGGTGAAACGCGAACGCTGAAACGCGACTCGAAGTCGAAAACATTTAGATCGTCTCATCCAGATTAGCGGAGCGGTGAGATACGGTGTGTCTCGGACGTTGCTCGTTATTTTTCATCGTGTACACGAGTCGGTTTACAACTTGAAATAATTAGCCATTCAGCGTGGGTGAACGAATATCAAATTCGCAGTTTAGCTGCACACGGTGTGTGTCACCTAGCTTCAGTAGTCCGGTGCAGAAGTTTCATTGCGTGGGTTTTCTATGCGAATAATGAAATCGGATAAAACGAACGACCGTTGCGGTTCGAAGTTTGACTTTCGATTCACCTTCGTCTCTTCGGAAGCGCTGCAAATTTTTCTTTTCATCTCGTGGCGATTATCGACGGCGAAGCGGACACGCGATATCGCTCTTGTTGGAAACCCAAAGAAACGACCGAAAACAAATTCACGACGATACGCGATCTAATATTCTCGATATTGCGCGAGAACGATACAGAGATGATGAAGATAATGGGGACCATTTTTCGTGGAAACCACGGAGTATAAATTCGCACCCAACCTCCTCTCTCGTATACAGTTGCCTCCATAGTTCTCGACCAATTCACGCTTATACTTAAGTTAAAGGGGATGGACTTTGACGTGAAATGTACCAAGGGATGACGCCCTACCGACCGTGGTATACAATTTGGCGAATAAAATATTCATTCGAATGACTGACCGTTGAAAATTTCCGAGCTTTTTTCCTCTGCGTCGAGGAGGTCGGCGTTGCAGCGGCCGCGAACGAGGGACGGAGAGATGATCGGACGGGAGTAGGGGAGACGAAGTTGGGTCTAATTGATACATTTCGTAACGAGTTCGCAACCCCCGTTCGGGTAGCGATGTGGGTAGGTTTGTAACTTTCTTGATTTGGGTATTGATAATTAAATTGAAGCCGAACGCAAATTGGGACTCGGAGAAACGCGCCTAGTTCACCTCTTATCTTTCGGAACAGTTTCCCTCAATCTAGATGCGCCCTGTACCGGAATTCTTCCGACCACGTAATGGCCGCGATATGAACAACACCGAGCGGTCCAGAATTCAACGATTATGGAACCCCATTTACCTTCGAATGTCACTTATTGTTAGCTATGGTACCTGAAGCCCGTTAACCTCGTGGGTACCGTTCCTCAAAATACCCGCTGACCACGATTTTTCACGAAAAGATTTTACGAGTGAGGATTTTAAGGGTACGACAAAGGGCCTCACTGAATCTTAATTAGTGGATATTTTAACGAGCCACGTACTGCACCGCCGACAATTTTTCTCCACCCGTTTCTCCTCGTTCGTTTCATTTTTTCGCGTAATAGATAATTTTGGGGTAATGTAGAAAAATTCGAGCGATTTTGCGATAATAAAATACGTATGTGAAACTTTCCAATCGATCATTCGATTTATTCAATTACCGTAGTGTTTAATTGTTCGAAATGGGCGGAAGCAAATGAATAATTTTTTCTCTCTCGGTTCGGATATTCGAATGCTTTTTTCGTCTTCTCCGGGGAGACGATTTACGGTTCGATCGATCGCTGCAGTTATCGATGAATTTATAATCGCATTGAATAACCGAACTCGAGTGATTTTGAAATACGGCGCAGCCTTCGATATTTCAATCGTATATTGTTTCCTTCTATGTTGATACGACGAAATCTGTATCGATTCGGTTAGCATATGATATTTTTCAATGCTGCGATAAAAGCGTTACCTCAGCTGTGCAGCTTTGTTTGATTATTCCGTTTTATTTTCAAATTCCTCCCCGCGTATATACCGAACAATATTTCGGTGGTCATCGAACGAACGGCGTGCATCATAGTTTCGACGTAGATCGAGCCGATGTACACGTCTATTCTCGGTCCGTCTTATAAATACCACCGTGTAATATCTGATCGGGTGTTACGCGATATTCTTGATATTTAAATTCGAAACGCGAAATTTTACCGTGTTTACGGTGTTTGCGCGTGTGCGAGCCGTGTCGTCGTCGTCGTCCTCCTCCCGCGAAGAGTTATTAAGCTCCGCCAACCTCGGTTCGTGCCAACGCCCCGGTCACGCGTGTGACAAACTGCGATGAAACTCGAAAATTAACGCTATGAAGGCGTTGCCCCGGTCGTCCCTCGTCGTCCTGATCTCGCTCCCTATATTGCGCATAAAAATAAGCCTCCGTTATACCTATACATATGTACATATATTCTCCGCGCGCGTGAAAATCTCCTCTTCGAAAAAAGAATGATCCGTCTTCTTCCCCTCGATTGTATTTTCCCTTCGCTTTTATTATTCTCTTCGATTCATTTTGGCGAAATTCTGACGATCGGCGGAGTGGAACGACGCTACGCGGACCCGCGTCTACGTATCGCTCCGCACGATACGCGAAATTCCCCATCACCCAGCTGCAATAACCGAGTGATCAATGTCTCGAGTGGGAATGACAAATGCCGACGAAAGGTTAAATTAATGCCTAGTAAGACGCTTCGCGCGTTTCTCTTCTCCGCCAAGTGACGCGATTACGTCTCCCGGTCTACCCTCTTCGGCTCCCGGTTACCGCTTTCAATTGCGGCTGAGTATACCAGATCGTAAGTCACTCCGCTGATCTACGTACGTAAATGTAGAATCATCTGCTGTGGGAAATTTTTCTATTTTTTCATTCATCTTTTTCATCCACCTCGATATTACCGATTCTTTTTCCACACCCGACCCAGGGAATCGATAACAACGATTTTCCTTACGCCGCGGTGGAAATAGAGCGCGAAAAAAAGCTCGGAAATCGTTGGTCCGCTAATAGCGAACGTTCAATCAGTTTATTGGCAGTTGGATGTCCAGTGTACGCTCTCGGTTAAACCGTTCGCTAGCTTCTTCTCCTATCGATTACAGCTGTTGTTTGATACGAACCAACCGCACTACGCTAATCCTTGTTTAAAATACTGCGATCCGCATTACCGAATAACCACAATGGGAGCTTTTTTATTACCACCCTGACGCTGGCCAGACCGCTGTTGCACGCGCTGATGCGATTTATCGCGATCCATTCAAACTCCGAGAATGATTTTATTATAGATCCTGGACCGGTGCCTCGCGAATATCGCTACGTAGTTCGAAACTCTCCGTAATTCTATCGCGAGAGAAGGGATAGAAGAAAATCTTGCCTACGAAGTAAATGGGCACCGCATGCGTTAATTGGGGTAGATAATAAGCTCGGTGTTGCAAAAAACTGGGATATTCGCGGTACACGTGGCCGTATCGTATCCGCGTGTAACGCGATAGGCGAAATAAAAAGTAAGCGGAACAAAAGCTCGAGCTTTCCGCACTTTCGTTTTCTCGCTGTATCAAGGTTATCGAGCTTGGCGTCGCGCGGGGCGTCACCGGAGCCGTAAGGGGAGTTTCTTAATTTATTGCCCGAATATTTCGCACGTTTCAAATGAAACCGAGAGCCAAGAACTTGCGCTAAAAGTTCACCTATAAATATTAACCTAGTACTATTTAGATATACCTATGTATATATATAATATACGTACGTACGTGTATACTATACCTGTATACGTTTTTCACGATGCGGCAAACCGCAGTATGAAATTACACGCTGATATATAAACGTGCGAAAGGTCTTTATCGAAGTAAAATACATATATATACGTGTTATATTCACATTATATTCCATATATATATATGCCGTATACGTTCACCCACGTGAAAATTTTATGCAAAACTTTAAAAGCTGTATTACGTTCGGTTTTATTATTTAAGTATGTACTCTTTTTTTTTTTTTTCACAACTTTCTTAGACGTAAAATCTTATCATTTTCGGTCACGAGGTACAGATGTAGTACACACATATGTACGTGGTATAAGTATTGCCGTATATACCTAAATACCTATTTTTAAATAATGCCGAAAGTTGACCGAAAACTTCACAGGGGGGAAAGCTTGCAGTAAAGACGCGTAAAGTCACGCAAAAGATTATTCGATCGGTGTAGGACGGTGTATACGAATACGTATGTGTTCAGAAGCGAAACCGTACGAAAGTTCAAGATAATCGACCCCTTGATCTTTCGCGTGCGGAGAATCACGGCGATACCACGACAACGACTCCCGAGGTGGTTTTAAATTCCCTTATGTCATCGAGCGGTTAAAAAAATCCCATTCCACGTAGCGTTCTTTTATTAATTTATAAAACCAGGTCGACTTTTCGTTGTACTTTATTCGCCCGTAGGCTCGACACGTTGCGAAAAAAAAAATTGTTTTCCTTTGTCGGAGCTTTCGGCTGCTCGATCGGCGAGGGGAGGGAAAAAACAAATTCAACTTTCCGTTACAAAGACGTACAATTTCTTCACTTAATGTAGTCAATTGGGTTTATATACCGTGGGGAAAGTTATACTTCAGACAGACGGTCGCTGGATAAATCGAATCATCGTATGATCTCAACTATTCTAACGACCGAAGAACTTTGCGGCAATTCATGATTCCGTGAATCAGATATCACGAACAAAGCTCGTTGAGATGAATCTTTGAAAAATGCTGTTGCTCAAAATGTCGATAAGAAGAATAAGCGAAGCGACGCGAGCTCGCTTTTTAATGACTAGCAATTGCAGCGAGCGGAATTACATCGACGGTGGAAAACATTTCGTCTCAAAGAAACCAAGAAAAAAAAAAAAAGAACAATCATCAAGCGAGACGAATAATGAAAGCTCGCCTAAAATGAGATACGGTGCAGGTGAAAGCTGCCGGTTATCTCGATCCGAAACAATGGCTTTTAATGTACGGCAGTCTTGCGATTCAGAAGCTTCACAATCCGGTGCAGAGAAGAAAAAAAAAAATGGAAAAAAATGATAAAAATTAATGAGTCAGAGAACAAGGAATATAAAATTGCGTCACGAGGCGTTGCCGTGGCAAGAACAACCTAATTGAAAAGCTTTTGTTACTGTTTTTTTTTTTTTGTTTTTCTGTTTTTCTGAAAAGCAGAATACTAGAATCATCACTCGGATGTACCCATTCGTCGTTTTTCGACTGCATCAAATATTGAAAAAAAAAATTTTCTCTCATTCACGGAGGTAGCGTCTTTCTGAACAGACCAAACAAACATCGAGTGTCGCGTTGCTCGGCAAATTAAAACAATGACATTCTTCATCCTGTCTCAGAAGTTGTGGATCGGTCGAAAATTCCGTCTGATTACCTGTACGCAAGTGGATGGGATAAACGAGGCTGAACTGGAGCTGAAATCTGATACTTTAACGGTTAAAAATCCAGGGGTTGTTTCCGTCGCGGTTTTGTACACGTACGTGTACAACGAAGGTTGCCTCCCCGGGGAGAGAAGCAATCAACGTATATGTACAAGTGGTTTCTCATTAGCGGCAACCACGAACTTGCAAAACTTGCACTTCCATACTTATACTTACCACACCTTCGCGCGGACTGTATATATATCTATATATACGTACGTATATTTCATTACTCTTTCCAATTCGATTCTCGTGGCTAAGCGCACCGCCACCGACTCCTCGAAGGCTAGCTCTCAAATTACGATCATTTTCAACTCACGGGATTCAGACTCAACGCGTCCGCCGATTTAATTCCCACACATCAAATACCGACGCTCAACTAATTCCCGGCGAATCCTCAAAGCCTAGATTCGTCTAATTGATATTCACGCGGATCGCGCAGACTTCCCGTCACCCGTGGAAACTCCGAATTTGTTCGTTTATTTATTTCAAATCGTTCGCAAATGTATGTACACCGATCAATTGCGACTGCGGCGAATCTGTCGAAAGATGAGATAATAAGTTCGCTAACGAATCTTATGAGAAAGCGGCGCTCGTCGTGTGTCGGAAACTTGACGAAGAAAAAGATGAACTTGACATCGTTAAATTACGCGGCTGGATAGTTACTCGTTCGCGCCGATATTTCATCGAATTTAATAAGTATTTTAAGAAAATGAAACGCCGTAACATCTGCAGCGCTTAAGACTCTTTGTCATTACATTTAAGCTCGCTCCTGGGAAAAAACAACCGGGGGAAACCCGTCTTCCTTTTTGCACCCTCCGTCGCGTCGTCGCGTCAACTTTTCTAATTTTGATATCATACGTTCGCCCGGTTACGTATTTCATCCGATTAAAAACCATCTTCTCTCCCTCTCTCTCTCTCTCTCTCATCCTCGGAGCCTTCCTCGTCTCATAGCGTCTCATTTCGACGACTGGATCGTGAATCGTTTTTCCGTAGGTACAACGTTGTATATACGTAACGATGATTCGACTGATCAACGCTATCGCTATTTCTTCTCTCGTATTTCGTTGGGAGGGAAGGCCGTGTCAGTTGTATTGACGGGAACGTAGGGCAACCCTCGGGTTCGACCTTAAGTTTGTCGGAAAGGGATGAGCGAACATCCTGCAGTAGCGGCGGCGGCGGCGGCGGCGGCAGCAGGAACGGCGGACAGGAGCAGGAGCGTATAGGGGAGACGAGAGACAATACGCCGTAGTAGGAATCCGCGAAGACGAACTCCGGCGAAGGCCGTCGTGGGTATAATATGAACGCGATAGCCGGGTGGGAATGAGAGGACGGTACGAGAGAAGAGGGAGAGGAGAGAAGACACGCTGATAACGCGAATCGCTACTGGCGCATGCGTTTCGTAACTGGAATATCGCAGTTGTGCGCGAACCAGCTTCGGACGCGGTTCGCGGTGCTTTATGCTCCGCACCTCGCGTACTCGATCAACAATAGAGGGATTGTTACATGTGACCGAATCCCCAGAATACGCGAATCACGATCGCCTGAATTTAATCGAACCTCGACTATACCCGATGACCGAGCTTGCGAAACTTGACGGACGCAATGATAACGACCGGCCATGAATGCGAAGTGTTCGACGATCGTCAGATCGGGAACAATAACCATCGGCTGCGTACGTAATACGAAAAATTTTCGGACGATAGCGATTACCGAAATATCGACGCTATCGAATCTGATAATGACAAGTTGATAACCCCATGAAAATCATATTTTTCAAGTGACGACGAATCTACACCTCGCACGATCTCGGAACCGCGACATTCGCGTGCTCCGGACGAAGAACGAAATTTTGCGATCTGTCTTATATTTTTTTTTTTCTTATCCCTTTGATTGAGTTAATTCTCCACCGAGTCGAGCGATTAATTGATCGTCTGGTAGCCGAGCGTCGATTTGGTGTATAATTTTTGTAAACACATACCTACACGCAGGAGGTATACCTGTACGTAAATCGTTGAAGTCGTCGGCTGCGGAAAGTCTGAGCGCGCTCTCAGCCTTTACGCCCCAGCGTAACAAGTAATTTGTGCCCCTGCGTGAACCGTGGTATTGTATGACACGTAACGACGGAAGATTGGGTTCGAAAGGGGACGAAAAATTTTTTAAACAAATTTTAAGGCTTAAATCTCTAAGGATTTTCATCGGTGAATAAAAGTTGTAGAACACACGAAATAAGAGGTTTACGTACCGAGAGAAGAATTAAAAAAAAACGAGAAGAAAAAGTTACCCAACATTCGTGTAATTATACGACGAATAACGCTGATAATTAATGAGATACAAAAAACAGAAAGGGATGGAGCAAGAAAATTATCTTTCAGGCCTGCGAATAAATGCCGATAAATGTAAAAGGAACTCGGATGATAATTAATAAGTCGCCGCTGCAGTTTCTGAGGATATAAAGGGCGGGTGATAAAATAAAAACCTGCACCTTCGGTGTTATGGGTTATCATTGATGAATTTCTTTCGCAATTTTCGTCTTGGCAAAACCAAATAAAATTTTCCTCCTTTTTCGAATCGGATCCGGGAAACATTCGATCGCGTTTTCGTTTCACTAGAGAATTAAAATATATCCGTAAACGATCGAGGTAAAAATTTTTTTTAGAGCAGAAAACGTCAGAGAAACTACTGAACAACAAACGCTTGTCTATTACCAAATATAAATGGCAAAATTTTCGCACCTGGAGGCAATTATCTTTTTCATCGTTAATTGAACCGCGTTTATTATGGTGTAAAACCTGCGGGGCATGCAAGCTCTTCACGTTTTAATAATCGTCGTAAAAGTCAGATGAAAAGTAATTTACTTATTTATCGTTTTTTTTCTTTACCTTCACATATATTAAGTTTCTCGTCTCCTCACAGTTTGGTTTGGTTTTTTTTTTTTTTTCTTTACCAGACTTGTAAAATTACCGAGACTTTGAGATTTTTGTGTTTCGTAAGATTAAAAAAATAAAGAACAAATAAAATTTGAGAAGCGGAGTATTTTTTAAATTAAACCACCACGACCATCGTTTTCAAATTTCACCTATACCTGTTGGAAGTTAATCTTATAATCAACAGGTTCAACGCGAGGCTGACTGTATAATCCTACAGCCAATATGTAATAAAAATAGAAACGAAAAAAAGTCGTACGACGGATATATTTTTTTTATTATTCATACGACAGAGAATTATAGTGGCGTGTGTTACGAATATCGAGAGGAGTGTGTTTTATGTTAATGTTGGATGAAAATTGTATCTGCCAAGGTTGTTTTTGGGGGGCGCGATGTTAATCCAAAAAATACATAGACTCGAGGTGGTTATGTACGTGTACACATGTAGCGCGTATATTTTCTTTAAAAATAATATTTGGCCAGTCAAAATATTATCAAAGATAGCTGACTAAACGATTACACGTATAAATATTTGCGTATGAAATGTACGCGGTAAAATAAAATAAATGAAATTTTCGGAGTTCCGTGAATAGCTGTATCTACTTCTACCGCTTCGGATGCCGGCCCCCCCGAAAGCTCGGAATTTCGAACTTGGAATGAATACGAGATAACGGCGATAAAATAAATCGGGGAAAATCGGGGAGAGAGCGGATAACGTCCGATATCGTCGTCGCTTCAAAAATCAACCCCCAATTAAACGCGAGACTTTGTTCGCTGCGACTCACGGGATGAAGTACAAAAGATATGCGGCAACGTTTGATCCGTAATTGCGGGAGGATTCGGGATCGGACTTCCGACTCATGAAATGTGTGGAAATCTTACAAACGATAGTGAAACCAATTACAACAGCGACCGCAGAGCGTCGAAAAGTACACGTGATGTTTCGTTGACGAACTAATTAATTAATTTCACCGATTAATGTGTCAAGTGCTGGAAATCGAGAGAGAAAATAATGTCAGATCTGAGGTGATAAAAATAATATGAGGATGCAGGGAGGAGGTCAAGGAGTTACTGTGAGGGGTTCTCAACACCAAATGGAAACCATCGCCGAACAAGTCGACGACGACGATTACGAATTGGGTCAGTTTTCTTTGTCGTATATTGAATTTTTCTTTTATTACACGATGATAATTTACACCTGTACGAACGGTGTACGTACGTACGTATGTAGATACGTGGTATATAACTTATCCGTAGCACGGGCGAGGCTGGTCGTGTCGCTTTTGTCGAAACACTTGAAACCACAAGAAACTGATTGTTCGACGTTCAATTTCGCTGGCTGTACTTCGAGCGATATCCAATAATTTGAACCGCAACGCGAGTTACGCGATAATTAATATTATTACGAACAATCTGCGGACCAAAATTTGATTTACGTATACGTAATTCCGGTTTATCGCACGTGCGCCGCTATACCGTTGAAATTAACATTTCTTTCTCGTAATTCAACGTGGACTCGAAATTCTCTGGATATTGTAGTCCGCGGGTTGTATCGTGCGATATTAAATTGCAACTAAAAACGAAAATAAGCGCATCGAGAACGTCAACGAAATTGTGGAGGCCGAGAGGGCAGGAAAGCTCCTTTTTCTCTCTCCTTTTGCGGACACGCCCTCATATTTTTACGGACAATAAATATATACCTATACTTAAAATATCTACGGCGTTCATCCCATATATTGTATATAAAATGTATGTACATACCCCATCATCACTTTACTGGGTTAAATGCCTGTCAGCAGTTCGTCGATATGAAAAAGATAAAGTTCAAAGTTCCCCTCAACGTCTCAAATTACGTAAATATACACGCATGGGGTTTTTCATTGGATGAAGTTTTTTTTTTTTTTTTTCTTCATGAATAAGAAAAAATTGAAGGAATAACGAAAAATTCTGAACAATATTCTTCGTTAACGTAATCCGTACGTTCAAGTTCGCGGCCCGTTTTACTCGCCGATGGTATAATACGAGTATGCGACACCCGAAACAGTTTCTCAAATATACTCCTCGTTTTATTGAAAAATATAAACGGAAAATTTCGAAGCGATCCACAGTTATCTGCTTCGAGTCACATTTTCGATAGTCTTGCCCTTATGTATAGATCTGTATATGGAGAGAAGGCGGAAGGGACTCGCTCCTCTTGCAGAAATACAGATTTTAATGCGCTCGCGGTTCGGAAGTTTATTGGCTTACTCAGTTCGCGAAATAAGAACACGCGGTAGTAAACCTCATTCAAAATTCAAGACGTACCCTGCCGAAAACCGTAAAGCTCGGGGTGGCAGAGGTACGGATGAATGAACGAAAAAACAAACACGATAAAATTACAAAATACTTGGCGCGATTCTGCTTCGCTTCCGTTTTCCGCAATTGGCGAATCATATTACAACTAGTGTGAATAAATTAAAAAAAAAAACGAATTTCCCTCGCTCTTTTTTCGTCCATCAAATTCCGTTTCCGGTTTCGTGGATGACAATAGGAGAAAACCTTGGGGGGGGGGAGGGGAGCGGGGTGAGAGAGAAAGAAGATAGGAAAAAAATATTCACTCGCTCTCCGAAATAGTCGGCGTTCCGCGGCGTTCGAATTCGTGCGTGCGAACCGCCGCTCTTTCGACTCTCCCCACATTTTCGTTCATTCTTCGCTGCGATTCCACGCAACTATTTCCACTCACGTGTGCGGTATCCACACGTAGACGCGGGTTGTGCAAAGGACCTCCGCAACACGGGGTGAAATATACGCATCGGTTCGGTACGAGTTTCGCATACCTCTCGGAATCACATGGCTCATATCTATCGGTGGAGGTGTATAGACGTCCGTCGGTATACACGCGGTGGAACACGCCACGCGAATTCGATGTTCCGAAATGTTTTATCGTCACCTGAGAATCCCATACGTTTCCCCGCTCATTCCGATCTACCTTTATCGCGAATTTCGCAACCCCAAAACCCAGAATCATTTATTCGTTCGTTCATTTATCTTTTTTTGAGTCGGAGAACAATTTCGACGCATCGCCAACGGCCGTGTGACGTACTTTTGTAAACATAAATTTTCTGTCGCTTGTTAAAATCCACACGCATGACCTGCCCCGCTTCTTCTCTCCTCCGTACAACGTAGTAATACTTTAGTGTAAAATAAATTTTCTGTTTACCATATAAAACGATCGAAGAATATTTATATTCTATTTTTTCTCCTCGCTTCCCCGGCAGGCGGGAACTCATTTTACATGTCGCTAGGCGAGAATCGAGTGATGGCTTTTTTTTTTTATATATACTTCAAAATTTCCCTTTTTTTCCACCTGCTTCTATACATACCGTCAAATATTGACACAGATTTTCAAATACACGTGAAATATCGTATCATACTTTTGCGTTATTCTGGAATCAAAAACTTGCTGTTTGTCATAACGTTGCTATGGGAGCCGTCATCGTGTCTATTTCTTTTCTTTTCTTGGCGTCGAACAACATATCGTATAGATATATACATGCGATACCTGCCGCGTTATCAAGCAAACGTATTCCTCAGACTTTTTCCTACCATGTAGTTGGAAGTCCCTGAAAATCAAATTCGCGCTCGCTCTGTTCGTCAAAACTTGTTAAATTTTCCAAAGACCGAAACGGCGCTGTTCAGTTTTCGGTCCCTTTTTTTTTATTTTTATTTTTTATTTTTAGTTCTGTCGCTACCCTTGTACGATAAACGACAACGCGCGGAAGCGAAGGAACCGACAGAAGGATGTGCCCACTGTAAGCTTTGCAGGCATAATATATACATGTATGTAGGCAGAAAGTAGAGCCATAAAGAATCGATAAATGCCGAACACTCGTGTATAGTCGCGTACATACATTGTACGTAATTCGTTTTGGCGAAACGATAACAATTGTACTCAAGACAGGAGAGATGTCGGCCGTTATCGTTATTATTTGTCGCGTGATTATACGCGACCGATACACGGTGAATATCTTCGTCACAATTGTCAAGCGGTAGGTTATGGTGAGGATTGTAAGCTTTCGGGAATAAGGAGGATCCAAGTAATAAGGGTGGAATTATAAACGACGCGCGAAAGGGTTGATTCGGTGAAGATAATCAAGTCGCTTGATTCGTCGATAACAATATCTGTAGATATCTCTCTCGTCGTGCAACGATAGCCCGAGGTATATGGAGTGTGGAAAATTCGACCCTTGTAATCCAAACCCTTCTAACACCCTTTAGGCGTACGTGATGTCCTTTCCGAACTACATACATATATATGTATATAGAGCGGCGCGGTGCGACGGAAGTAGAAACGTGCACCGCGAGCATACCCAAGGAGTGGAAAGCGGGTGTTATTCAGCCGTGAGAAATTGTCATATTCTCAGTTCACGTCAAACCCCTTGGACGAGTTTAACGGGGGAGGGGGGGCTGAAAATTTTTCCTAAAGATGACGAAGTGCCGGACCATTTATTCTACTTTACTATAGGCAGTCCGCACCACGGGGATTGGTGGTTGGCTTATATTTTCGCCAGTTTCGCAAGATTCTTTTCGACCGTATTCGACCTTATATTCCTTTTTTTCGTACACGCGACGCGAAGAAAAAAAAAAGCAAATCTTCGAGACGTCGCCAAAATCTGAGTGCGATGGAAAGAACAATATCTACGAACATTCTCCGCTTTCTTTTTCGAGCTTACAAACCTACAAAGCTCGGAGCTTTCAGAGCGAGGGAAAAAATAAATCGATGAACTGCACTGCGGTGCAATTATACGAGCTAATGTAATTATACTTTCTATGCATAAATTAACGCCTAAACTTTATGTCATGATATCTACATATATGTACGCATAGATGTACGCGTTGAATCATTGTACATACGTAGAACACAGGTACACAGGCATGACGCGATAACGAATCCTGCCGTATAGTAGCATAAACTGCCCAGGCGAGAATTTATTTCTCATGACAAATAGCGTCAGTCGTTGTACGTTATGGAATAACATTGAGAAAATTTATAGCAGTTTCATTTTCCCGACTCAGATCTGCATGTATTAATGTCTGCATTTTTTTTTTTCATTCTTTCCCTCTTCATTTCTTCGTTTTTCCAGTCGGATGGCCAGGTTTTTCGTTTTAAAAAGAAAGAACAAAAAATACTCGGGGCTGTTGGCTTCGTTTTACATGCGGTGAGGAATTAAAAGATGAAAAAAAAAAACAGAAACAGAAAAAATAAAGAGGATTTTGAAACATTTTCGTACGATATTCTGTCGTTTGTTCGATCCGCGAACGTGTATTATTTTTAGTTAAATATTTGTTGCTTGGAAAGCTTCTAATAATAGAAATTTATGAGAGGCTTATAAATTGTGTCGACTATACAGGAGCGCGGTGAATCGAATCGGTGCGTTTTAGTTTTATAGATCGTTCGTTCGATTAGCGAGTAATCCTGCTGAGCGCAGGTTTTCTGTACGACACACGTGATTTTTCATCCATGATTCCGATTAGTCGAATGAAGATAAAGGGTTTATTGGCATATCACGTTTCCTTCGATTGATGAGAGGCGATCGCGTGTAACGTAGGTAATATTGTCGGAGTGCCGTGTACGGCGCGGTAGAAAAATTCTTTTTCCAAAATTGCGTAGAAGGAGTTTGATAAAATTTGCGAATTTTTATCTTTATATCGCACGTAAAAAAATGAGAACGGTCGAAAAAAGGGGGCGATTATAGGATGGAATGACGAGGGCGGCAACAGCCGGGATTACACGGACCTATATCCGTTGTATTTACGATGCGATGAATAAAAAAAAAAATAAAATAAAATAACGTTGCCAAAAATATGTAGAAGAATTATGGATTCCGGATTCAGGGATACGGCCCGTCAAATACAAATGACGGTAGAACAACCTTATAAACTGATGTTGGTCGCTACACAGCCAGTACACCGAGGGAAAATAAGAAAATGAGATTCTTATACTCCGGACTCCACATTCGATTCGACCGGAAAATAGTTATATTCCGATCTGTAACGTTCGTACGGCAAAACGGCAACTCGAGTCCTGTCAATCCTGGCGCCGACGATATTAAATCTTGCTCACCGAATGATGTAGGGGATCACGATGGAGGCGGTGACCTTCGACGTTTCTACTCCGGAATCCCTTTCCGAAAATTCAAGATAAATGAGCCCTATCAAACCGTAACCTTGACCAGAAATCAGCTTCAATCTCGAACAATTTGTTCCTTTCCCGTTCTGTCCATAGAATTTTTTTAGAGTCGACCGCGTTCGCGTTGAGAACTTTTCTGATCCGATACGTGCGTTATTACGACGTGATAATTATGCACGAAATGAGGATTATCACGGGTGACGCGCAACTTCTCGAAAAGAGAAAAAAAAAAGTAGAAAAAAGCTGTTCGTACGAGGCCATAAAAAAATGTGGTTTAAAAAGAATTTATCGAAAATTTCGTGGGATACACATTGATCAACTCCTGGAGCACAATGGTGGCCGACGGTTGACAGTTGACAGTATATACGGCGTACGTAGTTGCGTCGAGTATCTACGCGTTTGTATAACATTATGGGTACTTGCAAACGTCATAGGCAAAGCTAAATTCTATTGTGCATATAATCACCGTGCATAGTCGTAATATCATCATCATCATCATCATCGTCGTTGTCGTCGTCGTAGTCGTCGTCACGAGTGCGTAACGTGGTTCGTGTTAACATCGCGCGGGACAATATGGAGAGGCGGAATTTCATTCCACGTACTCACCCACATGGGCATTAGGTCCGTACGTGGAGGGCGAAGACGACGAGGTCTTACGCCGGGCTTGTTAATATTTAGCTTTTCAATGGTCGTTTAAATTTTACAGCGCTCATTCAATTTCAATTTATAAATCTCCATCTACAAAGGGGACGTACGTCGATCCGCCAGTTTTTTTCCCTATCCTGATCCCGTTTGTACGGTTTTTTCCACGTACGTTATTCTACACGTGAAAAGCCCTATTTTCGATATCTTGAAAAAATCTCATCTACAATCGCGGGAGAAAATTGAGTCGGGGAAACAAGAGAGGATTTATTTGATGGCGTTTGATTTTGGGGAGGCGGTAGACAGCTGCCGCTACACAGGTGTACGTGTATACCTAGGTGCATTATACATGCGAATTCATCAAACGCGCGATAGCAAAAGGTGGAGCGATCTGAAGGCGGTAGATATAAGAAAATCCTTTATAGAAAAGGCTGGGCTTTAGCCCAGATCACCGGGGATTTGAATAAAACATTTGTTGACGTAGACCGGTAGCAGTTGCCGGTGTAAAACCCACTATATCCGGTCTAACGGATATTTCCACTAAAATTTTACACGGTAAAACTGTTCGTTAAATTTATTTTATGTCGCGTGACGAAAATTTTCGTACGTTATTCTGCGGAGCCTATGAAAATGGAGAAGGAAAAAAAATAGTAAGAAAAAAAGAAAGCAGATCGGATGAAAAGAAATAAATGGCGAACGATTATGAATTGAATTAATATGTAGCATTGAGTTCGACCCCCTTTTTGTTAGTTTCGCAAACTGCTATGCACATGCTCTTGGTATAGAAGAAGAAGAAGTTAAACAAATCGATGCCACTCTCTACGAGCTTTCAAACAACCCCTACCCAGGGAATACACTTTCTCTGATTACGAAGTTAATGTGATTCGAAAAATAATCCCTACTGCGATTTCGCGACGACCCTTCTTGCCATTCGAGATAAATAAACAAAACCTACATAGGTATACACGTGACGTGATGTACAAATATACGTTGATCGGATAATTTCGAGCTTCTTTTATAGATCGACCGTTCGCCCCGGAATCCGATCGACGACGCGACTGATTGAAAAAAAAAAACAAAAAAAAGAAAAAGAAAAAACAGTTACTCGAAAAATTATATATATATATTTATTTTCAATCAGTGGTGTGCGTTGTCGAGTTCCACTCGAAATCCCTCCACCCGTCGTACGATATATCTATTTTCGGTATATCATCTCTCTGACAATCGAATTTTCAATTAATTAATTTGATTTACCGTTCGTGTATATATGCGATGATTATAATACAACGCGCAAGAACGTTCATCGGGATGAAATTCATCCCACTCGTTGTCGGTGGAGAATATTTATCAGAATCTTCCTACACAGGCGAAGCTTCATTCATCATTTT
Source organism: Athalia rosae (assembly GCF_917208135.1). Lineage (NCBI taxonomy): Eukaryota > Metazoa > Arthropoda > Insecta > Hymenoptera > Athaliidae > Athalia > Athalia rosae. Next base: position 7,189,753 of record NC_064028.1, read on the forward strand.
TTCCTTCCCTTTTTGTTTGTAACCAATTTGTCTTGTTTTCGGATACATTCGCGAAACTCTCCTATGCGCGCGTACGCACACCTAAGCTAAGTGTGATAGCGTTAAAATATGGAGCACAATTTTTTTGTTTTTTTCTTTTTTTCATCGCTACCATTTTATCGACGAAACGCGCGGTGGGAAAAAATAAAACAGTTTCGAATATCCGCGTGGGACAGAACGTAACCCCGAGAGAAATATTCGGGGAGTTTGCAAAGGTTGATTTACTTTTCTCGTTGGCCCATTAGGCGGCTGAAAGTCTGCAAACGGATTTTTCATGTGAAGCATATACACATACTTATGCAATATTTATATATATTATATACACGTATAGATATGCATAGTACTTTTGCGGCGACTAGCTGGCCGTATTTCACCGAAAGAGACCAAAAAAGTAGCTGATTCTGATTCTCCCTTTTACACAACTCCACGCAGAATAAATGTTAGCCGTATTTATATGCTCTCGGGGTCACGAAAAGATACGCATATTTTTGCCCAATTTCTATTGTATACGTAAAACAAAAGGAGGAGGGAAAAAAATCATGTGAAAAATTGGAAAAAAAACAACATTTTCAGGCATTAATATTGTCCGCCTTTTTATACATGCCGCAAACATAGAGAGAAAACATCTTTTCTATTCCGCCGTTTTTTTTTTCTTCTGTCGCGAAATTCCGCGAGCGAGAGAACGAAATCCAAAACATGTGGAGACATAAAAGAGAAAGTGTTGGGGAAATGTTCTCTTCGAAATTCCGAGCTTTTATCTGCTCGTCAGTAGGGTACCCTGCAGGGTCAGGATAGCATTGTGGAGCGTAACTCAGGAAGGGAAGTAGACTTCTTGAGTGCGCTGCAATGGTACTTTTTGCCCCCCATTTCGCTGCATAATTTGAAACTTTATTCTTCCGGTCTCTATCTTGGTCCATGGGGATTAAAGTAAAGAAATATCAGGTAGTGAAGAATAAATTTTTTTTTTTTTTTTTTGAGGAAGTCTTGTCGAGCGTTGCACATATATTTACAGCAGAAGTGATATTCTGCAATTGATTTCGAAAATACTTCATTTTTGATCTAGGGATCGAAATGCAACTTGTTTTGCAACAGGCTAAATTAAGCTGACGATCAGATTAGAACCAATCAGGATATCTCAATTTTTTCGTCGCGAAAGAACAAATGTTGGTGACGACCTGCCCGTTTTCATGCGAAGATACAATTCATTAATAATTTGCAGTCAAAAAAAGTGTTAACCATTGCGAGCTCAAAAATGGACGAAACAAGTCTCTCAGTCCCTCTCATAATGTGTAATGTCGCAATGTACGAAAAAAAAATTTCACAAATTTTCTTTTCTATTGTACACTCAGTGACTCCGAATCTGGACTACGGACCCATGCTTTGAACGGCCTTAGTATGGCCAAACCCGACAGAATTGAACTCTCTGAGTGTACTCCGACGGTTTGCGGTTACATAAAATTCGCAGAAAAATCACTGCAGAAGATGCCGCCAACCGGCTGGATCAAAGGGTTGATTTACGATGTGTGAACAAGATCTTTATCAGGTGATGACAGCTCGTCTGGCACCTGCTAACAATAGGAGCGAGACCAAAATAAGGAAAGGAATTTCACACCTCGGCGTCTGTCGAAAAGCTATAAATTATTTTTGAATTGATGGCGCGTGCCGGCCGTCAAGATACCTGACACACGTGTAAAAAGTGTGTATTGGTAAAAGCGATACAGGTTCACCTTTGAATCGGTGAGCCGACGCTCGCTACCGTTGTCTGTACGGAATGCATTCGGGTCATGAAATCGGGGTTCTTTTTCTACTGCGAGAGAACCGTGAGGCACGAGCATACGCCGCGCAGCGGTAGCAATACGAATAAGATCGAGAGCGCTCGAGTGCAGCGCGCTAAAATATGAAATCTCGAGCTACGTAACCTGCCATCACGTTTTTCACTATACATATCTACCTCTTGGATTTTTTTTCGTTTTTGGGCTCCCTAAAAATTGTTTTCTACACTTATCCTATGTATTTTGATCTCAGGAATTCGAATCTGGGAGTCGAAAAGATCTAACTTAGAAATTTATCTAGTTATCGTCAATTTATCGATCCGAAAAGTGAACTAATTGAGATTTTTCGATGGGATTAATTCCCAGTTAAAATTTCTCAACGAATTCGTATTTCCTTGGGTCAAAATATGAATATACCGTACGTATATATTTTTTTTTTTGCTCATGCAAACGATCAGCGAGAAATCTCCGGAGCTTACGAGGGGGTTTTTGGTACTGTCGTAAATGTATGGGCATTACGTGCGTGTATATGTATATACACATATAAATATTGAATACATACCGTACACATACATGTACAGCGCACTATAAAACCGTTACATATGTATAAATATTATGTAAATGTTGGGGAAGGGGGATAAAGCGGAAAAGGAAATATGGCTGACACTGAAGAAGCCCTTACACTCCATTTCAAGGCTGTTGCATTCATGTTTTCACAATTTTTGGGATCTAAAAATTTCAGCCAGAAGATGAGTAGAGAATAAAACCCGGCATAACAGTCGCCTCGACGTTTATCGCTCGTTTAACCCTCGTTGTAACTCATTAACCTTCGCGTGTAATTGAAGATAATGATTTACATTGCACAGGTATTAAGTGCAGTACAGAAGCTAAGGCGTACAGCATTATCGGCGGACAAAGGATGAAAGAAAAAGTTTTCAATTCAAAGTTCATTTTGTTAATCGTATTTTCTTATTGAATCAATTATTCAAATCATCGAGGAACACTCGATTGATTTTTTTTTTCCTTTTTTTCTTCACGCTGTGCGAGTTGAAGATAAAAGTACAACGTATTAGCATTGAGATAGTCGACGTAAAAAGTTGAACATTTTTTTTTTAATTGCGGTACCTGAATGGGTGGATATCCAACTTCGAAAAATGGAAGAACCAATTATTAATTAACATAAATGCAGCTATCGTACGATAAACTGAAGCGGATAATTACGTCATTATATTTTCGGATTTTCTTGCACGAAGGCGACTGCTATTTCTCGCCATAATTCGGCTCGAATGAGTTTAAGAAATACGTCCCCAAAGTTGGTCGCGATATATTTTAACAACTCACTTAGTTCTTAGCAGCTAGAAACTCTCGAAGTCCATAACTAGTTTCATCCACCATTAACCCACCCTTGAACCGAAATGACAAAATCTCATTTACCCTCGTCCTTCGACTAACCTTCCAATAATACCCGTGCACTTTTTTCGGATGAAATGAAAATTATATTTCCACCGCGCATGTGATATCAAACCGTTTTTATTTCCCCTCATTTCGTAGACCGATTGAATTATTAACTACTTGAAATCAATTGAGGTGTATTACCGAATAAAGAACAAAAAAACGAGAGAGAGAGAGAGAAGATCCTTTCACTCCCCCGATCGCAAGGTCGATAGGGTAATATAATTTTCCCGAAAATTAACTCGTCAATAATTAATGACTCTCCCGCGGGAAAGTTTTCGGACTTTCTTCTTGACTTACTTAAATCATGGTACGCGGATGAAAGGGGGTTTTTTTTATGGGGTGGGAAAGCGATCGACCCAATGTAACCTGTCCGATCTGCTTCAGCTTGAATTTAGGGGAGCTCCCGCGGTGCGCGTCGTGACTCCGGAGTTATGAATTTTTTTTTCATCTTCACAAAGCGGGTGAAATTTTTTTCAAATCCAAATCGCTAATTCGAACGGCTTGAAACGTTCGAGCGGTCGTTATTCTCTTGCTTTGTTATTCGTGGCTAGATTTTGCTCAAATGCAATCTGAACGTGCACGTTAGTTATTATTTTTGTAGAGTAGATTTACGTGAGGGAATTCAAAGCAAGTGACAATTAGCTCTTACGCTACTCTCGCACCGTACCCCTCCGACTTCGGAACGAACCGTTCAATAGACGAAATGAATTCTAACGGCTATTCGAAAAACGCCGACGATGCGATACTTTAAGCAAAACTGGAACCGAACAGCGTACGTGGCCGTATCGAATCGCCACTTCTGGTGCAATCCAATCCAATTTTACCGCAGCAATTTTAAACCATGACATTCAACGCCCCCGATGTCTTGACCTACTTCCATCTCGTCCAAAGCGTATAACTAGATTCGCTACATCCGTCTTATGATGATTTCCGGTTTGGACCGATTCCCACCTAACCTTCGAATTACACCCGCTGGAATATACGTACAAACTATGCCCTGATATCTGCATGCGCAACACCCGGAATATCGGGATCGATGGAAAGAAGATGAGCTCGGGGAAAATCACCTAGTATCCCAACTTCCAAATACCGATCATTTTATTTTCCATCGCTTCTGTTTTCTTTTTTTTTTCTTTTCATTTGAGTTTTTTTTTTTTTCTTTATTCTCAACCCTCTCTTTACCGAAGAAAGCGACGTTTGATGTACCCACTTATCCTCCCTCTCCGTTCACTATATGTGACATGGTAATATCGAATTCATCGAATCCACCCACGTTCGGTCCACACTAGTGTTCATCAAACTGACGAAGATTGATCCCCCGTGGTATAACGTGGTATATCGGAGTCGTGTTTCGTGGTTGGTTACCCCTCCACTAACTGCAAGGTACGCATTATGGTCGGAAAATCGAAACGTTCACTCTCGTTTGAATAAAAAAAAAATAAAATAAAATTCAAATACTCATTTTGCTTTACGTGGCGTGTACATCCGCTTGAATCGATTGCGGTATTTTAAAAAGTTTAAGGATCAGAGATTGGATCGTGAAAGGGGTTACTGCGGTGTGGGCAGTCGAAACTTTCAACCGAATCTCTAATAGAGCAAAGAAAAGCTGCACGTGAAGAGAACCGAGAGTCTTTCTTTTTTTCTCTCTCACAAGTTAAAGTGAGCGCCACGCGATTTCGAGTACATGGGGATGAAGAGAGAAGTTTTAAGACCTCTCAGGAGTTTTCAGTCTCTTTTCCCACTCGCTATCCACTTACTTTCTTTCCTTCTCGCTTTCCCTCCTGCGATATTTTTTTTTTCTTTTTTTTTGCAGAGCCACTCCGACCCCGACTCATTGGTACTTTTACACCCCTGTAGAGTAATCGCTCTTCATAAACGTCACCTGAACTCGCGATGCTCGTTTCGACACTCGTCAATCGACGCGCGAGTCCCGATCTCGATAATAATTTTTGGTAATTAAATACCCACCTATATCTACCTTACCCTAACTCACCCACGTTTCAATTTTCGCGATACCGTCATCGAATCGTTTGAGGATACCTCAATCTTTCGCAACATCCGATATTTTTTCTCGTTCCTCCATACCTCGGAACGCGGTGGTGAAATGTACGGAAAATTTTATTCCTTATTGAGATGAAAAGGAATAAGATTGATCCCGAGGGAGCCGCGTTGATGATTCCTATGACCTTCGAACAGGAATAACAGCGGGTCGCATGAAAAGTCCCTTTTTTTTTTTTCTTTGTCTTTTCATTCGACTTGAACGAGCGCCAAAATTGATCCTTTATACGTCTCAGTCCCACAGGTCGAACCCTTCGAACTTTTTTGGGCCGACAATAAGCCTACTCATTGCCCATAGCTAAAAGAAACGTTCGGATCCCGCCCGAGTGTTGACCCCGCACATCAATTGAAACCGGAAATCGAACGTTAAGGGATTATGAAATAATTCTGGATCGAAACCTGTGATATTTTTTGGGCGATTTCTGAAATTCCGGACGATACAATACACTTGAAAAGGAGACAAACCCCATGATGTATCACCACGATTTGCACTACCTATTTTTCGTACATTATACGGAAGTTTTTTTTTTTTTTTTCTTTTTCGACACACCCTTCGATTCTGTAACCATCTAATACCCTTAATGGTATAACCCTACCAGAAAGTAGGTGGTCAGATAATACGCGACGCGGTTCAGTCTGCGATTCAATCTCACGTGACGCCTGCGTGAAGAGAAGAAAAAGAAGGGAAGAAAAGAAATGTAATAAATCACTTGCCTGTCTCCCCCCCGCGATATAATAGATTTCTCGATTATACCCGCGTTATATACACGTGTGCAATTTTTCATTATACGTACGTACAATAAATATTTACCACTGTTATGTATATAATATCGCGATTCCTCGGACGACGCGTTTACACCCCCCGCGTACGAGGCATGCGGCAAAAAAATTGAGAAAAAATAATTAATGGTAATAAAGAAGGTCTCCGGAACATCGCGTAATGCGAATTGTCATTTGAATTTTCACGTTGGAACGAGCGGCTGAAATACAAGACGAACTTTTTGTTAACCCAACAGATTTACCTCCTCCCTAAAATCTCAATGGACCGTACGTGCTAATAAATCTTGCTTTTGTTCAGCTGCCATCCTCGATACAACCGGCTGGAAAAGTAGAGGGGAAAAAAAGCGGGGGCAAAAAAGCAGAGGATGCGCGGTTCCCCGTATATTTCACCGCGAGTAGTTAACTCGATAAATGACCCTTAGAAACGTTTGCCGAGTAAAATGGGCACGAGAAAAGTGTTGGATGAATTTAAATGGGCGCATTGGCGGAAACGAGAGAATAAAAAATTGACGTACGCATATCCTGAGGGTAATTTAACCGAGTACCCATTTTGCGGTATGTTTAAATTATATCAATTGTTTTCAAGTTCGCGAAAGCATCGGCTGTATACTTTCGTGTACATATGTAATATGCTAATAGCGTATACTCTGCAGTCCCGTTACTTAAGGGGGGGAGGGGTGTAGAGAAAACTCGCTCGGTCGCGTTTCTTCGAGCGGCACGGCGGTAAAATGTCTATATATGCATAAGGTAAAACTCTGTCTTTGCGTCGCGGAGAATGAGGGGAGACTTTTTACGACTTTCCAAAACTGGCTTTAAACGAAAGGGCTAAGTTTCCTAGCGTTGAAACAACGGAGATCAAGGGCACTGAATAAATTTCACCACAAACGAGTTTCTGTCTCTCCGTGACATCGGGACTCCGCAGGGTTGAACGAAGTGTATAAAGAGAGGATAAAAAAAAGCGAAGTCAAAAGTAGAAAAAAAAACCTATATTTGACGAATCGTGTTATTGTAAAGCTGGAAACTTTAAATTCTTGTCCATTCAGCGATAGACCCCTTTATATTTTTCACTTTTATCGTACACAAGCGCTTTCAGATCATCCCCTTTCCGAATTCCAGTTGCAGTTTACAAAAAATTTACTCCATTCGATGGTCACACGTGAGAAATTTTTCAAGTCTATAATACGAGCATACCTGGAGTCTACTTTCTTTTTTTTTTTTCTCATATTTTACGTCGTCATATCTCAAGTTATATTCGAACAGCTATATAAAGTATCAAAGTTTCTCGGCGGATTGTGTCTCCCGCCGGATATTATTGATTGTATTGTTTTGTTTTCTCTCTATTTTATACTTTCTGTCTTGTTGTTGTTGTTTTTTTTTTCCCTTTCTTTCTTTTTTTACTCTTTTCTTTTCTCTTTCATCGATGGGGGAAAAACCCTTAACGAAGAGCCAAACTCGCCCCAATTCAATAACACCAACATCAGGGGCAGAGGTATACCGTAAGGTGTAGCGATGGCTTTGCAAGCTCCTCGTTTCAAAACGTTGCAAAGGTTTTTCACGGCTGCCGCGGATCGAACGTTGAAGTCATCGAGAAAAGCTTTTCTTATCTCAAATATAAGTATAGGAACGTCTCTCGTGTCTCTTTCCATCGTTTTCCCGCAACCGACTTGAGGCCGGTTGATTTTGGCACACGTGTTACACGTAACGCGTAGGGAAAACCATTTTGCATCTCTCAGTTCCTTTGTTCGGTGCAAGTATCCGGCTGATACGGATGGCGATGTACAAAACTGGAGGGGAGAAAAGATAAGCTCCCGGCTCCGGACTATCCTCAAAGTAAATGTAAACGGCCTCGCGGAACGCCAACAAATGTTACCGCTAGCACAAACACAAACATCAACTTCACAACTAAAACGTTGGGCGAGATAAGCCGAAATTTTGAACGGCCCGACGGAGGGATGTAGAAAACCGAAAATTCGCCTTCTTCCGCGATTCGAACAACGACAACTTTCCGATGTAATTAATCTCATCAAATTGTCGCGAGATGTTCGAGATTCTCCGAATCATTCCTGACGCTGAAAAGCTGGGGTGTACAGGTCGCAGAAAACGAGAGAAAAAAAATCAAGGATCGCTTCGTCGAAATAGCTATTGTTTACAACAAGAGTCAGACATATTTTGTATTTCAGAGATTTCAGAAAAATCCCCAAACTACCGCGGTGTAAAATTAAAAAAAAAAATGCGGCGAAGTGCACATTTGAAAAGCTCGAACAAAACAGCGTCGATCCGTTCTGCGAACGAGAAGGTGTTGGGCGTATGTGAGGGTATCGATTGAATATTTTTTCATTTTTATTTGTCCTCTTTTTTTTCTTTCAGACTTTTTTTTTGTCGAGGGGTTTCACCCCCTTTAAATTTGTATTCGTTCTTTGAAGCCCACAATTTCTCCGAATCCACCGCGTATACCACGCCGTGTTTTCAGGTCGTACATTTGTACTTTGACACGGCGCTCGTATATACATTTTGGCGAATCCGAATGCAAATAATCGCGGGAGGTCGGGAGGGAAGGCAAACAAGAAAAAAAAAAAAAAAACAAACAAACAAAAAAATAAACGAAAGAGAATCCCAAGAGAAAGCTCGGAAGCTATATCGCGCTAACACACTGGATTCGTGGCGCCATCCGGTGGGAAGCTTTGCAGAGCGTATATTACCCCGAGCTTGCAAAGCTCCTCGGGTCTGTCGGAGTGACGTGAGGGAAAACAAACTAAAGACAAACCGTAACGTAACGTGATGTAAAACATTGGCCACGGGTAACGGCGGGTAGAACGATACCCGCGGGAAAGAATTACGCTCGGAAATTATGCGCGTGTAATAATTTTTTGAAGAAGGGCTGCGCGGCCCTAGACTCGATCTTTTGAGCAAACCTCGCGATGACGCGGGGTGGAAAAGCTCACGTGTCATCCTTGGGGTTTGGGATTTACTTGGTTTATTCTAGCGAAAGGCTTTGTTTTATGCCCCCGCCAATGTCAGACTGCAGATACGGTGTCGGGGCCGCGCTTCATACACTTTATATATTCCTATGCGGTGAGATGTGAGCACTGAGCTTTTCCGCAGAGACTATACATTTGGGAGTTTAGATCTCGCGCCGACGGAGAATATATTACGTAATATATCCATGGCCGATGAATTTTCGACGCCATTCTTGTTATCACAAAACACGCCGGAGAGGCAGCGCGGATATTCTTACGCGATTTGAAAATGCGAAGACTCGTTGATTTTTGTGACCTTCGGTCGCCTAAGAATCTATGCTGGAAAAAAAGCTCACCCTGATCCTGCAAATGCGACAAACGAAAAAAAAATCGAACGTCATTCGATCGGTAACGGAGAAGATTGTAATTGTTTTTTTTTCATCTTAGATTTTTTCCGTTAAATTGTACGCCCTCTTCTTACACAGCACTTCGTGTATTCGCGCGTAGCAGTCGACGGTCTCTTGTCGTTGGATGAAAAAAATTTAGGTTCCCTGCTCACCAGATTCGAAAACATAGCGAGGAAAGGCGTAAGTTAATTTTTATGGAAATTGGAAATAATGGCCCACGTCGTAGCGCAGCCTCCCGTAATAAGGGCGTCGCTTCAAGGCGGATCCAAGGTCGTTTCCATGCCGCTTACAAGGGTGCGTGACGCGAAAGTATTCGAGATGGGAATACCTATATGTATTTGTGCGTGTGTGAAACGAGAAGAAAAAGAAAAAAAACTACCGCCATCCAGAAGCGTGACGTTCCTCGTTGCATTTCGTGACCTGATAGCCTTTGTAGTAACTGAAGAGACAGAGAGAAAAAAAAGAAAACGAAAAGTTTGAGCGAGACGTGAGATTTCGCAACAGCGTATCCGTATATAGATTTATAGATTGTACAGAACCGAGCATCCGCATGGGTACGATTTTAAATTAGATGCAGCGTGGAAGGTTCTAGATTATTCAAGATGTCGCTATACCCTTTGCATTTTAATTTGATTAAGAAACCCTTTCACATTGCCTCGTATATATATTATTTACATATATGTATAAGGGAGTGCTATTAAAGTTGATCAAACCGGCGCGATTTCTACGGAAGTTGCAGTAGCGACCCGTAATGTACGGATGGATAAATTGAGTTAAATTCAACTTTCCTCGCGTTGACGCGCAACCGCTCCGCAGATGTGCGAGCTCTACGTTACAACATTCCGAATTTTAAACTACTCGAATTTCGTTTAATCAAGAAATTGCGTCCCGCGGTCCGATAACCGTACGGTAATCCTCAGGAGATTTCAAATGCGATATTAATTACAATAATTAATATATAATACGTAGGCAATTTTACCGCTCTTGGATTTCCAAATCAACGCAATTAATCCAACCAAATTACGCCCCTTGATTTTACCCCCCTCCTCTTCTATTAGCCGCACGCAAACCTAATCTCCGGCCAAACCACCGCGATCCTTTTACAGGATCGAGGTAAATTCAGAAATTATTCGAATCGGTCTATATTTCGTACGAACCAATGATATATTTGCTCACGTATGAATCATATTTTTACATGACGATTGATTCACAAGTTGACTAAATCTCCGTTCTGATCGATTATATTTGCAGAAAAAATCAAGAAGCGGTACGATTCCCTCGGGCATCCGGTGGTCATGGTTAAGCTGGAGAAGGACAGAAGAGGACTCGGTATCTCTTTGGCGGGGCACAAAGATCGAAACCGAATGGCCGTCTTTGTGTGCGGATTGAACCCCAAGGGAGTCGCTCACAAGACGGGGGGCTTGCTCATCGGCGACGAGATTCTCGAGGTTCCGTACAATTTTTACTGTCCTCTACGTCAGTTTTCAGCGACAACTGATTATTACCGGGGTTTTTTTTTTACCCAACCCTCGAGATGGTTTCTAAATATTTTCTCTCTCGTTGCAGGTGAACGGTACCGTCCTCCAGGGAAGATGTCACCTGAACGCGTCGGCCCTGATCAAGGGAATGGCGGGACCCTGTTTCAAAGTTATAGTTGTCCGGTGAGTGAATTTTTTTCCACCGCTGAATTCTTTGATCTTTTTACTTTGCTTTTAAACTCGAGAAAGGGTCGGGCCCCCCTAGTGAGTTCGAATCATTATTGAACATATTTGAACAAGCTTCGCCTTACCTTGTATAAAATGGTACTCCAATTATCCCTACACGGCGTATCTCATCTCGCGCGAAGCGTACGATCAGATCGATACTTAATTACGTTTAATTAATTTATAAAGCTGCTTAATGGGTCATCAGTTCCCACATCTTCTTGACTCGACGACGGTAATGACGGCTATGTATCGCGTACAATACTGGGAATAGTGTTCGATTTTAGATGTTGACGGTACGGTGCAGAAACAGAATGAAAAAATTCTGTCTTCCTCTTCGTCGAGAAAATTTGAATTTTATTTTGTTTCACCTGGTTGATTATTTTTCTTTCTCTTTTTTTTTCGCACGACAAGAGAGGTTTTTGAGAATTATTCCTCGCGTCGTATTTCCGGAGCTCTAGCGCGGCAATACGTCTGTAAGTAGAAACCGCAGAAACCAACGGCCGGCGCGACAGGAGATTCAGAGCGTTCGTAGTCAGACTAGAAAAGAGTCAACTTCGGCGTCGTTAAAACAGAGCACGTTAAATTTCCGAGTGAGTTTTAACAACGCCTAGAACGCGCTGATATTTGTTATCCCGCCGAATACGACGCGAATATCACCGGGGGGGTGACTCTGTTGGTCGAAACTTGGTTAAAAAAAAATATTGGAAATCGACAATTGTTGGTACAAAAGTCTAATAGCGCGTGACTGTTTCTCCTAATTTTACGATCTTTCTTCTTCTTCCTTCGTTTTTATGTCGTGAACAATTTTTCCTCGCCGCGATATTCTATTCTACGATAGAAAAGTACACGCGATTCGTGGAAAGTTTGACGTGGTGTTAAACTCTGAAAAGTTTGCGCTACTTTTTTCCACTCCCTTGTTCATCGAATTTTCAATTTTTCGCCACAGTTAGAGGGATAGGTGAAAGCTCATTAAATCCACTGCACGGGGTACGCCAAAGATTTATGTACACGAGAAATAATAAATTATTGTAATACTCGCGATATGGTGGGACAGGTCTGGGCGTCGAAGGTGGGAAGATTTTTGCGGGGATATAACTTTTATGCATGATACAGCGTATCTCGTGCACTGCACGTAGAAGCGATGTACGGAATATTCCGATTTTGGGAATATTAATTTTTTCGAAAATTATTTCCTCGACTCTCCCACGCTAATATACGGTCCGCAGATTTTGAGCTTTAAAGCTCACCCGATACGCTCGCAACCCCATCCCACAGCTTATAAATTTCTTTTGATACACACGCGCGCTAATCGAATATCCGTCGACCGTACGTTGCCGCTGCATTTGCTGCAGTGAAAAGTAATTAGCAATATACAACACCGTTGAACACACACGACAGCCCGCGCGCACACCTACGTTGTTAACACTGTGAAGAAAATTGACGCGAAGCTTGAATGACGCGGGTATCACGTACAGAAGCTGATGTATGAGAATGAACGAACGAGGCTCATATAATAATCATTGACAAATGCCATTGTCTCTTCTTAATGCTCTTTGCGGGAACGTGTTCGGTTTTTGAACAACGTTCACCAGTTCATCAGTTTAGCGTTTAGCATTTAGCTTCAGTCTGTCTGCGGGATACGACGACGAAGCGCTGTGGCGAGCGAATTTTACGTCGAATTATAAGTTTCGGTAGAAGATTGTAATTTTCTAATTCAATGAGAAATTGCGAAAACAACGACGAAATTCTAAAGCTCGAAACTGCCTAATCGGAGCGCGCTTTTATGAGAATCTTGTACCTCCGAACGAGGCGTACGTTCGAACGAGTGTGATGTGACGGTGGTCGGGGACGAGCGATTATTTGAACCGTACGTAGCGGACATCGATTGCCACCGGACGACTTTGATCAAGTTTGTGCCAAATCGGAAATCAATTAAGACCGGACGTAACTCGTGACGTAGATTTACTGTACGATGTATATAACCCCGTGGTATACCTATCAAAGCTGTTAATTGGCATACGAAGAACCATTGAGAAAATAAAATGACGTGAAAAAAATTGAAACGATATGCCGTTTCCGTACGAGCCGACTATTTACGGAAACATAATTCAGCGAATATATTTGTGAGTATTACGTAAAAAAAAAATTGGAAAAAAAACAAAAACTTTCAAATTTAAAAGTTCAGTTCAGGGGCTGCATCGTGCGCGTGCATACGTTGGATGGTTTCGAGGCGAAGTGGATCAGGGACGCAAAATAATTGCGGAACTCGCGGCGGGCTCTGCGAGCGTAATTTTTGAAATTGCCACCATAATTGTACGCGATAATTGCAACAATTATATTATATTGTGATATGAAAAGACGCGTTATACTTACGCGCACTCGGTAATGTGCGTAACGATCGCGCAGCTGTCTTTAGGATCTTGTAATATTGAAAATTGTTATCGAGGTGAGACTTTCTTTACGTTACAATGCGCTTGCGCTTGCAGTTCCACGTGCGGGACCGATATCGTTGACGGGGGGTATAGAATTTTTTTTGTTCTCTTGTTCACATCAGTGATAAACAGAACCTCCGTAGGTGATCGTCAACGCCGACGTTCTCTATTACGGAGTCGTGAGACGACCGATTAATTTTTAGATCGGTTTTCCACCTTCGATAATTCTTACGAAACTCCGATTTGAAACCCATCAAAATTGTGTAAAACTCACGGAATTCGCGAGCTTTTTTTCCTCCCCCCCACAATTACACCTCCAATTGCACGAGCAAAGCTTTCCTTATAAGTGCGATTTGATTGAATACGAAAAATCTTTTTTCGTCGATAAAATTACATTCGATATGTGAAGTGTAATCTGTACATGTGCATGTTAACAAAATAAAAAAATTAATCAAACTAATAAGATATCGAACGATCCAAATTGAATATAGGAAATAAATTTGACGAAGAACGATCGATGGGTGTAAATGATTGATTAGATAGTTGATCGATCGATTGTTAATTTTTTACAATAATCATAGTTACGCCAACAGGTGTTCCACGTTTTTTTTTTCTATAACATAACATCGGTCCGCAAAAATTCTCTTCAGGATATGCTCTGCGTGATAACTGGAAAGAAAAGAAAACGGAAAAGAAAAATTTTCCTCATCCGCACAAATTGAAATGCGAATACATATGATATGAATATTATAAGCCGCGGATCTAGCTGCGCACTGCAGCTATGTTGAATAATATAATTTATAATTATAATAACAAAATTTCCGCTGCAGCCCGCAGGTTATAATATGATAACGTATAATAAAATTGTGCTGTTCGCGAACTAAGGAGCGTATAATTAAGAAGTGAACGTGACCTACTCCTTTTGTTACCACGTATTGTTACACGTTGAGTTTGGAACACCGTACGGCCACATCTGCAACGGCAACAGAAAAAATAAGATAAAAGACGAGACAAACGGAGAATAACTAGAAAAAGAAAGAAAAAAAAAAGAAAAATAATTAAGTCGCTACCACAATGCTGCAGTTGATGCCTAGCTCCGCCGCTGCACCTGCGAATTATATTCTCGCGCCAAATTAGCCGGCCAACTATCTTGGCGCGGTGGGAAAAAAATCAGGAGTAGCTGAGGGAGATTTTGGACCGACGAATATTTAGCGGGGAAATTCGTTGATTCGTGTTTCTGATTTCCTAATCGTGTGTATACGAAAACTGCGTATTTATTTTACACGTATATTTAATGGAAAATGGAGCTATTTCAACGATCCATTGGTAGTTCGTAAAAGGACGTTCGTTATCGGAGCATGTGGTTTATAATGACCTTACGTCACGGGTTGATAGATTACTATTTCGCCAATCTACGCCGGATATGCAACCCACTATTATTAAAATACAACGTTTTACGACAGCCGAGGTATAACCGGCGAGGGTGATGATGATAGGTAGAGTAGAAGAAAAATTAGAAGAACGATACAGAAACAGAGTGAGCGAAAAGACAGATAAATCGAACGCCGTGCTCTAAAGCGAATAATAAAAAAAAAAGAAGATGATCGATCGATCGTTGTTGATAATGGGGAGCAACATAAATTTCTATTAAAATTAAGGAGAATTGTGAAATGAAGAAACGTCGAATCATTAAACACGTTACATAATAATATGCAGTTGAATTGTGCGCGTTTCAAGTGGACTCTGCCGAAGTGCTTCAATTTTTCGTACGTTGATTTACTTCTAATTGAATAATTATCTTAATCGTATCACACGAATCTTACGGTGGAAATTCATCCGAACCATAGCGAATGAAAATATCTTTTGTCTCATAATATTTACAACAAATTACATCTGTATGCATTAATTATTTGTTCCGCGGCCGGCGCGCCCTTCGCCACGTTATATTGACGCATTATGTTGATGATTATATCTTTTTAATCACCATAATTAGCGTAGCGCTAATATGTACACACGATTCAGAATACTATTTCTTTTTTGTTGAATTTTCAATTTTGGTTTTTTTTTTTTTTCTTCTTTTATTTTCTTGCTCCATACTGAAATTATATTTGTTGCAGGAGATCGTCGGCGGTTAATGACCTCGCGGTTAAACCGATAGTCCAATTTCCACCGACTCTAGACGATGATGTAAGTAGAATACATACTATGGTTTATACCTATTATTTTTATTGCCCAAAGATATAGATTCTAAATAATATTTTAATCTTATCTAGCGTGCCTCTATGTACTCGTTATATTTCATTGATCCGCCGTTATTTGATCACGTGCGCAACATTGGTAGAGAATCAACGAAAACTTGTTCAAATTTCACACGGTAACGTACGTGCAAAACAAAAATGAGGATATTATACTCGTCATTGTTTTTTCATTAGTTTTAATTGGTTTAGGTGCGACAGGTGCTAATTAATTATTTTAATCGGATCATTTTCAAATTAATTTGGGTTCGAATAAAATCATATTGCTGTTACATTTGTTGCGATGAGGTGATTATTTTCGAACAATAAGAATCGAACGAGATCGTGTGTCATTTTTGCATTAATAATTCCTTTACATCAATTACATCGATGGGTCTCCGGAAGAAAGTTTTTTAATTTCATGCTCTACTACTCGAGTATAAATTATTTACCCTCTTCTTTCTTTGCCAATATCACTTGATAACTTTATATAGTAATTAAAAAGTTCTCTTTGCGGTCGGTGGTCAGTTCAACAGATCTTGAAATTCGCGGGTATTCTGTCAAAAATTTTTAACAAGGTCTCCACGATTACCCGATGTATTATACATTATATATGCGTTCTTATATTTCTCACGCTCGATAAAATACACCTCATTCGTATACAGATGATACTAGATTATGTAATTGTACATACACGTAACTGGTACAGACATAATAAATCGATTTATTCTCTCTCCCATCGATATCGTCGCCGCAGCGAATTTTTACGCAATTCATAAAATTTTTCGTATCGTCGAAATATACCTCCACCCACGTAAACTAGGATCGTTCGGTAAACGACTCGGATGCAGTAGGATTCTATTTCACGCGCTTTGTAGATCGAGCGGTGTATGTAATACTGCAATAACCGGTGGACAACATCTTTACGATTTAAGTCTTTTGTTTGCCAAAAGATAACTCATTTGAACCCACGTACATTTTATATAGTGTACAAACACGTTCGTACGACTACATCACACGTATACACGCGTGCGTATTTCATACTCGCATAAATTTTAGCGCATATGTTTAATTAATTGTGGCACACGGTATACCTGTACCAGAAGGATGTGCACGCGATGATAATTTATACATAAATAAAACGCTTTGATATACCTGTGTATATATATTTTTTGTCGCCAGGAATCGCTTTGATAAAGTTATGCGATTGAGTTTGTTTTTCATTTATTTTTTTCACTCCTTACTAATTCACTTGCACACAAATATTTTATCGCATCAGCCATGCGGTCGTTACACATATACGTATATCTGGTACGTTGTATGTTATATCTTTGTGCATAAAAGGGAGATACTCACTCTAAGGTTTCACACCGTTCGGCAATGCGCGAAAATTGTAAAATTCAATAATCACAATTATATATATTTGTTATTTTGTACGACGAAGTAATCCGGAAAATTCAAATAATTGTACAGCTACACTTGAAATACGTGGCAATTGGTGAATAAAATATAGGGCGTCAAAATCGTATTTTATTTATCCAAAAAGTTATTTCATTCGATTACTGCGGTACGTATAACGTACGTGAAGTAAACCAAATTTTATACCGACGATCAATTACAGATTTGATAATTCCCATCACGTTTGTTTCGCAGTCATTTCCGCGTTTAAAAACTACGCGTACAATTCACCCGCACGATCGCGGGTAATTTGTTATGTTTTATTTGTTTTTTTGTATCGTTACGTAATACTGGAATTCTAAATTTCATCCCTCCGACGCGTTTCATCTGCGTGGTGAACGCGAAATTCAGATTTGCTAATTGAATATTACGTGATCGTCAGGCGACGTGCTATTGGCATTATTATAATATTATACGTTTGGTTCGTAATTTTGCGGCGCCGACATACAGCTTCTCGAGGTTCGTTACGTAGCGAATACGTTGTAACGATTCCTCTTCAGAGCGCGGAAATACCGTACAAAAACCAACTCCGATCAAACAATTATCGAAGGAGTGAAAAAAAATTGCGGGGCAATATTCGCGTACACGTGCTCTGGTATTGTATATTTGACGAACACCATGTACACGTCTTCGTACCACCTATTCGAACGTCGCTTTCTATTTGCATAGGTCACTCGAACCACAGCTCGGGCTTATATTACGCTAGTTCTGGTTGTAAAAAATCTATTAATCAATTCAAGGGTCGAATGGGTCGTCCGGAGTACAGCTGCTGCTGATCCCTGATACACGTATGCAATAACGATATATACGTCATCCTCACATTTTATCATTCTCAAAAATGAATTTCGCCTCGCCTTTTATAGTTATCACCCACCCATTGCGCGTAGGGTAGCTCGGAAATGTCAGGGTGAAATTATGAAAATTGAAGCGTCGCAGAGAATGGATAGATAAAAAGAAATTGCCGGTATTTCTACTTTTGCACATTTGGATACGAAATAACGCGAACCTTCAAACGATCGATGACTTTTGTTTCAGGATCCTGACAGATTCAATCATTACAAGGGAGTGAGAACAGTGTCGATAAAGAAGGTAAGCAAAAGAAGAATTTCCAATTTTCAAAATCCGTGTCAATCCCAAAAATCCTTCGGTCGGTTGTACCCCGTGCCTCGCGGTACAGGTATAAAGCCTAGCCCTCCTCAGAAAAGGTGCGGAGACTATATAGCCGTCGGTGGCTAGCGTTCTCGTCTCTGGGGTACTTGGCGGCGATTCGCTGCCGCGAATCTTGATGTAGACACTCTTATAGCGCAATAGCCAAGAGCCGTGCAAATATGTCAGAACACACGACGAAATATTTCTCTCTGCACGGACGACGGAAACCCGGAGGGTGACGACGATATGCGAAGTGTTGATAAGTCTTATGTATTCGCTTCATCCCCCTAACGTCGTACTCGTTCCCCGCGTTTCTGCGCCTCTCATATAACTGCACCTATATGGAGACCATTTTTTTTCTCTTTTTTTTTTTCTCTCTTTCCAGCTACATTCTTTTTCTTTCATCCGTTATACCTATATCGAGATACCGTGATAAAAGGCGTACCAGTTTTTGACGCAGCTGAAAATTATGCGATTCTTCTGCCCGTTACTTAAATTCGTGTTAGGGTGAATCAGCTCGCCAAATGCCTCTATTCCACGTCATCCACTGTTTCCGAAATTCGAGACGCGAGATATGCCACTCCGAGTGTGTCTGGACCTCTTCAAACGTAGCTAACTTTTTTTTCTTCTGCTCATTATTATGCGTCGCTGAATTTAAAGCTAGGATCTTATCTCGATGACACCTAAAACTGCAGCGCGCGAATGACGTCCTCTTTTCATACGTATATGTGCAGCGAAATAAAAGTACAACGATCAAAACCTGAACTGATATATATTGATCTTTATATAAAACATAATTATATACCCACACAGTTATGTTATGTGCGTCATAATGGTTCCATCGGGTTTAGCTATTGGCCACGATCGTACCGGATTGGCCATGACCTGCTCCAAGATTTACTTTTCCTTTGTATCCTGTATACGAATTGTATGCCCACATAGGATATATCAGATATAATATGGCTACACATCGCGTCATATATCATTATACGATAGATATAAATTAATCCCTCGAACTAAGGATCCGCTTTGAATGGAAAAAAAAGAAATAATTGCGAATGTGCGGCGTTCCTTAATCAAACGCAATAAGTAGAAGAAAACGACGCTGAATTTATGCGTACGGATTTTCCTCGTACATCTATAAAACGAAACTCGACTCGAATTTTTGTAAACAAGGATATTCGAAATTCTCGATTGTCTGGAGAGAAATTTTTCTATGCATTTTTTTTTATTTTGTTCCACTTCGTCAATTGCCTGGTATAATTTATCGGACGTTACATTGCGATCATTCTGATTTTACGCAGGGTCAGTATGGCTTGGGGATCATGATAATAGAAGGGAAGCACGCGGAGGTTGGCCAAGGAATATTCGTGTCCGATATCCAGGAAGGAAGTGCCGCGGAACAGGTATAAATTATTCCGTCAATTCAATACTCATTGATCGAACGTACCGCCGCGGTAATTACGC
Organism: Athalia rosae; assembly: GCF_917208135.1. NCBI lineage: Eukaryota > Metazoa > Arthropoda > Insecta > Hymenoptera > Athaliidae > Athalia > Athalia rosae. Next base: position 7,209,667 of record NC_064028.1, read on the forward strand.
CGATATCACAATATATCTTTCATTATCTCCGCAGGCCGGACTTCAAGTCGGTGACATGATCCTTGCGGTCAATCTGGACTGCTTACTCGGGTCGAGCTACGACGAGGTGAGTTTTCAATCGGATTCACTTTGTCAGGTTTCATTCATTCCGAAATCGGTATTCACGAATAAATTGGTGAAAAAAAATTCGTCCGTCAAATTCTCAGGCGACCGGATTGTTGAAAAAAACGGAAGGCGTTGTGACGCTGACGGTCTGCAATCCGAACCAGAGTAAGGTAGCGAAAGAAGAAGAGGACAGAGCCAAGGGTATAGATCCAGCCGCAAACGGAGATCCATCCAAACGTAAGTGCATCGGAATTTTATCGAAAAATTTAAACGTGCGAAAAAGCAGCGTATTATAAATTCATCTTCGTCCGAATCTACTGAATTTCAGAATCGTTGACCGTGTCAAATATATTTGTCGCTTAAAAGATACTTTTTTCGTTAATGGACGAACCTGTTTTTTAGCTTGTTACCCTTCAACCGCGGGCGATATTATGACACGCGGGATAATCATTGTCAACGATCATGATTCATGACGCGCGCGTTGTTAAGAGCATATGACGAAGTCGTGTAGGAGGCGGTGCGGATATTAATTAGAGAGAGCCGAATGAAAGAATAGAAGATGAGAAAAAAGGAAAAAAGAAGTGAAAAGTTTAATAAAGGGAATCAGATAATATACTTGAACTTCAATTTTATTGAACGTATGTGAAAAACTATTTTCACGCGTAGAACGACCATGGGAGTGGTTCGTTTTATAATAATTACGAATACAAATTACTTTCAATTTCACCTATTTTTCCACTCAGCTAAAGAACCTGAGAAACCGAAAGAACCCGAACCACCGAAGGATCCGAAGGACTGCGAAATATCCGTGGGAAGAGAAACAACAATCGAATTCCCTAAGGATAAGGATAAGGGGATTGGCCTCAGTATAGCTGGGGGCACAGGCACACCTCTGGTACGAAAGAAAGAAACAACAATTTTAGAGAATAAAAAGCAAAAGAAAAAACAACAAGAAGAAATACCGCAATCTTCTTTGCCACCTCAATTTATTCATTGGTTCAATTTCAGTTCGATATAATTCACAAGGCACAAAGACGAACGCACAAAATTAGATTTGCGAGTTTATCAAAATGGCAGTCCTTGACTCGGATAAATTATCGGTGCTATTATTGTTGTTATGTATTGTTATACCGGGTAATAACTGACGAATTTTATTTCCAGGGCGGTATCGTGATCATTGAGGTATTCCCCGAAGGCGCCGCAGCTAAAGATGGCCGATTAAAACCCGGAGATCAGATTATAGAGATGTGTCACGAGAGTTTCAAGGCGATAGAACACGCAAAGGCTCACGAAGCGATTCTCAAAGCCAGCAGCACGGTCGGTACAATAATTTATTAATCATCTATCTTAACATTGGCGACCGATTTATAGCCGCACGATCAGATTGAAATAGATATCTCACACTATCTGATTACGACAGATACACATGATCGTATTGAGGGAAGAGAAACCTCCAGACGAATTCGATGTCGAACTTCCGAAAAAGTCAGGTAAAGGAGTCGGACTATGTCTGACAGGATTTAAGAGCGGAAAAGGGGCCTACGTATCGGACATGGTGAGGATTGAAAATTCGAACAAAATTCAGAAACTATTTGAGGAAAATTCATTTTACCTCACCGTATACCTATCTAACGTATTCGTTGTACTTTTTTTCGCTGGACAATCAGTTGGCCGGAGGAAGTGCTCTCGAGTCTGGTAAAATTATGAAAGGTGATCGAGTGGTCGCCGTCGGTGGTCAGGACGTCCGGGAAGCTCCTGTCGAAGACATTGCTCTTCATGTGAAAGTATCTAACCCGGTGCAGCTCAAGCTGGCCAGGTACACGGCCGTCAAGCAATGACAGGTGGGTATTTTTAATTCAATGATGTTTAGTTTATGTTGTAAATTGAATATTATACATTTTTCAAATTTCGTTGTATTTCAGGGTTCTGCTGGCGGAACCCAGAGTCAGTATCTCACCCCGAGAATCGCATCTTGTCGTTATAGGGGATCCTAGTGTGATATACAACTAGTTAATAATATATATAATTTATAAATTATTAAAAATGAACCATAAAAAGTGAAAAAAAAAACAAAAATCAACTTAATCGATTTGTAATATAGTAATAGAATATTATGTATTATACATAATTGTTATATTTTTACTCGCCCAATAATTTTTTGTCTGTCGAAAAAAAAAAATTGTAGTGACGATTATGTATTATATATACAATAGCAATAATCGTCGATAATGCCAAATGGGAGAAACAAAAATTTCTTAAACCAAAAAGAAATGATTTCACCCGACTTACGGTGCAGAGAGTTGAAAATTTCGATCAGATTTTTTTTCTCTTTCTCAAACATGAAAAGAAGAAAGAAAATACGAGTATCATTCCTTGACTTGGATTTCGTAAAATTACTAATCCGAACCGAAATCTAATCTTTATTTTCGCAATAGCAAAGGGGAGTAAATTCTCTAGAACCATATTGCCAGATGATAATTAATTAATTGATTAAATAATCGATTAACCGACGATGTTTATCTAGTTGTAGCGATAACTGTATAACGTAATGTGTAATGTACGTGTTTTCATACTGTTGAGGTTGTAAAAGCGTTGATATATATTCTCTAGTTGAAACCGGTATTTAAAATACCTTGTTAACGTAGTTAAATTTACAATCTATTGAATATAAATTATTCTAGTCTGTAGGCTAGGTTTTCAGAAAATGTCGTATATTATATACCATACTATATACTTATATATGTATATAGTAAAACAAAGAAATTAAATTTGATATAACACGTTAGAAGAGGAAAAACTGCAAGTCATCTAAAGTATTTTTAAGGAATAATTACTATTCTTGAAAAACAAAAAATAGTAATAATCAAGAAGAAAAGAATTTTTATTAATAATAAAATTTAACAAAAATAAATTACAAAAGAATAAAGTCTTAGCTATATATCTATAAAATTATAACAAATCTAACATAAATATGTATATAGCCAACTGTTTACAATGCATTTTATTATTTATAGATCACAGCGCAAGATGTGTAGTTGCGACCGTTGAAAACAAGAAAAACTAAGAATAATATTAAATAAAATGTACACGTAAATCTATACATTCATAAATGTAATATAATATTCCCATTATTATGCATAATAGTCTAATGAAAATACATCTGTAAATCTCTAACGAGTTTGCGAAGGAGAAAGAAAAAAAAATTCATAACGTATCTAGTCATATTATACATATATCGAATTATGCAATTTTAGTGCTACGCGAAATAATCCGAGGGAATAACGTGTAATTAAACAAATTACCAGCGTATTGATTTTAATAAATCATTAATGATGAAAAAAAGTCTTGTAGTATATCGATGAAAAATAATACATTTAAAATAGACAACGCTGAAAAAGACCGAAAATGCGTGACTATCGCTCTATTATACCCTATGAATAATAATAATTAATAAAATAGTTAGGATGAAAAAAAAATATTTTCGCACTGAAGCGAGTATTTTAAAGAAAATAAATAGCGACGGCTTATTTCTCTACCCTAATAACTAATGAATATGAATTATTTACTGAAATACGCGCACGTAGTACAACTATATGGAATCCATAGTTCCGTACGTAGCCAGTTCGAACGTCTGCTTGCCTAATATTTTTTTTCCATAATGCAATTGAAGCTGCAAGATTCATCTCGTTAATTTTTGTTGTTCTTTTTGGATGTTCATTTGAGTTTGAGTTCTATTAGTTTCAAAAATTTCGTTGGCTTATTGCAAATTATTTGATCGATGTATAATTTCGATAACTAATGGGGAGAGAACTTTGCAATCCAAGGTGAAATCCTTGGACGTAAAACAAGAAAGGTAAAATGGAAAGTCGTAAACGTATTTTTATTTTTCATTTTTTTTGTGTATTTTGAATGTAAGTTATGAGAATAGCTGGTGGTGAATCGATCACAAGTAAAAACAACAGAATTATAATGTGATATGAGATTATAAAAGATGGGTAGGAGATAAACCTAATAAAATTATAGATTATTATGAATAATGAAAATTGGAACGAGACGATGAAAGATATTGAATATCAGAAGTTGACGATAGTCTGACCACGCTAAATTGCAATTTTATCCGATACGTCCATTCTTTCGAAGAACAGTATGTATGTACATAACGTAATAACTGTATTTGTAGTTAATTGTAATAGGTTCTCATAATTAATTGCCGATTATTTAATTAGCAAAATATTAATACGCGTATAAATGGCCGTACGTTATATGTATGTATAGACGAATTATCGCCTATCTTATACGTGTATTATTGATTATGTTGTTAAGTACAGCGAATGAATGCAGAAATTATCACAAAATCGTATGACTGAAATTAGTGAAATTAAATTCAGATTATGATATGTAGTATATGCGTTGTATAGAATGTGAATGATCCCGTGCACCGAACGTCGTATGAAGCCAGTTACAGACGATTAGGATATTAATTATAATATTCAAATATATATAGTCATTAAAATGTTAAGAATCTTTAGATAGATAATACATATTCCGCACTTTAGCCTTATCCAAATTATATGATACATATACAAAATACATAAATATATATTATGTAGTTAAGCTCGGTTTATATTATGAGTATTATATAATTCGTGAGGAATTAAAATATTTTCATGTTTTCACAGCTGGAGAAAAATTTTTGTCCGCTTTCAATTGTGGTACTATGAATATCGATCGGCTAAATTTGCCTGGGCAATGACCACACGGTTAATATTAAAATGAAATGGATGGACGAAAAGATCATCGGGTTATTATTAATAGTGATGACAAAAATGACATTGTTAATGATAATTAATGAATAAAAGATTATATTAACGGTGATATGAAAAAACTTACAATTACCTGAAGGATCTAATCTCTTTTTTTTATTTTAAAACGTTGAATTGCCGATAAATCGATCGTTCAAGAAAGCTGTGGTTGAGTTGGTTCATGATTCTTATCTTCCTTGCTCTTGTGTTTCAGAAAAGCAATGGACGGCCTACAAATCAACTTCACCTTGAATCAGAGACACAAAACTTGTCGGTGCACCACAAATTTGTTTTTCACATTTGTTAACTATTCGAAATACCTGGACCTATGAGTTTAGTACCTATTAGAATAATCCGAGTGATGATCGAGTATTACTTGCGATACAAAATGATGTGAATTATTGTAACACATGAATTATAAAAGAGAATTTCGAAATGAAAATAAATCCATAGTATGCATAACGATTTGTCAATATTCATTTCGCATGGTATATCATTGTAGACATAAGCATGTATATCCTATCCTACTTCCTTGCTCTATGATCGACAGATTACCTAGTTGCTTGAAGGTCTAACAATAAGCATATGCCTGCTTGAATTCAATTATTCAATCATGCTTTGACGCAAACCGGAAGTGATAAGGTAGAGCTCTAGAATACCGGCCCTGAAAATGCAAAGTTTCTCCAAAAGTGGAGATTTGTATCAGGAGAACAGGAAACCCGAGAAGGTGTTCCGAGACCCCATGTGCCTCATCACGTGCATGCATTGAATCAATTGTATTCATTCCTAATATGATAGAGAGAACGACTGATTTTATGCAGGACTAATTATATGCTTGACTGTATATTCATTTATTCGATAAATCGTCGATACAAAAGAAACAGAATAATTTTCAGCCTAAAAAGAGTAGTCCTCAAGTTTAGAATTTAGCCCAAAAATTTTTCTAGGTATCAGGAGAACAGGAAACCCGAGGAGGTAATCCGAAACTTGGTGCCTCATCAGGTGCATGCGTTCCATCCTGTTTATTTCCTCCTAGTATTTTAAAAAAAACAACTGATGCTTCGCAGGACTAACTGCATGCCTGCCTGTGCATGCAATCGTTCAATCATGCCCTCGCACAAGCCGGAAGTGATAAGGTAGAGCTCTAGAATACCGGCCCTGAAAATGCAAAGTTTCTCCAAAAGTGGAGATTTGTATCAGGAGAACAGGAAACCCGAGGAGGTGTTCCGAGACCCCATGTGCCTCATCATGTGCATGCATTGAATCAATTGTATTCATTCCTAATATGATAGAGAGAACGACTGATTTTATGCAGGACTAATTATATGCTTGACTGTATATTCATTTATTCAATAAATCGTCGATACAAAAGAAACAGAATAATTTTCAGCCTAAAAAGAGTAGTCCTCAAGTTTAGAATTTAGCCCAAAAATTTTTCTAGGTATCAGGAGAACAGGAAACCCGAGGAGGTATTCCGAAACTTGGTGCCTCATCAGGTGCATGCGTTCCATCCTGTTTATTTCCTCCTAGTATTTTAAAAAGAGCAACTGATGCTTCGCAGGACTAACTGCATGCCTGCCTGTGCATGCAATCGTTCAATCATGCCCTCGCACAAGCCGGAAGTGATAAGGTAGAGCTCTAGAATACCGGCCCTGAAAATGCAAAGTTTCTCCAAAAGTGGAGATTTGTATCAGGAGAACAGGAAACCCGAGGAGGTGTTCCGAGACCCCATGTGCCTCATCATGTGCATGCATTGAATCAATTGTATTCATTCCTAATATGATAGAGAGAACGACTGATTTTATGCAGGACTAATTATATGCTTGACTGTATATTCATTTATTCAATAAATCGTCGATACAAAAGAAACAGAATAATTTTCAGCCTAAAAAGAGTAGTCCTCAAGTTTAGAATTTAGCCCAAAAATTTTTCTAGGTATCAGGAGAACAGGAAACCCGAGGAGGTATTCCGAAACTTGGTGCCTCATCAGGTGCATGCGTTCCATCCTGTTTATTTCCTCCTAGTATTTTAAAAAGAGCAACTGATGCTTCGCAGGACTAACTGCATGCCTGCCTGTGCATGCAATCGTTCAATCATGCCCTCGCACAAGCCGGAAGTGATAAGGTAGAGCTCTAGAATACCGGCCCTGAAAATGCAAAGTTTCTCCAAAAGTGGAGATTTGTATCAGGAGAACAGGAAACCCGAGGAGGTGTTCCGAGACCCCATGTGCCTCATCATGTGCATGCATTGAATCAATTGTATTCATTCCTAATATGATAGAGAGAACGACTGATTTTATGCAGGACTAATTATATGCTTGACTGTATATTCATTTATTCAATAAATCGTCGATACAAAAGAAACAGAATAATTTTCAGCCTAAAAAGAGTAGTCCTCAAGTTTAGAATTTAGCCCAAAAATTTTTCTAGGTATCAGGAGAACAGGAAACCCGAGGAGGTATTCCGAAACTTGGTGCCTCATCAGGTGCATGCGTTCCATCCTGTTTATTTCCTCCTAGTATTTTAAAAAGAGCAACTGATGCTTCGCAGGACTAACTGCATGCCTGCCTGTGCATGCAATCGTTCAATCATGCCCTCGCACAAGCCGGAAGTGATAAGGTAGAACTCTAGAATACCGGCCCTGAAAATGCAAAGTTTCTCCAAAAGTGGAGATTTGTATCAGGAGAACAGGAAACCCGAGGAGGTGTTCCGAGACCCCATGTGCCTCATCATGTGCATGCATTGAATCATTTGTATTCATTCCTAATATGATAGAAAGAACGACTGATTTTATGCAGGACTAATTATATGCTTGACTGTATATTCATTTATTCAATAAATCGTCGATACAAAAGAAACAGAATAATTTTCAGCCTAAAAAGAGTAGTCCTCAAGTTTAGAATTCAGCCCAAAAATTTTTCTAGGTATCAGGAGAACAGGAAACCCGAGGAGGTATTCCGAAACTTGGTGCCTCATCAGGTGCATGCGTTCCATCCTGTTTATTTCTTCCTAGTATTTTAAAAAGAGCAACTGATGCTTCGCAGGATTAACTGCATGCCTGCCTGTGCATGCAATCGTTCAATCATGCTCTCGCACAAGCCGGAAGTGATAAGGTAGAGCTCTAGAATACCGGCCCTGAAAATGCAAAGTTTCTCCAAAAGTGGAGATTTGTATCAGGAGAACAGGAAACCCGAGGAGGTGTTCCGAGACCCCATGTGCCTCATCATGTGCATGCATTGAATCATTTGTATTCATTCCTAATATGATAGAGAGAACGACTGATTTTATGCAGGACTTATTATATGCTTGACTGTATATTCATTTATTCAATAAATCGTCGATACAAAAGAAACAGAATAATTTTCAGCCTAAAAAGAGTAGTCCTCAAGTTTAGAATTTAGCCCGAAAATTTTTCTAGGTTTCAGGAGAACAGGAAACCTGAGGAGATGTCCTGAAACTTGGTGCCTCATCAGGTGCATGTGTTCCATCCTGTATATTTCTTCCTAGTATTATAAAGAGAGCAACTGATGCTTCGCAGGATTAACTGCATGCCTGCCTGTGCATGCAATCGTTCAATCATGCTCTCGCACAAGCCGGAAGTGATAAGGTAGAGCTCTAGAATACCGGCCCTGAAAATGCAAAGTTTCTCCAAAAGTGGAGATTTGTATCAGGAGAACAGGAAACCCGAGGAGGTGTTCCGAGACCCCATGTGCCTCATCATGTGCATGCATTGAATCATTTGTATTCATTCCTAATATGATAGAGAGAACGACTGATTTTATGCAGGACTTATTATATGCTTGACTGTATATTCATTTATTCAATAAATCGTCGATACAAAAGAAACAGAATAATTTTCAGCCTAAAAAGAGTAGTCCTCAAGTTTAGAATTTAGCCCGAAAATTTTTCTAGGTTTCAGGAGAACAGGAAACCTGAGGAGATGTCCTGAAACTTGGTGCCTCATCAGGTGCATGTGTTCCATCCTGTATATTTCTTCCTAGTATTATAAAGAGAGCAACTGATGCCTCGCAGGACTAACTGCATGCCTGCCTGTGCATGCAATCGTTCAATCATGCCCTCGCACAAGCCGGAAGTGATAAGGTAGAGCTCTAGAATACCGGCCCTGAAAATGCAAAGTCTCTCCAAAAGTGGAAATTTGTATCAGGGACACAGGAAACCCGAGGAGGTGGTCCGAAGCCCCATATGCCTCATCACGTGCATGCATTCGATCCTTCGTATTCAATAGTACATCTTTGTCGTACGATCAAGACATGATCTGGTTGCGTGCATGCTTTATCATCTGCATGCATGCGTTTTGCAACCGGAAGTGATAATGCAGAGAATAATAATAACTCAACAATCATAAGCAGTGATGAAGGATGTATCGGCACTAGTGAATATTTATTATGAAATCAACCGTTAAAAGTACAAATTCCAATATTATAATAGACATGATGTAGATTCATATTTACACATAAGTTTGGTATCGTGTCTACCGCTTTAAAATATCATGGAAAACACCCTCATTCCAAACGACATTACATCAATAATTTGATTGTTCTTAGAAAAATACAAGATGTGTTAATATTTGCATATTCATATCACTCCTTATCCATAAGTTCACCAGGAACACATGGTTCTTGGATATTTGCAAATGCTTCGAGGTTGTTAGAATTTTGGGGCCAAGCTGCAGCTTCGTAGGCTCTCAACTTATCCCATGGAAAACAAAAACTGGGACAGAAATGAAAATACATGAGTAAACTGAATTTCAGCTCTGGAAAAATTGAGAGATCTTGATGAGTTTCGACACAACATCGGTGGATTCTCGTTTATACGAAGGTCAATTCACCTGAGTATACGAATCTGCCCCGCTAAGCGTTCGGGGATTTTATCAGGGAAATCACCGAATCCTTACGCATGTTCAAAAGCTAATGAGGCATTTATTTTTGAATTCAGAGAAACGGCCGCATGGGTATAATACCATATCTTACAGTAGAGACGTTGAGAAACTCAAATCTGGGAAACTCAGATAATTTTTTGTACCGCTAGCTTTCCGTGAATCTATTGACCGTCATCACCGTCAGTGATTGTCAAATAAAACAATCATATCACGTTGATATAATGTAATTCATTTTACGGTACCGTTAAAAATGTCATAGTGATCCACGTGGTATTTCTCGCTACTCCTATAAACTACCCGTTACCACCGCACACATGAATTCGAAAAAAAATTAATAGACAGTATCAAGTCAATGGCGTCATCGCAATTTTATAAAGCGTGTCATGTCCCCTCCACTAGTTTTTGTGGTTTTGCAGCTATGAACGCTTTCAATATCACTTCGACTGACCAACAGCTAGCTAGTGTCTTTCAATCGTTAACGTTAATACGCGTGTAAAAGACAAAGCAAATGATGGAAATCAAGGAAATTTTTAGCTTTGTATCAATTTTGTGCATTGTGACACAGATTTCCGCAGGTGAGTGGATTTTTTATGCATTTCAATAAGTATGAAGTTATATGAAGGCACGTCTTAACGAATATTCGCTTTTTATAGATGAGACGACTAGCCAGTGTCCAAATATCATCAGTAGAAATCAATGGGGAGCGAGGCAAGCGGTGAGCGTTAATTATCTTATAGTACCAATACCGTACGTGGTCATCCACCATACAGCAGGTAGAAGTTGTACCCAGTTCAGTGAATGCGCTCAGGCTGTTGCTGATATTCAAGCTCAACACATGTCCGGGAATGGTTGGCATGACATAGGATATACGTGAGAACCTCATCATTTAATTGCCAATAGTAGTTTTGATCCCAAGTGGAAATCAGCACCCCGAAATAAGAAATTGTTCTTGATTAACAAAATAAATTCAGTGTTGAATGCAGGTGGATATTTTTCGAGTTTCGGTCAAGTTCTTTCTATTTTTTGGTTTCAAGAAATTCTGAGACTTGTTTATTCTAAGCGACCGAAATTGTCGTCGGTGAAAAACCGTCCAATATCTTTGACACCTGTTTCTGTTTTCTTTTACTGTCAATAGAATAAAAATTCTTCTTACCTGTTTCACAAACCGGTTTGTTGGATGCAACGATTCGTCATGTGCTCTTCGGGAAGTCCACCCATTGAATGTCAATTTATTTTAGGTTTCTGATAGGAGGAGATGGTAATGTTTACGAGGGTAGTGGCTGGACGCGTGAAGGAGCCCATACGCTCGGTTACAACAAAAAATCTGTTGGGATTGCGTTTATGGGTTCTTATCAAGGTAATCTAATCAAATAATCAGGAGAAACCACAATTTCTAAGTTTCGATGAAGTTCATGGATTCAACGCCTATTATTACCGTAAACTGCGTAGACTTGATCACAGACATCTGCTAATGTGGGCAGAGCTTTGAACTATGTGACCCTTGAGAGATATCTTTGTGAGAAAAATATTTATACATTTCAGATAATAACGCGAGTCAAAGTATGATGGATGCAGCTCATAAGTTAATTGCTTGTGGAAAAGAAAAAGGAGTTCTAAGATCAAGCGTTCGTGTAATCGGCGCGCGACAAGCCGGCGCAACAATAAGTCCGGGTTTGGCATTGTATAATCAAATTCAATCCTGGCCCGAATGGGTCTCTGTACCTTAAAAATTTTTCCAACGAGTGAGTGGAATCGAAATATTTTTCAGCGGTCGAGTGACCGACAATATTTCTTCATCGTAATTCTGTGTTATGATGTATGTACGTGATATTGTAACAAGGATGAAATAAATGCAAAATAATCAAAGAACATTATTTAAATATATTTATTGTTCAATTCGTACGTACGTGTTATTATATATGTATATACTGCACAAAACATATGTTGATAGTAACATTGTCATTACGGTGCAAATTACGACAATAATATAATTATGCACGTATATAAACGTAAGAGTACAAACTGCACGAATATAGGTATAGTAGGAACGTTTTAACTAAAACATAATTTTATCAAGTTAAGGCGAGGGGGATTGCGCTGAACATTAACGAACTGTCTCAGCGGTTTAATTTGTACTGTGTTATTTTACAGCCAAAACTTACCACCCTCCGAGTCCTTCTCAAAACCTTCGCTCACACCTTGAATGAAAATTTAGCGACGAAAAAGCTGAATAAACAGACACTCGCGTCTTGGCATGAGTAAAAAATACGAATTAATCAATCAAACTAGGCATCGATAGCAAAAAAATAAATAACTTAAATCAACTTCTTATATCCTTCGGCTGATATTTGCTAAAGACAGAGAATTATAATTAACGAATCTGATGTTCATTGTACATGTTAAATTTATTTGGTACGAAGCTCGAAAGCTATCGACCGAAATTTCATCTACCAATAAAGTGATTCAACTATCATAAATTATATTACACCGTTATTGTATGATAGATAGTATGCAGATCCGTCACCACGATTTTTCGACCTACATGAATTTATTGCAGCGGAATAAAAATCGGTTAGGCCTTCCCTGCGTTAGCGTCATACATCAGCATCGTCGAATTCTTAATTAATCTATAAATATCTACTAATCTTTCTATTTACAGTAACACCAGTTTATCAATTGTCTCACCATAATTCCCATGATTAATTACTGTTCACTTATAGGCCCTTCGTTAAAGGAAAATTAACAAAAGGATGCGAACAAAGCTAAGCAGCAGCTCACGGCACAGGACAGCAACAAGGAATTTCTCATTTACATATATGTTATATATACATGATTCTTTTTTTTTCTTCAACTTAACGTTTATTCATTTGTACGTCTATATACAAGGCGGCATCGAGGTAAACACACTTTTTTAATCACAAGTCTGTCCTTAAGTAAAAATTTTTGATGAAACAAGCGGGTGGTCATTGAGCCCACTATATCACGTGGATGAATTAATCAAATAAATATCATTCCTTTCGCTGAAATACGAAAAACGCCACCATAATTGATTGAATTCCCATCACTTTATTGAATGCTGAATGCACAATCTTCAGATCCAAAGACTGACAACAGCAAATTTCATGATCATCGTTGATTAAAAAGTTAACGTGAAATAACAACTGCAAAATAATTTACCGACGCATAACGAAGACAAATATAATTAAATAAAATAGAAAACAAAGAAGAGTGCGTGGCTATATAATTAAAAATACGTTAGCACCAGGTTCAAATGACTCATTTAAAGAATTTGTGCTCAAATAACAATCTCGGGGCCCATTCTACTACGAATTTTCTAGCTTCCCATTGACTTCACCCGCGGGATAAGCGGATAATAACAACTAACTAACGTCTCATTCTCTCTCATTTTCTTTACCTCCGTGCATCGCACCTGCACATCTATATACACACGATACAATAACTTTCTTCCTACTGTACTGTACAATTACATTATTATATTCGGGCACGTTTTGCATATCGTATTGCTGCTGTTTCTGTGCATGGCTCACCTTCCCACGGCATATTACTTTTACTGAAGCCCACAACACAGAACAATTATGAGGAAGAAACAAATCACCAATTCTTAATGAATATTGAATACAACAAACATACGAGCAGTAATCGTTTAGGAAAAAGAAGAGCTACCTGCCTTCGATAAAAGATTAGTCGCTCATGAGTAGAAGTATGAGAATAAGGGAAATTTCTTTCTACCTCATAACTGCGAGTCTGATTTCTTCCTTTCTCCTACCCTTGATCATCGGTATTGACAATCGTATCTGTAGCTAGGTGAAGCCCGAAGACTACATTGCTCGGTAAATATGGTTGCAGTAATTCACTTAGCATAATATTTTTGAGCTTGATCAGCTTCTCTATTTATGGATAACAGTTATTAATCGATGAATTATTTAAACGTCTACGTAAGAGGTTTGAGTTATCCTATTGTTACGATAACTTTGACTCTACGGCTAACGTTAGCGAGCGTCACTATGACAACCGATGTAGTAACACTAATCAGTATACACACACCTGAGTATGTATATCAAATTATATGTATCTAGAAAGCAATCAGGTATACAGGTAACTATTAATTATTTATACTGCTCAGTATGTACATTAGGAATTCTCAACTGTAAAAGCAAGTTTTCTAATATAAAATCACGGTTGAGTGTATTTACTGATTTCATCTAATAAATTAATATGATTTGATGTACCTTATGGGTTTGGTGTATATTTGAAACTCGCATTTTGGTAGCACAGATTGACTATGGATAGAGAAGTGACGGAGTTTGAAAAATATCATATCGCCAATAAAATTTCTTGATCACTTACCTCGAAATTCACACCTTGCCATGTAACGGAGGGAAAAAATCATCTCTATACGTAGTCTCTCCGTACTAATTGCTTCCGATAGTTGTAGTAAAAATTTGAACTCTGCATAAAAACTGCTACGTTGCCATTAGTTCAGCATCACTAACGTGCTTACAGAAGTCCTCCCTTTCTTCCGAAAAGGAGTGAGCTTATAGTACCTAATGCTGACTGTGGTGCGGATTCTTTAACGTTTGGAGCTGCAGATGTTGCCTTCACCTTGCCAAGGTCAGGACGGGTTGCCCCCGCGCCAGAACGTCGTTGACGACTTGATAATTGGCCGAGTCTGACATTCAAACCACCGGATCCTGGGCGAACGGGAACACCAAGCTCAGCTTCCTTTTCTCTTGATTTGCCAGGGGGTAAAGGAGGCTTTCTGATAAGGGGATCGCTGTCCACTGAACAGGAAGACGAAGCAGATGAAAGCTTTTCTTGGCTAATACTAGAAGACATGGAAGTCTTGAGCGATGTTAACTGAGCCATCGGACTATCCATAGAACGTCGGGTGTAAATAGCTCCTTGAAGTGCCAGTGGTGAAATTGTAGAGCTCGCCGTAGTCGCCATTATTGTATCTATCCCTATGCGCTCAAGTTTTTCAACCAGTCTAATTCCGGTCAAAGCTTTTTTATCTGAACGACTAAGCGTGGGCTTCGTTCGTTTCGGCTTGCGTACCTGGATTTGTTCTTCTGCACCAAAAGTGCGTTTCAAGAGTTCAGCTCCAGTGCTAAAGAGTCTAAAAGGACTGCTGTAAGGCGGTGGAGAATTTGACCTGGAAGGCGGTGGAGTGCCATCGGGACTATTGCAGGGGGTAGCGGTTGGCGTGAAGTTACGTTCGCCACTAGGTGTCGATACACAGGATGGCGTCACAGCCTTGATGCCTCTCTCATTGAGCATCTTCGCGAGACCCAAGGTCGTTGAGAAAGTCGAAGTCGAATTGCGTCGACTCATAGTTCTCGGTGTATTCATACCAGAGTTCAGAGCGCTGCTGGGTGCTGTGGCTATTCGACTTCCTACAACGCTGGTTGTTACGCTTGTGTGATCGTCGGGATGCATAACCGTACTATTTGTAAATGTATAGACGGATCCTGTGTCTTGGAACAGTTTCCCAGGATTGGCATACTCTTCGTCCTCTTCAAGATCAGCTAAAGTGAATGTTTCGAGCCCAAGATCTTCCAAGGCTCTACCTCCACGCGTCTTTACTCCGGGTCTTTCATCGAGTAAACCACCGAGAGTCGGTGTAGCAAGCTGAGACCAGTGGTGGAGCGTTTGTGAGCCTTCGAGTGGCTTTACAATTTGCAATTTTTCCGGTAGCCTCCATCCGTTTCCACTGTTGCCGCTAAACCCGCTCAAATTACCGCTGCTACCTGTCGACATAATACTGTCAGGTGTTCGACAACCAAATGGCAAAAACGAAGGCGGTGACTGAATTCCAGCATCGTAATCGTAGTTGTAGCCGGCTCCTGTGCTCAAGCATGCTCTTCTCGCTGTTACTTCCGCTGGGGTTAAACGACGTAGAGCAGCTTCGAGATCCGCAGCTCCTGGCGCACCTGGCACTCCGGTTTGTTGTGGGCCCCTACCGAAAATGACAATAGTTATAACACAGTCTTTTCTGTTTTATAAGGACATTGAAACCCCGTTTTACATTGATAAAGAAACTCACGGATAATCCTCGGAATCAGTCAACAGGGAGCCTTCGCTATCGCTGTGACCAGTAGAGTCCAAACTAGGAAATCCTGATGATGCGATTGGACGTAATGCACCGCAGCTCATACGAGGACCTGATGATCCACTAGACAAAGTTGAAGTGGTCATAGATCCGAGGCGTGGGAATTGATTAGCATCTACACTGCCGGCATACGACGCTCGGGAAGCAGTTCTCACAGTTTCGAATACCTTCTTGAAAGCTGGCCTGAAAATAAATTAGAGTTAAGGTAAATTAGTTCAAAATTCGAACGAGTATAAGGACAAATTGGCAAGATTCGAATCACTCCTAGCAACTCACATTCTATCGCTAATGATCCCGGAATCAAGACTTGCTTCAGAATACAATGAAGACTCGAGCTCTGAAGCTATAGAGTCCGGCTGCGGGGCAGCACCAAGTGAAGGGAAAAGTGATCCGCCACGAACAATGGGCATCCCTTTCTTCCTCTGTTTACGCAACTGATCCTGTGTTTCAGCTAGCAGAGTCACCACCTGTAACAATAATTAAAAACAACGAGTCAGTGAAACGAAATTTTATTCAAGATTATTCGTTACCGGAAACGACAAGCCAAATTCTGGTATATAAAGATTCTGTTATGTAAAGGTCCTGTACCTCTGTGTACCGATCCTTGAATTCAGCAAGTTCATTGGCAAGGATATTTTGATTATCCTTGGTAATGACTAGCGTGGCACCAACTTCGTCATGTTCAGCCAATAACCGAGCAAGTCTGAGCTCAGTCTCAGCCAGTTTATTCGTGAGACTGACTATCTGCTCGTGCTGAAGCCTGTTCTCTTCCTTCTGGCGATCCAGTTCATCCGCAATGCCGTCTACCTCCATGTTGGCACTCGCTGAAAAATTGACGATTGTTTATGCGTTCCTATATGTTATGTTCCGCATGGTAAGAGAGGTCTAACAAACTAGAGAAAGCTCTGAACTTGACGAGTAGATTGGAAAAGACAGAATGAAGTTACCTAGTTGCGCGGCGATGTCTTTAACAAGGCGTGCTTCCTGCTCCTCGCAATCATCGGCATCGTGTACCAAGTTATTGAATTCTGTACGCAGTTGTTTATTTTCATCTTCAAGGACGCTGATTCTCCGTTGCATCATATCCAGATTAATCCCTCGCAGGCCCGTTGGAGTGCCACTCTCTGATCCCGAGTCGTCGACATCGTTTGTTAGTATTTGTATCAGCTCAGTTTTCTTTATCAGCTCATGACTCAGTTGGGTAATTTTTTCATTGGCTAATTTCAGCTCTGTTTCCAGCGACGTAACATTACTTTCAAGTTTTTGGTTGTGGGTTAGCAGCTCCTTGCCAATTCGAGCTGTTAACTCCAAGTCTTTCTCTTTCTGAAAAACATGTCAAGAAGAATCTCAAGACCGAGTCCAAGGTGTAAACAAATGAAACTTGACCCAGGAATGGAATTATGCTCACCTCCTCCAGAAGCCTGGTTACTGCTTCTATATCATTATAGGTTTTTGTCATTTGGCTCACCCGGTTACTACATAGAACTGCAACAGACAAACAAATTCACCAGTCAGTAAAATGAAAGGATGACAAAAGTATATTGAATCCGATATCTCCGCAATCACTCCAACGTCTAATTTCTAAGAAAAAGCTGAACTGTTGGCTCGAACATCAATACGACGATAATTTATCATTGAAACAGCGTGCTGCAAAAAGTCACAAAAAATTGCTTATGATTAAAATTATAAAAAGCTTCTTGCACTGGTTTAATACAATTCACATCGCAACAATAAACTTGAACAAAGAGAGAAAAAAATATTCGAAACTACAGCACACGAGAATGTTGTGTATAGTATGTTTCATCACATCGCTAGTCACCGCATTTCATAGGAGAACGAACAACGTTATAACTGCTTTAAATCTACCTGACGAATAATCGGCAGATGATTCTGCAATCGCAGAGTCGACTTTTGCTCCACTTTCACTGGGGCGATTTCGCGTCACAAAAATTTTCAAAGCTTGGTAGAACATTTATCAAAAAATATGCAGTACACTTCCATTATTTACACGGTACCACCAGCCGTTCAAGATTCGTGGCGACTAAGCGGAAAAGGATGGAATACGACTTTCAAAATACACCGTAAATACCAAGCATAAAGAATATCAAATGGTTATTCGTTAATTAACACGCGAGTGAATGACAAAAATTTATAATAGTGTTTTATTGAAATAAAGGATTTATTGTATCGTAACACGGTACACAATAACATGACAAGTGATAGGTATAACGAATTTCGCTGCGCCAGCGAAAAATTCAATTGGATATTTTATCGTGTGTTATAACGACGTGCAAAGAAAAAGCAAAAGCAGCAGCGGCTAGTCGCCAAGGGGATGCTGAATCTGCGGGTCTTGGACAAGGGGAGTAAACTGTGCATGGGTATACACTCGTTATCGACCGGTCGGGGCGTCGCGACGCTGGCGCATTCAACGTCTATAACTGCGAATGCAGCTTCCCACGTGTTACCAGAAAGAGACAGGGATGAGTCAGAGGGGGAGAATCTTAGGAACAAATATCGAGTCATTCTTTGGATTGAAATTGTCTGAAATTCAGTTAAGATTCGAAAAAAAAAGAGACGCTGCATGACGAATCGTATAAACAACATCAACAATTTTTTGACAACTATTCCGGTGCCGATAATTAAATGAAACGTAGTTGTGAGGCCGTGATTCGTACGATCAAAAAAGCGACCCTTGACGACCCCGGGGGGGGGGGGGGGCAAAGAGAACGTACACAAATTTTCACTTTCATTCGTTATATCGGTGGGTAAATTAAACGAAAGTGTGAAGTTATGGATAGAAATTCGTCGATCTCTGTGATCTGACGTCCGTTTGATTGAAATTGGTCCCAATATTATTCAAACATAAAATATCAAATATTGTGAAATCGTTCAATTGTCATCATAGTTTGACAGATTTTGCGACAAAAATCGTGCGTACGTAATATCCGATCGATTCGTTCTATGATTCGAGAATTTGAATAAATAGAAATACATTCTGCTGAGTACCTGTACCGACTAACGCGTTTCACTCACGAATATGTCCAACTCGTGATTAACAATATCCGTTCGAATTGTACAGGTAAGAAATAAGAAAACAAACATAGGTACTACGTGTTCTTTCATGCACATGACACTCCCTACGGGTCAAAGAACTGAAATCGAATACGACTAAAAAGAACTGAGATGAAAAAAAAAAAATCTCTAGAATGTGCGTCTCTCACACTCTCACTGATCAGCGCGCGTTTATATGTAATATTCGAATGATCGAGCCCTATACTTCATCATCTATGTAAATAGAATTAACCGGTTTTCACACATCGTTCATTGATTTTAATTTATAGAACACTAGTTCCGTCCGTAGAGCAATATTTGGTGAGAAATTTATACGCTGCGGTCGATTAGAAAATATGGTGATTATTCTAGCATTCTAAAATCTTTTGCTTTAAAATTAACGATTTGACGATTTTTTATCTTACGATAAATTTCTCGGTTTCATTCGTTTTCACAAGAATAGAAAAAAAGATAATTTCATGTACGGTTCAGACAGGGTGGACAATTATATGCGTGTGCGTGTAAGCGGTGAATCGAATAGTCAAATCTGCAGCCTTTTTCTCGCTATAGCAAGTGCACGTCAAAATATTATTTATATATTGAAGTGAGAAAAATAGAGATTCGGTTGAAAATGAAGCACACATCGCCAATCGTCCGCACAAACTCATTCACGTGTTGATTATTATTAAAGCGACATCAAGCAGTAGCTGGATCACAATATCAATTCGTGTACGCTGACATCATATCCACATACACAATTTCATGTAGGTATCCTTTTTCGGGATAAAAATTTGAAATTTTTCACGTTATTTTTTGTTTCTTTAAATCACCATCAAACTTTGAAGCTCGTCCACGCTGCGTCAGGATTAAATCTATTGCAACTTCAGACTAGTAAATCTGCAATAGTACAAAATAACGATTGGTCAACTTTTAGAAATGACGTGGCGTGGGTTTGCAGCTTCAAATTTGTATATAAATTGAATATTCTTTCTTTGCCTTTTTTGAATAAATTTTTTTTTAGAAAATGCAGATGAAAATACATCTACTGACAAGATTGACAAGTGCAGACGGCTTCGGCGGGTGATGTCAGAAGAAAAAGAGGGGGACCACCGCTGCATCTTTCGCACCCCCAGCATCTGGTGCTCGCCGCAGATCTCGCGGAAAAATGAGGGGCGACCGTGGTAGGTGGTATCGCATCGAGATGATCCTGATGACTGGTGTAGTTTCGTCGTTCGTTTTCGAGTATCGAACTCGTAGAATCGGCACCTTCGACTTCGCCGAGTCGTGGTATATCTTCGTCGTACTCGTAAGGGTCATCGTCCTCGCGGTTATCCTCGTGGATTATCTCCTCGAGGATCTCCCCTTCGTCCCTGGTCTCCGAAGAGTCCAGCGTCGTCTTCTCCACGGGCCGTTCGTCCTCTCCAGGACTCGACCAAACTGAACTGTCGTCATAATAATTGACGTAGCGCAACATTTTTATTTATCTATCTATTTATATATTTATTTATTAAAACTAACGTATACTCAATATATCAAAAGTTAGGATTAATTTTTTTTTTTTTTCAAACCACCCCCCGTTACGATTTTACAAGTTGTTCTATGAAATCACCGATTAACAGACTGACTATGACACGCGTTAATTTATCTCGAATTTCACTCGCGTCGTAAAATAAACGGGTGGTGGAAAGTACAGGGAGGGCTAGGGTCGTTTTTTCCGGATCATACCCGGCGCCCTGAATGTTACGGGGACGAAGAAAAAAGAGTCACTTTGCTCCGCTCCGCGGCAGCCATGCCTCCTATAACGGTGGTCAAATGATAACTGATATTAATTTCTCGCACGTTATGCTTGTAGGTACATATCAGATATATCGATAATCACGATAATCTTATCGTGGTAAGTCGATGCGAATGAATGGCTGAACTTATTATATACACACGCCGAAGGAAACTTGAGTCCTCAAATATGCGGCGCCTAATCTATACGATTCAGTGTTCGTATAGGATTTGGTCATCTAACTTCACCTATGTACGTACGTACGTACACATCCCTGTTTGTTCCCTCGGGGTATTTTTCGAGATTTCGGAATGAACTTTCATTCATAAGGATAACCCCCACACGGGTCTAAGTGAGTTAACGGGTGTTGGCGAAGTGTAAAGTATCAATTCTTGCTTTCTTATCCGCAAAATAGAGATAAGACCGGTTAACATTCCAAGACATACGATAAAAATATTTTTGAACAAGTTAATCCGTGGCAAACATGGTTTGATCGAAGTTTTCAATTTGATTAATGTCATCGTAGATATCTCTATATTATTATAATTTATGACATAAAAAATATATCTGTACCAGAGTCGTATCTACGATTCTCTCCGACGTTCGATTCAAATTGAAGATTATATCTGGGAGTGGGAATTCCTGTGAGTGGTTGCAGAAGACCGAGACTAATTCGAGATTGAGCATCTGCAAATTGCAAGGATTTTAAAACGGTTCGTTCGCGTTGGAATTCAGGAAACGGAATAATATAATGAGAATGACAACCGCATCGAACCATTAGTTTAAATTTCTCCAACGTTATGAACAGGAATAATCCAGAAGAAATTACTTCCACAGTTTCATTCAATAGCAAAATGACGCGTATAATACGGAAAAATTATACGCAGTACAAAGCTGGTACATAAATGTGCGTACAGAGGAAAAACTCAATTCCGAGCTCGTAACAAGATGTTTCTTACGTATACCCAAGGGAGAAAAAAAAAAAGATACAAAGATTTTCCAAACTGCCGCATGTGATTACGAGGACGCGAGTGTAATATCTACAATTTCGGACGAACCGAGATAATATTTATCCATTGTATATCGGGAGTGTAACGCATAAATCACGTGCTAGTACACAAGGCATGTTGTTATAAGTATACATAGATAATTAACTAAGGTAACGGAGGTGAACGTCGGTAATATTATCCCCAGAAAGTCGAGCACTCCAGGTGAATGATGAAGCTACTACATCGTACGCGTGTAATATCGTAGAGCTTTGATATTATCTTGAAAAATATCAGGGTATTTAGTTACAAATGATGGATGATGAGCGCGATAGACTTGCACGCTCGTGGTCCAATTTTCTTTTTCTCTCTCAATTATTTTACCCACGAAGCGTACGAATTCTAAGATCTGCATTACTGCGACGCGGTTACGAAAGCTACGACGGAGTACAATATTGAACCATATGCACGAGAGAAAAATAAAAGAAAAAAAAAAAAAAACTCGACGTTATTGCGAGAAACAACCACGGAGAAAAATTCAAGTATAATGACGCAGCAGCATGCCGCCTATGGAAGCTGAGAAGTAAAATAAAAAGTCCATCCCCGAAGAGCCCTTCTTCTCGCCTCGCTGTTTATTCTCTAGATTTTCTTCAGACAGACTAAAGAGAAGAAAGAGAAAAGAAAAAAGTGAGTCTGGAGAGCTTACACCGCGGTGCACATTGAATGGAGATATAAAAAAATATCAGCATTAGTGGACAAAATTTGAGCACGTTAGGTGTAGCGTGGAAATCGTGACGTAATTATAATTCGCGACAACGTTGATATACGATTGGGTTTACTCGTGCACGCCTATAACCATATCGTGGTCATACGCAAGGTGTATACATTCAAGGTAGATATTGATTTTTCGAAAGGCTAAAGTTGCTAAACGTTGCATAAGCTTTTCTGCAGTACGATGCAGGATGAAAAACTTATTTTCACGTATGATCGAGCAATGACGACGAAGAGCCAGAATTCGAAGCCATTTGGCGGCTCGGTTATTCACCTAAAGAAATTTTGGGGGCAATGCCATATGACATTTTAACTTGAAACGCGTCTTGTGCGTAGTTACTCATTGTAAGTTGTGTCGGTGGAAGGGTTTTAGACGTTGGCCGCTTGTAAGACTTCGTAACATCGTTAGTAATAACTACTTATTGGCTTTGTAGTTCTACCTATGCTGATAAAAACGCTTGTAATGCCACCGAGCGTAAGTTTACGAGTTGTTTTTCGTATTAACAAACACTGGATGGCAAAAAATAACAAACAACAAATTCAATGTATCTCTACAGACACGAAACGTGAACGTTACGTAAAAAAGTAACCCGTTTGAGGCGTGATATCATGTATGAGAATATATTTTACTTCGAAAAAAAGAAAGAAAAAATTCCAAAATATCTAGAGGATGTGAGACCATTTAATCTGATTCAAAATTTAAAGGGAACGGAGATCGCGGGCATTTAAAAATGCGAACAGTTGAACTTCGAAGAACAGAAGCAGACGCCCTTGCCGGCGACCAATCACAGCACGTGCCGCACACTCACCGCTCGTGCATGCATTCTGCGAGGTTACATTACATACATTTGAATTCGGAACACTCAATTTGAACGACGTCATTGATGCGTTCGTACATTCGGTAATTCTATACGACGTGATTCGATCATACGTATTCATTGGGTTATTTTATCTTACGACAAACGATTAACAGAGCGTAAATATGGTTGTAATTGTATATTTACCATTCAACACATTAACTCGCCCGCAGCGAGTTTTGCTTGATGCAGACCGACGATTTTGTATGACAAATAAAGTAGAATGAACGTATCAAACAAAAAAGCGGAAAGGCGTTGCGACAACAAAAAAAACCACGCAAAATACTGATGCTGATTGATCAAGATTTCAAGGACTTATCAGCAGGCGACGCGGTAGCAGTAGAAAATGAATGACTACGATCGGCGTACAAATTCATCGTCCGTTTTCCTCAGCATTGTGTAGTTCCCCGTGGTTGAATGAGCTGAAAATTAATATTTCGAACACTTGTTTCACACTCGTATTTCACAATCGCGTTATTACCGAATGGCATAGGATATCTGAACGTGCGACGTCAACCTTTCCAAATTCATTGAACGCACAACCCAAGAGACTAGCACGTTCCACAAACTACGAAACGAGAAAACTAGTACCCGATACGAAGTCCAGGGAGATCAATCCGCCATGTTTCTCTTTCCCACTACAAAAATCTCCGTGGACGAGGAGGGCGCGCTATGCGCAGGTCGAGGATAAAGATTTGGAGGGGGATTCGAATGTAACGTAAAGACGAAATCAAGAGTAAAGAATATCCCGTACATCAATTACTCGTGATGTTAATTTACATCGTTCACAGCGAATTTCGATCAGGGGACTAAATGATAACACTATGCTATTCGCATCGGGACTCCGTACGTTGATCCCGAGAAAAGCTTCGCGATTCGCGAAGAGAATTCAAAGCTCGGAAGGCACGGTTGTCTGTAATGACGAGTTGAGTCATCGAGTATTTGGCAAAACTTACACTCGAAAATACCCGATGACTTGCGTAACATATTCGTTGCTACCTTGACTGCGATATTCCAGCACTTAGGCGTTCTTTGTCGTTGGAGGAGGAAGAAAGTGAAAAAAATATCGCGAGTCGATCAGGCAAAATGTTTTTCACGAGATGAGATGTTTTTTTTATTAGATGTACATTCGCTTATCGCACAGCAGCTGGAGCAATAGTCAACATGAAATCGAGAAACGCAGCTACCGAGTCTTGTCTGACATTGATAAGAGATTATTAATAGAGATAACGTAGGTGAATTCAAGACCTAGTTCAATTCCGTCGTACTACACACGAGTATTATGATATGCCCGCGTATTTAGAAATCGGATATTTTAATGCATTAACAATTGCTGAAAAAGGAGAATTTTCCAAGAGTACCGCATCGTTGTAAATAATGAAGAATTCTACGGCGTGAAATTGCATAAATATTAAAAAGCATCACAAGACGAGCGAAACGATTAATGCGTCGGCTTTTCACCTGGAGCCAAAGGGCAATTTTATAAGGTCATGGAATCCACTCTCCCTGCAAGATTCTATACAGTCGACGAGACGAGAGAAACTGCAACGTCTCGCGGTACCTGCAACGCCGACTTTCCACTGAATTAAATTTATTCGATGATCGAATCGGTTCAAATTCAACCGCACGAAGACAAATTTCAATTAACTCGAAACGGCGCAATGAAACGCTAGAGATCAATTTCAGAGATCACCGATACATCATACGACTCTAGAAGGTGCTAAAATACAAAATACAATTAGGACTGTCTCATGTTCTCAAACGTCGTTTTTTATCGATCGAATTCTTACAGCAGTAATAAATCCAAATTAATATCTGACACTGTATCCAAAATCTATATTCGTGGTAACGGTTTCACATTTCCTGTGGGACTTGAAAAAAAAATCCGTGTGAAATTGTAACTGAGCATTCCTGGGGTGATAATCTTCTGGGTCATAACGGCAGTTCTTTTTACCAAAGTGAGGCGCCCGTTTCTTTAGCGGGGACGTCGATGACCCTCGGTCTGTCGATCACGCGAGCAGTCCTCTTTCCATATTCAACAATTCCGATAATCCAGGCCTGTCTATGTTCAGTTTTTTCCAAATCCTTGCAATAAGCCGCAGCTTGTTCCCTCGGAAGAACGACCAGAAGTCCGCCGGAGACTTCGGGCATGTATCCTTGAAGAAGAGGCATAACGTTCCCCATGACTTTGCAAGTTCCACTGATCTTAGCTATAACCGGCATGTTATGAATGACGAAACTGACGGAGTTTTTCTGTTTTTTAGCTAGCATCTGCGCGTGTCCCAGGATCCCGTGCGATGAAATATCACAAGCTGCATGCGCGTTATATTTCCGCATGAGAACGGCCGCGACGCGATTGGTTCTGGCCATGGAATCAATCGCTCTGCTGTGAGCTTTTTTCGCGTCATCTTCCGTAATTGTGATGAGCAATCTGTTTCTACGTTCGGGAAGTTCCATCCAGTGAGCGATGTTGACGGCGACCATCGTCCCCAGAGGTTTCGTGAGGACGATGACGTCGCCTACGGTCGATCCGTCGGGAGGTACAAGTTCGCGAGTGGAACATATCGCCGTTGCTGTGCCGCCTATCAAACACCAAGGATTTGTCAAAAGCTGGACATTCCTTACGACGGTCTCCACGGATTTCGCTACGTCTCTGAACCCTCTTATGATTAGCGGTATAACGACGTTACGTTCCGTGTCCACCATACGATTCGAAACGGCAAGGATCATGCGGAACGTCACACAATCCGCTATACCTAGGGCGTAGATACCGCTGAGGACGCTGGCGCATGCGATCTTTCCCATCGAGTAAGGATCGTCTATGACCGGATAGAGAGTGTTGTTAGTTTCTAGGAGGTGAAGACCGAATCCGTCCAGGCGAACCACGGAGGTTTCTTCGCACAGCGGAGCCTCGAGGGCCGACCGTTCGCCATCCCGATCGTCTTGGTTTTCGGTGAACACGGATAACAGAGATTCCAATTCTTCCCGATCCGGCTTTATGCCCCTTCCGCGGATATCGCCGAATTTAGTCAGACGAAATTCCGGATTCAGATTATGGTCTTCCGGTTTGAAGGGAAGCTGACAGTGGGACGGGATCGACGAGTCGCCCGTTACTTCTAAATTTATGGCACGCGAGCTTTCGAGGGCGACGTTAATCTCGGCGGATTTAATCGCAGAGACGCCTTCGGTTTGCACCGTTTTCACAGAAGTCACAGACATTTTAGTTTTTCCTTTTTTTCCCTCCTAAAGTTTCTCTCGAAGCGTGAGAAGATCGCGGAAATTATTTATACACCACACAGAGTAAGGATGAAAGATTAAATTATACCGAAGTTGGGACGGACGTACAGCGACTTGGTTAATCGTGTGTAATTATCGCGAAAGTGACGTGAACGAGCAGTGCACGCCCGGAGTTTGGGAGATACGTACATACGTTGTTTCCGTTGTTTGAAAAATAAAAGAGCGTGCGAAACGAAAACGTACCATACACGGTTGAAAACTGGATGGCATTGGAAAATTAATTTCCGGAGATTTCGACGCACTCTTCGGGCGCTGTAAAAAAAATCTCTGCCGAACAAAAACGCGTCTGAATTACGGCTGAAATCTTGACGGAAAATTCATCATTATGTTCACTAATGACGTAAAAATATAAAATCAATGATTCGATTAAATGATTACTCTGTTCACGTGTTTGTTCCTTATGTTATTTAACTTTTGAACGGCTTCCCGAAGTTGGCTTAATTTTTTCATTTTCTAATAAGCCGATTTTACTCATTTACAGAGGCCTACTTTCGGTTTCAAATTTACGGCTAGTATTACCGGCTCAATTCATCTTCAAACTAAAATAAAAATCAAAGTAAAATTGCGGAGGTACTACACGATATACGATTACTCTACAACCTCATGAATATTAATTACACGAATAACGCGATCGATATTCGACACACGTGAAATTCAAAACGGTTTGTACGTCATAATTGGTAGCAGGGGCGTTCAGTCCACTCCGTAGTAAAACTGGTAAACTACGTGGAACCCAATATCTACACAGAGACCAATGAAGAAAAACACAAATTAGCGGTGTGAGGCGACCGCCAGAATGCACCTTGATTAACAATCGAATCGGCCAAAATAATTCGTCTGGGTCAATATCAATTTATATACGACTATAGGGAAAAAAAAGACAAAAAAATTCCCAGCGCGTCACATAATGTTATCTAATCGAATTTCAAGTACCCTCCACTCATCTCTCTGTACGGTTTATCGCATTACCCTACATCGTAGAAACAATATTTTAATCTCTCACGAGTGGTACGTGGGCGAACGCAGAGCAATGATTATCGTGTCCATCGGACAATTTCAAATCTACATTTTCGAGGCCGGTGTGAGAAGAGATAACCGGAGAATAAACAATAACGTCTGCTACCTCGCAACGTCCCTGACTCGCGGTACCGCGTTACCTACATACTTCGCACCACCTGTTAATTAGCAACGTTGATAAATATTTCTTTGCTCCATCGAAAACCTACCTCGGTTCATAAGGACTGTCCGGATGACTCGAATGTACAATTTTCCGTGCTTCGTTCTCGCGACATGGTAGAGGAAATCCGACGCTTCTCCTTCCCCCTCGTGAAGATCCGTGTCGAGGAGAATCTGTCGCAAACTTTCGACCCTTTCGTCCACCGTGCTTTCGTCCGGTGGTCCCAATCGCCTTTCCATATATTCAACGACCCCGATATCCTCCCATAATTCGGGATTCTCTTCTGGCTCGGGTACCTCCCAGACGCTGGAAAGCGACCTGGCCTTGAAGTGTCTCGGACTCGATCTGCTGCCGAGGCTGGTGGGACCGTTGCTATTAATTCCGGCGAAAGAGACGTCAAGGGCGATTGATTCGAAGGTTGAGCCAAGAGAAGAGACGGTCTTCGCGTTTCCATCGTGTCGGGACCGTTCGTTGCGTCCGGCAGATTCATGCCCGTTTAAAAATTGGGGTTGTCCACCGCCGTTCAAGGAAAAAGAACTCGTGTTTTTGCTGTTCATGACATAGCTCTGATCCCCAGGGCGAAAGGGACCCCCTCGATCGACGGGGAAACGACCCTTGTCGATTACTTTGTTTTTTTTTCTCCCTCGTTTTGCGGTCGAGAAGTAGAATCAGAAGAAGAGGAAGCTCGTCGAGTCAGTTTTTCACTCACTTCGATCACTGCACCGAAAATCAATTTCAGATTCTTCCCTCGTTTGAAATAACAAGACAATTTTCAGTACCGACGTCTTCGCCAATTAATAACGCGATGCGCAAATTAACAGGTCTCTTGCTCTAATTGCGTTCATTATTCACTGCCATATTCACGGAGCATGTTGTACGCAAAAAAACATTCACCACTAAAATTAGTTATACATTAATATAACTATGCACCTGTTTAAAAAAAAAAAAAAGTAATTAGTATCTTTTCCTCGCATACCGAGAAGTATAATCACCAGGATTGATGATACACGTCACAGGAAGTGAACGTAAAAATCATTTGAGTGAAGTGGTATACTCGTCGTACTTGTCTGCGATCACGGATAGCCGGATAGTGGTAGAATTTTAATTTTTTCTACAACCGCATACACGAGATTAAGTAACGCGAGTATATATTTTCAGTCACGTTCGATAGTTTCTTCGAACACTTCGCGCCTAGTTTCGATATAAAATACAAACTTCGTTCATCGTAGAAATCTACTGCGATACCGCAATTGTTTGTTTTTTTTTTTTTTTTTCTCTCTTGATATTCCTATTATTGTATCACCTATCGAGATAAAAAGATAGTTGGACATTTAACGTCTCATATAATCAGCGCGTCTATATCAGAAAGGATATGATCTATACAGTTTGAAAGTATGAAAAGAAAGCGATGTTATTGTGGCTAGAGCAAGATAGTGATGAACTGATTCAAGATGGTGGATCACGATTTGTTCGACAATAGAAAAGCCAAGAAAAAAACCGCAAAAAAAAAAAATCAATAAGTAAATCAAACTAAAAGTAATGACGCGACCGTAGCTAAGGTAAGTAAGAAATGGGTGATCCAGAATTTTCGCGTCAGGTGTATCCAGCTGCAGTTTGGGCGCGGTGTTACGATTAAAAAATGAAGAGCACTACACAACGCCTCGAAGAAGCAATGAACCGGTCTTCTTTCAAAAACAATCACTTTCACCGCTTCCAGGCGAATCTTATATCATTGGAGTTGCACTACGGCAATAATATTATATAGATCCGAAAAAAATTCAATTATATCTACTCTCTAGATCCTTATAGCTGCATAAAAGCAGACCGTTGGTACAATTATTCATTTACCCTCTCGTTTTCTTTCATCATCCGGAAACCATTGACTACAATTTTATCTAATTATTTATTTATTTTTTTTTTTTCGAATATCGTTAATTAGTTTTTTGTTAAGAGATAGGTAAGTCAGACTATCGTAAAGCGTTCAATATATTAAACATACAGAGTCGAATGATCCAGTTATAATCCTGAGCAATAAATAACTGTTCGTTTCCTCAGCATAAGTATGAAGTTAATGAATTAGTGCGAGGCGAGAATAATCGAATTGTTATAGGAGTCAGTGCCCAGGCGATACTCAATAATTATTATCTATTACCTCCAGATGTTTCAATAACATTTCATTTGTACTACGTCATGTGCAGAAAATTTTAATTGGATGCCACGCAAGGTGAATTTTTAATACACAATAAGTTTCGATTCCGTTTCATTACCGCGTATAAACTTGATCGATGCTAATGATAAGTATTTCTAAAATTTTGCACATAATCGAACGGAAAAAGAAAGGAAAACAGCTATGTTCTCGAATGTATTCTCGAAAATGAAGACGGTATACAGTAATTTGATAATCGCGGTGAAATAACGCGTTTAAATCGACGATAATCGACCGTCTATTGGAAGTTGAAACCTCTCTTTCGTTACAATAGCGCGATACTGTATCGGATGACTGAGGATATAATTTCACAGACCGCGTGAAGTTCGATTATAATAGGTATATTACACCGGTGAAGATGATGGTTTTTTTTTCATCTCTTTCCACCAAAGTCGAAACAAAACGAAGGAAATACATTTAAGGCTTCGCGTGGATGATTAAAAGGAATCAAATGTCCGTCACGCTTCGGAATTAAGTCATCGGGAGTGCAACTTTATACAAATACGTCGATAAAGCGTAACGTGATGCACGTATTGATAATAACTACACCGCGTTGCATGATGCAAGCCATAAAGACTGAAAAGTGCAATTTCAGGGTTACACGAAGGCACATCGAAGCCCTTGAAGAATAAATTGGATAATTAAAAAGAAAAAAAGAAAAAGAAAAAAAAGGCAAAAAAACCGCACGATCAGGTGTCGTAATTATCGACGTTCAATTATCACAGATGTCTAAAAGTCCGACGATATTCGATGATGGGTCTGACCTCACCAAACTAATTGGAGAAGAGGAGGTTATTGGAGCGAGTCGCGAACGAACGAGTAGAAAAAATAACTCCATTGAAAACAACTGGAGTGTTACGTTGTAGACCAGATGAAGAATATAAATAATATAAGGTGTAAAATCAACGAGATAGCTAATAATATCAAAATTGTTTGAATGTACATTCCTATCCGAATTAGAGATATCATTAGAATTTTTTTCTCTCCTTGACTCAATTCGCGTTTTCCTCATATAACTACTCAAATATCCCAGGAGGGTACGTATTTATTCCTAGAGAATTAACGCCGTTGTATTTTACTATGAACTTTGCATAGATAATTCATCGCGTCCTTCGAGTGGCCGTATAAAAAAAAAAAAAAAAGTAGAATAGTTTCAGAGTTAATTATTTATAGCTTTTCAAACTTTGTATGCAGATAAAGCAGGAATTTTATCTCCAATTCGACTCGCGTTTTCGCAATAATTTTACTATCCATACATTTACAATTATAAACCATAGCCTGTGTATACCACAGGCGAACTTTTCAAACTTTTCATGTTTCACTCCATCTAACACCGACCGGTGTACGGTACTCATCTCCGCACGCATGCTGAATTATAAATTTTCTTTATTAGTAGCGGCTGTTTTTTTCCTTTCGTATCGGTACCAACGTGTGTATGTACAAGCGACGTCGCGGTGACGATGAGTCAAGAAAGTGACGCTGATGCACTTCAAAAGAGTATTGAAGATGAATAAAATTAAACGAATAAAAAAAAAGTTGTAAGAATAGATATATAGAAGGCTGTCTCTGACTAATAAAACTTCCGAGTAACAAAACCGAGACGTTATACCACGTGTACTTTCTCGTGTAACTATGATAATGATAGTTATGCAAATCTTACGTGGAATCCGATGAAAAATATTTTGCAAAAAAGAAAAAAAGTATAAATAAATAAATAAATAAATAAATAAATGAAATATGAACACGAAAAAAGTAGATACGGTAGTTCGAGCTATAAATTTATTTCGTTGATTCCGTTAGAATCGTTAACCCGTATTTTTAATATTTTTGAAAATTTGGGCATACGCGAAAGAAACGTGAAAAATGCAAAAAAAAAAAATACATATTTCTAGTTCGTTGCACACATTAACCCAGATATATTAGAACTGTGCAATTAGTAAGAGTTTTTTAATTTCAAATTTTTTCTTTTTCTACGACTATAAGTCAAAGCCGTGCAAGAATTAGCCAGCTGTACGCGAGTTATAACGACGAATATACATATACACCTTTGCGTCATATCAATAATTTTAATCAATCGATCAATTAATCCGGCGACGCGATTATCGCGAATCAACTGCTGCAATTGTACATAGTCTGGTATACCCATATTAATAGCAGTATTAGACGAACAATCGAAATATAAATTACAATTCTCATCGTTGATAAACGAACTTTAGCACACACGTATATGCGAATACTTGCAAAAGTATCACTTTCCAGAAAATACCGATGAAGATAAAAAGAGTATCGCTCATTCTCTTAATTATTTCGCCATGATAATTATATCCGTTCAAATAAATGCGTTTCATGACTGAGTACGTACACCTATACATACATATATATTTGTCGTTAAAACGAAGGACGCGCGAAAAAGGTATGGTTAGTAGGTATGTAGTATACCTTGTGAAATGAATGAATCGATCGATCGCGGTTCAAACCTCTGACAAAATTTTAGCGACACGAGGCGCTGCCGACATTTGACCCACCGCGTTTACGTATCCACATAGGACATTTACGCGTGTACATAATGTTAAGCTGTGTTTGCACGCTTTTAACGCCAAAATGATGTAAAACGTGTCCAGAAGAGTTGAGGTATTTTCACCAAAAATATTTTATATTTGTTCAAAGAAACGAAAATTTATAAAGAAACTCGTCGATACGATTCTCTTGATATCAAACTTGGAATTTTAGGAAATTTTTGCGAAGTCTGGAGTTATAATACGTACGAGGTTGTAATATTAGTTATGTAATCTTAGAACGCGTATAGCATTCCGTCACGGCCAGTCGATTCTATTCGAGTAGTTACAACCGCTGCAGTTACAACGATATTTTATAAGACAAGCGTGTAGACATTGCTCACGATATCGCTAAATACTTATAGATACGAATAAAGCAATAATAATTATATGTGAAACAATATACTGCAATAGTTATACGTGATAAATCAGCTGTTTAGTATTTATCTTATACACCAGTATTCCTTCGAATGTATAGGCGCGCATTTCACTTCCGTAAGCGCATCGTAATTATCAACAAAAGAAATGAATGAATAAATAATTGTCGTAAAAGCTACTCTACAACGCGGTACGAGTAATTCGCTCGGATTGGGGGATGGAAATTAAGACGGATCGCGGATCGATCGGAGTTTAAGTATAGATCATGTAGGTAAGTGAATCGCTCTAATAATAAGTGAGCTTTGTACTTAAGTTTGGTTTAACGCATAGCATTTAGTGTGGACGTGTAATATGTGTAACCAATACTCTGCCGACGTTTCTACATCGTCGGTTCGGTATTAGCTTTGGTTGGCTGGGGTGTCAACCGCTTCGCTTCCACAGTCGCATTCCACCGCACACGGTGCGTCAACTAAAAGCGGCTTTGCAGAGGTTGAGCCTACTACGCGACGACTACTATTCGAATTAGCTGGATCCGGTAGGCGGATATCTTTGCTCAAAAGATCGAGCAATGCCACGCGCGTTAAACCGCAAAATTTCGCTCATCGAAGCTCGGGTTACGGCCGCGTGCGACGAGTGTACTCGAATTTCTTCAACATTTTTCCTTCGGAATTTTCATTTCGAAATGCTGAAATGTTAATTCGGAAACGGCGAGCTCCGTGATAGCAGACAAAATTTTTCTATTCGAATTATAAATATTCCCGCGAATTTATTCGAATTTCGAAGATTATTATTTCACACTCACGTGACGTCCTGTGATTCGCACAATAACCGATAGAATGGAAGAAGAAAAAAACAAACGACGAACGCACTATCGACGATTCAAAAATTGACGAATCAGCACGCGCGATTATTTCGAATCTCGGACTTTGGATGTTCGAAAAATTTGAATCCGACACTCGCGCGCCCCACTTTCTCCAATCGTTATCAAAAGTGGATGTGCACCTCGATCGTTTTCCGTATTATTTTACACGAGCGGGTTCAGGGGGACGACGTCGATCGCCGCGAGGTTCGCGCGACGCCGATACGAAAAGAGAACTGAGAGCCGCGATACCAAAATGTCGTTGAGCTGGAGAGACGCCCGCAAACCCGACGCCGCGAACGCCGCCACGACGCTGAGCTTTCAACTGATCCAGCAGAGTTACATGTAACGTAACCCACATAGATACGCGTACCCGAATACCTTTTCTACGTGTGCGTTTGAAAATGCATACGTGATAACGCGGGAGATACTAGAAAGAAGGAAAGAAGCTAGAGCGGTAAAGTCACTCGCTCGAGCTACGCTTATCTTCAATTATCGGATCGATACCGCGTCGCGTCTTATCGTTAAACCGTATTTCTAATCTTCATCCAACTCATTTTGTAACCAGAGTCGTCTTTACTCCGATCCGTATAAACTCGGGAGATGCTAAAAAGTCATCTCTGGTTTTCGTCCACGCTATAATTCACGCATAACAATTGGCGCAGGTGTTTTATCTTTCGGCAACATTTAACAGGAGACACATGATCCATGAATCGCGAGGAAAGGAAAGGCGAAATTGAAACCGCACGATCGCTAGCCGCAGGCATACTAATAGAATTCTCGCTAATTGCTTCATATATGCCGACCATTCGCGAGACGACGATACGACGATAATCGCTTATTATTTTTGTACTACAGTTCGGATCGTAGTTGCGGTAGATCAGATTTACTTTACAAATTCACAAACAAGGTGTTAAGAGGAGTTCATATGACGCGGGATCACGTGTATAAACCGTAATTAGAGTTTGACTGGACACTTGAATACGTCTGTCGAAATAAATTGGCGATTTCTTTAATTGTCTTTCGTCTATTTCGGTTAATTTATCCCGGAGTCGGCTTGCGGAATGAAAAACAAAGCTCATCGTCGAATCCGAATGAAATGTGATCAGGGATTGTCGATCGATGGCTATGGAGATTTCACGGCAGTTTGTAAATTGTGATACAGATCGTACGCGTGTATCAGTTATATTTTGGCAAACTTGTACTCGCGTCGCGTTGCGACGATTCTTACCCCCTAGTTTCTCCCTTGCAGAGATTTTCAACCCCCGCCTGTAAACACACTGCGGATTTTTAGATATTCACTCTCCAATTTCGACTTAATACAGATGAGATTAAGGGGACTCTTCGAAAATTACACCAGCATCTCGTAGATAT
Source organism: Athalia rosae (assembly GCF_917208135.1). NCBI lineage: Eukaryota > Metazoa > Arthropoda > Insecta > Hymenoptera > Athaliidae > Athalia > Athalia rosae. The sequence continues at coordinate 7,244,888 of NC_064028.1, forward strand.
GTAATTTGGCAGCGGAATCCGCAATTGATAAAAAAAAAAAAAAAAAGTCAACCGCAAATTTCACGATGAGAAATTTATATTTTCAGCATACCCATGCAGATCGATGGGATATCGTCGGACTGAAATATCTCGAGCATTTTCAGCTTTGATTGATCACCGGAAACTCTTTATTTTCCCCCTTTCTCTGTCCTAATATCGCATCCTCTGTATCGCCGACGCATATCCACGCCCCGCATAGATCCGAGTGTATAAATATACACGAGTCCGTGTACTACGCGGCTGACCTCACGCGGCGGGAAAGCTTGAAAAATCTTTCAGAATCTGAATGATAAGCGGGTATCCGTCCATATGAGGTATTTTATATAGTCTGGCGAAATGAAGGATTCAAATTATTCATGCATAATAGATATACTATATTCATCGAGTTCATCGCGGAACGTTTTACTTATGCATCGTACACGTCCATATCATTTTTCGCATTGTTTCTTAATTAACTCTTTCTTTTGAAAAAATTAGCATACCGGTTCCGCCGATGATGAATACTGAATATAATAACTTGATATTTATCGAAAATCTATATCGTGCAGATATCGAATTTATAAAGCACTGTTAATGAATGTAAAAAATAATTATCTAGCCTCAAGGTCTCCGTATAGGTGTATATTATTTAAAAACATGAAAGACGAGAAGACGTTGAACTTGACGAGCGAAAGCTGTTCGAAAGAAAAAGCCAAAAAGGAACCAAAAAACGAACAGAATCAAAAATGACAGGTGGATAGAAATTAATTGAGTAGATACACGAAAAAATCGAAAAAAAAAGTTGGAGATCATTTAGCGAGTTATTTGTAGCAGCTCGTTTTCCCGTTACTAATTCCGTATACGCACATGCGCTATACGAGAGCCGAAAGTAATTTTGATCTCGAAAGAGAGAATATAATTCAGATGGCATTCGGTTACTGTGAAACAAAGTCTTTCTATTGTATGGAAATGGGTTTCACCCCGGGATATTCGTTTATGGATCGTATACATATACGTGGCGAGAATGAGTTTTCCATGGTCATAAAGTCGGGTCGAGTTATACGCTTTAATAATACACGTATGTAACGCGAAGAATTTTAGCGAAACTGCATGGGAGAATTCCCATCCCGTACCTTGTATTTTCAACGTATCAAGGCGAACAAAGTGGCTTCGTTGTTGAATTTTTATGAAAAAAAATAAAAAAAAATAAAAAAACTATACACACTGTCACTTCACTGTCATGTCCCGCACGAGTTACACAATAAACAATAGGCCGAAAACGTCACGATATCGTTTCCACGTGCAATGCAGAGAAAACCGAAAATTATACCACTTGTAATTGAAGAGGAAGAGAAAAATAAAATAAAATAAAATAGAACGTACTCTCTCGCCTCAATTTACACTCTGAATAATACCCACCGTCGTCCATCATTATAATGATAAAAATTTACCACCGTTTGCTCTTCACGTAAATGGCACACACAAGAGTAATTAAAACGTCTTCAAGTTCACGGCGGTGCAAATCGCCGTCTTAAATTCGTGGGGTTGCGTCAACGGAGTGGTTCGCTCGCCAAATTTTAATCTTCCCCATCGAAGACGGTGTTGCAATTTTCGAATCAAACGAGCTGTAAACTCATGGAGAAAAATTTTTGCTATATCGTACCCACAGACGTTTACATGATTGTTGCAATTCTTTCATACCGTGCACGCCTCATAATATCTCTAATATACCGGCATTAGCCAATTTGCCCACCGATTGGAACGCGGCCAACAGTCCATAGTACGTGTGCATCTTCTCCTGTATAATACCTTGTACACATCTAGCTTCGCAGAAGTTAGTACATCGGCAGGTAATAAACGATGGATATGATTGCAAGGATCTTTCGAGCTCCTCTCAACTTTGACCTCTGACCCGTGACCTCGTTGTTCCGCGCTCCGCGTCCGCGCTCAGACCGCATCGCCATTGGGTTAAATATCTCGGAGAAATTTCCGATCTTCGAATCAACGAACTCCAGGAGCTTGCGGATCGTCGCATATCGTCGTATCGTATTCTATTATTTCGCTGTGAGACTCGAGTATCGACGTAACGCGGTACTCCGCAAAGGATCCCATAATATTACGCGTGCAATAATTATCCAGAAGTAGTCGCGTATAAGTATTACGGTACCTGCAGTACGGGTAGTTTGGTTGCTCTAATTAGATCCGATCACAGCTACGGGCACAACAATGTAACGGTATACTCGAGAGATTAGACGAGCGTCATTACGTGTACAATAAATGCATACACGATTAGATGAGAAGGGGGAGGGGGGGAAAAAAAAAATAAGTAGATAAATAAGTAATGTAAATGTTCGTGAGACGATGAACTTTCAAATGTACAATAATATGGTGTTAAAGCCGCACCGTGTAATCCCAAAGAGTTTAAATGGTTAGAGCGATGAAAGAGAGCTTATATTCCTCATTCATTCCATCTCGGTAGTCGCAGTCCTTTCCATAGCTAACTAACAATTTACTCTTTACCATGCAAATTAATTATCCCGAGTAAGGGATCGGCGATGTTAATTAAAGCAGGTTCAATCAGCGTTAATTATACTTTGGTTCTATTCTTTGTAAAATAAGAAAAAAATAGGTAAAAAAATTATTGCGGAACATCGTTTGACATCGTGAGTACGAGTCAGTGCACGAAAGTCGGGATAGCGTCGAGATGGAGTGGCGAGGAATTCTTAGTCGATAAAAACTGCACATTGTCGATCGTCGCGGTTGATCGCCTTTCCTAGGTGCGGGAAGAATATTATACGGTAACCGTATCAAATGATCGCATACCACATATCGCGTAAATCGCTGGTTCAAGCGCCACTTTTTTTTTTTTATTTTAAATACCAACGAGTTGTCGATCAGGAAATGATCAAGGCTGATCTGCAGTTCGATTGAAAATCGTTAGCAGCTGATATTCCGGTGTCTATTTGCGCACGCTAAAATCTCGGAATAGTTAAGGACTACTCATAGCTTCATCGTCTGGACCTGGACGCGCTTTTCGTCCGTGATCTCACGTTCGCTTCGCGTCGAGCGTACACGAAAGTAAAACGTCTAAAAAAATCTTCTAGCAGACGCGCGGACCGCAGGGTCTGCGGAGTAGCTTCTAATAATTCACGTACAAATATTCTTCGGTAAATATTTTTTTCAAGAGGAGTAAAGAAGACGTTCGTTGACGTCACGAGAACCTATATGTAGGATATGCAGAGACCGTTTGTGTTACGTGTACGTGCGAATAGAAAAATCAGAAAAATGTTCACGTTACGCGGACGCGGCGGACATTTTTGTTCTTACATGATCGGGAGAATTTTATCTGCTGAGTTGCACGATTTAAAAATTGCAGTCTTCCCGCAGATCTTGCGTAAGGAATTACATACCTATTCGCGATCTACATTGAATGGTATCGCGAGGTTTTACGATATCTAGGTTGAATCGAGTGTTACATATTCTGCATCGGCCACATAAGGACAACGTTTGCACAACATATTCGATATGTACCTACCTCGTTTCACGATTTACATACAGGAACACCAACGAAAGGGCTTCGCGTGAGCGATCGAATTAGCGAACTGGGTTGTACCTAATCGTAATTATTACATATGTGGAGCGAACTAAAGCTCGAGACAACGGTGGAAAGACGAATGAGGAATGAATTTTTTTCAACGAGCGATTTGAAAAATTTTTTTCACAGTAAGAATTGTATAATTAAACTTTGCGGAAGATCGACATCACCAGCTCGTTTTCGTTCGCAAGTTTACGAGGTGTCAAGTGCAGGTGATGACAACTAGATCAAACATTCGCTGCGTTAGAAGAAGTCAGTCGTGGTTTTTTGGTATTAAAAATTTTTAGGACGTCGAAGTAACGAGCTCTCCTACGGAATTGCGTCAACAGATTCGCAGCATCACCTGCAGTTAGCATCTTTTCTCAGGGACACCGAGTCGATAAACTCGTTTCAAATTTGTATAACGAACGCTTTTCTTGGAGATGCCGATGAAGCAGAAAAAAGAACCAATTCATCTTCAGGTACATTATGAATGGAATAAATTCAACGAGTGATGATATTTTATGGAGGAAAAAAAAAAAAACTTTCGTTGAAAAAATCATAATCGAATAACCTCGATTCCATAACTTCAGCTTAGCGTGAGAGAGAACGGAAAGTTTTTTTGTTCTTTCCTTTTTTCTAATACATAGAATATTATACATGCGATACGGATTTTCACTTTGACACAAATATTTAATAACATTTTTGCAATATTAATTATTATACTTTACATTACAATATTACCAACAGTTATAATAGTTTATATATATTTTCCACACGCGTTAATTTGTGCTATTGAGCATAAATATTACAAGAGCGAACGTTAAATCATGTTTTACATTCGTACAATACACTGCAGTGCACAGAAAAGGCAGGGAGAATTTGCGCGGTGGAGCCTAGGAAGCCTAGGAAGCACAAATAGGTAATATCAAGATAGAAGGAATGAAAGAAAGAACAAATACCGTGCAACGAACGATGCATCAGGTGTATAAACTTCGCTGCTAAATTCCAACACTCTCTCATGTGCCAATTGCTAAATAGAGTGACGCATATACACAAGTTAGAATTATAAGCTAATATAAACTTACGAGAAGAAAAAGAAGAGAGAAAAAATGTTGTGGAGGCTCATTTAGAATCCGCACGAGATCCGAAGTTCGTATTTAAATTTAGTATGATAAAAGGAACCGAATTTGACCGAATCGAAATCCAAATCGGTTGCGGGGTGTGATTTGGTTTAGTTTTTTTTTTTTTTTGTTGTCAATTATACTTTTTTGTCTATGAGAAAAAAGGGTTATTCGATTCTTTCAGTGTACGCGGGTTTAATTAAATCTCGTAATACACTTTGCATTTTTACGTTAGCGAAAGGCTTCGGGGAATTCGAGTAATTCGCGATTAGATTCACATAGGGATAACACGTATGTACATTGTACTTATACATAGTCTTGGCGGTGCTAATGAATATATGGATTCTTTTATGTACTTGACAATACTGTTTGAGACCTATGACATTACAGGTTATTTGTTAAATCCCTTACATCAATCGAATCGTTAAAACAACGTACATCGAAGATCGGTCTGTCGAGATTAAAGAAATATCGGATGAGATCGAAAAACCCATTCACAGAAATACCATCTTTGTTGCTGCATATACGTCCGACGAATTATGTAGAATTTAATTATCACGAAATCAGATCTTCGACGATGATTAGAATATCTTTTTTGTCGACAAAATTTATCTCTAATATACAAATGTAAATCGTACCACATGCATAAAAAGTAGAAATATCAAAAAAAGTGTGCCCGTATGCGTGATGTATACTGCAAAAATCGTACATGTAATCATCACGCACCTATCAAAAGTTTTATTTCATTCGCCGCCAATCTATAAATTTTATCGCAGATATAATATCGATGAACGTTTAATTAGACGCGCGCAAGCTGCAGGGATATACTAATAAAAAAAATAGATCATGTATCTTATTTATTGTTGACAAGCGAAGCAAATTAGTATATATATATATATATATATATATATATCGCTTTTACCGTAAGTACATATAAAGTAAAAAATTACATAACTCGAAGACCAGATTGTTCCGTTGCAAAGCTTGTGGTGTAGGTAATAGGTATTTTCCGTTGGTCGATTATTCATTTCTTTTGTGAAAAAAAAAAAAAAAAATTTCATAGAAAATAACGAATGATCACGATCATTACGTACATATGCGATAGCTGTTCCGTGTGTCACGAAATATGTACAGATAATTTTCCACCCGTATTATCTGGCGTAGAATATTTGAGGTGAACATAAAATTGTCTGCACTTACCTTGAGAAGTTGAAACGAAATATTATTACATGATGTACGAAGGATATATTGTTCCCGTTATTATATATGAACGAGACAGCTGTATGTGTGTCTAATCAATCCTCGGAAACATGAATCCGTCGACTGAATTAGGCTGGGAATAAAACTAATCGAGATATCGTAATTTTTTTTACTTTTCAGAGCAAAAAAATGGCGATAACTCGAATAATTTTACAGATAGATCAATTTGGCTTTAGTTTCGGATTCCTGACATCAAAATACATAAGATTACCCTAGAAAATAATTTTTTTTTGTATATTCAGTTTTTAGCCCCAAATCGAAAAAAATTCCAAGGGGTACCCCTTTGGATTTTTTCGATGTTTGGGCCAAAAATGAAGTATTTTTAAAATCGATTGTAGGGCACTTTTCTTACGTATTTTGATTACAGAAACACGAATCCGTTGAGAAAATTGAGCCACGAATTTTTCTCATCGAGGTTTTTTTTAATTTTTCTGCTCCGGAAAGCGAAAAATTGAGACGATAACTCGATGATTTCGCTAGATGGATCAATTCATCAAACAAATTCAAGAAATTCCTCAAGCATATAAACGAGAAATTATAATACAACAGACAACAAATAAAATTCAAGTACCAACACAACAAAGTTCACGGGGAATTCGGATTGATATTACTTGAGCCGCACAGTTCAGCTTCATGTCAGAAACTCGCTAAAAGATATACTGATTCTTCAAATTTATAAAAATTGGTTGAAATACTCACTGAAGTAGTTTAGCGTCTCCCGTATCTGATCCGGGGATAACTGTAAATCAACGTCGTCTACTTTCAATGCTGGTGTCGGGATGAACCAGTCAGCGTTTTCGTAACCTGTGTGAAAAATTGAAAATTTTCTGTACCCCACAATTTTCAAACGCACGACTCATCTGTATAAATATTAATTAATTTCGGTGAAATTAAAATTCTCCCCTCGAGGATGAGTAAATTTATTCTTTCGTTTCATCGTCAGTATGCATATAACCGTATGCATGATGGGTAATATTATATCTCGTAGTCCGCTGCACCCCATTGAACTATTTCCTAATTCAGGGTCGAAAATATAAGCGTATCGTATTACGACACACGCGTGTCATTGTGACTCAAAATCGCAGGGTGTGGTTATACAACCTGCACGCGAAGGTGCGGTTCAAAGGTAAATGGTAAGTATGTATGTACGTGAGATACATATAATACGGTGCACACGTGACATTATGTGAAGTTGATGGTCACATACGAATATCCCGTAATTTTATTTATTCAACATCTTAGTAGTTTAAAAATCAAACAAAAATCCATTTTTTTCGAATGCATTTATAAAACCGACCGGATAGATTCGTGCGTACGGATGAGAAATCGTCGAACTATATATGTAACGCCCTCCGTAAATAATAATTTCACATATGAAAGTTGATACAAATTATTGGTCGTTATATTCCTATACAATCTCCTAAATATTTTCTCATACGTTATTGAAGATACCGGAAGTAAAGGGGTACCTCTATTCGTACGTTCGCGAGTGGATGTATAAAATTTGTCAACTGGAAAATTATCGAAATTATAAAATCACGTATAGAAAAAGAGAAACTCTACAATACCCCAGCGATAATCATATCCTCGCAAAATCAACGAAACTAAATTATTTGTTTAAAGAAAACCATCAAATACAACTCCTGTATATGTTCGTTCATTTTATCACATCCCATCAATGATAAAAGTAAAATCAGGCTGACATCAAGGTTATATTTTCGATCACAATATTCTTATAAAAAAATATTTCATTACAACTGACCGCCTGAATACCCCCTGTACAATCCGTTTGCGTATTCAATCATGTAGAATATACTCGATGAAAAAATTTGCACGCTCGAGTTACAATCAATGTTCAAAGTCGCGTAAGCGGTTGATCGGTTCACAGTTCGAAGACACGTATATCTATAGCGATCAAGCCGGAAGAATTTTTTCCAAGATACTTTTCGACGAAAAAAAAATAAGAGAGGGAAAGAAGGTTCGCGAGCAATTGACACATCGGTTGTACCGATTGCGTTCACGTGTCCATCGAGAACTTCTGACGCGATTTTTTGAATAAGGAATGAAAAAGTTGTCCGAGAAAAACGAAGAGAAAATGAAAAATGAATAGATAAAAATGAGAAAAACTCACCTTGGAACTGCGTAAGAGTGTCGGCGCGAAGACGGTACCTGGGAATCTGTTCTTCTAGTAAGCTAATGATCTCTACCTCCGGAAGTTCCCCGCCACTGCATACCTCTGCAACATACAAACAGCATCCCGTTGTAGCGACTCCCGCTGCACAACATATACATATACCTAGTACGTCCAGAGTACACGTATTATATCTATACTTAAAATATGCACACGGAATTATCTCCTCCATTTACAGCTGCAGCAGTTACCGCGGGTAAAGTAAAAATTGGCAACATGCAAAATCTCCCTCTGAAAACAAGTGCGTATAATAATGTGGTGCGCCGTAAGATTTCTCTGAGGAAAACGAATAAATGAATAATCCAGGGTCAAGAACCAGAAGATCGTGGACCACATTTTTCTTACCCTCGCTGCGACCAACCAAGATCTCGTTGAATAAATTTTTACTCTTTATTTTTACCTATAATTTTTCACTCACATCCAATTTCAAGTGATTAAATGATTATTTGAAATTAAGGTTTCATGAATTAGTCAAAGCATATGTGGGTTACGAGATAACACGTTTAGTTGTACTATATACCACAGGTGATGCGGGTTAGCGGTAAAGTGTTGCAAAAAAGAGTCATACCTGATAATATATGACTTATATAGCAGCTGGGCCTATACATATGATGTTACAATGGAAACCTGACCAGGTATAAGGTGCATTGTACTTTATAAATACGATCCGGTTTTACACGCTATACGTTACCTACGCTACGTATACCTATATGCGAACTATGCAATCTACACATACAATAGGGGGTGGTAGTGGTATAAAGTTACGATCAAATTAGAACGAAGTTGTTATTTCATACGGTTTCACTGTACGTCATACGCGCAACCTGCACTGCACGGGGATACTGTCTATAAATACATATATTCGTATACGAATGTAGACAGCAATTTGTTAGGAAAAAAAAAAAAAAAAAACAGCTGTGCGATGATAATTGAATTAACGGGATTCGAATTTGAAAGACATCAAGGGATTGGAAATTTGTTTTTCATTCGTCAATCTACGCGTTGTAATTTAGTTGAAAAAGTTTAGTCAAAGTCAAATTTCGAGCTGTGGTGCATCTTTCTTTAACATGCTGAATCTCAATGTACGAAAGCAGCAACGAGAGCAAATGTCAAGGTTTTCTTTTAACTAAGGAGCACCTCCCTTCACTTCTTCACCTTACGTGCACTGCAACATGGGCTAGCTGATATGAAGCAAGTTCTTTCATTTTTTACATAGTTTCGACCGCGCCTTGATTCATTCCATAGATTATTCAACGGTGTACTTTTCGACAACGTACCACACCGCCTACTTCCAATTTCAAGTTACAGATGCGCTACCTATGACATGATAAAACTGTGGCGAACATGACAATTTTTCAGAAAACCGCTTCGGATTCGGGACGTAGGTGATAATTCGCACTTTTACGGCTACCCGTGTCTCATTCGTCGAAGACCAACTTCAAAAAACTTATTACAGCATAAGGATTTTTTTTAATTCACTGACCTGCGGTCATGGCAAAGTATCTTGCGATTTGAGTTCACCATGCGTCAATTGCATCATCTGACGCGAAATAACGCCAATCAGATTCGCCTCCACAATAATTCACCTCAGTTCGTTGAATCGAAATGATCTTACGAGGGTCCAGATTGAGGGGTTGGAAAAATTAATCGTAATCCAATCGATATTTTAACCGATTAAATACTATCGGGCGTTGAAAATTAATTGCGTTAATTACACGAGCCAATTATTCGTATAGTACCGAGGTTTGTCCGTCCGGAAGACATCGCATCGCGTGTTTTTAGCATCAAACTCACGGGACAGTTGATGAAGAGCTTGCAAAAAACGGCGTCGGCGCATCAGAGAAATAACACACATTGACAGAGGATTATATCGATGTGCAGCTAATGTCAATTACATGTACGAGAAGCTTCTGTAATGTTATTAAATATGAACCCTGAATGAACTGGAATTCGACATTGAACTCTAATTAGCTTCTATCCAATTTTACGCGACCCCCGATTAAGCGATGGATAACGTAAAATCATCCAACATAGAATTTTTACTTCATTCTAATCGGGGAGGAAAAAAAAAATCTTTGCGAGCTCGAGTTGACGAGGAATGAAATTTAAAAAATTATTCGAAGCACCGGATTCTCTCTCCCTTCACTTACATATTCTCACCGTAAAGAACCTAGGTAGGTAATAACATGCACAAGCATTTTTCTAGTCGCATACCTTTCACCTTAATTTCGCTATTAACGTGCTATTTACATGTAAATACTTATAATCACATATTTATACTACTCATGCGTTTCCACCGACTTGAATTTCTTCTCTACCATCACTCTAATCATTATGATTAAATTATAACTAAATTTCAAAATAAATTAAAAAGTTTTCGATTTCCAATTTAATTTTTCCTCCGTTAACCCTGTGTAATAATTCAAATCAAGTAGACCAATAAATTCATTGGTTCGTTTTTTTTTTCTTACAAGACTATTGATTTCCAAAATCTTCTATCGATCCCGGGTACATAATGAATTGTTATCGTTGGATGGTTAAATTAATCGACAGGTATATTTGAGCCGTAGATACGAGAAGTGCATAAAAGTTATAAACAATATAGTGCTGCCGTCTCTGTGCTGCCGCCGGAACTACAAGCTGAGGAATATTGCTGGACGGTAAGTCAACTTCGTGCAGATCGATAAATTCGTTCAAACACCTGCAATCTACATTTCCAATCGAGTCGAGGTACGTGCAGGTACTCGTGCAGGTATATCGTACAGAAAACGCCGATTGCTATTTCAAACCGACGGAGCACGAATGGTAACTGACAATAAATTCAAAGCACATTTTACACTCGAGCGTATGCTGCATCTCATGTCAGTAATATTCGACAGTTACGCAGACAAATTTATTCGCATACGTCACGGACCTTTCAAATTAATTATCCTCAAAAAATTATCATTATTAATATAATTGTTATTGTTTCTCATTATCGGGTACGAGGAGTTACGTAAGCGTCGAGACGCTGAGACTTATTTGTTACTTCACTGCCGAAGAGATGTAATGAAGAAGTTTTTGTTCTCGACTCCAGTTTTTTTGGATTTTTTTTCATTTCCACACAAAAAAAGCAGGAGCAAAATATGGGCGATTCGAGATAATTTTATTGCGAGATTGTGGCGCCGATTGGTTAGCAGCTCGCCGCAAGACCGCGGACGATTGATCAAAAAGCGGTAAACAGTTTTATCGGAGATACCATGAAAAATCTGAACCTGCGGGCGTGAAACCCATCAACGAATGAAAATTTGACTGTTCGAGGACACGATTTCGAAAGAGATAGGAGAAAAAAGAGAGGAAGGAAAAGACTTTTCGTGAACATTACGAAATTCATATCACGTGTGTTTCATATATACATCCGGAAAGTCCAATAAAACCAATAAGATATGATCAATTGAGCGTCGTATAAATCTGGTATAAGCCGGTTCTCAAAAAGCAATTCCTTCAACGTCGTAATATCCAAGTAAAACGGACGAGTATGAACTATAAATGTTCAGCTAATCAAGCAACGTGATATACAGTTTTCGCTGTGAATGCACAAAACCTGCGATTAGATTCCACCAGATATGTTACGATCAAATTAATTCACGATAACGATAATTTGGAGTCATCGAAAATAGCAATTATCAATTTTCAATTTTCAATTCGCAGTACGCTGAATTATATCGATGCTAAGGTCGTGAATGGAAGAAAAAAAATAAAAATCAACCGATCAAGACGATTTGGGTTAGATAAAACGCACAGAATTTTAGTCATACAATATAAAAATGCGTTATTTCCGTAAAATCAATGTACCATCTCGCCACTTGTTGAGAATCGTCTCTCGTCTTTCACGTAGATCTTTTAGCCTTGCCGGGCCGGTTGGCCGTCCGTTTCGTCCGGAACCCAAGAACATAATTTGTCACCACCTGCGGTGCAGGTGAGATTTTCCGCTTCCTCCGCCCGTTTTTCAATCGATTGATATTATTTGTTCGATGAAATTTTTTTTTCTTTTTATATCTTTCATATATTATCGCGGACGTTTTATGTGTATAAATTACCAGTTTTTTTTTTTTACAGATTTTGAAATGGAACGAATCCACCGCGATTACTATAGACCAGTTTCTTACGTACGGCTTCACTTTATACTTTAAAGAGGTCAAAGTATATATACGTCAAATCTGGCTGTCCGAGCCTTATTCTTCAAGAAAGTGCGATACAGTTTCTTATTCTGCAAAGAAGACTATTACCAGTGAATCAACCAAATGAAGCACCGACGACGATTTCTTTAGCTCGTTATTTTCATTACTCGGCATTTTTACAACCATTTGATAAATTGCGCTGGAAAGACAGAAAATATTTGCTTGTAGGTGCGTTAAGATTTCGAGGGAACTGCAGATCGGTCATATGTAAAAAGTAGAAAAATGTCTTCTGCGTAGGAATTCACGCATCTTTGCACATGTATACATGTAACGATAATTAGAGTCCTTTTTGTTCTTCCAATTCACAAAAAGCTCCGGCTACCGTTGCGTAATAGCTAGGGATCTTGAACACATCAACGCGGCTTTTTTTCGCGGATTTAGAACACTTCACCACCGAAGTTTATTAATAGCACCATTCATACGTTGCACAGGTGGATGAGCGTATTCGAAGCATGAAAAAATCAGCTCGGTTACGTAGAATTTAAAAGATTCTCAACCAATCATCGCGATCGATTAGTGATTAAGAATTATATTGCAAAACGGAATTGTGACAGACTTTCGAATTTTGTTCCCTTCTTTTTCACTTTATTTCTGCTCCGCGAAAAACTCAACACCGTGCATAAATACGTGTGATTACCGATGTCTGGTGTTCCTATCGCGCGTTTTGTACGTACGTGATAATTTTCATCTATAATTATTATACTATTAGTTATGCGTCTGGAGATCGAACTCTTCGATACCGATGTGCGAAGGCGCGAACGAGGAGTAAGTAACTCGAAGAAGAAGAGAAGAAGAAGTAGAAGAGGCTGACGACGTTGAAGAAGTGGTTAACATAGAATAAGAATAGGAAGAAAATAAGGCGGCGTCGCGACGCTTCGCGTCCTCCCTTGGTAGGTAGAGGCGACAAGAATATCGCCGTGACCACACCGATGCCATGGCGACTGGATTGAAGCCAGCTCTAAATTTCAACCCATTAGATTTGTAATTGTAGATCTACACGTACGAGGCGAGATACGTTCGTAGCGACAGTTTATACGGACTGCGATTGACGGCTCGAAAGGCGAGGCGGATCGTACGGACGCGGAGAAAAAACAAAACTTGAAAAAAAAGAACAAAGGTAAATCCTCCATCGAGTGAAGATTCAAGATTCAAGGCTCAAGGCTCGACGCTCACAATCAGCTGCTTTTCGGGACGGCCCTGAGTAACCTTCGCGCGAGAAAGGGACATCAATCTCAGAAGAGATCGATCAAGACCCTGTGTAGGAGCCATATTTAGATATGCTACTTTCGTTGGGAACGCCGCGGATACTAACTGCAGAAGGAACAACGACCGCGCTTCCCAAATCGAAAAGGCGATTAGTGGGATGCGTTGGCGCACAGATCGAGAAATTAATTGAACATTTAATTTTTCATTTTGTCAATTCGGACAGAAAAGGATAATGCAAACCATATTTTTGGAACTGGTTTGGCAACAATTTTTATGGGCATTAACGCGAATCTTCTGTTTCAGTGGGTCATTTGAATACCTTGCGAAAATATCAACGACAAGTATTATACACGTTATACTCATTTGCGGTGTAACGTGTATCGGCGATCGGAGTAACAACCTCACTATTAAATAATCCACTTGATTACGATGCAGATAAGCGAATATAGCACGTGACATGTATAACAGAATAATGTGCGACCCACAGCTATACCACTAGCGCATTACGGCGTTACTTCGAGATTGTTCAGAGGCTAACCTCCGATTTTTATCGGATTTTTCGGTATCCTCACGTATTTTTAGCTCAGGAATCCGAATATACTCGGTAAATTAATCTACCTAACAAATTAATCGAGTTATCGTCAATTTTGTTTGATTTTAGGATAAAAATATTTATACCGAAAAGTAGGTATTTCACGAAGCGAAGTCTAGGCTCCTAAATCTTCGCGTTGGCCTATTTCTAGTGTCTATAGAGAGTTACGAGATTCGACCGGCTATACGTTATTTCGGTAGCCTAAGCTTTCAACCATCCGAACCGGTGCATCAGAGTTCGTTAAATTCGACCGAATTTTGATGTCATCTCCCATTTTACTCAATGGTCCCTCCGCGACGTAGCGAGCTGATCATGTGCTTTGAAAAAAAAACATATCTTCCGCAACGAGAAAACGTCAAAAAAAAAAATGTAAAGAAAAAATTCTCCTCTCTCCATCGCTTGGAGCGATGCCAAAAATTTGTCAAAATATGATTCGGCATCTCAAATTATTAAACCAGCAGACTATTAATTCACCACACACTACTGTAATATGAATTAGCATCAATATTTCATAAACTGACCCCATAGAATTGTTGCTATTGGAGAAATCAATGATCAATAGAACAATTTTGTGGATAATCGATAGAGCCGGTGCTAGAAAAAAATGGAAGAAGAGAGGGGTAACGTTTAAAAAATTGAAGCAAAGTAAAAAAGGAAAGAGAACCAGGTCGGAGAATATTAAGAAAAAAAAAAATAGTTGCTAATGGCAAAATAAATATATAATTACATTAGGTACTGCAGAGATCGTTTTTGAGTCTCGACGATATTACACGTGTTGCGTAATGGCTTGAAAATATATTATGAAGAATAATACAAGTTGCGTGCTTCCGAGCAATATGATTCTGTGTTTCATATGATATACAGAGAAGCTCATTAGACAGTAACAGCAAATTTCAACGTGGCTTTCTCCGCGCGAGAAGATTTATAAATTTTTACAAAAGAAAATTGGAAATTATGAATTATTAAAGGCAAGCGGAATTTTAAACAAAATTTCAAACAATAAACAAAATAAAATTCAAAGAAGTTGTTACTAAGCGAAATTACAGTGTACATCTCGCACGGTCTCAGATCGATGTATCTTTATAATTGCACAAGGTTAACGAGTTCCGCATGTGTACGACATAGTAGAAAACAGCTGTGTTTTATTATTTCGTTACTTGTTCCGATAACAACTGTACTGTAATAATAAAAATTACTCAAATTTTTTATTTCAAGTTTGCGACAATAAATGAAAAGAAAAATAAATTATCGCGTTATACAACCGCGTATTATGCACACTTTTTTTTCTTCTCTTAACTGCAATTGTGCAGCAATGACATAGAGAAAAATAAGAGAGCGTGTGTACACGTGTGTATAAAAATTTCTATATCTACAAACGTAGCATGTGTCGAGCTACGCGTGTATCTGTACCTACACCTAAGGAAGACGTTCAGTAGACGTATATTCATCTGTATCTATTTGTCTGTCTAATATCAAAAAATAACCGAAGGTAAAGTAGGGAAAGACGATAAGATAACACGTAGAATAAGCTATACAGTGCCTAATAATACTCTGCAAGTAACATTTCCTATCAAGACGCGAAGTAATGGTGATAATGAGAATCAGAAAATCGGTATGATAATTGCTCAAACGAACTTTTGGCGAAAGTTATCGGATATGGAAATGATGATTGCCCTAGAATAATAACGTATGGTATCATACGTGTGATGTTTTTTTTTTTTTCATGGAACGAATAAGGTGCACATCGTTTGCGAGAATGATCACAATAATTATAATGATGATGATGATGATAATGATGATGATGATGATGATGATGATAATGATGATGATGATGATGATGATGCGGAGATGAAGGTAATGATGATGATGATGATGATGATGATGATGATGATGATGATGATGATGAGGGGAGCGCCGAGTCCCGAGCCATAGCGCATTATCCCGCATAGCGAAGTAATCATCGTTTGCTACGGTGCCCAATGGCTGCATCGCCGCGTTGGGTTCCGCCACCGCCGTCTCTGTCGCCATGAAACCATGAAACTCAGCTGCTCTCTTATATAAATTCTTGTATGAGCCTTTGAACAAGGGCAGTTTGCGGTGGAGCTTCTACCAGTTGACAACTAAGATTCTTTCGCAATCTTCGCGGCATAAAAAAGAAAATCTCAAAGCTCGATTAAACAGTCAAGACGCAGAAGAGACTTGCTAAAGTTTGGCTATACGTACACAACGCATAGAACAATTAGTGCGAGCTTCGCGGTGCGCCGTTAACTGTTGCGAACCTTCGCTATTCCTTTCGATAATATTCATTCGCTTTTACGGTATAAGTGATAAAAAATAAAACCATCGCATCAAGAACAACAACCCTTCGATATCAGCCTTTACCTCTTCGGAGGTAAGGCATGTGGATTTCAACCAAGAACGAGAAAATAATAAAAACTCTAATTGCATCGACGTTGATTGCGTTCTAATGGGACCTCGCCGACCGGTGAGGTAGAGTGGGTGATCGCAATCGCCGCATGTGCTGCATTTATAACAATCACCAACGTGTTATAAAATTATCTCAACGAATTTTCGAATGCGACCCTCGAGCTTACGTGTTCAAGATCAAATGTCAGTAGTATTCGCTATCGATTCAACTGTGTTTACCTAACCAGCTGTACGAGATGTAAACCTCCGAACTTGCTTATAAGTTCAGAAGAAAGTTCCGTAAGAAGTAAAGTAAAGGGAGTCCGCATGGTTGCAGAATGTGCATATTTCCCTATGATTCTAATTAAAAGTGCTGCCGAGGGTGTTCCAATTTGGCGGGATATGAAATCAGATTTCGGAACAGACTTTTCCGTGTACTTGGGAAGTGATTAATACCGGTGTTAATCCGTTCAAACGTGACATGCGGGTTATTTAATTATAATTTCTCACCGGTAATTGTCTCGGCGTCGCAGGTGGACGCAGGTGGAGGGGCTGCGGATCGAAAGCGGGCTGAGGCGTTCAGCCTGCGTGCGACCTTGAGGCCGTGCAGGGAACTCCTCGCCCCGTCCAGGTTTGCGACGACGTCGTCAGCCTCGACTGCTATCGAGGCGGATCGCTTTGGACCCGCAACATCCTCAACGGAGGCCAGCTTGGATGCGGTGGCGACGCGGATGCCCGCCTCACCTTCCTTGAAACAGAAATTAAAAAATTTAAACATCACGCGTTCGAATCGATCGTAGAAACGCAGATGAAATTGAAAAACACTTGTCGTACATGTACAATGTATTGAACAGGACGAAGACAATCGAGACATTCCAATTTCTTTTTTTCGTACCAATTTTCGATCTCGAAATCCGTCGAGCTCTGAGGGCGCAAAATCAAATCATATCGAACTCTATATGTGAATGAATAGATGGTACACCCAATTATATATAGGGAGACAGACATAAGAGTGTGGTGATAAAACTCGATATCAAGCGGACGTTTATAAGTCTGTAATAATTTTTCTAAACGACATTCAGTGCGCGTAATATGCGAGGGTAATAATAATCCAGTGACTTGTAATCCATAGCCTGTGATAAATAATCAGTACGAGGTTAGACTGCAGTGTAACTCAGAATCACGGTAAAGATATTTAACGTCTTAATCCAATTAACGAGCAGATCAATCATCGCAACGAGCGAGAACGGTATACCAACGACTCGGGTATAGGGAGACAAAAACCGAATTTTTTTTCTTTTCCACCACAGAATCCGAAAGAACAAACGGTGCACGATACACGCGTGCGTCTTCGCGGTCAATGCGGATTCTCTGTCGTACAGTAGTCGCGGACGTAATACGTATGTATACATGTATACATAAGTATCGATTCATTTTGTGAATGGAATCCTGGTGAAGGTCGACTACGACCGACTCCCGACACGTTTAATCCAGGAAATAAACATTCTCCGAGCCCTAGCTTCTCACGTAAAATTAGCGAAGAGGTGGTCGCGGTTTTCTCTCCGGGAAAAATCATTGTCGTTTGACGATATCGTGAATGAAAAATACTCGAAGGAAGCCCGATCGGTGATACAATATGAATTAGCCGTACACCGTATCGATGTATCAGAGCTTCGCTTCGCGCTACAAGTTCTCCAAGTTCATTGATATATCCACACGCTATACGTACAGATAGCGATGAGCTTATTATACACACGTGTTTCCTCCGAAGTATGACGTATACTAGTTATATGTGGGTACATTGATGTTACACACGCGGTCGTTGATAGAATTCATAATTGAGCAAATTGCCGACGACGACCACCGCATCACAGAACGGGGACATCGACCATACATTTTGTAACGCTATAGAAATACGGATGAATCATTCGTCGCGTATTAAACATCAGAAGGCACGTTACGAAGCGTGTGTATCGTACGTACTTAATACCATCTCCGACGATGAGTTGAAAGACGGACCATTGGGTCATAACGTGGGAAATTGTATTTAGGAGAAAAAAAGATAGAAAAATTTACGAGAAAATTGAAGATATTGATCGGTGAAAAATCTGTTAGACTTCGACTAGCTGAGGGTGAAAATCGTAGTCACTCTAGTTTCGACGGTATAATCTAACGCGATGGCATCGAAGAAATTCCGGGACTCGAAACTGGGAGCACGAAATTCCTCATTTGCGTTCAGGAGTAAATAAAGCTCCGCGAGTATTTTCACGCATGAAGTGCGATGCCCTGTCCCGAGGGTTGCTGCACTTGCGAATCCCTTTTTTTTTTTGGCTCTTCCGTCTCGCGAGTCACAGACGAGGGAAGGAAAAAAGGAGGCACAAATATATGAAAGAGGGTGACGTGTACACCAAACATAATAATGCTAGGATTCACGTACTGCGCTGAACCAGGGTGGATGCATTATTTTTACTTTTACAGACGCAGTGGCGTTCCGACGTCGCATTATAGCCGCAGGCCGGATGTCGATTTTTTTATTTTATTTTTTTTTACATTCCTCGCCCGGAGTATTTATATATATTTATTCCCGTCATACTACGAGCTATAACTCAGGGGCAGATAATGGAAAGAACATCGTCGAGGTACCTGTAGGAAAAAAGATTAATTTTTTCCCCCAATCAATTTCTTTCTTGTACCATTTTTAACTTCAAGTTTGAGTAAAAGTTTGGAAACCTTTTTCCCCTCGTCTTTTTGTCTATCGAATTACATGAAAAAAAAATTTAAAGAGATCCTAAGCTGAGAATCTTTGATGATAAAAAGTCACAGGCGTCAATGGCGTCGTACCATTTAATATAATATGAGTGCTCATATAAATGTCGAAGAAAGGGTAATCAAGGTTGTGAGATTTATATATAGGTGCAGATAATATATTGATCCCTTATACTTTCATACCGCCCCGTACTCGTTGAACGATATTATCGCGTAACCCACCAGGGTCAAATCTTCGCGGTTGGTGAGAAAAAACCATATCACCGATAATCTGGTATTTTTCCAAAGGTACTGGGATTCGCGACTATACGTATGAATAATTCTGTGAGCCATTTATATTCATACTCACGATCGCTGCACATCTCTCTGCACTACAGTAGTTGCCACCACACATTTCGAATGCAACGAAGAAACGCGAGCCGGAAAACAATAAACATATCCACTCACAGATTTTTCTAAATAGCTCAAGTTTCAAAGTAGATTTATTAAAACGATACGAAATCATATCTGCAACGTTGTTGATCTTGCTAATAATGAATATCTGAATCAGATCCAATCGCGAGCGCACATGAATTCATCTCATATCGTAAGAATTTCCGAAATATTCGACTTCGAGGGCACATGAAGAACGAGTGAATTTATCCGGTGCGAAGCTTCATTTTGTCGGAGAAACGACGCAAACAAAATATCGATTACATTATTACATAGTTATTAGTTACAGGGAGATAAGTTATCGCGTTGATGAGGTCTGATCATAGCTACCATATTTGTTGAACGAAGGTTTTTCGATGAACTCGAACACCACAGAAATAGGGTAGAAACATTTAATTGGATAAAAAAATAAGTATCACCCAGAGATTTTTTTCTAAAAGTGAACATTAATTTCAAGTATTTGTTGATTCATTTAAAAAAAATTGTTTTAGGCATCAACGTTATACAATAGCATAAATAGGTCGCCCTCGTGGTATAATATAAGATGAACGTAGATATTTTAATGAACAATGAGACTTTTTGCTAGTGTAAAAAATCAAAGGATGAATTGATACTAACGTTAACTGGGTCATGAACGCGATCATTTGGTCAATTTTAACCAACTAATCAGCGTGACAACATATAAGGTAACGAAGTAATACGCCCTTGCCAAAAAGCGGAGAATTGAAACGATTAAATAACTTTTCATGCAATAAACCTGTATATATAATACGAAAGAGTCGGCCTAATTCTGGTCACTCGATAATTATAGTTTCCTTTATTGTGCTAAAGGAAAAGAAAAATGATTGGACATTAGGTTGGTAGGAATGTTTGTACATGAGACATTGCGCTAAGAAATTCGCAATCAGATAAATAATAAATTCACGCAAACTCACAAGACTAAAAAAAGCAAGATCTTTAATAAATTCATCGATAACGATATACCCTATCTCTACAATACTTATCGATTTCGTTAAATTTCCTTGCCAAAAGCAATCGCTACCGAATAGAAAGCATATAAAACGATACCGAACCAGTTGAAAAATGAGGCCACAAATTTTACCGGGTGCGAAATGAGGAGACAATAAAAATTCAAACCTTATGGCTGAACATAAAATTGTACCGCAAAAGTGCAAAGACAAACAAAACTGATGAAAATGCACATGAAATTTCGATCGTGGGGTTGAATAGCCTGGGCATTTTTTGTGGAAAAAGTATGGTCTCGAGAGAAATGAAATAAGGATAATGATAATTGATTAGTGGCAAAAGACGAACCTCCTGCAATCCACATCCGGGATAGGTGAGACTAAGCGTTTTAAATCCAATTCTTGTGCGGCACATATCGCGGTGCACCTTATCTCTCTGTCAACTGGAATGAAATGGTCGTGTGCGGTAGATACTGCGGCCGATGGAGAAATAATACCTGTTCTACGTCAGGTGGGTGAGATAGGCCTCGAGGAAAATTTATACCGCAGGATGTCGTGAACATCGAAACCGTCGGGCGCGATATGAAACCGATTGTCTATACACACTCGAACAGATTGCAATATAACTCCGTAATCAGATGGTACACCGCGATCGCTTTTAATATCGTCTACCCCCATTCAGGTTTCAGAAAAAGGTGTCGGTTATATAGGTAGTATAATAAACTCCTAACGCGGACCCGCGACCTCCAAGTGGAGGGAGATCCGACCGTGGTTTGTGGCACGTAGACATGCCAAAAAACTTCCTATGTGAATACGTAGTGACCGAAACGTGCCGAATAAATTGCGAAAAATTTTAAAAGAAGGTACAATTTTATAGTTCGCTGTGTGGTTTGTATCAATGGGTAGGTGTGTACACAGTCCAGAGAACGCTTAAAAAAAATTATTTAGTCGAAACGTCCACCCTATGTGTATCATGAGTGTTTTATCTGCACTGCAATGATAATATTATTACCCTATAGATACGTGGTATCGGTTATTTCAAATGAGGAGATGAATATCTAATTATATATAAATAATTTCACATGCGACTATATGAGATAGTTTTCAGGATCTCTACTGTGGTGATGAGATTTTTATGGATATGATTCATCGTCAGAGAAAGTAGGAAAGTTATCTTCTATTAGAAAAAATTAAAAAATTGAAAAAATTAAGAAAAAAAACAACCAATTGTACAGAGAATTGATACGTGTACACGGGGCTGAATGATAAATATATACATATGTATAGTATACGGATCTCCCTTATCGGTATAGATACGTGGTACAGCCCAAAACAAAAGTAATCTTAGATTTATTTTTTCACTGATTTCTACTGATAAATGAATCGTGAGAATCTAACTGCAATGTGATCAGGAAAAATCGAGGGAAAAATGAAACCCGATTTGCTTAGGTTGACGTAATACCAAGAGCGTTAACTGATTCTTAGACGAAGAATTATTTATTCCCTCTTTCTCAATGAATAATTATTTAATTATAACAATTTTTCGTTCATCGTGTAATTGGACGAAAATTTACGTCACGATGTTTACCAAGCAAAAGCTCATGTCGTATATTTAAATGTATGACGGTATAACTCGAGTAAACCAAGCAAGTTATGAAATGGGTTTTAGCTGACGTTGATGCCTATAAATAAATAATCTCACTGTAGAAGCTGACGTTCGGACTGGAATTTTTGAGTAAATTTGGGACCACGAAAATGCGATATATATTTATATTGATATTAAAAAGGAGAACTAATAGCCAATCCAGAATACTGTATCATCCGTTGCAAAGCTTTATAGCAAAAGATTATCACTAAAATCGGCTTGGGAATAAATCCGACTGGAAGGAGGGTGTCCGACTGGTCGACGCTCAATTAGGGTCACTTCCTGACCTATTCAATTCGGATGAAATGATAATATATAGCAAAAATAATTTACCTTGTCATTCGTAATCTTCTGATCCACAAGGAAGTGTTACAAAACTTAATCAACGAACTACATTTAATATCACTTTGCTAATTGAAGACTGTTTTTGATCCTATTCACTAATTGTTCAAAATTAATAACCGTATGTTTTTTTTTTCTTTGATATCAGATACCGCCAGTTCCAGCAACATGTAGCTGTAGCAACGAATTGTTTTGATGCAGATGGTCCAATTCAAAGAAATTGATAAACTTGTAGGTGGAACTGTACGCTGTTAAGTCCACCCAACTCCCAGTCAAGATTAAGGTAATGCTAGCATGATATGATACAATAGTTATGTAGCTCCTCAGTGGTTATGGTGCTCACTGACCAGATTGCCACCAAACGTAATTTTTTTGACAGTTTAACGTCATTTGGACATTTGCAAGCAGAAACGTGAACGCAAAAGTAACCTAGGAATAATTAGAAACTGGATCGGCTGAGCCCTGTGAGGTATGTTGCATAATACGAGTCAACTTTTACATAAAGCAAACCATCACCATTGGCAAATGGACAAGGCTTCAGAAAATTTCATACGCTGAATTTATCTACATTGAATGATGACCAAAAGTATTGATACCAGGATAATAACAGAATATTTATATAGCTTTGATAATCGATGTGCGGAAAATCCTTGATTCTATAAAACAGAATGATGTTGCAGGCACCAATATTTAAAATCCTATTCAACTTGGACAAGTATCTTACACCTAGATTTATTCCGTGAAATAAACTCACCGTTAGCTAGTACCGAGATCTGGGTTTCCACTCTGGAAACCACGATGATCACCAGACAAAAGCCAAACCTGCCTGCTAGAAGCAAAGCAATATATTCAATTAGAGATCAATTTATTTGGATACAAATTTTTTACACTTTAAATTAAACTGTTTTGCCCCAATCATTAACTCTTGTATCTCAGGCTTTCAAAGCACAACTTAAGTGACTACCCACGTGTCTCCTAATATCGTTAGCTCAATATTTAACACTGTGAACCGGTACTAAATTGCCAAGAACTTCATATTTCCCGAAGTATTCCAGCTTCGGGGATCTTTTAACGACAACTTAACACTGGCCATACATTATAAATATTTAACACAGTCGTCCAATTGAATGAGACTTTCACAAATTGTTGTCTACAATATTTGTCTTCAGACTTATTTAATGCTTAAATTTTAAAGTTGGCTATGTGATGAGACATGTTTGTGATAATTTCAGGTTTGAAATTTCGAATTGTTTGTAATTTGCTATAAATTTACATTCGAGAGAATACAGTTTGCAGATGATTATGGAAGACATTTGAATTACTTTTAAGTAGCATGATGTCATAGGATTAACGTCACAGTCATCCATCCTTAGTGTGTAAAATGCCCTATGGAACCAAATGGACTGTATAAAAATTGTCTATGACCAGTCAATGACAAAGTAAAGGTTTGAATCTTGTGAATAATCTAAATACTCAATGATCAATGGTCAATGATTAGATCAGCTGTTGATTGTAGGAATTGAAACCGCGTGTTAACAGCATAAGTAGAAGGGGAAACGTACTGTCACATTACAAATAAGGTCTTAAAGTTTGGTTTCGATACGTACTTCTCTCGTACTTTTCCGAGAATTATGCCTATTTCGGTACAGGAATTACCAGATATTTTCAGCATGGGATTTAGCATTCTGAATATTCATTGATTCGTTGTCAATTAATATAGCCGTTGCACAGCACAGAATGCCTAAACGTTCTACAACGACAAATGAATAACGAAATTAGGTTAAACTCAGGGCTAAATTCCACTCGCAAAACCGATATTACCGCATTGATTTTAGCTGAATCTCGTAACACTTAAGTTGTCGATACAAAACGTTCGTGTCAAGATTCAAAAAAATATAGATCACAGAATACGGTCAGATTTTTGAATAACTCACCGAAAATTCAGCCCTGTTATACATCCTTGGTTGAATAAATATTTGTTGATACTGGCACTGGCACTCATGCACACCACAAAACTGCCATTTTTATCCTTATATCCTAGATCACTCGACACATTCCTCGGCCGCTATCAATCGGCAGTGACTACTCAATAGTACCCTGTCAATAAATGGATTAAAATATCATTAAAAATTATAGATAAGTTAAAAATGTATCCTCAGTTCGGATTCTAATGAAATATTAAAAGTAGCGATAGATGGACGCGCAGCTGCGTACACGGCGAGCACCAGCAGACGAGCGCCATATGCCGGAAGTACGTGAGACTAGGCGAACCGCAAAAACAGACGGCGTCGTCTGCTGTGTATAAAATGTTTTAATAATGTACAGTTTTAATCGAATATTATCATTTCTCTTGAGTGAAATGTTAGGTATATAAACCGTTTCATTCAGTTGTTGTGAATTTTTCAAAATTCTTTCATTTAACGTCGCGGGTTTTAGTTTTTATGATAGAGAGATTTTTCTTCGTCAGGTTGTCGGACCTGAATATCGATTGTCATTATTTATATCGTACGTTTCCTCTTCAGTCATCGATTCACTTTTTACATTTTACATTTTTACAGTAATGAGAGAAATAAGTTTAGTTTGTTATACGGTAATTTAGGTTTCCCATATGTGATCATAGGTGTTAAGGGAGTCGATTGAAGAGAATGACGGATAGCCAGCAGCAGTTCTGCTTGCGGTGGAACAACTTTCAGGCAAATATCACCAGCCAGTTTGAAGCCCTTCGCGATGACGAGGATTTCGTCGACGTTACCTTCGCCTGCGACGGCAGACGTCTTCAGGCACATAAAGTCGTACTTTCCGCCTGCAGTCCTTACTTCAAGGAGTTGTTCAAGGTTAGACCATATCATAAATCAGGACATTTTTCATCCTTCTCTGCCCCTTCTACATTCGACAACCATTCCTCCGTATATCTGCTTGCCCGCCTGCCATGCACTCAGCATTACCCTTCGACCCCATCATGAGTTTGCTTTACACGACAGAAATTATTACACAATACCCATCAGCGACGAGCAAATTTTTTTTTATAGTTTTCATGACTACTGAGACTTGCAATTTATTATGCCACAAGTCTAACCAAAAATGATTGTACACATATCTTATGGTATTATGGTATATGGTAACGTATATGAGTCTGAGAAGCAGACAGTAATTAAAGGACAATTACTCTAAACTACAACTGCATTCATTATTGCCAGAATTTTCGTCTCTGCTTTCTCTAATACTGCGTTAAGTATCGAGACAGTATTGCTGTTTTAGAAATGACTCGACTTACAATATATTAACAATCCTGCATTTCAATAAAATTTATCGTCGTGGAGCGGTTCTTGATATCGAGCTCTGTGTCCCAGGATTCTGAACCTGCCCTCTGGTTCTGGAAAGACTCAGCTAGATTGCCAATTTACAAAGTTGGCAAATATATTATCCTATTTGATTCGAGCAAATACTTTGAAGAATCTCACTGTTTTTTTTTTTTCAACATCTTAATGTGTTTTTTTTCCTCTTATGTAACAAATAATCTGACAGTTTTTCTTAGGGATGCTAAACTGTGAGGCTTATGCTTTAATTTTTTAAACATCTTGAATCATCCGACTGTAACATTATCCTTTGATAGTCATATTCTCTCTTGATTACTGAACAAAATCCAGTGACCAATGTGGAATGTGTCTCTGTGAAATTTGTCAGTTTGTCCTTTTTCCCTCTTATTTGTAATCTCTGCTTCATTTTCTATCTGTCATGTATATTTTTAGCATTTTTAATTATTGATTTGTTTGCGGCTTAATGATAATCGGGCAAAATAAGTCCTGGTGTTTTTGTCCCAAAAACCATAAGTGACGCAACAGCTGTGAAGTTCTCTGTTTCTCCAGCGTAAAGACTTGTTGGAATTCCTTTGAATTTTCAGACAAGCATGCGCTATATCTCTGACTTTGTCATACCTTTCATAACATTACTAACGCCTTATTATTTTCAATACAGGTGTAATATCTGCATGTTTCGCATCAGCATATTTTTGCAGAACTCATACGACAGTGTTTCAGATAGGCTTTTCTTGATTTTTGCTCAATATACTTCCTAGAACACCCAAAAGCAAAAGGTTCCATACTGTAAACTCTGAATAACTATTCAATTTCAGGAGATGTTCTCCAAGTGCACCATTTCTTAAAGGGCTTTGAATCGTTCACAATTTACCAAGAATAGACAAGCATTCTTAATAATTTAGATGATGAATTTTCTTTCAGACAAATCCATGTAAACATCCGATAATCTTCATGAGGGATGTGGAGTTTGAACATCTGCAGTCACTGTTGGAGTTCATGTACGCAGGAGAGGTAAATATCTCTCAAGCTGAGCTGCCCACCTTTCTGCGAACCGCTGAATCTCTTCAGATCCGTGGCCTGACTGACTCTCAGAGTAATCGACACAACAACGAAAAGGTACAACACAAGTACTATGATTTGCCTAATATTTCGACTTTGATATTCATATTTGAAGACCAAACAATTTATACTGTCAAAGTGTATTAACCACACATGATTCATTGTCATTGAAATCAATGATAGTTCTCAATTTATTGAACCTAAATAATAGTAATTTCCGCTTACCTATAAAATTATGAATTTATCTGCAGCACTCAAAGACTAACAATATCCATGCATCAAACGGCAGTGGCCTGATCTCACCAAGCTTGGATGATGAACGCAGTAGGACGCCTCCGGCAACGAGTCCGCCGCCATTAAAAAGGCTGTGTAAACGAAGTGATTCACCTCAAAACTCTAGTCCAATATCTACGCCACCCTCAGGCACCACCTCAACTCAACGTTCTCGTCCGCCAGTTGAACCTCATGTTCAACTCGATTACAAGGACCTTGACATTGTGGAGGTAGATGATTGCATCTCAATTCATAACATTGACTTTTCAGTGGTTTTACTCATAATCATAAATTTATACCTACTTTGCTCATCGTTTTCAGCCAAAAATAGAATTACCAGAATATGGCAGCGATGACGACTGCCCCAACAAACCAGAAATCAATGCATTGCCAGGCGGGTTTCTCAGCTTGGAAGGAGGCATGGAAGTACTTCCGACGTATCCACCATCTTATCAAGGTGAGTAACGGAAAAATACTACTCAACGTATTTTTCATCTGATCAAAGAAATTCAAAGGATCAGGTATCATGTTGGACTTCCAAAATTTAAATGAACAACTAATCTCTTACGTTTCAGGAAGCGGAATCGACGGAGGAATCGCAGGGACTTCGCATGGGTCGGAGTTGAATCAGGAGCAACAGGGTGAGTGATATTTTCTCATTAATACGGTAGTGCGAGCACCATTACAAACAGCAACAACCTAGCCGTTACATCAAAGTATCGAATGTGAATAGAGAGAAGGAAGGAGAAAAGAGTCTTGACGGTTTGAAATGGTAAGCTCGTGTGTAGCTCGGTAGGTCTTGGTAGGCGGTAGGAGACATTTGACACTCAAGAGGCTGGAACTATGGGCAAAGTCCACAGAGTGCAGTTTGCAGCTAGTCAGCTGTGTTGTATGAAAGTTATGTAACCCAACAAGATATATTATTAACAAACATATCCTGTGTGTAAATATTGAAAACAACCTATTCCCTGATGCTTTGTACATATATTTATTTTTTTTCCAACATATTTTTTATTTTCTAAAATCATTCACCCCTCCGTTCTCATGCTTTTTGTATATATACACACACTTTGGTATGTGTATATAAGTACCCCACAACGCTGTACATAAAACGCTGACTAATAATCGCTTGATACATAGGCATAGCAAAGGCAAACCACATATTATAGATTCATTTAAACTCGATCAACTCTTGATTTGTAAATACCATTTTTCAATCATGCTTTCATGTCCATCGATAGTGAGATAATAAATCGAGTCTTGTCATAGGTCGTGACCGTGTTGATTACCAAACTACAACCAACGAGCGGTTGCCTAAGCCCTCATATCGTATCATTGTGTCTTCATGCAATATTTTGTTTTGCCAAAAAAATACTGAATACATATACACGATAAACTTTCACAAATATCTTGTAGGAATTTATCTGAACAAAGCTGAATAGTTAATATCAGAAACAGAAAGTACTACAGCTAAAACCGAACAAGACATTTTCTTACGTCAGAACAATTTCATCATTTAGTGAGAAAGCAGATCGAAGCTATTTTCTCCAAAATCGTGATAGTAATAGTCATTAATTCGTGATCATGTAATATCTAGGAGATTCCTTGACTTTGATTGCCTACTATGAATTCATCGCCAGACATCGGTAAAATTGTTATTGATTTTTATGTTCATGGTCTAATTTCCTCTTAGTTATGTAAATATTCCAGTAACGATACATACTTGCTTATAATTTGCTCGGTGCTTTCAATTGTTATTATCAACGATGAGTGGTCTTTGGTCACTACATACTCATAAGTACACACAGGTGTTCATTTGTCAAGAAAAAGAGAGGGTTCATTCTGATGAATAAAGAAAGCTAAACCTCACAATAAAATCAATGTTCCATTTCAAAGTGGCTTCATATTTTGAAATTAGTGATGTGCCGTCATTGCACCGACAGGAGGAAAGATTCGAGATTTTGTGAGCATGTATCATAACGCGTCATACCTGATCACGAGATGAATCGATTATGCAATCTTTTCATATAGCTTTAAAGACTCTAGTCTTCTTGCCTTTAACGTTCAAATACATAATTTCCATAATGGAATGAACAATACATTACTTATTCTCATAATAGACCCATAAAAAGTGATCACACTCTAAGTGTAAAGAATCAGGCACCACACAATTGGGTAGCGCTCGCTAATAGGGCTGTTTGCTGGTTGTTGCTGTCCTGTGGTGGGTGGTCTTTGATATCGTATGGTGTGGATAAAAGGTGGTGTGGTGCTATGTTGTGGTAACGTGCTATGCTGTGGGCTGCTACCGGTTAGAGCAAGTTGTGTGTGTGTTGCAGCTGACCTGCGTAAACTGCACTCGTTGGACCCGCGCCCCTGTCCTGTGTGCAACCGCATGTACAGTAACTTGTCCAACCTGCGCCAGCACATGCGCCTCATCCACAACCCTCAGAGTGTCACATGCCCTCTATGTAACAAGCCATTCAAGACCAAGCTCTACCTGAAACGACATTTGGTCAGCTTCCACGAGCTCAGCATGGCAGACAGACAACGACAAGAGGAAATCTACCAGCATCAAGTTAAAGCTCATGGCCAGGGCTTGGGGCAGGTTCAGGGTCAGGGACAGGGACAGGGACAGGGACAGGGACAGGTGGAAGTTAAACCTTCTTTGACCGCCTCAGCTTTGCCTCCACGACTTCCTCCCGGAGAGGGTGGAGGTTGCGTGGTAAGCGCGAGTGGCAATGCTACTCTTGACGCTAAACCGAGCGGAGTTTATCAGGCACAGGTTGCTGATAGTTCTTATATGATGGAGGTGGCTCAAATTGGTGATTCCAAGCATTTTATTACCGGAATGCAATTCAACGCCACACATCACTAATGTTCAAGTTCTATTTATTTTACTCTATTGCCCAGTATAATTTTGTGATATAGTTAACACGTGAAAATTAACAATTTATATTTACTTTAGTGGTCGTATGATTCAGTAGGAAACATACTGAATAAACAGAACGACAGATAGGTAGGAATTATGTGACTGCGTAAGGCTGATTCGGTATTCAGCTAACGGGAAGTAGACGTAAACATATTTTACACTTCAAATATCACTTTGGGTGAGTAACCATTCGTCATTTCTATTCCAAAGTTTGATGAACTATAACTAGCCGTTTTACTTTATTATTTTATTACCGAGTATAGATCAAAAATCAATTTCATACCTTTTGTACATAAAATTTTTCCACTCATCCCCTGTAAATAATGATTACGTCTATTCTACCCGATACTAAGGGAGAGAGCGACTAAATCCCCGCAGGTGGAGCGGCCACCCCACCTCGTACTGATATTTCCGCAACCGGATACTTGTTATTTTATTTAATGCTATACAGTGTTATACAAACTACAGATATTTACAACAATATTATATTCTTACAGAGAATTATATTTACTTTATATTATTGCAGCGCAATGTGCAATAACATAGCTCGTACATGATATATTTTTCACAAATGCATACATTGCAATATACAGCCAATCAGCAGCTCAACAGAGTAATAGTATTTATCATTAACAGTTATCTACAAACCGTGATTGCAACAATGCAGCTAATTCGATTAAACGATGCAGTAGGATGGGTTTACGCTACTTTTTGTGCTCTGCTCTAAAAATTATAGCAATCTTTTATCTTTTTCTTTTTCCTCATGAAGTCGTTGAATAGTTATTTGGTACTTTCACAAAAAATTTTTACAACCATTTATTCCGTAACATTTATCAATGACCCCTGAACCAAGTTTTGCTTTTTCAAATCAACAGCAGAGGTTGGGCAGCGTACACCCATTTTATGCAGCTCCATAACCATAGTACCACACAGTACAACTCAGGATCTTTTATATTATATTTTACAGTTGACAATAGTTCCATAGGTATATCTTAGGGCAATTGACTCTAGCAAACGTGCCTATTAGCTCATTTATTAGGCTTGCAATGCCTTAAGGGATACCAGTAAAATAACAGGCTCTTTACCTCACATACAATCAAATTACTAAACAGATGCAGCTATTTATATTACCATAATATATTTACATACAACAGTTTACAATAGCGCTGATAAGTTGCAACAACTGCAACTACACAGATTATAACTGATATTATACAATACAAACGGTTTTTATTATCCGCTGTTATTACATTGGTAAGCAATTGCAATGTTTTTTTTACCATTTTAATATAATATTAAAATACATTTTTAAATCTAAATGTAAAAGCAACTTTCAGTTACAATACACATAGATGCCCAGCATTACGACAATTAGTAATGGAATAAGATTAGATTATAAATGTTGCATATCATATTATAAATATTGTTATACATTTACCAAGCAGTGTTACATTGGCCAAGCCTCGAGCATCGGATCCCATTATATTTATTTTGAGAACATAATCAAACCTGATCACTTTTTCGCGCTTCTGATATCACTTGTAAAGCTTTCCAAAACCTTAAATTTCTCTTGACTCTTTTCTGATAACCGTTAGACCATTCTTAAATCGAATAAAATCAAAGCTTTATTTAATTGTCGAGACATTACTCTGCCTATTGCCTACTACATAATTTTACTGTTAAAAAGTTGGACATATCGTGTTTTGTATGTACATAATGTTGTTTTATATGATTTCTATAGTATCAGAGACCACTTTTCATTATAGTTTTCCTACAGTTTGAAGGACAGTGAAATCATTTTTATTTTTCCTATTGCTCGAGGCCTACAATCAGTTCTGTAAAAGTGTGTTACAGAACTTCATATAATTAATAATAGACTTCATTAGACAGGCTGGTCTTCGCTGGGCATTAAACCGGTTACCTAGTTATATTACATTACAGATTCACATATACTGTTATATACATATTGGCCGTGCCTCGAGTTCTGACTAATGTCCTCGACCATGACAAATTACGGCCGAAATGAAAAGAAAGAAAAATATGTCAAAACAATAAGATTTTTGGTTTTTTTTTTTTTTGGTCAACGTTCGTGACCGAAATTTGTTATTTGGGACAAGAGGCACTTGCTATATTTATATCTCCATCCAAAATATAAGTTCTGTTCAATATGGTATAACAATAACGGTTTTATCAATTATATAATGATTATAAAGCAAAAGAATTAAACATTTTGGTTAGAGAAAATTTAATTGAACTAACAATAAGATGCAATGAATTTATTCTGTCATTTTAATTCTCAACATTTCTATAAGGCTAAGACTGCGACTATCGATTATATGTTCAATCAACAAAAATGTATCACCCATTTAAAATTTGGTGTTAACAAAAATTAATTTGATAGTTTCATTTCGACAAGCTGCGCTAAACGTTCGTTTCAATAGACAAGCCAGTATATTCCATGACTACAATGACCTATATGTTGTACATATGTAAATTTCTATCAATTTGTATTCGCTTTACAAAATATGTACGCAATTGACTGCTGCTATACTTTATACAAAGCGAGCAGGTTTTTAAAAATTTGAACATTGCGCATATCGCATTTCTTAAATTTTTTATTCTGGCATTTTCGATATTTATTGATCTCTGACTATTCCTTTTAACTTCATTATCGATCACAAAGTCAGTATTTCCAAAGTGCGGACTATATCCAAAAGCTGATTTTTTTTTTTTCTTTTTAGACTCTAGTCAATCAGCAGTAAAGCATTTTATCAAAACTTGAAATGTAAAGAAATCATTCAACAACAACCTCATAAGATATAAGTAAATCGTTGAAATAATGTTTCCACACGAATTACCAGCTAATGGTTATTTTTCTTCTAATACTGCACTTCAATGACGGCAAGCGCTGCTTATAGTTGTGAGACTGATAAGCCATATGATTCGGCAAAGAATAAGATATTATACCTTCTATTTATAGGCCTTAATGAAGAGTAGAAAGAAGTTGTTCACTATTTATGGAATGACGTCTTTGAAATCGTAAGAATAAACCGCAAGTTCACGATCGTTTTCTGCGTACGAGGAAACCATTCGTCAATTTTTCGGAATCATCCTAAAATCATTTCACCCACGCATACAATTGAAAAAATAGATAAAAATGATTTTCAATCAATATGTTGTGATCTCTTGCCGGTACTCGTAAACTATCGAATAATTTTTTTTTTTTTTCTTATTCAAAAACAAAGAACAAAGAATACACCATACTTTCGACTATTAAATGTACTTGGTAGCGCTAGATTAAATGATAGTGATGCAACCCTAAATTATACACTAAAAATAAGCTGTAAATAGTAGCGTTTTAACAAACGTTTCCAGTATTGAATTGGTTTTTTGAAATAGTCAGCTATACGTTACGATAAACTACATAATAATATTTATTCTAAATAATAATTGCGTAACAAGGTATACATACATATAATTTCATCTTATTTACGTGAATAGAATTTTAACTAGTTATAAACCTACTACCCCTATGAATAATCGTAACAACAATAATAATAATAATGATAACGATAATCCTAATTATAATTATACGGTAAATATGATTATAACAGCAACCACAATAATAATAATGAAACTAATGAATAATATTAATGATAATAAATAACTATAACTTTTAATATTATAACAATAAAAAAGAAAAAACAATGAGCAGTTGATTAAGTGTGACTGACGTGCATATTTACGTCGGTTTGGGGCTAAATATATCTGAATAAGCAATGTTTAATTTATATACACATACCTAGATACAACGGTGCCGAACTCTGGGTGGCTAACAAGTTTGAATTAGAAATTAGGATTTAATCATGATTCGAGACGATTTGGGTAATTTGAGTAAACCGGAAAATGAACCCTAATTGGTAACAATCTTTCTTCACTAATGTCATATCGTAGGCCGGCATATAAATTTCGCTTATACAGACTACCAATTGCGGAGGCCTCGATCATGCCTAATGAAGAATTTTCTGTTTAGTCAACAACAATTTCGTCGATATTGAAACTAACACCACATAAGCCATTGTGCTTGGCTTTTTCTCGTACTTACTTTCATACTCAGTTATACACCCAGACTTGCAATTGTACTAAATTTTCATTAAATGGTATAACTACATTAAGGAGATTCATGTAAATTGGACGGAGGAATCTAGCACATCGTTTTTATAGAAACTGGGGAACTGGAATTGTATCAAACAATTGTGTATTATCATTCTGCGGTATATCGATAGTGATGATAAAATTATGGCTTCAAACCCATTAGGGCCATAGTTCATAATCAATAACACTATTTGTACGAACCGGGCTTTTGGAATCCTCCTTCTGATTTTGCTTGGACTCGAATCATCTGACTCGTTCATTAAAACGTATACATAGTTAGGTTACATAGATTATTACTATCACTATAATTATTAGTATACTTTTTTTCGACTGTATATATTTTAATACGCCGATATAGATTTGTTTGTTATTTGAAAGTGGGATACTAGATGTTATTTTGCCATAATCCTCAACCAAAATAATAGGTTTTTAACTTACGTGTTTTTATATTGCGTTGTTCTTTACGTTGATGCGGCATATAGTATTATAGTGCTATGATGTGCGATAGCAATGTTCCTATTTCCCATATTTTATGCTTATGTTTTGTAGCAGCATTTTGAATAATAGATGACAATATTTTATTAGCTTATTTTTCTTTATTTCTTCACTAAAAAGTGTGAAAAATTATTTAATTTCCCTGTACGATGATATAATATACATAGTGAGAGAAGATACTATGGGTTACAATGGTAACGATAATTTTCTTAACGATGAATAACTTAGATCTTATTCATCGTTTAGGTATTTGTACATACATATAAGAAAATTGCACTCACAGTATTTCGTGCGGCGTACATTTAAGATTAACAGAAAAAAAAAGAAGAAAATAAAAATAAAATAAAGTAAAAATATAAATAAATATAAATATAATCAGATTCACACTACAGGGTTCAACAGAAATGGTTCTAGGACGCCTAATTATTTCTTTCCATTAGCTCAGATTGATATTTTATCGTTATCTGTCGTCACCCTGCTTTTAACTATTCGATCATGTGCTCCAGTTGTATTGTTGAAGAAAAAAATTGTCTATTCTTGCGTTTATGTAAATTGTGTAACGATATAATATAAATTCTGGTAACTTTTATTATTGGTCAGTATCCCATGTTAATAAATAATGAGATACCTTATTTCCTGAACCCTGTAATCGTCTGCTTATATCGTAATAGTATTTATCTACACATATTACTATAATACCTAAACAATTCATATTAAATAGAAACGGTAATCACTTATAATTAATATACTCGATTTGAGTTCATGTAAAACTCGCTTACTTTCGAACAATGAATAGAATGTATTTAAAAAAACAACAAAAAAAAAAAACAAAAAAAAAATTATGAACATGAACGTTTTATTCAATTATTAATAAAAATAAAATGTCTACAAAACTGTATCTCTATAAAAAAACGAAAAAAAAAAACAAAAAAAATAAACGAATCAAATCAATATTTTCATTCCATAACTATCATTTTTTTTTTTCTTATTTTTAGTAATTCTATAATGACAGTTATTAGCTGCAGACTCATATATTCAACAGGGTTGTTACAAGTTTCCTAATATTGTGGAACTGGTGGGATTAATTTTTATAAAAGAATTTTATCGAAAATCTTATAGTGAGTCAGAACTCGTGATTCTAAAATTGATTAGCCTCGAACATGAAAGATACAATGTGCAGATATCAATAGGGATTCGCTGATGAAAAAAAGTGTTACAAATTTCTGGCAAAATCGTTGATGATGATATTTGATTTGAAGAATCTGTCACACGCCAAGTTTTTTTTTCTTTTTCCAAATATTTGTAACAACCCTATCTCAATGACTATACATAATTGCGTTTAATAATCCGACGCGAAGAGTGATCAACTTCAGCAATTTCATATAATAATGATTCAAAGATTTTTTTTCGTTTCATATCCGGATGAAAGGAAACAGAAAATATATAGGTACAAGAATCGGTAATCGTAAAACTTGAAAGAGGAGAAAAAATCATTGGATCTCAATTCCATAATTTTCCATACGGTGAAAAAGTGCGAATTTACGTATACATGAGATATATCTTTTTCGATTACATTCGAATGATTCACCGTTATGGTATCTTATGTCGTTATTAACGATTCATTTATTTTTTCAAAATCGCTGTTCGAAGCATGTAGTTACAAAACTATATATCTTCTGACTTTCCTGCGTAATCTAATTAATATGGTTTAATTTTTCTTCACGGTAAATGTTTAGTCGTATATTATATTCACCCTGCAATATAGGACTGTTTTTGTGCAAGTGATTTCTTGTAAACTATGATGATTTCGCGACTGCAATTGGGTATACCGCAGCAGATTTATCAAAGTCTGTATCACAATAACGTACAGGATATCGTGCGATACAAAAATTCCTTTTCGTTTCTTGTGTAACAATCACCGATAATTGATGAAATTTAATGTTGAAAAAGATACATTGAACACAATATATATTATATATAAATAATGCTACTCTGTGTAACTTATATATATACCTACATTTATCAAACCTTGTTCTCATTCGTTGTCAATCCTGAAAGTCTGTAATTTTCATTAAGAAAAGGAAAAAAAGAACAGAGATAACGAATAACTATCAAAACTAACCCAATAAATTTTTCCAATTTTATCAAATTCGTTGTTCACCTCCGTTGTATCTGATACATTTTTGTACTTCGTTGTAATTTTATTTGATTTTTTTTCATTATCGATTTCACCAGTTCCTTTTTTCGGTTCAATTTTTCTAATTGCGAAATCGACATTCCTGATTGGCATACAGCTGACAAATAAAATCCCAAGATGTGATACGTAATAACAAAATTGTTCAATTGAATTATATTATACAATATGAAGATGCAGATATCGATTTTCTGGTATGTAGTAAAGTCGATTATGATTTTTCTCTTCTTCACATTTTGCCCGCATATTTTTTCTTACAGAATACACGTGCACCCACCACATGATTATCACATGTGCGCAACCGATTTTCATCCGTATATCATATAATCATATGATAATAAGAATGCTGATAATGGAAATAATAATAATATTAATAATAATATTAATAATAATTAATACAGACTTATTCCGTATCAGAACTAAATCTGTAAAATTGATGAATAAAGTATGTATTATTATACACGTAGGGGAAGGTGGGACAAAAGAGGATACTTGAAGGAACCATGAGAAGAAAAATTTTCAAATCTAGAATGATGTTTGAAGTCCTTTCCGACCATTTTAAAAAAAATTTTACAAAATTTTTGGGGTATAACCCCATTTTGCCTCGCTACCCGGTTCTGCTCTGCCTTTCCCTATATGTTTTTCACACAACAAAAAAAAAATTAAATTGAATGAAATGAAGAGGAAAATTATACAGATTCCGATGATTATATCATTATTATTATGATTATTATTATTATTATTAATTCAATCGTCATTATAGCCATTCTGTTCGGTAACTATGAAATATACACGAAATCAGTATTATAGCTGTTACTACTGTGTTTTTAGTTTAAAACAAATATACATATAGAAAATTTGTACGGCAATTAAACATCATTTCATTGACCTGAATATATCAATATCATAATTATGTATTATGTATGTATACATAGGTATGTATTATATAAGGGGGATAGTGTGGAAAAAATATCGGGAATCCTGTGGAGTATGAGATACTATAGGTGTATAGATTTTATGATCGATCGATTTTTAACGATGGATTATTGTAGTGGTTGAAAAACGATTTACCCGTTCACGTAACGCGTTTGTGTTCTATAAATTATTCGTAATACATACTCATCTGTATGTATAGCGAGGAGGTCCATTTTACATTTTTATCGTATCATGTACCATGTACGTACATAATCGTGTGTACCATAATGTAGGTGACAGAAAATTAAATTGCAGTTCAGCGCTGTTCTATTAAAATGCGGATATTAATAATTTAATTATAAAAATTTCGTAGCTGACGGTCACTAAATTGATCGGTGCACGACGGAGGCGATACATCATCATATTCTAGTGGTTCGTTCGAATGCGAAATTTATTGGGATTAATTTATCTGTTCATTTTTCTCGACTTCAGCTTCGATCGTAGAGGCATAAAATTTACGTCGCAAAGTAGGTAACGAGACAATTATCCGCCGATTTTACTTATCTTCGTATCCAGATAGACCATTCATTATACAAATACACAGACATGTATACGAAGGTGTGCGTACTTAAAAATTCGCTAAATAACTCATGCGTACATCCCTCAAATGACAACCCATTATAGCCATCTGGCATTCAGATTTCTCCGCCCGATCAGTTTTACCCCCGGCCGAATACAGAGCAGAAAGAAAAAAAAAAAGAAATGGTTGAATAAAATGGATGAAACGACGCGTAGACCCAAATCCCCGTCGGTATCAGTTTCGAATATTATCACTTACGGATATTCATGCAATCATTTTTTGAATCTTCAACAATTCCAAAAAAATAATCTTCGTGCAGCGTCATTTAATTTTTACCTTAGCAAAGTGCCTTCTATCTTCTTTCGCAAACTCTGTTGTTTACACTACCCCTGAAGTATAAAAAAAAACAACGAAAAATCTGTCCAGCCTAGACAAAAGCTCACGTTAGTTCAGCATTATCCGGGCTGCCGAGATCTTAACGTTTTATATGCAAGACCCACACTCGGGTAGACGAGATGCGAAAAGTTTGAGGGCTCAATTAACGTTCAAAAACTCAAGCAAAACTAAGTTTGCAACCTAGTTGGCTTTTTTCTATTTTTGTTCGCGACTGTGGAGGATAAACAAATCAAGGACACCTCATAATCCTTTAATTTGAAAATGCAGTTCATTAGGTGTAAGAGACTTGATTAATTTCCGCATAATTTGGGTACGCGTATGCCCTAACCCAAGCTGTATTCCGATGGCTAACGTTACATCCGAATTCACTTAACGAGATTGGATGAAAACAAACATTGAATGAAAAAAAAAAAAAGGAACAGGACGAGGACGTTCTCCATTTTTACTTTCCATCCATATAAATGGCATTTTACCGCATCGCGCTATTTTTTCTTTTTTTTTTTTTCTTCCCTTCTGATTGTATTTGCAACCGACTCGCAGATACGAATATTTTCATCAAAAAGCTCGTCGAAATGTTTCCCCTCAAATTTTTCAACGCTCGGGGTTTGTTCAGCGATGTGATGTTACGGATTGATAAATCGATCGCACGTATGTGCGGAAAATAAGCTTCGAAAGCTGCGGTGTGCTTTGTCTTTTCGTTGATTCACGATGCCTCGTACCTATCCGTGAAACTTTCTTTGTTCAAGGTCCAACTTTACATCCAAGTTATCGATGTAATGGCCAATATTTTTTATGTCTGTAATTTTGTAGATAGAAAACCGAATTTACGATCTAGTTTATATACCTCCCATGAATACCAACTGTACAGATACTTTTTTGTACGTTATTTTATCTTTTTTAACCGAAGTACAAGATCGGGACATCTTCTTATTTTTTCCCCCCTTCTCACGTAAAGAGCAGAAAATTTCTCACCCTTAAAAATTGCGAGGCAAAATTATTTTCATCTTATGATTTTTAATATTTTTTTTTCACTGGTTGTTGACGAAACATTTTTCAAGTTTTATAAGAAAATTAAAAATAGCTCCTACGTTTCAGTTTCTTTCATATATTTCTGAAGTTGTGAAAACTTTTCTTTTTTTTAATTAAAAATTATTTAGAAAAAGAAGTTTCTCAGATTTGAAATTTACTGCATTCGCACATTATTTTTATCAGTCTTCCTTTTTTTTTTTTTGAACCCCATTTAACGGACGGCATGAATCAAAATTTATCTCACCGACTTGAGGAGTTTTTTTTAATTTATTTGGTTCACCATGACTGTATGCCTCAGCGCGCGGATACTTGAAAAGCTCGGAAGAGAAAGGACTTTGAGATTAACGTCGAAGTGAAACAAAATGAATGTATCGATTTTAGATAAATTCAATATAGCGCACACGTGTGTCAGGAAGTGTGCTGAGTTGTGGCATGTTTCGAACCACGGCGATTGCCACCGTTGGGCGTTGTTGCGTTTGCTCGCCTTTCAGTCTGACAATTTATCGTCCAGGTATAATTTCTCTTCGTCCAATTTATTTATTCACCTTTTTTTTTTCATTTTTTTTTGTCCGCTCATTTTTCCGCCGATACAACCGTCAGGGAAATTGAACGACACGTACGTTATAACCGCGGTCGAGAGATAACCCTTTTTCACTTCATCAACGGGCCTTATAAAATTTTTTCGAAAATTTATAATACACGCACACCGCGACGCGCGATAATCACGACGAAGTTGTACTCCCTGCGGCGCACAGAGTGATGCTCGAGTGATTTATAAATTCCTGACTATTGAAGTACTCGCTCCGAATCGGTTAATGGAATCTGCATAGTTGATGCGGAATTCGCGGAATAGTTTTGCAGCTGTTGGTACTTTCTCTGTAAATGATCTCATTGTCAGATTCCGAAGGGGTTGAAATATGCAGGTCGGTATAAAGTAACCCTGTTCTTCGCACTCCGTCCGCACCAGTTAATTTACAACGATCCAACAATTTTCAATCACCCCCTGGTCTCCACGGATTGACAAATGATGTAAATCACCCCCGATATAGCTTCCGCTATATCCGCACGCGACCGAACCAATAAAGTCGAAAAATACTTGTAAAACTTTTCCCTTTCAAATCGAGTGACAAAATACCTGATTTCTTTTGCTATTTTTGTTTTTTTTTCTTCGTAAGGGTCGATATCGGCGGGAGGCCCGGATAATTTTTCGTCTCGCGCCCCAGGACACGAGCCAGTGATAATATAATTCACGATATTGCTCGCTATTTGCTACACAGTCACTGCTGAGCACAGCGTGATTTCTGATTTATACAGATGCACACGGTTTGCTTGACGTTTACCTACATGTACGAGATTCGGAAAATTATTGCGCGCCCCGCGGTCCAACGACAAAAAATAAATAAAAAAAAAAAAAACGGAACAACCTTTTTTCTCCTCGGAATGGGCGACATTTTTCGACATTCTCATATCGGTGAATACGGTGTAAATGTAAGATAGATTCTAAATGGACCGTAAAGAATCATCGCCACGGGTATGATTACGCCCGTTTTCAGAGGTGTTACAAGAAACTGCAGTCGGATCAATTTTATCGGCAGAAAATCTGTATCAGAATTTCACCTTCCGCGCTCGTCGGTCCTCCGACTCTACACTACCCTAGGGTGGCGCAAAGACAAGTGGCTAATTCTGATTCGTGTAATCAGCGACATTGTCGGCCGAATTTTACATGCAAAAAAATGGAATATTCCACGGTATGGAGAGGTGCTCGAATACTTTCCGGGCAGCTACTTCAGGTGCAGCATTCACCGAAACGATGAAATAAGCGTTGAAAATTTTGAATTCACGCTTGATTTTGAACGAGGATAATCACGGGAGTAATTATAACGCTGCACTCGATGTGACGATTAATTTGCCGATTGTTTCCCGTTCGTGAAAATAATTTTCGATATATTCGCACGTACGCGTACGCTCGTCGTTGGCAAGTTCGATCCGCTGATCGCAAAACGGTTTTCCGGGCAGACTTTTCCAAGGCGTATTTCAATTAATCACACGTACATTTGATTATAACGCGGCGCCTATAACGCATACGGTGAAATATTGATGCAGCTCTAATTAAAATACGAATATGTGCGGTATGCGTGTGGATAATTTTTGCACCGATGATGAATTGCCGTAATATTTTGTGCACTTTGAAGATATACGCGTTTTAATGATCAATTACCAACCGTGCTGCACATGGAGCGTTTTCTGCTTTGATTACGCCCATTATATGGAATTAAAAATGAAATTTTTCATTCATATCCGGTATCCATAATTAGCGAAGGATTAATTGTTTGCTTGCGATGAAAAAATTTTTTTTAATTATCAAATGATCGCAACGATCCTAACGTAATGTCTATAGATTTTCCCAGCGCACTCTTAGAAATTATTTATTTTCTATCTAACGAATTTGTCATCGAATATTCAATGAACTTCAATGAAATGTATTTCCAAAGTATGAAATACCTCGCTAGCGTTTGATATTCAAATTTCATACTATAAATTTCTGCATCTGCTCGTTATATTGTATTCGAATATCAGTAACCGTATATTATATCTTTTAGCCAGTCACTGATTTTCCATATAACACGAATTAGTTTCGTCATGAACAAACTTCAATCTCTATGATAAATCCGCGGTGTTTACGAACCTGTAATAATCGCATGTATGTAGTATGTATGGTTTATTTTCGGTTGGCGAAATTCAACAATAGAAACAATACCGCGACACCTGTTTATGATCCGATTGCTCCGTGTCATCTCGCCTTAACTTCGCCTGAAATTTTCAAAATCTCCCCAGAACAAGCCGAGATAAATTTCCATCACACGTCAAACCGTCTGGCGAATGAAATAATGAACTTTTATTATTTTTTGCATTTTCTATTTTCATCTCCGACATCTACTCGTCTCGGTGGCACGTCTACTTAGCAAAATTTTCACAGATTACTTTTTCTATCTTAGCTTATTTTGCTTCGTCTAATTGTTTTTTCCTCCCTTGTTTTGTCTTCGTTTCTTCTTCTGTTTCTAAACTCTGACATCTTACCTGCTGGAGCGAAAGTTTTTCTGCCTCTTCACCTTCATCACTCAAGGTCTAAAATATTACAGGTATACAAGCTAAAAGAGACGAAACAGTCGTAGAGATTGGAGATCAAATGTTGGGCAGTGAAGATGAATTGACTCCCGTGATTTATTTATTTATTTATTTATTTTGACTGAATTAAACAAAATATCGATTCATTTGCGATAATTATACTACATTTACATGGGTATATAATTAATTAATTAGGTATATATACTTTTTTATAGGATTTCTTTTTCGTTTTTCCTTACCTTAGATTGACTTACGTATTTTTAAATTTTGCTCGCGGATACCGAGAAATTGAAATTTTATGTGTAAACCAAAAATATTTCGTTTTCCCAATTAGTTGGCGATGATGAATTATCTTTTTATGTAGGTATAATAATTTAATGACGATATTCGCTCGCGCTGCGGCGGGCAACGGAGAAGGCGAAGATTAGTAGGGTAACCAGGGAACGGAAAAGACGCGGAAATCAAACGACGTGTCTGACTATAAATTGGCTTTACTACTTGGCCTATCATAAAACGGTTCCGTGTCCCACCACCCCGCCGTCTTCGTTATCTCAGTTTGCCCCATTTCCGTTGATACTCAAATTCTCGTAGAAAAATCAATTTCGTAACAGCGTTAAATAATAAATCATCTGGAAATCACGTAACGCGAAAGGATTGGAAAAAAAAAAAAAAATACCGAATATCCCGTTGAGTAAATAATTCTTCGACCTATACGAGAACATCCTGCGCCAAAAGAACCCCATCTTTTTTCTTGAAAGAAAA
The DNA here is from genome assembly GCF_917208135.1 of Athalia rosae. NCBI lineage: Eukaryota > Metazoa > Arthropoda > Insecta > Hymenoptera > Athaliidae > Athalia > Athalia rosae. The sequence continues at coordinate 7,288,859 of NC_064028.1, forward strand.
AAAAAAAAAACAAAATATGCGGCGTCTTATAACGTCACTATAAATCGAGTTAAGTGGTTTACGGCAATACACGAGGCAAAAATAAAAAATCTGGCAGGTTCCTGGGTCCCCACGGAAATCGTTTTTCTTCACGATTCTGCTCAGGTCATGAACGGTCGTGTTCAAGGTTGCGTTATTAGATCAGCGATGAAGATGCGTTACGAATTTTAAGCAGCGATTTTGTACAACCCGAAGACACCGCATTTGGCATTTTTTTTGTTTTTTTTTCTCGCTTAATCTGAACTTTGCATTTGGTTTCGGAGTATAATTTCAGTGAGACGATACGGAAGTGTTGTATGCTAGGAATCATTTATTACAACCCCCGAAATTTGACCAAATTCTCGTTGATGATACGGAAGGGCGCGGTATAAGTTGATGACGGGAAATATAACTTCGTCGGACGTATAGCTGCAGAGGAAAGCGATGGAGAAGCTTAACGCGTTGCTGAACCACCACATTTGTGTATGCATACTAAAACCATATGCTTCCAACAGCTGCAACTTCACGGTATAATATTATAAAGCGTCCCGTGATAGCCGGGATCCTTCCTTCCACGAGCTTTACCCACCGCTTCCTGCAAGCTCCATAACTACGCCAAGTTATTTAGTTAAACTGCACCGCGAAGGCTGAGAGCTTAAACTGGATATGTACCAAACTTCAATCGGTATGTTCCCCGCGGGTTATGGACGCCCGTACAGCTAAAAATGTAACGTACGAATTTCCTTTTCAGCGTTTTTCTTCAATTGTCGTTTTGCTTCGGACGAAATAGTTTGTACGGTTATCGTAGTTATTCCGCGAAATTCATGACGCTCTCCGCTTCGTCGCGCCGACGAAGCGATTTTCCATCATCTCGCAGTTTATTACGTGCAGATGAGTCTTCGTCGTATAGAGTGGCTCGAAAAGCCGATAAATATACAAGGTCCGTACCTACTAGTTAGAAAAGCTAATCAACTTTTGTGTTTCCATTTATTTTATCCGCGTGTATATATCTATCCTCGTTGCACTGCAACCTATTATACTCACGATGTTATACCGTTGTACACACCGTATTCTATTTCACGTGTAACGTGGAGAAAACTTCGGGAAATTGGAGATTTCCTAGTACAGACATCATTTCAATTCGGAAGTAACGAGAAAATACCCCTTCCGCAGAGTACACAAGGTATACCTACCTATGTACGTACCTGTACATATAAACATATACTCGCATCAATGGGGTTGATATTAGTCGCAATTTTTGCACGACGAAGAGGCGACAGTTGGTTCCTCGAATTTCCCAACGTACTTTTCCCTTTTTCACGTTTCGTTAGAATTTTTCTCCCGTCGTGATTTCGCATAGTGTATCATTCGAAAAACCCGATTATTTTCTGTATTTATTTAAACACTGCCCAAGTCTCGTGGTTGGAAGTGATGTAAAAAAATTTCATTGTCGCGGTTCGGGAGGGGGGGCGGTCTCTATTTCACCACATTTTATTTCACCCCGCAATAAGCTCGGCAAAAACGCGTCTAGCGTAAAATTTGCTCCGTACCGATCCCCCGCGGCGTACGTTGCAGCTCTCACCTGCTAGAGCGTATCCAACTTTATATTCAACTAAGTATCCGTCAAACTGCAGACACGCAGACTTTCTACCTGTATATGTATGTGTATATGCGTTCGTTTTTCAAACGTATGACGCACCACCACGGTAACCGCATTAACCATCAGCCGCCATGTTCGCCAACAAATCTCACCACCGCTCGTAAACATTCGTAAACAATTTCTCTAATTAGGAATCTGAAAATTATCGTCGTTGTTATTATTATCCGCACCATAATTACGTTCTACCGTATCCGACAAGCGCGCTCGCCTTGTTCGATGCGGTGCGAATTTTGCTAGAGCTATTCTCTTGCGTAACATAAGCCGAGCGTTCGACGAATTTCGAAACGCTAGAACCAAAGTTATCCAACAGGCGTGAAGTTTTGCAAAAAACTTGCTGATTTCCGGGAAGTCGATCACGGAGGGGGGCGGGGGGTGAGACCGAAGGAGAACACGATTGAATTACCGTTCGAACGGTGTTTTAGTTCCATCAAGTTTTGATGAACCCTTAATTCACGTCGCACCGATTAATCTTGGGTCCATGAAGATGTAAAATATAAAATGATACGATGCGGAGACTTCAGGGATTTCTTTATGGCTGAACCGCTTTGCACGTACTAGATGCGCGTAGTATACGTAGTCTAGACTCTTGACTCTGGAGGATTATGTTGGGTAATCAAGTTGTTTAACGATTCCGTCACGGTCCGAGTCGACTTTATTAATTTTAAGGGGGTGGCGTGCTTATAACCGCAGGTCAGGGTGAAAAAGGAGATGAGGGCTTTCATGGTTGGACATCGGGCGAAAAAAAAAATAAAATAATTACTCGGAAAAAAAGCGTTCAACTCGACGGTGTGAACTGAATGAAAATTTTATCTCGCAAAAATCTCGAGGAAATAATTTTGTCGGTATCTTAGGTAGGTATAAGTATAATCTCATATTAGGTACTTGTATAAGATGTAGGCGGATACTATTACCTACCCCATCTTGTACCTCGAAAATATTAGATTCGTAAATAGACATCACCTCACGTGTATGTACAGTGTGATATATAAGTAGCACATAGGTATTCCCCAGTTCCTTCCTTTTCCCTCCTTTCATCCCAACCTTTTTTTTGATATCGTTCCTTTTGTGCTCGACGAGGCGAAAAAACGAATTTCACGACGGCGAAGACGACGACGACGACGACGAAGACGGGTAAAAAGAGCCTTGTAAGCAACCAAAATCGCTCTGATTAAAACACTTTTTCCTCACACCCGCTGAGTATATTAACCTACGCGCGCGCGTCAGTTATCCCGAATAATATAATTTTCAAATTTAGCAATATCCTTTCAAATTAAATAGGCGCATTTGTAATCGCAGCTGTTCAAAATCGACGGGTCTCCTGCCCGTTTTTACTTCATTTCGTACACCTTTTTTCATCCTATTTCTGTGGGCGAAAAAGAAATTCTGAAGCGTGACAAATTTCGCGTTACAGTTTTCGAGCCGTTCCCCGCGTCGGCTTACTCGCCGACGCTTCACCTACACGGATCTGCACGCACACGCGTAGGTACCGCAAAAATCCCAGCTTAGATCTCGACATTTATCCCGGCAAATAAACGTGCCTGACGACTCTCTATACGTCACAATTTTTCGACGAGCCGAGGCTTAACTCCGACAAATGCATACAGAAAGGGTTTTTCTCTTTTCGAGAAATTTTCTATCCGCGCAGATCGTTATCACACTGATTAAGAAAAATGAAATAAAGGAAATAATCGTAGGCGAACGCGTTACTTTTGATTCGGTTGAAAATAAACGGACGGAAAATAAGAGGAGAATAAATGATCGATAAAAAAAAAAAACAGAAAAAAAAAAAAAAAAAACGATGGCGTGCGACCGGAGGAAGACGGGCAGGCAAGAGAGTGGCGGTGAGGGATCCCAGGACTAATCCATTTGGTCGGGTGGTGTGTTGCAGCCGCGATCGGTGCGGATGGAACGTGCGGCACGGGAACGGGAACGGGAACGGGAACAGGATCGGGAACGGGCGCATCGGGGGACGCTTGGGGATCAGGATCAGGGTCGGAAACTGCAGGTGGTACTTGGGACTCCCCGCGTCTCTGTCCGATGTGCGCGCGTGTCTACAGCAACAATAGTAATCTGCGGAGACATCTCAGATCCGCTCACGCCACTGCAAAGGACCTGTTGGAACTGACGTCGCTTCAACGGAGGGCACCGTTACCCTCGTTACCGCCCCCGCCGTCACTCCACACGCCCGAACTTGCACCCTTAACTTTGATCGATCACAAAATGACCATGCTGGTGGATCACCCTTCGAAGTCGAATTTGTCCATCTCGTCTATTCGGAACGATCAGTTTTACGGTGACCTTCAAGGGACATAGTGCCCGTGTTGAGGGGGTTGTCGGTTCCTTCGTTTCATTTTTCCGAGTCCTAACAAACCGCGAAAGACCGTTCGATGATGGTCGTTGCGAAGATAGAGGACGACGACGTGAATCAAGAGATGAAATCAATTCAAAGAGACGCGCGTCCAAAAGGCGAACTTATCGGCGATGTGAAAGGAACATCGCCTGCCACGCGAAAAGCTTAATCTCTCACGATTCCGAGTATACTATCAAATACTTCCGAAAATTTCACCTCGCCGGATAAGTCGATTCAATTCCTGAATATAAATTCTCGGAAAAGCTTAATCGAAAACTCTCTTTACAGCTGGATAAAGTATCATCACCAAAATATCTGTGTGTCGGTCTCGAGTGCTGTGTATTTATTCATATATTTATACGTACATACACATTTCGTGTAGTCTTCGCCAAAAAATTCCTGGAACAGAGATCGCTGGCTATGAGATAAAGCGGGGTGAAATTGCAACGAAGAAGAGAAAAACGCCGGAGATCTCAGTCGAAATCCGTGTGCGTGGAATATTTATTCCTTCGAGAACAGCAAGATACATAGTATATGTATATGGAACGCAGATATCAAGTTCCGCCTTCTGTTTTCCCAATGTGAACAGAACTATATCAATTTTCCTTCCCTTATTTTTGGAAGTTTTGTAACGCGTACACCTTCGCCAATAATAACGGAAAGGAAGAGAATTTATAAGGACAAAAGAAATCTCGCGTGGGTTGTATACGAAAATGTAAATGTAATAATTATATGGGCATATATATTCTATGAGATAAAGTTCGCGGAGCTCGGTATCCGAAACTTGATGTACGAAGTAGCTTTAAGGGTTGGAAAAGTTGGCAAACTTCATTAAGACGCTAACGCGAACTCCAAGGTACGAAAGGCAGACGATTGTTCCGTCCCTTTTCAACCCCGTTACATGGTTTACCTCGATTACATGTTACACATTACGGCTGTCGTAGCTGCACTTCATGGTGCTCGCGGACGCCTAACAATTCTAACCAAAGTAACCCAGCGTGCTCGGGATCATGAAGTCGAAAATAATTTTTGAAATCTCCTGCAATGGTGTGTAAAAAAATGAGGTAACGGAGCGAGAAAAAATAAATAAATAAATAAATAATTAGTACATTTCTACAATATTCCAAAGTGTAATGTAAACGTTATTGTAAATATATGCCACATCGAGGGCTAAGAACCTGAAGGGAATTTCCCGGCGTTCGGATTTCCGAAAACTTCGAAAGTTTAGGGGATCTAATTTCCGGGACACTTTCTGTTCAAACTAATGTCACGTTTTTATTTAATTTTGCATCCGTTTCGGAGACGGTAGGTTTATTTTTGTTGCTTAAGCCCTATCTGGTTTACAGCCCTCGATTTATGTCTAATTACAATTGTATGAATTCAACAAATTACAAAATAGAAATATATGTATATATACATGTATATATATATTCAGTCGGTTAGAGAATTCATTGTCAGATGAAGCTTTGCAACAAGTGAAAAACATCGGAACTCCCTCCATGTCTGAAATTCAATTTATTTTAATTGTAAGTCGACCTCGTGAATAAAAACAATTCAAATATTTCAGTTACGTGCGAGTTTCAATTAGATCGTTCATTGTCCGGTCTAGCGAGTGGATAAGAATATTCCATTTTTTACTTGGCTTTTGTCCGCAGCTGCAACTGGTAAAAATTACATTATGTAGTTCAATGACGATGCGCTCGACGACTGTCCCGGTCGTAGGATTATCGAAAATTTTCACTTTATTTTCTCTCTCCACAAAGTGATTGGATTCCATTTTATTATCAAGAAATTCGATTGGTCATTTTATTCATCCGCTCGAAGATAAAAAAATTTACGAACCTAAAAAATACTCGGCTCGAATGTATTTTATAGCAATACCTGTACATTCATACAACGAAAAAGAAAAGAAAGAAATTCCACCTTGCACCGTGAAAACTATCATAGACCAGACCAGACAGCTGACAGCTGCAGAAACGTAATAGTACTTTGCAATTTAATGTAGTGTAACGACTCGCAAATCGCGATGGTCTTATCCGTGTATATGTATGTATATATACATAAATTTGCAAAAAATATACCGCCCACACCGCGTCGCCTCGGTTGTACTGCCCATTTTTCTACTACCTCAGCTAAAATCTTTCACATCTCACGCTCCTAACGTCGTCGCTATAAAGATTGAAAATGATCTGAAAATCTGCTCGTGTGCGAGTCGGTGAATTTTTCACAAAATGGTGATTAACATAGCTCACGGTAGCTAGATATCGGGATTTATGGAGAGGTCCTTCAAAGAAAAGGCAAAAAGACGACAAGAAGAAGCGAAATGAAAATGAAATATGTAGAAGTACGAGTAATATAAAAATTGGCTGATTTTAATCAAGTAAAGCCTTCCTCAAATTCTGCAGCTGTCAATGTTGTTTTTTTTTTACTTTTTTTCATCACAAGTTTCTTACGACAACTTCGATAATCATTTCTCTACACTCTGCACTCGCTATGACGTTCATCGTTATAATATGGTTTGATATCGTTGTGAGTCTATATACCCGCAATAAAAGTATAAAAGTAATTAACAAGTCGTAAATATTGATTAGGCGAGCTTGAATAAAAAATTCACGAGTTATCTAGATATATATACGACTGCATAGCGGATGGCATCAAGGGAGGTTTTTTCTTTTTTCTCTTCTTTTTTTTCATTCGGATCGAGGCCACCTCCGGCTCTGTGTAGTTCGCGTTGCTCAACCCATTTCACCTACCCCTCCTTCCTACCTTTTTTTATTTATTTATTCTTTTATTACTACTCTCTCCTTTTGCCGCGGTTATCAATTTTCTATTCGCGAGATGTCGTGTCTCCGTGTACGCGACTATGAGGTAATAAAATTGCGTTAATAAATTATTCCCTGCAATTAGTATAGACGCGAGGAAGTTCCAGATAATAATAATATACAGGACAATATTGTGGAATAAATAGCAGTTGCACACCTTATCGCTCGTTGTATATTTTCTAGATAATGAGGCAATTACACAAATGTTGAACTTTTCTACTTATCTCTAACGTGGGTTGGAAGTTTGACGCTATTTTTTTCTTCCTCTCATCCCCTGCGAATATACAATTGCTGATGTTACCTCTGTGTAATTTCACACGTCGCGTTAAGGGTATACGATAAGGGCGTGCCGAGTGAACCTAGAAATATGCGAAACACCGCTCAACTCGGTCCCATTTTTGAGGGATACGCCTTTCTGGCTTGATCGTCATCTCGCCAGGGGCTCCTGATTCCCAAAAATTGGATCGATGAAAAAAAAATTGATAAGTGCCCGACACGTAGGGCGAACATGCACGCAGATTATTTCCGCGAAGTTACAGATCTGGTATAATTCAACGATCGGTGTGAAAGTTTTTTTTTTTTTTTTATTCTTCTTTTCTACGTACTATTTATTCGAACGATCCTTGTAATTGAGAAGCGCAGCACCGAGTGAATTATAGAATATAGAATCGGAGGAGAAAAAAAAAAGATTCTCCTTTGACGTGTAACGACTTCATATCCCACTGCAATTTTGTCTCCTGTTGTATCATCTCCTTCTCACCCCAACTTGAGACGCAATCTTTGTTCAATCAATCCGTACGGTTTTATTAGATTGCGGTACATAGCATTTCTTCCAGTTTTGCGCAAGTTTCACACGTATATAACCATCGATGCGGTTAACCCAGTTATTCGATTTATTTATTCATTTTTTATTTATTTATGGGTAGAGTGGGGTGAATTCAACCCTGGAATAATAATATTTAGCCGTAGGGTAGTATCGATGCGGAGGTAAAACGGCGACGTGACGCGACATCACCGTTGAAACTTGCACCGGATATAATGCCATTTCAGAATTATCAATTCCCCGTGCAACGCTGATACGACGGATATGCAGTTGAATTCTCCGGTTATAAATTTTTCCATTCGATAAATTAGATGGAAAATATTTCTGTCGCTGCAGTGCGAATCATATTGTCATTTTTCACGTAATCTTTACCCCCGTTATTTTTCTTCTTTCTCTTTTCTCGTCCAGTTTGATAAAAAATTTTTCTTCGTTTATTTCGGGCTTTTTTTTACAAGTTTCAAAAAGAGGACGGAAGAGAAAAGAACGGTAGATTCGCGGTCGGACGAAATGGTTCCTCCCGACGGAGAATTTCTTGCATATTATGTTTTATTATTACACACCTTGTTTATAGGGGTGTGTAATTTGAAGCTCGTGAGAAGGATATGAAATTTAAAATACAAAATATACAAAAGGTGAATACATGAAAAAAAAAAAAACAGAGGAAAAACTGCCGGGCAATAAAGCGTCCTCTTTTCTCATTAATTCGTATTGGCATTAAAAAACTATATAAGTACACGCGTTAGATTCACTCACAGCATTCAACCCTCTACGCCAAGCTTTGTATCGAACCACCTGGTTTATTTTTAATTAAACTCGTAACGAGAAAACGCGAGATTTAAACGAAAAGCTTCCCCAATATTAGCCCTTTTCCCTGTGGTATAAGTATAATGAAGATTAACATATCTTGAATTTTGATTCGATGTTAGGGTCGGAGATTGCTTGCTTTCTATCAGTGTATTCTGATTTTCTTTGAGATTTCTAAATCTGTTGGCTTAATTGGATCCATCGATTGACGTGATCGAGCTATCGTCAATTCTTCAATTTTCCTAGCAGAAAACGCTCTCACGGTGATATCTTACCTCTTTTTTTTTACGAGGATGATACCCTTCTGGTTTTCATCCCTTCGTACGGTGCGACGGTGTTTTCCGCGTTTTCTCAACACGCGATAGGGCCATAATCCCATGAATTTGGGTTTCATCAGAATCAGGTGTGCACGGAATTCCGTACACCGTATCCAGCTAATTGACGAGCGAGGGAAATGATACACACCTACGTACATCATACCTACCTATAACACACACAACGCTCATATCCCGCACATCTGCGATTACTCTCGAATCGTGTCCCTCGAGCATCGCGCCACCGATGATCCAATTGTCAGCCTTATACGATCTCTTCGAATATATATATATTCCGTGCCATCCATCTATCGATGAGAAATTCAGACACCCCCCGTATACTTATTCACCCATACAGCTGTGAAGGTACGTAAACTTCAACCGTACCTAACCTGGATCCCACGTACCGCTGAGCAGGTGCTGATTATAATAATAATGATAATAATGATAATAATAACAACAACAATAACAACAACAACAGCACAGTGGTAGTTATAATAACGATAATAACAATGACGGTGTCGAGCCTCGGAGATCACAGGCGCGTACGTTGTCTTCTCATCCCTTTGCAGCCGCCTCAACTTTTGGATTCCGGATTGCCTCGTTCTCCCTCTCCCCCCCCCCCCCCCCCCCCCCTTCTCACGCCCTCAATCTCGTACATACGTGTACCTATACGTGTACGCGTATCCACACGTGTGCACATAGGTGTGTATAAGTATTCCCAACGCAACGGATAGGAGCCTAGCATCAGGTAGATAGTGATGGCTGGCTAAACTAAGACCGTGATGAAAACCTAAGCCGGTATACCTTCGTTATCCTCGAACAAAACTTTGACGAATAAATTGAGTCGGTTCACGTATCTAGGTATAATGATATAATATTTATTATCGTACGCGTACATACGCGTATTCTTGTGAAATGAAATGAAGACGGGGTGTCGAGGTTGCCCCTAATTTTACAGATCTGATTACCCCTACATGCAGGGGACGAGAATGAATTCGGTTCACGACGTAGCCGAGTTCCTTAATTCTAATTTTTAGTTGGTCTTATTCGAATGAAAAGCGTGAGAATTTCGATGAGAAGTTGCAAATCGGAACTTACCCGTTCTACGATTATCGCATACTGTCGCGAAGCGAGGGTGTGTTGCTGTAATAGGTGTACATTTATGCATTATACTTCGAAGATATGAATTCAATGCGTGTGCCCCCACCTGTGTGAACTCGGAAATTGAACGATTTTCATTTTTGGCAGCACGCAGAGCGAAACGTGGCAGGCCACGTCTCGGGAATCGAGGAGGACGTCACCTCACTTTCCAGGGGGATTCTCCATCACGCGGCGATTGGCTTCCTTTGGACATGCGAACGGCGCCTCCGGCCGTCCCGGCATTTCGAGGCTTCGAAGAATTCACCACCGACGGTGTAGTGAGTCATAAATAAAATAATATCTTACAAAACCATAAATAATAATGATAACAATAACAGAATCCTTATGCAACGCTAACCCAAGGGAAGACTAGAAGCGACCGTTGTATAGAATAAATTTGAACGAAAAAATCCTCCACCCTCATCTAATTTAGATTACATTTCTTATTTGATTCCCTTTAGTTTTTTTTTCTCTCTCTCTTCTACCGGGAAGAGAATCTCCGGAAATTCGTGATCCGGAAATCTGACATGGTGAATTTTAGATTTCGAATTCTCGGATCGGGGGCGATACATTATCCGGCGTATCGACACTTTTCGCAAAAATCGAAACCAATTTCGCTCCTCCTGTTTCGAACCCTGTCCGAGTATTCGAAAACTCGGGTGAAAAAAAAAAAAAAAAAAAAACATCTACAAACATTTCTTCAACGTTATTCGGATAGTTGACGAAGCGAAATTGTTGAGAACTTATTACCGCGATAATTGGAAAACTTGCTAACTTGCGAGATTGAAATTTTGACTGCACCCTTCGCGCGCGGAGGGTCAAGTTCGTCGCTGTTATGACTAATTCGAGGGATGAAATTTGTCCTACGTCTCTCGGTCCACGATTAAAACTAACGTCGAAAAGATCGTTAATTTCGGACGCGTGTATCGCGTCACATTACACGTGTTGTACCCGCGCGTAGTTACAATTAGCTGCGTTGTTACGTGTACGTAGGCATTGCTCGATAAGCGCGTATCGCTCCGTACCCGTACGGGGACCACATTCGTACATCTAGGCGCTCAAGGAATTAGTTCACTAACAAGAGAAGGTTTCAACGAAGCCCCCTGGGTTTCCTCGTTATAGACTCGAGTTCTGATTGTTTCTAATCTCAGAAGTTCGCATTTGCGGTCGCTGTTAGCCTGAGTGCCTAAACTCGTTCAACGAGAAGAATCACCCGCTACCGCGAATCAACCTTCGTACATACTTACTTTATGTACACCTATCGCGTGAAAATATTCGCCGCGAGTTAACGACCTCGGTTCGCGATCGCGGCGGATGAGGATTTATTCCCTTCCATTTTCGTTCGTACCGAGGATTTCGAAATTTCACCGGTGTACCCGTCTACGCGGTGCAAACAATCCAATTTCGCTAGAATATTTGTTAGGTATAAATAGCCCCCTTTTACCCGATAGTCCCTTGATCCGCGATACAGAAATATTTGTACAGCTATACGGTATAGACCTCGTACGGGGGTTTCAAAGTGCTCCCTCGCAAGATTTTATCATCCGTGCGGAAGGAATTTATATCCGCGTTTCGGGACGATGTGAGACAGCTTTATCAGAAAAATATCGCGGCACAGGCGACGCAGTCTGGTACAACGTGACGAAAGAAAACGAGGTATAGTTCCGCGATTTGGCGTCTATACGTGAAATGCACTCGCTGCATTTTCATCGATATTCCTCCTCTACCGAATCAGAGCGATGACTATTTTTTTTTTTTATTTTTTCTTTGCTTTCGAAATCTTTTTTTTTTTTTTTGTCACTCAAATAAAATACTCTACACGAATATCGTCATTGTGTTATCGAATTATCTACCGGCCACTAGCGGTAAAGATCGGTGTTCTCCGGCGGAGGGTTCTTTTGTTAAAAAAATTCTTGCGGCCCCAGCAATTATGCTGACTTTGCGGAATTAAAAATTCCATCTATAGCGTGAAAGGATCACTTCTGAACGGTTATAGGTATGCCTAGGAATTACGAAAACGCTTACCTTCGTGCGGCGTGCGCCAACTTCATGATCTATATTACGCAAAAACCGAAGACTCGTCGATTTTCCGGCCATAATTTGTTGCCCCGAAATTCACACATCACACCTCTCGATATATATACACGTCCGATTACGTCGCGCCTATAACTACGTATAACGAAAAAAAAGGATTCCGCGAGAATTGAGTCGTAATTTTCGTCCGAACTGTCGAGGATAAAGAGCGAAAAAAAAATAACGAAAAAATCTGGTGGTTTAGAGGGTGGAATATCGTGATTTGGTTTTTGTTTTTTTTTTTTCTTTCTATCGCCATTTCCTCCTGATCGCGGTACGCGCAACTAAATATTTCCGAACGATGTAATTTGTAACGATCTCTACGTGGCTTTTCAAACCGAATCCGACACCTGTTGACTCTTATTGTTAGTTATGATTCGCGTATAATTATCCGAAAAGCGTAACACGAGCTCGAGTCCTCGGCACATACACTGGTCCATGCGCCGCCGCGTTTACGTGTACCTATAATGTTTGTGTACGCGTGAATTATAATGTTCAACGATATTACGTATGTACATAACAAATTGCCCAGTCGATTGCGAGCACCAAAAAGCGGGGGGTCGGTCGACGGCGTCAAGAGTCGACGATATTTTCGCCTTTTCTTCTTTGTTTACCTATCTATATTATTTTTCTTTCGTCTTTCGTCTTTTTTCTTTTTCCAACCCCGGATACACCGGCTCTATTCTCTTCTCTCTTTCTCTCTCGCTTCTCCTTTTTCGTTTTTTATCCCTCTGTCGTCCCGAGCCAAACACCGGCTGACGCGAGTTCGAGTTAATCTGAACTTCATCCTCGCCCGTTTGAGAGCTTTCGCGAAGAGAGAATCGGTAGAAATTAACTACGGGAGAGATCGATTGTCAGAGTATCCGTGTATTACGTATATCTATCTACACTTCATCTCCGAGTGATATAATGTTGCGGAATTTATACCTTCGGTGCAGTGGATATCGTGTTCCCAGCTATTGTAAGAATCTCCGAGGCGTTGATCATTGAAAAATTTAATTGAAAAGTTTGCCGAGATTTCTATTTCAGAAACAATTTTCACCGGATACGTGTAGGCGACGTTACATACACACGTAGGTGCCGGTAGGAAACGAAGGAAATCGAAAAAATCCGGCATGCCGCTGTGCAATTTCACCCCTCGAGTAAATGCTTATTTCTCTTCTTTTATTCCGTCTTGTTCCGATTTCAAACGGAATAATTCAAGAGGCGAAAAAAATCCGATGCGCCAAAAATGAGTGCACTGGAGAGTAAATCTACGTTTTTTTTTTTTTTTTTTTCCCTTCATTTAAAAGAAAATATCTGAAATTTTTCAATATCCCAGAACAACGTCGTTACGATGTCATTTTCCCCATCGGAAGGATTCGGCGATTAAATATTAATCTTGAACAATTTAAATCAATTGGCAGACTGTTGCACTTTTATTGAAGTTCAAAAGACGCACGCGGTCGTCGCTCCGGCTTCTTTTTTTCTCTTTTCCTCTCCCTTTTTAAATTAATGTAACGAGCGCGCTGAGTGCTTTTTCAGAGAAATATAATTTTGTCGAGTCTATGCGATACTCATACGTATGTATGTACATATAATCGCGTAACGAACAAAGCTACAAAACCAAAAAAAAATAAAAATGGCCGTACATTTCACCGGAATAATAATCTACCCTTTATTTTTTTTTACATCATCCTTTGTCGTCGATGTACAATGTTCTTTCTTTTCGCTCTCGAATTGAAGAAAATTTGTCTCGTTATAATCCATATCGTAGCTGGAGAGTATTATATGTGGAAAAAATTTACGTATAACTTATCCACGTATCGTGGCAGCAAATAGGAGAGCGAAAAAAGCTCTTGCGGTTTTCATGCGATACGCACTTGATTCATTTATCTGTACGTCTGGAAAGATTTAAGGGTAAAAGCTCTCGTCGTAAATACCGTGATGTACCTGTACCATCTTCAAGATCCATGAAAGTCTTCATTCCCGTTGAAATGTATATTCACCTACCAGCTACTTTTCGGGTATTAATAATCATTACGTTTCCCTTAATTCCCTTAATTTTCGAAGACATAATTTACGCCTTCCTTATGCCTAACTCGTACAAATATACGCCTGTACGAAGGTTGAAAGCCGCTTATTTCCAGGCGTCTGTTGAATATATATATCTGTGGATAGAAGAAAGAAAAAAAAAATCAAAATCATCGTCAGTTCGACGTTCGCAGGTTATTACGTAAAATATCATATTACGGAATTGCGGAATGCCTTCGGCAAGATCAAAGTGATGCGGTTTAATATATTACAGAGAATTTAATTCATCGGTTCTAATTAGAGTTTGTGGTATTATTTTTTTTTTTGTCTTTTTTTTTTTTTTTTTTTTTATTTCGCGATTGCTTTTTTTCAAGGGGTGTGTGCCGCATGGCTTCATATTATTCGAACCACGGAGGAGTGTGATTCGCTCATGATTTTCCCTGCGGTTGAACCGTATAAACCGATTCAACGAATAAAGAACGAACGGACAAAAAAAAGAAGAGGAAACAAAAAAAAAATAAATAAATCGATCATTATACGGATACGAAATTTATGGTCGCATGTCCCAAAGTGTCTCAACGTGCGGAGAGCCCTTTTTTTTTTTTTTTTTAATTCTTTATCTTCCTCACGTTGACAGCCGATAACGAGATTCACGATTCGAATTTACTCTCCGCAACTTTTGCAGCGTGATTTTACTCGTGCGTCAGAGAAATTTCCACCACCATTTATGAAAGTTCAAACTCCGATTCGATTTGAATAAAATTTTCATGCGCTCCCGCGTTTCTACACTATCGCCGGGTGTTGTATGCGGGTGCTTCTGAACCTTGGATAAGTAATACGCATTTTTTTTTCTTTTCTTTAGCTACGGTTCCACGATCGCAATACGAATCTGTGGTCTATTAAAATTTCTCTCGGTGTTTTTGCGCGTAAATAATTTTCAATCGGGAGCAGAAACGATTGGTTTCATTTGAGCGCGGAGAAATCAAGTATTTCAACGGTTCTGGGTGGGCTCGCTTTGTCTCACAATCAGTAACGCAAACGCGAAAAGAGCAAATACCGTGGGGGTTTGTACGCGCGCATCGAGCGACTCGAACTTTTCCGTATTCGGTGTACGTACACCCCGTATACGTATTTATAAATACGTGAGTACGTATATACCTTCTTGAAGGTACACCGTGGTAAGAAAAGTCTGGAGTGCTACTCGAATCGACGTCCAATTTGAAAAATTACATTTTTCCAATAACCAACGCGACCTTCATATATTCTAACTCGCGAGACAAATTCTAGACTCGTGTCAGTTAGCGCACCGTGCGTGTTACGGCCGTAGCCGTGTACGTACCCCGTATTCCACATTACCGCGGCATTCCCCAATTATATCTCCGTACGCGTACGTACGTACGACCGTACATTTTAATGTGAGGTAGCGCCGAGTTGAAATCCCAGTACAGCCGTGTGTGTCGTACTTTTATCCGTTCATTTTTTACATTATTTATTTTTTTTTCAGCGACGTTAGCTATCCTCGTTACCGCTTAATCACCTCGGGGGATTCGATGTGCTTATCTGCACTTGAGGGAATATGTGTGCACGTGTACGTCATACGATACGATGTTTGTACGTACGTACGTACGTACCCCATGTGCACCCTTGATTCGCGCGAATTTTTTTTATCTACACCACTGACGCCAACGATGTTGCCGGGATAATACGCTGCAGGAGGCGTTTAACGTCGGAAATAAAAACGGAACTTGTACGAATCGCTCTCTGTTCATTAGACGCCATTATCTTCGGTTGTTTGTTGTTGTTTTTTTTCCCCCGTTAACTTTTTTCCGATGCGCGATCGTCGCCGGTAAAAAGCGCGTCCTTAATATGCGGAAGTTTCGCCTTCGGCACTCGCGTGTATACCTGCGATGTCAGGGATTAATTCTAGAAGTTTTTGTCGATCCCATCGGAATAGTGGGAAAATTTTTTTTTTTTTTCCAAAGATAATTTTCTCATTTTTTAGTACTTTATTTTATCAACTTATAGTAACGGCTATTTTTTCACGAATCATCGCTGTACGGAGTTGCACGTGCCGGTGGAATCTTTTTTTTTCTTTCGTTCTTTTTAGAATAAATGCGAGAGTTTCGGGGATATGAGGATCAAATTTGATGTTTTGGTTGAGTAGATGCCCCGGGTGGTCCGAACTTCCGGATGGCTACACAATACGCGAACGTAAATGACGCCGTTATTCTCTTATCTCTTTTTTTCTTCGCCCGGTTATACCGCGGTGGAGGAAGACGGGGCGATGGCGACGACAAATTCCTTCCTCATCTATAGCTATAGATACGTACTTTATACAATTCGTCGTTTTTTCTTCATCTCTTCTTTCTTTTTTTCTTTTCCTTTTTTTTTTTTCTCTTCCTATCTCTCGAAGACGACGGAACTCTGATATGATGTTATATATATTTATACGTAAGCTCGTCGGTTATTGTTATTGTTATTATCATTATCATACTACATGGCGATGGTCGCGATACATAGCTTCTGCTGGGGTATTTTATTCCGTACGACGGAGATGAATTCTTCTCGTATTACACCCCATGCACACCGTTATTCCTATGTATGGTCATTACCTTCCTCCGGAGCGTCGCAACATATGGGGAATAAAAAAAAAAACAAAAAAAAAAAAAAAAAAACAGAAAATGGTGGTACTGTTCGTTACGCACGGTTAGTGAATTATGAAAGTCCTCGGGATCGTTGGAAAATCGATTTACTCTTCGACACATATTTTCAACGTACTACGGGATTCTCGTATGGAATATGTATTACTTTATGTAGGCGCGACAGAAATAAAATATCGAGAGAACTTTTCAACTCGCTCACACCGCCTCCTTTCCCACGGGATCTAACTGCCGGGAGTTTCGTCGATACGCGAGAAGTAGTTGCTGCCTTTTTTTTTTTCCTCTCCTTTTGCCTCGAGGCATTCGTCTCCCGCAGTCAATTCCTCGACTCCTTTTCCTTTGCATCTGTACGGTATTCTTTTTCATATTCTTTTATTTATTCATATATTTCTCTTTACCTACACTATTTACAACCTTTTTTTCATCTCTCACAATAATTTGATTTTGATGTACGTCTTTTCTTCTGATTTTTGTCCCGAATTTTTTCTCACACTTACCTCACCCCTTTTTTTCAACACTCTCCTTTCATCTCACGTACATTTGAATTCATCTCATAAATATATATTTCATAATCGAAGGAAATACAACATTCGGTATCCACATCGTTCGGAAGAAGGACGAAAAAAAGGAATAAATAGCACCGATGAATGATGATGCGGAATGAATTACAAATCCACGCATAGACATTTATATCATATCCCCGTAGAAACAAAAATTTTCTGCTTCTGAATCAGATTGATATTTTGTCAGGATTCGATTTCCTCTTCTTCCTTTCCTTTCCCTTTTCACATTCCAAACGATCGATCACTCTCGTGCGACATTCGGATCCATTTCCGTGCGCGATCATTTCGGCGAGCTTGCGGCGCTTCTTAAATAAATGTACATCTGGTTTCGTAAGGCGATACGAGCGAAGGTAACTGAAAATTTTCTAGAAAATAGCTAATCGATCATTTTTACACAAGGATTGATCTTCATTTCGACCTAACGAAATAAAAAGTTTAGAAGAAATAGGTGAGACCAAAACTTCGCAACGCGAGGTGGTTTCAGTTTACGTCTACTCAGTTTCCAAATCGTCCTCGAAAATTCCGCAGGCTCCGGTGTAGCGAGCGCTCCCATCGTCTCGTGTCACTGGCATTATTAATCACTCGGCCTAATGGGCGATTATCCTATCTAGTCCCCGGGCGGTTACCTTCTCCGCCAGCTTCCGTTCTTGTTCGCCCTTTTCCCATGTCACGTAACTTTCATCAACTATAAGGCTTGCACCAATTACTATAATATTTCCCAGTTTCACGATTCGCCAGGAGTAAACGGTGTTACGCGACGATTCGAGGGGTGCGATTCGAGCTCGCGAAGACGTCGAATGAAACGCGCGGAGAGTTGAGCAAAAAAAAAAAAAACCAACAAAAAAAATCTAGACAATCCCAAGCGGATTAAAATTATCGCGAAATATAGCGGGACGAAATTTAACACGCGATAAAAGAACCGTTCCGACATTCTCCACGTGTGTGATATCGCAGAGAACCGTGGAAGAGGTGGAATAAAATATTAACTTTGAAAGCCTCTTTCATTCCTGGAAACGGTATTATGCATTCCTTTATTCCCAACGTAATCGCGCCTGCATTCCTTGAATGCGGATACAACAGTTGCAGAAGCTTTAGAAAAGCTTTTCCGATATTACAATACCGAAAAAAGCTCGAAACGAAACAAAAAAAAAAGAAAAAAAAAAACATTCATCGCGCTCGATCATAAGCTGCAAATGTTACGTAAAAATTGAACGGAAAAACGAGATAGGTATCTTCATATTGTCAATTACAGTGGTTGAAAGGGATCAGACGAATATAGTTACGTAAGTCCACGTACACCCGCATGTACACCGTATATTTACCTGTCGGCCCGTAGCCTTATCGAATTTATACCCGATCTGTTCCAGGTACACTTGGGCGAGGGTATAGCCGTCTGCGAGGAACAGTTACGCGCTGTCAAATGGAGCGACTATCGTAAACTGACGCGTGGATTGGCAGCGATTTTATTCAGTCCTACGGAATTGGCGACGTGTTCTGTTACCGGACAGAGATGGAGCAGGGCTGGAACCGCCACGGAACGTCCGGTAAAACCGGCACTCGACCGCGCCAAAGTACAGGCGATCATATGTGAGTGAAGAACAAGTTATATATCCATCCCGAATCTCCATTTACATTTCTGCCCTCTGGCGAGACGAAAATTTGTAAAATTTAAGTACCGAACGTCGACGCCCGGCCGTCGAAATTTAATACGTACATTTACCGGTCGATATCCATTTCCACGATTTTAATATCATGAAGCATCGTAATATTACGGAGATGGTATTCCTTCTGCTGCCATTTGTTCCTGCCGATTCTTCTTTTTCTCCATTTTTTCTCCATTTTTTTTTCTCCTCACTCCGTGTTCACGTAAACGATTCGGTAGCAGATGCTTTCTATGGCGTTGAGCATTGATTTGGTGTTGAAAACAAGGCGATAAAAGACCATAAAAATGATAGAGGGGATGGGAATACACAATACGTCGCGGTTTGTCGTTATGGTTTTGAAGATCACCCGTACGCACACCACCTTGACCGGGTTTTTCAAAGTTTTATACGAAGACATTCCGTATAGCTGTGGGCGGGCAGCTATTATGTAACATGAGACTGTTTTTTTTTTCTTTTTTTACGAGAATTTAACAACGATGAACGACTCGGTTTAAGAGGTTTTCGTCAGTTTGAAATCAGGAGAAACGCACGGGCTTTCGAGCGAGAGGGCTTCTGCAACTGTTAGAACTTGATCGTTAAATCAGACGCAACTTTCTTTGCCTCTTATACCAACACCGTCCGAAACGGTAGGGAGAAAGGCATTTTTACGCGAACTAGACTCATAAATTCTAAAATTGTGCGTTATGGTTTAGTGGATGGGGCATTTCGCGCCAAATCGAATAGCCCCTGATCCAGACCGTTTGAAAAAATTTTACATTCCATCTCACGAAATTGCCCGGCTACTCCGTGCGTTCTTCTTTGACCAATTCTTTTCCTTTTTTTTTGGTTTCAATAAATCATTCAAGTGTTTCAAAATTATTATTTTTTTTTTTGATTTGTGTGCTTATTTCAGCTTTTCACGTTGTGTATTTTATGATTTTCTCCGGTACGATATTTCGAAAAGCACGAGAGTTTTGAGCGCGTAACGAAGATTTTTCTCATCGTTCGTTGCCACGTTAAACTTTTCAGTTCCACCGATGTACGACACGATTTTTGCATATATACATATTATACATATTTTTTTCGTATGCGAAATACGCCCGCGGGACGCGGTGAATTTGGGAAAATAATTTGGAACAATTTGCTTCTGAACTGGAGGAATGAAATAACTTTTTTCATTTTTTATTTCCTTCACCAGACGTATAAGGTTTCCATTCCCTTGTTGCTCGTTATTTCAATTAGCTTGAACTTCCTTTTTTCATGGAGTCCAGGAAAAAAACAGGAACTGCTTTTATTATAAACAAACGGAGAGCAAATAACAGCTGGGGGCGTAAAAAGTTGTATATTATTTTTTGTTCGATATATTGTATACTTCTGAAAAAAAAAAAAAAAAATTTTTTTAAGTTCAACAGAGCCGCACGTAACTATAGTTCACTCTCGTTACGGATGTGTGGGACTCGTTTACATAATTAACGCGACAGCCAATTAAGAACGAGATTTCTTCGATTTGTGTTTGTCTTCGTGACACGTAGATGAAAAAAAAAAAGGCAGAGCTTGTAGAAGCGACGTTTGGGGATTCACTTTGTAATTGAGGCTCTTAAAATATTTGGAAAGTTCAGTTTGTTCGGGGGAGGGGGAACGATCTGTAGCCTCTGGGAAATGAATGATTTGATTAGGGCGACTCGTTCAAGTCGTTCTTCGTTAAGAGAGAAAAAAAGCGTCGAATTTCCGCCGAGTGCCAGGTAGATTAGACAAATTTTCGAAATTTACTCTCCGGTCGAGTTTCTCCTTTTTTTCTATTTTTTACAAAAATTACCGAATCGTCATATTTGTCATCCACTTTTGCTTTAGTTGTTCGTTCGCCACTCGTTAAAATATGAATGACTTTTTACTTTTCGCACATTTTTCGGTCGAATGAAAATGAGCAAATTGAGGCAAAAATAACACGTTATTTAGTCAAAGTGTTTATGCACCAGTTACCAATATCGTTATTCCCCAAATTAGTCAAACATCAAACATGACAATGTACACGAAACTCGGCCCTTCGGAGAAACGGAATATTAATTAGTATGAAAATCGAACGGAGAGTGCGTAACCTATACCTACGCGACGAACAACCGTTGGCTTTTTCTTCCGTCGCGTTGAAAAAGGTTCATCTTTGCTTCGCGATCCCGTTTAAACTTTTTAAAAAATATTCGACTATCCACAAGTTTCGTCGCTATTATTTGCGGACGGGTTCCCGTTTGACGCTCTTTATTTTTTTTTTCTACTCCTTCGAAATTCCTCGCGGGTTAACGAGGGTCGTGAAAAATTTTCAAATTTCAGCTTCGTCACATACAATAAAGCGAATTTCGCTATTTGTCTTTCGCACGATGTGCGAACCGGGGATAGGACGAGTAGGACTTTCGGGGATGTATATTTCCCGGAGCTTTAGCTCCTAGACGGTTCGTTCCTCTGGGAATATTTTTCGGGAGGAAGTAAATAAACCTGAAGAGCCGGCAAAACGTTCACTTGCCCTAAATCCCCAAAATTTCCCACCTCCGTTCGATGTTATTTCAACCCCCTCGTAGCTTATGGCGTGTGTATATATTACCTTACTTACCGGGTGACTGTGCATGATAATCAGTGAAACTTCAAATTGAAGACATATCTATATATATACGAGTTTTTTTTAATTCCACTTCGCGAATTAATTCAAGTAGAGTAAATTCGGCGCCGAAAGTCACGGATTTATATTCACATCGCCCACTTATCAACGGTGTGAATCGCGTGACGCTTGTTAATTGGGTAAAACTTTCCACCTGCCATATCGAGTATCTCGTCGGAATAGATTTCCTCGGCTCAAGTTCTCGCGCTACAATTTTTCAGGGGCTTTTTCATTACCCAATAAACGAGCGACGTGCGTCGACTCGATGCACGCTTTTTCCGATCCATTGCGTTCCGATTGAACGTTGAAATAAATCTGTCCCCAAAAACGAACAAATTTTCGAGTAGCTGAGTAAATTATTATCTTTTTGTTTATGAATGAATACATTAAATCAATTATATATATTCGGAAAGTCCTCGTTATAAGCCTATCTTCTTGTTTGCGCTTCATCAGCACACTATTTCACATTCGAGTAGGCCGGGGAACGGATGCGTTTCATCTAATTACCCCGAATACACGAACGATGTACTTTGTCTTCGTCGACACTGGGGCGAATAACTTTTCTTCAGGGTACTTAAAAAATATCTTCGTTTCCCGATTTACTCGACTCTGAAACTTTCCTGTGATATTATACGTACCTGCGTAACGAGGATGATCATTCTATTTGTGTACGCGTAAAATAATATTACCTATTCATGTTCGTTAGAATTCGCTGTACACATCTGACATGAGAAATGTAAGACTCGTGTTCACGTACCCGTGAATAACTAACGACCCTGAAAAACAAATTCGGTATGAGATATTACGGTTAGGGTAGAGATCTGGTGACATTGTGCGAATTCTATAAAAAGAAAAAGAAAAAGAAAAAAAAAACAAAAAACTAGTCAAGTCTCAAAAGTTTTTCGCATAATTACAGATGTTACAAAGGTGTAAGTAACGCGTGCAACATGTTCACGTGGATATATATATACGGTGAATAAATTTTTAAACTTTTAAACGTATGCCGAAAGGCCTCAAGGGTCCGGTGTGAGGTGGATCCTTCGGGACCGTGGTATAAACCTGATTTTTCCATCGCCTTGACCGAATGGAAAAAAATACGTGTATGGGGAAAAACGGAATAAAAATGATTGTAGAAGAGCGTACGAGTAGGACCCAATTTTCCGCCTTCGAAAAGCTCGATACCTCTCAGAAAAAATTTAAGGGTCGTCCCACAGGTCGAACCTTTAATTTCTACGAACACGGTTATCTTTTCGTACAAATAAAAAATTTGGAATTCCTTACGACTCCGTCATCCCTTGAAATATTGGCGTCGCAAAATTACTGATGCGGTGAGTAATTCGCGTATCTTTCGCTTTGACGGAAAATTTCCATTTACGGTACGCGAGATCGGTGGTGAATATTCATGTTTCTCGTATATATATATACATATGTTACATACGCATCATTTTTTTTTTTTTTTTCGCGGTATCTTTGACGTCATCTTTCTTTCACTGGGGTCTTGCCACAGATTTTCCGTTTTCACGAACCTTTTCAGATATCCACGATACTTACCATGGAAGGCGAACGCGATAATAAATTCGATTATTTTTTTGTTGCGTTGAATCTTGAAAATTTCTTCATCCCCCGTTATTTGAGGTGGTCGCGGTTATTGAGTGAAAAACGAAATGTAAATTAAAATTGATCGGGTACAAAATTTGGTGAATTCGGTTAACTGCGGTTCGAAACTTTATAATGTTGCGATGTATTTAATCCACGTAGTTTGGAATACAATGGAAAGAGATGATGGGCACGGGATACGTAACGGGGCAGCGGATCGTTCGTCTCATCGCCCCGGCTTTGTTTGCACCCCTAAATTCCACCATACGCAAATCACTCGACATCAACGCCCGGAATTTGGGGGCCAGTTTACCCCGCTCACAGTCAGCACGTTGCCCGTCCAATCGCGACGTTTTACGCCGTTCATCTCCTTGCCCGAAGATTTTCTAATGAAATTACACGGGATTCCGACCGATCGAGACGTTGTATTTTACCCGACCTCAAAATTCGTCGCGGTCACGGTTCGTCCGAGACATATTTTACCCTTGCACCCTTTGGATTGTGAATTTTCGTTTTTTTTTTTCCTGTTTCACACGTCCAAAAAATTGTGAGCGATATTTTAGAATTCTGCAAAAAAAAACCAGGTCGATCGAGAGGGTCACCGTCCAATTTTTAAATGAATTCAGCAGATGACTTGGAAAAAAACTTTTTCCGTGATCACGTTTCCGTTGATTTAGTCACTTAAATTCTCGGTTCGTTTTTTTTTTTTTTTTTTTTTTTTCTTTTATTTGGTTTTATTTTACCGCCCGTAGAACTTCACATTTCAATTATAAAAATCGCGCTGGAAAATTGATCAGAAGAGATTCGGTGGATTTAGAGACGTGAGGAATGTTTGCGTGTAATTTTCTCTTTTTTCGTTTCATTCTTTCGTATCCTTCAGTCGATGCGGCTGGACTTTTATGAAATTCGATTTATATTCGACTTGGCCTTTCTTTTTTTTTTTTTTTATCGTATATTGAATTTTGTATTCGTTGCGGTTTGTGAATAAAAAAAAAAAAAAATATACAGACGTATATAAATTCTCGATGTACCGACCGAGATTCAAATCAGTAGAGTACGTACGACTCCTGGAGCTCAATTAGTTCGCTGATAGTTAATCGAGCGTTGTACTCAATTTATATTCTGGATTTAGTAGTCTGGCTCGTAACCTGGTGTACAAGGAGCGCGAGACGAACTTTGATAATTGTTTTAGGCGTCGAGGTGTATGATAATGGTAATGGTAATAATGAAATATAACTAAATCGTCTAGAATTAATTTTCAGTAAGCGTGCGATTCGTGATTTAAATAATTTTCGTTTTTCTTTTCATGTATTCTAATTTGTCGAAAGGTGAATGCTTCACTCTTTCGTTATTACTCCTTCTTTTTTTTTTTTGCTCTCAAAGAAAGAGGATAAAGGGCAGGCCTACAGATAACTTACAATGCTTTTGTCTGAAGAAAAGGCAAAAAAACCGATGCGCCTACACATTTTTTTGTCAACCACATTGCACGTATACGTGGATATATTTTCTGAAGCATTTCAAATTCTCCACCTCCCTCCGAGCTTAGTTAGTTGCCAATTACCGCTCCGCTGTAAGTGCAGCTATTATACATCTGAATCGTAATTATGTATATGCATAGTTTGAACTTTTAACGGCGGTCATGTACTTACCTATCTTGACGTATCCGAAGCACAACTGTGTCCACTTTTTCAGCGTTATTGTTGCCGGCGTATAGCGTCGTCTGCAAAACGCGGTTCTTTGTACTGAAATCGCGACCTCTGCACGTAATATAATACGAAAATACCGCGTTTTTATCGTCGCGGTGAAGAGCCGTACGCCACTTCGACGTCGGTACATTTCAATTTACATTTGAAATTCCATTTCAACAAAGAGGTTCGGTTTTACGCACGGCAGACACGACGTGCCACTACAACCTTTTTTTATTACTCAAGACAGAGAGACGTATGAAAAGTTCTATTAACCCTTCACCCCCCTCCCCTTTCTTCTCTTCTTTCCCTCCGGTTCTCCGTCACGTTTTTGCTTGTCATCAACTTCCGGTCGAGACTCATCTCCCGTGTAACGGACGCGAACCGATGTCTTGTGGATTTTTTTAATGTAATTGCTAGTTTGGGATGTAAATTCACGAAACTCCGAGGTACAACTGCGTTTCCCTCACGGTTAGAATTCTAGTGAATTTCCAAAATTTACGCACGACTGATAATTATCTACGAACATTCGATTGCTTCGTTTTATAAAATTATCACACGTCGTTTTTTTTCTATCTGTTTTACAGCGTACGTGACTTCGAGATTCCCGTCGGTGGATGTGAGCAGTGTGAAACAAGTGTTGGCCTACAAGTGCAAAGAAAATTCGACCGCCCTTAAGATGAAGTCTATCCGATATATCTGGTAAGTTTTTCTATTTGTCTTGCGTTTTTCATTTTCCTCACTGATTCGCGATTTCGAAATAAAAGGAAAAAAAAAAACTTGGAAATTCCAAAAAATCCATCCGCAAATCTGAGAATCTTTGAAATTTTTGGATTCTCGAGATTCTGCAATCCCGCGAAAGTTTGCGAAGCATTTAATATCTCGAAGATCTGGAATTTCGCAGGCTCGACGCCTACGTTTTTCGACTCAATATTCTATAAATATTGGAATACCCTTTCCGTGTATCGTGGAAAAATAAATCCTCTACGAGGTCCGTTATAACCGCACTTGAACTATACCGCCGCCGTACGATTTTCACGCTAACAAGCGAAATAATAATTCTCAGAGTAAACGAGGATGATGGAATCGCGTGACCTTGCCGCGCCTATTCGTACACATGTGTATACGTATTTACGATATCCTATGTACACATACCCGTGTACCGTACACGTCGATGACATCTTGCCTAAGTGATAATATGCAAGCGGAGTTTACTTCGCGCGTATCAGCGAGCTTTGTTCGTTGGGAAATTGGCCACCGGAAGCGTTTTGACCTAACGAGCGATGGAGGAGAATTGATCCGTCGTCTAATATTCGGATGTCGCCTGAATCCGTTCGTCCGTAATTCTGTTCATTTTAACCGCATACCGTTCGCGGACAATTCCCCCGGACGTGATTCTGGACCAACACGCCCAGACTCGTCGTCTCTCCATTCACGTCATCTCCTTCTACTTTGACGATGTTACGAGTCGATGATGGGCCGACAAGTTTTCACATAATTCGTACAGAATCGTGAGACGTGTGTGGGAGTAGTGAGTAATTTACGGTTTAAATTTCACTTCGTAGTAAAGCTTTGTTTTATTTTTCATTTTTACTTTCTTCCTTTCTTACCGCTCGTCTTTTTTTCGTCTGGTTCGTCTAAATGTTCATCCTTCTTGTTCTGCCCATTTGTCTATGGACAGGTACCATAAATTGTAGCGGTTGTTTTTTTATCGCTGCTAACCCCTTGTCTCTGCTTTTAACCGCGCGTAGACGCGAAGATAACTCATGATATCTCCGAATCTGTTGTCGATGTTCATTTTTGAGCTCAAACAATTCATTAAACATAATTTTCTAATACACATAATACTGTTACTTGCATTCCAATGATTTCGATTCGATTCACCCAGTTTTGTTTAGAAAATCTATAAAGTTCATGTAGCATAGGTCAGCTGATGTCTAACTGAATTATCTGAATTTCAATTATTCATTTGGCAAATACGTAAGAAAAGTCCTCGAGTTGAACAGGTTGCACTTGTTCTTCCATTTTCTCCCTTTCTTTGCAATTGAGAGTTTGAAGTTTTGGTTGAAAAATCTCATAAGATTCGCGAGCTCTTTGAGGCCGTTTGAATTTGATCTCTCAGCGAGCGAGCTTTCTTCTCTTTTACTTGTTCTCTCTCTCTCTCTCTCTCTCTCTCTCTCTCTCCCTCTCTCTCTCTCTCTCTCTCTCTCTCTCTCTTCCTTTCCTTCTCGTATATTCATATAAAAGTCATATACGTCGACGAGGAAAAGAGAGAAAACTTTTTCCTTTATTATTTTTTTCTTTTTTAAACGGAATAAAAGTAGGTAAGGAAGATCTTGAATTTGTTTTACGCTCGTATCTCGAATATAACTTCTTCAATAGATAAACTCAAAAGTTGCACGGTATCTATATCAGTCGCCCTGGTTATCGAGAAAAAATTTCAAAACTCATACAGCCATAAGTTATATTTACCTCTTCGATATTCGGAAGAAAATAAAAAATAAAAAAAAAAGAAGAAGAAGAAGAAGAAGAAGAAGAAAAATGTTCATATACTCCGCGAAATGATGAGATAAAAATATGTATATTTTCATACACTGGCGTACGATCGTCTGATTCAGTCTATGGAAGAGCAAAAAGTCTCGCATACCCTTTTCGGTGAATATGAAATTACTTAGCTTCCCATATTTGAGACGCGGGATATGCGGCGGTCCTTTTTATCCTCACGTGCGCCCCAACTTTCAACACCTGCCAGGCAAAATGGCGAATCTAATCTAGCAGAAATTCTTTTTTTCCTACCCTTTGCAAAAATAACAAAATAGTAATAAAAATGAAGAAACCAGATACACACTTTTTTATAATTTCGCGCTCGCCTTATGAAGAGTAAGTGAGCTTGCGGCCCGAAAAATTTTGACGAAGACAATTTGTCCCGTGTTACGAACAAAATTAAAATTTATTTCCAGTTAGGTCTTCTTAAAATTAATGCGACGTATGATGTTGAAAATCAGAGTTACCGAAGAAATTTAAATATCCGTCGCATGAGAAGTCATTTCACTTCTTTTTTCTACGCTCTTTGCAGATTTACGTCTTCCGCGTGTATGAACGTTCTCATTG
The DNA here is from genome assembly GCF_917208135.1 of Athalia rosae. NCBI lineage: Eukaryota > Metazoa > Arthropoda > Insecta > Hymenoptera > Athaliidae > Athalia > Athalia rosae. The sequence goes on from NC_064028.1 coordinate 7,316,784, forward strand.
TAGTTCAGAAACGCGAACGTCAGATCGAGTGATTGAAAAAAAAAAAAACGAAACAGAAAACGTAGGAGAGAAGAAGATGAAATGAAATCCTATTTTTATTTTCAACTGAAATTTTTTACTCGGGTCCGCGAACCTGAAAATTCTATCCCTATTTATCACGTCATTTTTTGTCTTCTCTTCTCTTTACTTCAGTCGCTGAAAAAATTTAAAATTCATTCATATATATATACGTATGAAATAAGCTTCGCGATTGACGAGGCAACGCTGCTGATTAAGAAGAAGAATATATAAAATATAAACAATGAAAAAAAAAAAAAAACGCCGCGAAAGCTTTTATAAATTCATTGCCACAGCTTTAATTGTACGTTGCACTCCTCCAACTTCAACACGTGGATCTTTTCAACGAAACTTTCTAACCTCCCACGGTTCTCTGGTTATATTTAGCCCCGTGTACACGTGGATTTAATCACAGCGTGAATTGATGCACGATTTTTTCAATTTACTTTTTTTCCTCTTTTTCTTCCACCTGCTGTAAAGCGCCGCTGTTTAGACAAGAGAAATATACTCCAGTTTCTATTGGATATTCATGCAGTCTGGCATGAAAAACAAAAATAAATTAATAAAAACATGGATCCGATTTTGATTTGTACGTGGGATACCTTATACATCGCTCAATCGCAAACTGCTACTTATTTTTTTCCAAGTATGCCGTTATCTCGAAATTATCATGCACCCGTGCGTCACACGTATCTCTGCAATCTGTTCGGGTTTAATATTTTCAATACAGTTGGTCTTAGCTGTCTGGGCTGCAACTATATTCAACTTTACCACGCGTAATTATTTTCTGCGAAAGAAATTTAACAAAATTAAAGAAAAAAAAAAACAAAAAAAAACCGTACAAATTGTTTGTGGACTTGTCAAAATCACCACCTACATATTTCTCTACGCGGAGGACGAAAAATATTTGAGAACGTACCCGTGACGTGTTAATTATTAATAAAAAAAGTTTAGTTGAGCAAAATTGTGAATGCTTGTTTTTTCTCACAAGCTAATAATGAGATTGAATTTTTTTTTTTCTTTCTTTATTTCATCCCTCACCCTCTCGTGTGATTCTCAAATTCTGCAGAGCAACCTCGCGTATAGTTGGAAAAGGTAAACGACCCGATAACTTTGTCGAGTTGCATTATAAGAGAATAGAAAGAAAAAACTTGAAATTGAAAAAAAAAAAAAAAATTTACTCCGCTTTGTAACGACGTCAACGTATTTTTATTGCATAGGTTTTTTTCAAATTTTTCAATTTTATCATCGTTATTATTCCCACATCGCCCATAGATCTGGCGTATACACGGTCGTGGTACATTGTACTTGCATGGGTGGTTAACTGAAGTTGCACGGGTCCACCTCCTTTCACTACAACGCGTCCATTTTACGAATAACTTTCGCGCCGCGAATCTGCAGGGACCGCACAAACGTCCTTTAGATTCAAACGTTATAATGGTAAATTCACAATCCATTGCGCGTGTAATATATGTATACGTATACATATGTATACATATGCATAAGTCTGGAAATAGTTTATTCGTCTTCCACCGTAATACACCGAGCGACGAAAGTTAATTTAGACTTTCGCATTGTCGTTGTTGTAATTGAAATCTGATAGCAAAACTTCGTTTGTAATAAATGGCCGCGTATAGAAATAATTTATATCCATCCAATTACGCCGTGTCTACCCCTAAATTTTGAATCGGGGCTCGATTCGATCCGTAGAAAAGGATAACATCCATCGTGTACACTGTTTTTTTTTTTTTTTTTTTTTTTTTTTCTCTTTTTTTGTCACTCGTCATCGATGGTTTGTCAGGTTCGGTTTACGCTGTTCCTAGCCGTTCGGGATAATTTCCTTGAATTTTCGGTATCCCGTTTCAGGTAAATTATTTACCCGACGAAGTTAGCCGGTGTAACGGCACCTTCGATCCGTGGCTGATCATGATTTATTACCACCGTACACCGGCGAGTGTGATAAGTTTCTCATGACTTTCGACAATTTGACATCCACCGGTTTCAGCTTTACGCAATAAGGAAAGAACGATTCCGTATCCACGTGTACAGTATACGATGTGAAACTAAATTGCGTGTCGTTTTTTTTTTTTATATTTCATTTATTTTCAGAGCCAGGAAAACACCCCGTTGAGATTCGGTACATATATTAAATTACTGAGTTAAGGGGAGTTAAATTATACCTCGGAGCTTCTGTACTGCATAGAAACGACCTTTGTATATAGATTATATAGATGGTGGTGTATACCTATACCAGGGCAAAACTCCGACGTGCGGCAATATCGCCAGGCTATCTCTACTCGATTCCAGTTTTGCGTTACAAAGCACGACTGCCTTCCAAGTTTTCACGTTCCCCACGTTATATTACGATGACACCGGGCGAGATCCCCCCCCTCGCTCCTTGTATATACGAACGACGAATTCTTATCTGAATTCAACCGCTGATAGTTTTGCTCTTCATTCTCCTTCAACGCATTCCGGATCTCGCGGAGTTTGTGAAAAATCCGCGATCCTTCGGAAAACTAAATATTGTAAATAATCGTAAATTTTTACTTTCGATGGGATTACAAAGACGTTGCGATAAAACGGCGTAACAGGTGGGTGCGTGGGATATGGTTTATAAGGCTCCGTCGTAAACGCGCTCGAAAATTACCTGGGTGATCGATAGCACCCGTGGCCTACGACGAGGTACATTTTCGCGAGCAGCTGGTGTCAGGTGTATGCTGCCGCTTTCTAATTCAACCCAGCCGATCGGTACATCCGACGAAAAGAGTATTCGATTTTACGAAATATATATCACCTCAGTTTTTTTTTTTTTCGCGGCTCGCGTCATCCTCAGCTGCAATTTTACACCGATAAAATGAAACTGCTAAAAAAAACTTGACTCAATTTTACCGAACCGCAACAATTTTCTAAACTATTGAAAAAATTAGAAAACTTCACCAAAATTAACCGAATTAAATCCGGGATCGATTGGGCTCAGATTGTACCGGCTTCAACTGAACTCGACAAAACTACCCGGGGACTAGAGTAGATCGGACCAAACTTGGAATGGACTTAGGTTAGATGAGATACGACTCTGCGAAACTTGATTAAATTACAGACAGTAAACGGCCTAAAAAATATAAGCTCGTCGGGTTTTCATCGGTCGTCACGTAGGCTCCCCGCCCGGATGATATGTGGAAACGCTCCGCGGGATTCGCGAGGGTATGCAAAAATTACGGAAGCGATTAATAATCCTCGGAACGGTGAACAACCGACGGATCGTACGTCCGATCGTGGATCGGGTTTTTCGAACGTAACCGCGCGTTTGCATTTTAAACACGTGAACCCATTGAGTTCGCGAACCAATTTAATTCACGAACGTCACCCGGGCTCACTCGACGCCGCGCTCTCTTTTTCAACGGTTGCGAGCTCGCGCGACGTAATCCCCTTTGACAAAATCGAAAAAGAAAAAGAAAAAAACAAAAAAAAAAACTGCAAAAAACGTAAAAGTGTAAGAGAAAAAGAACGTGATATGGATCCGGACCGACTGCTTGAGTTACTCTGCGTGAAAACGTCGCCCATCAATCCGAACGTCGCGCGGGGAAAAGATTCGGGGATTCCGAACGTCGGAGGGAAAGGATTACAATAGTACAAGAACAATGGAAATATTTATGTCGATGATTTATTTTCATTGGTGGATTAATTAATGAAATTAATAATCGTTACGGTGTCAGGATTTTTTTCGTCTAACGTCGTTTTTTTTTTTTTGCCGACGATTAAATTTCTAGATATTCGGCCTCTCGCGATCAGACCGATCAATTTCCCGGATCAATCGATAGCCGCGGGTAGCCGTCGAAAATTCGCTCGTGCATGTAGTTAGCCGAATGTTCTCGAAAGTTTATAATAAAATCACCGCGCGTAGATCCTGAAAGCCCGCGGAATATAAGTTATACACGCGGTTAGATTATTTATTCAAAAAGTTTTCACCGAACTCCTTCCAGGATATGTACTTGCGAATTTTCTGAGTTACAAGCCAAGTCGCACGCCTGCGGGGTATTTAAAAACAAATTCAGTTTTCATAGCTTCTTCGGTCTCCCGAAAGCTCGTGAATAAGAAGTGAAATAAAAATTAACAAAACGTATCTCAGGAGACCGACGCGTAATCTCTTCGGAATCTGTAGCAATATAATCTCGGAGAACACGAGAGTCCCTCAGGGATTTATAGAAAGTTTTCAGTTTCACGAGTGTATATTCTGCAGTTTTTCGAAAGCTCTCGAAATTCGGTACGAGAGAATTACGGATGATTTCGAACTCTCGAGATTGCGGGGAACAAACTTTTAAACGCGACTAGTTTTGCATAGGGACATGCGGATCCGGAGGGGGTTAGTAGCGCGTGACGGATAAAACGTTTTCCGATAGGGAAGGATCTTCGAACGTGATGAACTCGTCGAAAGAAAGAAAGAAAAAAGAAAATAAATTATCTCATTGACTTTCCCGAGATTCTTCGGCCGGGAAATGGAAACAGCGAAAACGGGTTGTGCCTTTCGCGGAAAATGCTAAGCAGTTTTGACCCGCACGGGTCCCCGAAACAACGTTGTGTATCCCCCATATTCCTACCGTATCCCGTTATCTAGACATTTTCGCATCCCCGTGGGAATCCGGCGGATAACAATTTTCTATCCCACGGTCCGAGCTTTTCTCGTTTTCTTCGGTTAGCCGATTTTTTGTTCACCTCGATCCTCGGGGGCGAAAACTTTACGGCTGCAAAGCTGTCCGTTTTCTGGATTATTAATTTTATTTATTTTATTTATTTTGTTTTTTTGTTTGTTTCGCGAGCAATTTTCATCCGTCTTTTATAATTAGTCGAGGACGGACCGGGGTGCAGGACCGCCGTGTGTATACCGGGTCCCGGTTTACAGAGGGTAGCTTATTGTCAGTCTCCGCACGACCGGTTGTCATAAGTTGCGGTCGACGCAGCAAATGCCACCCGACATCAGGCACGTCAGAAATAATTGCTTTCGAACGAAAAATGGCGAATAGCTGCTACGGGCTTAGGCGTCGTTTTCCCTCGTTTCAACACACGCGGAGAAACAAGGTGGAAGGAAACGGGAGAGAGAGAGAGAGGGGAAAAAAAGAATTAAGCTTATTTCGTTTTTTATCAGAATATTAAAAACAAAAACAGGGAATGGAAAAAACGTCCAAGACGACAATCGGGACAAAGCAATTCGGACAGTTTTTAATCGAATAAAAAAATTAATTAAACAATTAGCAATTAAGACTTTATTTTTCTCACACCTTGTCAGATTCAGCTGAAGGTCTGATTTTTTTATTATTTTTCTTTTTTCCCATCCACTTCGAGAAATTCGAAACGAGTCACTTCTGCTGACAACGTTGCGTGAATTTTTACACTGCTACTCGTATAATTTGTCGTTTCTACTAGATATCGTTGTTTTCTTTCTTCCCTTCGTGTCGTTGACCTTCGAGGCAGCTGCTCGGCTCGCTCGGCACTGCACCCTTGGTAAACAAAAGTCTGCAAGTGTTACACGGGAAACGAAGGTCATCAAATTCGTCGTGTGACACCGGTAAACAAGCTACGTTTTTTCTCTGTAATTTGAGAGTGGAAAGACTTCGTTCGCCGAACGAATCACTTGGCCAAATTGACGAGATATGCTGATCGAGCGTTAACTATCAAAAGAATTACACGCGGATTGTTGTCGTGGGCGGCGTTTTGACGTGAAGATCGCTACAAAACTTTGACTAAATTTCCCACTTTGAAAATCGCTGCCCAAGTCCCGGCCAATCAAAAAGTTTAAGATAAAGAAAGGAAGAAATTTGGTGGCGAGATGACGAAAACTTCGAATGACGCTGGACTATCCGACCTCCGCAGGAAGTAATTTATTTTTCTCTCATCTTTTGCGATTTTTGAAGACGTTTCTTCGAAACTTTTGAATTTAGTTCAGATCACAAATCTCGATACATCTGTCGATCGGAGAGATCGCGATTCCTCTTTAACAAATCTCGTCCGCGTCGACTGTGCCGGAGCTTGGGGTGTTTCGGAGTGGGAGGATAATGGACGGTGATTTATAAATGAAGAAAAATAAAAAAAAGAGATGGCGAAAAAAGTAATCGAGTTGAAAATAAATGGAGGGAAACATTACGCTTCTCACTATGTTACATGTATAGATTACTCGCGATGAAATTGCCGACTCTTGGTTAATTTAAGATTTATTCAAGGTCTCGATAAAACCACTTGACGTTCGTCGGATCCTCAATGGCCCCACCCCCGTTTTCAACGTCACCGCGTTCCTTCAACGGAGAATTTCAACTAATTATAGTTGAATGGTGACTCCCAATTACGCGAGAGAATATATATCGCGAGTATTCCGATTAGAGTAGATCTGAATTCCAGCGGTTAACACACACGCGAGCTTAGGGGCATACCTACGGTGTGTGTGTGTACACTCGAAGTTGAGTAATTTTGGGTACCTCGAATGTAAGTTAACGCGTTGTTCGATGAACGAATGGAATTAGAAAAGCCGCATCGGAACGTGAGCCAAACTCCTCGGCTTCTTCTCCGGGGCCTCCTTTTACTTGGCGTTATAATTTTACCGGGAAGAGACGAGTTATTTCTATTTACCAATTAATATATATCTCTCCCGCCTCTCCCCTCTGGAATCTCCGATCTAACGAGAATCGAGTGACTCGTTCATTTCATTGTTCCAAACAATTTGTACGTCACACGGTCCGTTGGACGTTCCGCGATGCGGCTGTACGCAACCAACCCCCGTGTGGGGGGTCTCTAGGTGCGTAAATATAGACGTTAATTAGTCGGTGCTGATTCGGCCGCTGATATCTCGTCGCTTAATTAACTCGCCGCTTTCTAATTAACAATATTCACGCGGCTAATCTACCCTTCGCACCGAATCGGCAAGTAAATCTTCGACATCGGCGAGCTGCTTCTCATGATCACACGCGCCCCCGGTACAGATTTTTGTTGCCTATACGATCGTCGCGATCGGGGTAACCCAGCGGCGTTCGCACGGTGATCGGTGAAAATACCAGGTGCACCTGCAGCCGTCGTGTGTGTATCCCCCGTTATTCGCTTCGATCCGTCGTTTGATCAGGGGACAATTAAGGGCGTTCAAAGTCACGCTCGATTCCTTTGTCGCATTTCGAATCGCGTAACTCTCCGCGCAGCTGTTGGAAGTCTAACTCCTTCCCGTTCAAGTGTGCCATTTTCAAAGCGGTTGCCAAGTGCAGAGGCGTTTGCCGTTGGCATATTCGTGTGACGTGCTTCGTTCGGGGAAACTTGCGGCGAACCAAGTCGTGCGGGGGGGGGGGGGGGGGGCGAATTTTGTATCAGAAACTGACCGGAGGACCGGACGGGCGAAGCTCATGTTGTACTCGTATTATACCCATAACTTTGAATATTTCCCCGCCTCGGACTGCGAACCGACTCGCGCGACTTCTCGTATATATCTCTACGGGTACACAACGTGTCCATGTAGGTACGGAATTTCCACGTACATTCAAAGGGTCGCCGGTGCTTTAGAGTGACCTGTCCAAATATTTCATATACCGCGCTTCAGAAGTTTCGCCAAGTTTCAAATTAAGGCTCGAAAGGGAAATTACCACGATCTCTGTGACGTTTGAAGTTTCTTACATCAATTCAAAGTTTACGCCCAATGAATCATCACTCGTGAAACATTGCTGTTCGTTTCACGTCCGATTCTTTTGGTTTTTTTGTTTTTTTTCATGTTATTCTGAAGTAAAATCGATTTCGTCTTTCGCGGCGCAATGCGGCAGAGATCGATAGAAGCGGAGTTTCGTGATCCGACTTTGAATTTAACAATAACGTCTATCTTTTTTGAATAAAATTTGATCTTTCATTCGAAAACGAGAAAAAGTAGATGAAAAATTCGGGGTTTTTTCTTTTTTTTTTTTTATGCCGGACAGGACGGAAATTTGCATATTTTTATAGCGGACAAGATAACGATTCTTCCTCTTCAAACATTCCGCGTTTACCTTTTTTCTCCGAAATTCGGAGACGCATTCGGGGCGTGACGAATTCTAACGAAATACCAACCCCCTGCATATATTTTCGCCGACCTCTGGGGAACTTTTACCACGGAGCAGGGTCAGCTCTCTTTATTAAACCAGCGGGGGGGAGAAGAAAAAAAGAAGAGAAAAATCGAATGATAAATAAAATGAATAATAAACGTCGTTGACGTGGTATAAGCGATACGTATTCCAGAGAGTAAGTAGAATAATAATAACAAACGTTTGATACAAATGGAATGGAAGACAATGGACGGGTTCGTACGAACAATCGCTAAACACGTGCGTCAGGAATCGTGCAGACGAACCGAATTTTCTTTCGGATGGGATTTCGCCTCGGGATTTGCCGCGTGATTTAGCGCTGTATTATTGATAGATTAGAACACGCTTCATATCTCGCGTTTCACGTACCGTCTCCATTACTCACACGCTGAATTTATGCACGAGTTTCGACGACGCCAGCCTCGTTTGTCATTTCAACGCAGACGATGTGTCGTTATTTATTAATAAAGCCCGTTAAACGCACCGATTATGTAGAGTGTTTGACGTCGGTCGGATCAGCGGAAAAAAAAAAAAGAAAAAATTCATTCCCCGATTCGACGTTAAAAACGATCTCTCCTCGAACGCGACCATTTTCTTTCCAGCGAACGTGTATTCGCTCCAGAAATTTTGTTCGAAGTCGGTAAAAATCCATCACGAGGCTTCTCTAGGGTATAGGTAAGAAGAAAGCGACGTCGCGTGCGATTATTGAACCGCGTAAGTATGTATAGACGACGTACCACGCTGACACGCCGGTGCATACAAGCGTTCGAATGTGCATCGTCCATTACGGGTTAACGAGCGTCGTTAATAATGTGGATTTAGCTGAAAGTTTTCACTTAAGGTAGACGACGCGTTGCGGTGTGCGACCGGACGGACGTCGTCGCGGTCGTTCAATGGAATGCAGGGTATACGCGGTGAACGTAGTCGGAGTCGGGACGTTCGTCATTGTCTGAGACACGTAATTAAGGTATACAACGTATACACACTTATCGGAGATGGTGATCAATTCGAACTTTGGATAATCCCCCATACGACCGCCGTTCGTATAGCGACGAGAATTGTGTCTTGGAAAATTTCCTCGCGGTATATTACGTTACACGTTACACCGGTACGGCGGTTTTCATTGTACCTATAGTTGGGATACTTACCTAAATCAACGAAATCTAATCAGCGAAAGTTGTTCGGAAGTTTAAACTAGCTAGTACGCGTCGATCTCATTATGTCGTGCCTGTCGATAAGGTGAAACTCGTCGCGAGAAGTTACTCGTCTATTTTTAAACGGAAAATCCGAATAGGCGTGGAAAATAGTTTTTCAGAAAACATCAATCCCGAAAATAGAACTAGTTAGGTACGCGTGTCAACGTCACCCTGTCACGTGTCATCGGAGAAATTTCTTTTCTCCTTTTTTTTTTTTTTTTTTTTTCTCTCTATTCATTTCATTTCAGCGTACCGCATACTATATCGATCCTTTTCCACCGCATCTGTCGGAATTGAAATTGAACGATTTAACGTATTGAAAAATTTGCCTTTTTCTAGCTACCTTCGTAGCCACGTTATAATTCTCCCCGGATTTCGGATATGGAACGTAAATAATCGTCGCCCGACCGAACGTGGTGCGGTACGGTCATTAATGGCGAAATGATTACAGCGATTATCGGCCGCTCTCGTCCATAGCGTATCTCTCTATCTCTGTATTAATACGGTGATCGTTGGTACACGGGACACATCGTACCGTTATAATTGTGTACCTTACCCAACTTCCAGCAGCGAATGATCGACCAGTCGTCAGCTGTTTCGAATCTATTCAGCAGCCCCAACGTACGTACGTTTCGATGAGCCCCCTCATTGATATGATCATCTAATCGCTGCGTCGAGCGGCTAAATTTTCCATTATCTCGACTCCGCTGTTTGCGCCGCCCCGGGTCTATCGGGGTGAAAAAGTAGGAAGTCGATTCTTTTTTTTCTCGTCACGGGGTTTGTTTTTTTTTTCTTCTCGTCTGTACCGTTTGATGCGTGTAACGAGAATAGTACAACGTAACGATGATAAGTTTCGCTAACGACGATTTTAGGCGTACGACAGAAAAAAAAATCCGACGTAAAGTCATCGGGGAATTTGGTTGTAAAAAATTCGTAAGAAACCCGCGGTTCGCGACACGTTCTTTGTTGGGATCCTCTGTTGCCGCCGCTGCAGCGTCGCTCCCTCGTAAAACGAGTGAAACATGGGGAGGGTGTGAGTACCGTCGTAAATGGAATATAAACCGTTCTTATTACCGGAACAAGAGTATATATATATATATATATCTATTTCTATATACACTATGTATTTACGCGTGTATATGAGACTGTACGCGCGGAAGCCCTTCTATGTAACTCACATGATCGGATCACCGCTCCTAATCCCAATTAAACGAGAAAGATTGCGGCGATCAACGAGTCGATCGTTCGTTCTAAAACGATCGAATAGAAAGAAGAAGAAAATAAATTGGAGAAAAAAGGAAGTCGTGATGAGCGAGGGAATGATTAATTGTCGTATCAAAAATGCTCGTGTTCCCGTTGAAAAATTATACGAATAATTTCTCCGATTGTAGCGGGTAACTTAATTTTTTTGCAGTAACACGTTACGCGGGCGTCAAGATTATTCTTGTTTTTTTTTTTTTTTCTCTTCGCTCTTTCATTTTCTACATATCTAGGCGATATCGCTGCCTGGCGCAGCATGTGCGTCCACGGCAATCAAGTTAATGCATCTACCTTCGCCGTGCATATTCTCTGTAATGCATTATTCGATGACAAACCCACTGAACCGCTATTTTCTACTTGATGTAAAAGAAGGAAATAGGAAAACGGCTTTATTCGACGTACCTTTATTCATAATTGACCATCATGTTGAATGCTGACGACTCACGCGCGGTCCGCAGTACTCCGATTCGGAGCCAATCTGCAGATTTTTCGAACGTCCGATCTCTCTGAATCTCGCTTCCCGTTTTGATTTAATGAATAATGAAATTGTTTAGTGCGTTCTATCTGCGGAAAGAGAAAAACTGGTCGAAGTCTGAGGAAAAATATTCTAATTACACCCCGTCGACAATTTTGAACAGATTCCGGCTAACGACCATGTTGTGATAAACCCTGTAATTACTGTACATAAGTATATACGACCGCTGTGATAAATTACCGCCATCGAAAACAAAAATTAGTGTTTCATCATCATTATTTTACCTCGATCGTCGTCATCATCATCATCGTCGTCAAAGGCGAACGTTAACGCCTCTCACAATTAGAATTGAATGCTAAAAGTTCAGAAAATTAACTCAGAGTATAAAAATACAATTTTTGAACAACATGAGATTACGTTTTGTAACACGAGTTAGTCGATAACCGACGATGATCAATTTTTCTCCGAAAGAATCCAACCCTTGGACTTTTTCCGGTTTTGGGGTCTACAATTAAAAATTTCTACCCCAGTGCAATCTTATGTATTTCGATCTGAGGAATCCAAATTTCAAAGTCAAATTGTTCCATCTATAAAATTGATCGAGTTAACGCCATTTTTTCGCTTTTCGGAGCAGAAAAATTGAGATATCTCGATTAGAAAAATTCTTGGCTAAATTCCTACTGAACGGCCGGTATCGGGGTTTTGATCGATGCGTTGATCTGATGCACGAATGTCGATGACGATTCGTTTTTCTTTTATAATCTGTTTGTTCTGTTTGTTTCAGCGAGAGACAAGACACGGATACGTCGCCTAGGGGTGAGTCGGAAGATAAGTGAGCCGAGGCACCGGGTGTGCGTAGGGTGCTACCTCGGTTGCCCTTCCTGGTACGACGCGTCCTCCCACACCCGATACTCATTCCCAACCCGATCCAGACTCCAACCTCCGCGTTAATCCCCATTTCCACCCTCGCCCTGGTCCTCAGATCACCTTCCCCCGCCGTAGACCAGTTCTGCCCGAGTCCTCGTCTTCCCTCTACTTCGCCCTCTCCTCCTTCTCCCCCCCCGGATCCCTAGCAGGTCTCGTTCGGATACACGCGATTTTGCACCGCGCCCTAGCCGAAGCCACCCGTTTTCCGCAGGCGGTGACCGCTGTACGCGCCTACCTTTAATTTATTAGACTTTTCTCATTAGGATGCAAAGTGCCGGCGGTGGTTCTCGTCGCCCGTACACTATGCGCGTTCGAGCGACAACCTACTGTAAATTTATTTACGCGAACGGAGCCGAACGAAAACGTCGCGTCGCTACGCGAAACAAAGCAAAGAGATATATAGGTATAACGTGGTATATTAGCTGTAATACATACGATAAAGGTGATATTAATGGGAAATGAGAAATTCGAAAGAATTAAGCTGCGTCAGTTATAGATTAATATTTCTTTGTTATATATCTCGATCGTTTACCGCGATACACCGTCTTATGTGCTCAAAAATAAGTAAATCATCTCAGGAGATAAATCATTCACCTATACTTATCTCTATGTATCAAAGATGATCGATGTCGATTTTTTTCTTTTTTCCTTTTTTTTCTTCTTTTTTTCTTCACCTCGTCCAATGGGGTGAGAATCCCCGTTCTATCTGCGCAGATTACACGACGATATTTCATCTTTTCAACATGTTCGCGATCGCTTTCGACCGGTTATTTGTTAAAATTTTTTAATTATCGGATAAATTGACGGAGACTGGTTGATTAAATTAATCGTTATCTAGTATAGTCAATTGAATAAATCTTATCTTTCATCGAATGTTCTTTTGATTTCTCATTCATTTTTTTTTGACTGTAATCGTCGACTGAAAATACCAAATTTTCATCGTCGCTCGGTTCATACACCTCGTAAAATGACAGTTAAACTATGGTAATTTCGTTCCACGTTGAATTATAAACTTCCAAAACGGAACCGCGTCAGACGGCTGTACTATCTTCGTACTATTAAATGCAAAGTTTCAAAGTCACTATCTTCGGATGTTACAGAGCGAAAAGATGAAGTAGATTGAGTCGAAGTAGATCAAAGGAGCGAAGACGGGTATTCCGAAATTGGTGTGCGGAAAAAAAAAAAGAAGAAATAAAAAAAAAATTGGCATCGATAAAAACGAAAGGGGTGTACATACAAGAGCGAGAATATATCTACAACGTGCGTATGATATCGAAACAACGCGTTGATGTTAAGAACAAAAATTTCACATTTCAAATTGAAAAATAGCGATGGGGGGTAGGGGGCCGCAGAGGGGGAGAGAAAGGGACGAGTAGGAAAAGGAAAATCCAGACGTTACGTCGAATGAACGGGGCAAAGTTCTCTACCTGGTGGCAGAGAACGATGAAAAAATGTAAAAAAAAAAAAACGGGGAAAATACCGCAAAAGAGGAAAGAACAGGTGAGTGATAAGATGAATAAAAAATAAAATAATTAAAAACTTCGGCTGGGCCGTTATATATACATACATATACATATAATATATATACAAATATATTATGTAAAAAAATTGACCGAAGAATATTTCGCCCTTCTCACTGAATAATTTTGCACCTCGCCCCGCACGCGCGCGTGATACACATAATTATGTAGATATATAATATGTAAAATCTAATTTATTAATGGTGAAGAAAAAGATTAAAGATAAAATATAAATTGAATGAATAAATGAAACGTTGCTAAAGATTGCAATTGTGAGAAAAAAAAAAACAAAAAAAAAAAAAAAGAAGAAATTGTAATAATAAAACATGAAAAGATTAGACAACTTATACGCAATATTATAATGTTATATATTATATATATATACACACACATAGATACATATATAAAATGTTATATAGGATGAAAGATCGCTAAAGCCAAGAATAGATTAATTAAATTAAATTCATTAACTGGTGACTGAGCAGCTTAAGTATATACCTATATAATATATGTGTAACATATTAGGTGTGTATATATATATGATATATAATATGTATATCATATAGAGGAGCGCCGTGAGGGTGTGATCATATAATAAGTGATAAATGATTATAATAAAATAATATATACATATATGATGAATCATGAATGATAAGTGATTTCAATCGTATAAATATATATATAATATATATATAATATAACATAAAATGATCGATTGAAAAAAAGGAAAAACAAAAAAAAAAAAAAATTCAAAATCGAACCCTACCGTAGTTGTTGAAAAAAAGAAGAGAAAACAAGAAAAAAAAATAACAAAAAATTATACATAGAATGCGACACTTCGAGGATTATATATACATATTTATATACGTACCCATATACATACATCATTCGATTCAAACATATACAATAGATGCATAACTTTCTGCGAATGTATATTGTGAAATTATATTCGACTTATATTATATATATGTATATATATGTATATACGTGTGTGTGTATAATATAATATTTATAGTTACTCGGGTGAATTATAATTGGTTTGGCTGTGAACTGCGACCAGATTAAATTCAGGAGAGCATAAAACAAGGGAAAGGTGTAATAAACAAAGATAGAATGGGTAGGTTCAATTATTATGACCTACCCTTTCCGGGATACAAGGGTAGTTTTCATAGATACGCCTAATAATATATTATTATTATTATTATTATTGTTACTACTACAACTATTATTACTACTACCACTACTACTACTACCACTACTACTACTGTTATTATGATTATGATTATTATTATTATTACTATACTATTGAATAGATCAACTTATATATTATATTATTTACTATTATTATTTTGTTGGGAGTGCATATATATCATTATATGTCGATGTATAATCTATTATATGTGTATAAATATATATATACATCTGTATATAGATATTATACATATATATATATATATATATATAATATATTTAATACAATTAGGTTATTTATTTGTTGATTTTTGGTGATATGATTTTATAAAGGCCTAAGGCCTATAAACCTTTTACGATATTTACACTACTGTAATAATATATAGGTATATATATATGTATACCTATATATATATATATATACCTATATATAATTATCTTATACATAGCGTGAAATCATAGGGAAAAGATTAACGGAAAAGAAAAAAGCTTAAAAAAAAAAACTCAAGATTGAAAAAGTGATAGGGAAAAATAGAAATAAAAGTGAGAATTGAAAATTTTTTAAATCAATGTCGCCGCAGAGAGAATAATATCATAACGCGAGGTAAAAAGCGAAAGAAATAATAAAGTTCTTTAACGAGAGATATAAATAAAATGAAAAAAAATAAACGTAGGTAACATATATACTGATGTAACCTGCATTGATTGATTATTAATTTATTTTTCGTCAAAAGAAAAATTTAAATAAACTAAAACAAAACGAATAAAGGAATAAAGAAAAGAAATGAATAATAGATAAATAAATTTTTTCTTTCTATGATTAAGAACAATTACCAAAAAGATCGTTGACTCATTCGTTGTTGCAGGGAATACACCTATAAATGTACAATTTATTATACTTGTTATGTTGAGAGAAAGAAAGAATAAAATTAAAAATTATTTAAAAAAAAAAAAAAAAGAAACGAAAACCAACAGCATAAAGTGAGAAAGATAGAGAGAGTGAGAAAAAGAAAGAGAACAAATCGTCACAGAGAAGAAACAACTTGCACGTACAGTGTCGCGTGATCATAAACAAAGAAAGAGAAAAGAATAACCAAAATGTCGATAGAAATATGTTTGCCCGCGATCTTTAGAATTTATTATAATAAAAATAGCAGCTGTGAAAAAGCAAAAGCAAACTTTCATACGTTTGTCTTATGCTCAAATTAATTGATTGATTATTTCGTAATATCTTTAATTATGTAATTGTATCACATAATAGAAACAAAGAAGAAAAAAACATGAAGAATAAATAATTAAAGAAATGATTATAAATAATTAACATATAATATACATATAGCCGCAACACGACACACCGGCTGCACAAAAAATCGAAAAAATCGTGCAGCATGCGAAAATCGGTTACGCGGATGAATGAAAGAGATTATTATCGTTATTATTAATTACATTATCATTCATGGTCATGTTGTTGTTATAATTATATTTGTTTTGTTGAAATTTTCGCTGTACTCGTTAAACGAAACTCAAAAAAATAGAAAAAGTAATAATGAAATGATCACCAACCTAATGATGTGATAAGGGGAATAAAAGAAACAAGTCAAACGACGTTGACGTTGACAAATTTTACAGATCAAAAATCTTACAGTCAATTATGTCGTGAGAAGAAAAAGAACGAACTCAATCAACGTTGATATACATATGTATGAATACCTAAATGGAAAAATCAAATACTCAGCATCGCTCGAATAGAAATTAATGTGAGACAAAAAACGAGAATATCGATCAACAACTTATGCAAAAATTCTTTCGATCGTTTGAATTTGTAGGAAATTTTTTTTTTTTTTCCAATCCACATTTACGTACGCATGGCTGTTTGATTTTTGAAAAACGTTCGCCGTTTCATGTAACATGATTCAAATAAAATCAGCATACGTAGATATATGTATTTTGAATACATTGCAATGCGTTCTGTAAATACATATTACATATACATATAAATAATAATTTATAATCACACGTTGAATATACATAATACATAGTATTTGATCGAGAATGTTGGAGCGATAGAAACGTGCTGCAGGATATAGGGTATAAAATATATGTATACAGGAAAAACGGGCGCGCGATAAACATTTAATAAATACTAAAACGCAGTTAAGAAAACGTTAGTTAAACGACGGTTGGGGACCGGTTTTCGATTAGGTAACACGCGTGCATAACGTCGTACGCAACCTACGTCGTGAGGCGTTTGGTACTCCGGATACTACGACGGATTTTGAGTTTTTCAAAAAACAGTCTTCAGTAGTTGGAAATTAACGTCCTTTGATTGTAATTTCGCCATAAGAATAGCTTATTTTTCATCCGACTTCCCAATCGGCCACGGGAGTTAGAAACCCTTATTTATTATTTTTTCGTGTCATATCAAGTGAAGAAAAAAAAAAAGGAAAAAGAAGAAGAAACCCAATAACTTTTATCACCCCAAAAATATCACGCGGATATAAATCGCGTCTTATTTTTCGAGTGCTGAGTAAAGAAGTTTTACGAGTTATGTAGGGTTTGACTCCCACGTAATAATTTCCCTCTAATTCTTTATCGTTTTTTACTTTTTGTTTTATTATTTTGTTTCATCCGCTTTTGGTTTTGGTTTTTTCTTTATTTATTTATTTTTTTTTTCGTTTCGTTTCATTTTATTTTACTTTATTACGTCCACCGATCGAATAAATGAGAACTGAAATAGGTATTCTCTTTGTGATATATTCTATGACCCGCGATCGGATAAATTGGTCCCCATCTATCGGTCTCCAAAAAACGGCAAAATAAGAGAATAAAAAAAGAAATAATAAAATGAAATAAAAATGAATAAAATAAAAGAAAGAAGAGTACATTTATGATGATGAATGAACAATTATTTAACTAGGATTTTACTATAAATAAAAGGGAATAAATAAATCAGTATGTAAGAATCAGATTAAATTGAATGAGGAATAAAAATAAAATAATAATGATTAAAAAGAATTAGAAAAAAAATAAAACACAATACAATATATATATATATATGTATATATATATATATATATATATATATATATATAGGTATGTAAATTATAATTACGGAAAAGGAGTGAGGTAACTCGACACAAGTAACATATACTCCATGCCTTACGATAATAGATAATATAATTATTACAATTTAATATATATAATTAAGAGTAGATAGATACCTACATTCAAGTAGTGATATAATATTATTATCATTATTACTATTACTATTGTTATTATTATCACCATATCGTTGCATACGCAATAGACTCGAATATGAGACGACCATCCGATACAAAAAAAGTGAAAAACCAAGCAGAAAGATTAATAAAATTTGTAAAAGTCTGTTGAAGTTACTGCAAAGTTATGCGAAATAAAATAAAAAAGTAAATTTACGTACACGTACATTTAGCGAGGTGTACATGAAAATCTGCAATTTTCGAACTCGTGCAATATTAATTTTTTTTGTTTGAAAAATTTGTGTTTCCTCAAGTTTTTAAATACTTTGAAATTCGTCGAATTATTTAGTTTCTCATTTCATGCGGAATTCAGGCAAGAAATAAATTACATTCAATTTCACTCCGATACATGATATTCATTAAAACATCATTAAATTCACCTCTGAATTGTTCTATCGTTGAAAAAACCGGTTACCAATTTTTTTCCCCCTTTGTTTCTGGAATACCGCTAACTCGATTAAACCCAGATATTCCACGTGAAAAAGATCAGAAAGAAACACAGATACGGGAAAAAACAGGGAAAGTTTTCTTCGCTTCCCTACAATCGGTCGCGTTTTTCTCCAACAATTTTATCATTATCACCACAGTTTCGCTATTTTTCCCAAGCTCAATATAAGGAAATAGAAAAAATAGTATAACAAAAGACACACATAGCAATAAACACGTGCCTGGTATACACATAGATATAACGTACGTATATAGGTATACCTATACAAATTAGTAGTCGGAGCGGGAAATTTAGCGTAAAAATTGTTGGTTTTTTTTTTCATTCGTTTTTTGCCTGTTTCATTTTATTTCGTTACATTTTTTCGTCTCTTTTTTTTTCAATTTACTCTCACAGCTTGCGCGTCATCGCGAAAGCGATGTGAAAAAAAAAAAAAAACTGTGTTGCACGAGATCCCGCGGTGCCGCATAAGGTTGTTTAAATGGCATGCCGCGCGCGTATAATTTCCGGTCGAGTTGAAACGATTTTGATGAATATAGTTACGTGAAATTTTTATACCCGCAACTCCGAACATCGTCCATACGCTATACGTGTGCAGCAAGTATGAATTCGAAAAACGTACCAATTACGCTCCAGTTATATTTTCACCCCCTGAAGTTAGTTTTATCATAGATAACGTGTGGGAAAGTTTACGAACTTCACTGGTGGCTGCAAAAAGCGGGGAAAAAAAAAAATTTATTTCCTCTCTCCCCTCGTAGATCTGTTGTATGGTTGACGTTATGAGAAAAATAACAAACAACGGTTTACACGATATCCAGACCTGCCGGTGAAATTTTTTGTGTTACGTTTTATCGAAATTACATCGGGGTGGATGCGGAAAACAATCGGTATATCGACGGCTACGATGTACACACAGTTCTTTCTTCCTTTTTCTTCTTTTCTTATTTCTTTATCTTGTTCGAGAAATGTTCGAATTTGACGCCGGACAATGAGAACGAAGGGAACGCGAAAGATGTCAGTAAATTGAACTGATCGTAAAGCTTGTTCGAATGATTAATGAAGGAACGTCGTGTAAAATCCGTTAACCAGATGCAACGTGTGTACAATAAGTTGCCGGGTATATGAGAAATGTGATTTTTACTATACGTCGCGTGCGTTCGTTCGTTGTGTCGTAAAAAGTAATAAAACAAAAAAAAACCGAAAAAAAAAAAAAAAAAAAAAAACCAAAAAGAAAATAAGGAAGAAAAAAAAGCGTACATCCAAAACCAAGGGAGGACGGGATGTGCCCGGCAATATTACAAAACGGTGTATATGAAGGTTTAGCCTTATATGAAATTCTCTAGCCTTTACTGCAGGAAATCCCCCGCGGTGCAGCACTAAAATAACCCCGAGGTTGAGCCTCTTCTCTCGTTGGCTTTTTTCCTTTTCCTTTCCTTTTTTTTTTTTTTTTTTCTCTCTTCGAAATTCTTCTCCCCGAACGGTACCCAAATTTTATTTCACAGAACAGCGCGGCTATCGCGCTTTCTTCTGCCCGCAGTCGAGTAGACAACGCACGGAATAGAGAAGCTCTATCCCAAACCTGCGGTGGACGAAATTTTACCAACGAAATCTGTGTCTCGAATAAAATGAAGTCGAATCAAAGATAATAATTTTCCTGATTTACCCAGATTCACTTTCTGTCGACGCATCGTTAACATCGAGTTATAATATCGATCGCAATTAATAGGTGAACTACTGAACAAATGAATCAAATACCGGGACATGATATTGATAGTCGAAAATCGAGTTTTTTCGAACCCATAATTGCACTGGTTTGTATTACTTTCTAGCGGATTTCACGGGGTCATAACGCTCTAATTTTTCGCAGTCACAGCCCCTTTCTCTTTTTGCGCTAATGAAACGTCATACTCCACTGCACCTCGCGCAGCTTGTAAAGCCGTAGTAATTTCGAGATCGTTCCCTCGATTTTACCCCCCTTTTTTCTCTTCACTTCTATTTTTTAGTTTCGTATAATATTTTCCGCATCCCGTGTTCGAAACCGACCTATGGTTGCACGGTTAAAAATTCCCTTTTCAAACACACGTCCTCTGTAGAGATGTCGTACAATTTTTACGCCGAACTTTCACGTACGCAGTCTATTCCACCCTCTCATTTTCATTGCCTAGCTTTCATACACGGGAAATTCCACGTTAATTCTACTAGGTTCCGACCCTCACTAGTATTTTTTTTTTTCTATCCATCTTATTTCTACCTCAAAGACACCTGAACCGGTTTTGATTATTTTTTCTTTTCTTCTCTTCATTAGCTGCCTCGAAAAGCTACTGTGCAATGCGATCCAAAAAATCGTAGATCTCCGAAAGAATAGAAGAAGGCAAAAAAACGTAGCTAGCGATAAAACCCTGGTCGATTTTACGAGGGATTCTATGCGTACAAATATTACCCTTAATTCTACGGAAACGACGAAAATTGTAACTGATTATTTTATTGACGTCAAGTAAAGTTTAGCTTTGGCCTAAAGCACGCGCTGCCTCATGAGTCGCTCCGCACTAACCTTTATCATAATGTACGTATACATCGTATTCTATGGGGGGCGGATGGTGTAGGTTTGGTTGGGTCGGGTACACCTAGCTTTCTTGTCAAGATAATCAACTTTACTCTTGCAGGAGTTGCATCAGCTGGGGGTTGTCTGAAGTGCTACCGTTGTTGCTGCTGCCGCCGCTGCTGTTGTTGTTGGCTTTTCTGTGTAGCGTGCATGTACACCTATAGATGAAAAGGAGGGTGGCGGTTTTAGCGAAAATCTCGAGCAATATTCCAGAAGGTCATTCGGCTGCACGGGGATTTTATCGTCATTTTTAATCCAACCTGTACAATAATGTCCCACCGCAAAACTTCTGACCTCTGCACTCATACTTCTCATAGTTTCAAAATATCAATCTTGAGCCCTGCATTTGTTTTTTTTTTAACCCACCGTTCGAATTCCGTTATTAAAAAGCATCTTGAATTTTCTGTGATAAGATATCAACAATCCCTCGCGTCTTTAATAATCTTCTAAATACCGTTTTCTTGCCTTGAAATTCCGCCAATTTCTCTTTTACTATATCTTCAGATTCAACTACCGCGACTTCCGGTTTAGAAGCGTTCAATTTCCGATACAATATGGTCATCGGGTCCCATCTCGATGTGCAGCCATTTTATAGAGCAGTTTTTCCGCGTTCCCGACCCTTTCCTTCATATAAACGGACGCGCGGGTTTGAAATGGTATGAAAAAATTAAATCATCTCTCCCATTTGCTCTACGATTGTCGATAAATATTGACCACTGAAATACGAGAACGTATCTAACCCAACGAAATTTCTAAAGTCAAAATTATCTTTCACCTCACGTCCATTTCGGTGTATCCGAAGGGACTAACACCTATACGTGCATGACCGCTGAAAGGGTAATGGAAACGCAAAGAGAAAGTCGAAGTCGAATCCAAAGTCGGTCTACCGGTAAAATGTTTGTCGTAGCTGAAAAAAAAAAGGGACTTTTAGTTTCAAACTGAATAAATTTGTAGGGGTGAAGCGAAAACTTTCACGAACCTTCCCCGAATCAACTCTAACGTCATTTTACGTTCATCTTTCACACGCCACTTTGATCCTAACCAATTAATCATTTCTCTATACCCTCGCTAGAGAAATTCCCTCGAGCACAAATTCAAAAGCGGTACCGCGCGCGAGTAGCTGACCTCGAAATTTTCAGGGGATGATTATTGATTTTTTTGGTTCAACTGAAATTCGTTAGATATCATTTCAACCCGAAATCGCAATCTTTGAAAAGGTTGATGTAATTTCAGTAGAAATGTGTGAATTTTCAGTACGTAAACGTGAAATCTTGTCGAGAATTCCGCGGGGTTTGCAATAATTCAAAAGTTTAATGGTCTGCTGCTTTTCCTTCGGTTATACGTAACCGTTCAAATGTAGATCTTTGTTAACGAGGATTTCCAAGTTTTGAGAGGATCGATCTATTCTTCTAGCTCTCCTCTGTAGGGCATGGCGTGTTTGGTTCTCGTTAAGACCCTACCCGAACCCAAATTAATTCCAACGAATGCCCAACCCATGCGAAGTGAGGCACATCCAAGTATCGTCCATTCACAAAGCGTTAGGTACACCTACGTGAATTATCGATTTCGTTTCGAAACTCCCAAACATTTTCAATGTTACGATTAATCGACGAGTCGTTTAATTCACTCATCTATCCCCGATCGTAGTTCTTTTATTTTCTTTCGTTTCATTTTTTACCTCTTTACTCGCGTTTCTCCATTTATGAATTAGATTCCGTGGCAGTCGTATTTAGAGCTAACGAACAAACTTGAAACTAGACAAAAGTAGCATCGTATAGTTCATCACTATAATTAATGACTACTAGAAATTCCCAACGCCTGTCCAATGCAGGCAACGCGCACTGCATGAATTCTCTATTATTCATTCTTATCACGTCACTCGGCAAGGTGGTGGTTGAATTCATGAGGCATTTCATGCCGAGTCACCAAGACCGTTACTCTAAATATTTTACGTTCCTTTCATTCTTCCTTTGTATCTGTAGTCCTCTCCCCAAAAGAACAACGAATTAGATTTTCGATTTTCGATCATCTGTATCATTGACCCATTTCAGCAAAAGGCATTTTTTTTTTTGTTTTTTTTTTTCATGCCATTAGAAAATTGTAGGAGATGAAATTTTAGACAAAATCCGGAGCAAAATTACGGTTTCCCTCGAGGATGGCAGCTCGAGTGATTCGAAGGGATGATTTTCGGATGAGGAATAATTTTTTCTGTCCCAATTATTCGATGATCGGGTGGGGAGGTTATGCGTGATTTTTCACGGGATATTCCGTGCATAAAATTTTGACGAGAACCCGCATCGTCTAGACTGCGGCGCATACGTATAGCTACATATTTGATACGACGTAACACGTGAATCCCGAGGTGGATTTTCTATCGGTAATTGACAGGTGGAGGTAATCGGAGTATCGCATGTTTATCGAACACGTCTTACGTAGGTACACGAATATTCGTATTGCGGTAGAATCCACATTTGCTCACCTTCGAAAATTATTCTTCATCAAAAATATGTCCAGACGTATAGCGAAGGGACAAAATCAGTCGCCCACGCTGCGGAGAGCTGAGGTAATTTTTACCATTCTCGCAAACACGGTCGCAAACAAGCTGATTAGTTTACTTGAATAATTGAACAAGTAGACAATATTCCTATTTAGTTGTACCAATATTTACTCATTTCTTGTCCTGTCTTTTCTTTATTCCTTTTTTTTTCTGCTGGAGTTTTATTTTTTTCTCCTCAGAAATGAGAAAAACTCATTATGCACGTGAGAGTTTACGCCCTCGTCAATTATTCAATATTCTCATAATATATTCCGTTCAAACGCCATACACAAGAAAAATAACAAGAAGCAATCTTTGCCTGTTCAACGCATACTCATAGAAGTTAAAATAAAATGAATATAGCGGTAACAATAATTATATTGATAATTTAAAACAATGGGATAATAATTTTTCAAATCATTCAATTGAATTTATTCGCATTCTTCCGTTTTACTTTTATCCGTTATCTTCCGTCAAGTCTACCTACCCATAATTATATTCCCTGATTATAATTACTGAAAATTGCGAATCAAAAAATTACAAAATTCAATTCCATCTAGTTCAATTACGATCGACGTTAACTAGCATAAATCATGCAAGGCAATGTACGAAAACGACAGCAATAATTTTATACAATTATCGATAGGACCTAAAACGTCTATTAGAGGCGAGAGGAAATTTATCAAAAAAAAAGAAATGGAAGAAAACGAAAAAAAAAACTACAACTGAAAAACCAAAAAAAAGTACACAGTATGTGGGTCTCTATATTATTATAGCAATTATTAAAGCAATTATTGTAAGAAATCGAAAAGAAGAAGAAGATTTTTTAGAATCAGGCACTCGAGTGTTTTTAATAAACCGGAAATTCATTGCCGCGTGTCCTTGCCACTTCCATGTACTACCTAATGATAAATAATAAATTTATATATCCATAGTACATATACCTCGATTGGACTTGTCGGCCGCGCGTTCTTCTTTCGATATTGAGAAAAGAAAGAGAAAGAATTAAGAAAAGTAACGAAAAAAAGGAAGAGAAAAAAAATGATTAAGAATCCCCTGAAACGATGTTATAATTCAAGCTTCTAATCGCGTAATGACATTATCATCGAACTTATTGAATATAATTATCAAACGTCAAACAAACCACGAACCGTATACATGCACATAAAAATTATGTATCGATATCTTCAATTGATTATAGATGAACATAATGCATAATCAATACCTCGACATCACTCGTTAATTATGTTCAAATAATGGGCACATTACATAGATATTTATACGTACGTACTTCCTTCACAGGCGTTTCCGAGCTCCGAATCTGTATAAGATTATTCATTAAATTAAAAAAAAAAAATATACCAATTATAAAGAAACAAAAGTAATAATGATGAAAAATTAATTATACCTACTATACATACGATATTCTACACTTATAGACGACAAATATAGCAACGATTATTAATTGATTAATTAATTTATAATTATCATACATATGTTATAACATACATAGAATTTAAACAAAAAAAAAAAAGAAAAGCCATCATCGTTCTCACTATAGCGTATAGCGATCGCTACGCTGCAATTAATAACAAGAATAATAATGATAATGATAATGATAAAAATAATAGTAATAATAGAGAAATTTAGGAGAGAATGAAAAATATATATATATAGAATCCAAGTAAATAATTAAATGATTAATATAAATTATTATACACGCGGGGCAATAAAAGTAAATCGAGGTGGCACGGGCGTTAAAAGAACGGGTATTGGGCGATGTACACGATATGCGGGGTGAAATGAAAGAGACAAAGAAACATTACTGTTCTCAACAAAATCGTTAATAGTAAAAAAAAAGTGTCGATGATGAAAAAAAAAAAAAAAATATTAATTTCACAACGCAATATAAATATCACATCTTCACACATGCCTAACACCCGTAACAAAGAGCTAAATAATAAACCGTACTTGTGATAAACCATTAATAATTAGAGAGTAATAATTAAGGTTATTATAAATAATTAATTTATAATAATAATTTTTATTATTACCTATATAATTGTCATTATACGATTATCATATAGACTTATATATATTATTATATTATTATGTATATTTAATTATGTTATGTTATATTATATTATATTATTATAATTATTATGTATCATTGCAATTGTAATTGTAACGACGAGAATATACAAAGGAAAAAAGAAAAACGAAAAAAAAACTAAAAAATAAAACTAAAAAAAAAAAAAACCAACAGATACAGGGAAAAAAAATATAAAGAAATCATTATTATTATATTAACCAAGATTTAAATGATCAGGTAGTTTGTAATATCTCGTAGATGGTAATAACAGATAACTAAAGTAAAATGAAATTAATATATAAGTACATAAAATAAATAAATAACTAAAAGAGTTGAAGAAAAAAAAAATGAAAGAAAAAACGGCAATTAATATAAAAAAAAAAAATAAATAAAATAAATAATGAAGTAATAAATAATATTAATTATTATCGATTATTACTATTATGTAACAAGTAACAATGTACTTGCTAGTCAATGTTCAATGTTGAGATATTTATCTGAATAAATGCATATACGTTGTTTACACCATTTCTAATCTGTAAATTAATTATTTTTCATCACCGATTGATCGTCGCGATCGTCGTTATTTTCTTTCCATTCAGAGACCATTTCGTTAAGCCTCTCTCGTATACTTCATGGAGATGGAAGTCAAAGAGCAAACACCTTCCGGAATTATCTATATATACTCTCCTGCAACGATCTGTTATGTCTACAGACTGCCGGAAGCCACATACGATAGCAGACAAACAGACGATGACAGGATTGGCACATCTGTATGGACATTAGTTATGTGATCATCAAGTTTACTTCCACTATCGGATTATTATAGAAAAAATGAATACAAGTGTGCACGTTAATGGAAAGTTGAAACGCCCTTCCAATACATCATTGAAAGGGTTGCAATCTCCGTGGCGATGGAAAAGGAATTTCATTATTCTCCGAACAGGTAATTGATATTCATCTTCTCCTTCTCTCCTTTTCTCTCGAATGTTTGTAATTTCGCTTGAAAATCATTAGAGAATCGTCATCTCGTATCCATAAAGAGCATTGTTACGAAATCCTTCTCCGCATTTGAGATTTGATATTTTTTTACGCGTTTCAATTTATTTTTATTCTTCGTCAAATTTGATATCTCGTATTAGATGTCATTCTATGATCAAAGGTCTAGACCGGTGTATTCGGCGGATACTGCGTAAGGCGTTAATGGCTTACAAAGATGAAGATCAGTCTGGTCGCGTAACAGAATGTGTCAACGTTTCTTTTTCATCGTCTCTTCAACTTTTCCCCTCCCCTTTCGAGCCCCCTTCTTTTGTTCCAACACCATCGGGGAAATATCGATTCGTCCGGTTCGTTGTACATCCCCTTCTCGGTATCCGTCCCCAGGGATTACCGTGTACAATATTTACGATATACATACCCCCGTTCACGTATATATATATATACACGTCACACACACGTCATCCACTCGTCAAAGTCCGCCGTGTGAACGACCCCACCTATATAATCTCCGCGTTAATGTATCGCCGGGTTAAAGACCGTTAATTACTTTCGCGAACTTTTCGATGTGTAATAGTTCGCGAATGGGAAGAAAGAAAAAATTTTCCACCAACTTAATCCCCGTTGTCTGTACGTAATAATTAAGCTGTGGTTTCTTGCTTGAAATTTTTTCTCTTGCCTTTTCTCATTACCGTTGAGACGAACTCAATCCGCGACACGTGAGACGTCGTTACCGCGAATATACATCCAGACTCTGCTCTTTTCGGCGGCTAGATCCGGTCGAGATAGAAGACGTGGTAAGTTTTCTCGAATTAATTATAATCAAGCGGATCCTGAAATTTGAGATGGATATTCGGGGTGACGTGAAATTTTTCAGTGTGGGAGGCTTTTGATCAAAGACGTGTGCATCCCTCGTTATCGGCACTCGGCGAACGACAACGGAAACCGATTTCCTCGGACGAAAAAACGTCGGTTTGAATTTTGAGTAGAACCTTTTGAAGTCGGTAACGCGAGACCTCGAATTTTCGGGGTGAGCGATCTCCTCGCGCATCGACGGGACGTCATGACGTCATCCGACAAAGTCACGGCGACTGTATAATATTAACGTTTGTACAGTTTCGAATGGGTGTCGAAATGGTTTCAATTAAACCTCCTTGCCAATCTCTGTGGCCGGTATAATCTCCGCCCCGCCGCGAAGCTCTTCCGAGTGATTTATTCAATTCGTAGACGCCCCGACACCGAAGCGGGACGTTACCGATAATGGTTTCCTAGTATTAATACTGCACCGATTTTCAGGGGCGACTTTACGCTGAGAAATCTAAGGGATGTGGGAAAACC
Organism: Athalia rosae; assembly: GCF_917208135.1. Lineage (NCBI taxonomy): Eukaryota > Metazoa > Arthropoda > Insecta > Hymenoptera > Athaliidae > Athalia > Athalia rosae. The sequence goes on from NC_064028.1 coordinate 7,344,778, forward strand.
GACGTCGGAACCGAACACCGGGCAGCTCTCCGGATGATTTGAAATTTCAAATGAGATTCCATGGACCATTAAACTGTCGAGTTGAGAGTTCAACGTTTCCTTCGGGAGACTAATTTCTCGAAGTAAGGGGAAAAAAAAAGAACATAACCGTAGATACACCGACGCTCCCGTTTTCTCGCCGTTTTCTTATCCGCTTTTCCTTTCTCACGTGAAATTACGCGTCCGACGCCATTGACGTCAACGATTTTCTCGAAGCTGTGCAGAAAAAACGAACGTTTCGAAGTTTAATACTTTTCATTGTCGGTTACGTTATCGAACACACGTCATTTCGGATTTCGAATGAAATGGGAAAAAGGCAGGCGGCCCGTATTCTCTGGAGTGGAGAATTAAATTTGACAAAAGAGAAAAAGAAGCTCGCGCGATGACGGTGTAAATTAATCATGCAGATCTTCAGCGTATGATTTTTACCGATGCGGTTACAGCTGACGAATTTAAAGACTTATCAATCCTCTGGGTACGAAACTGATCGAGATTTTGTGCGAAACGAGAATAAAATTTGTCTCGTCAAAATGTGGGGTGTGAGCGGTAATTTTATCATTCTTTTTGAGAACGAAAATTGGTATAATATATGAGGAAAAATTTGATGCGGGAGATGTACTTCGATCTTTTTTCTTTTTTTTTTTCTTTTTAGCTCCAAGTATCGTATTCGCGACGGGGAACACGGGCGCTCCATTCGATTCGCTGAAAATTTTGGTAACTTTCGTGCCGCAGAATAATGAAACAACGACTTTGTCGAAAACCGGAAAACGTTGAACAAATAAAACTCTGAAACCAAAGAGGAGGGTATTATAATGTACACCCCTGACCGGGAAAGCCGGGTAAATCTGGAAAGTAGCTTTTGAACCCGGTTCAAACTTCACCGGATAAACTTGTTGAATTTGGAATTGGAATTTGTTTTTCATTTTTTCACCGACGAAAAAAAAAACAAGTCCGATCGATTTTCACTTTCTAGTTTCATAAAATCCACCGCAAAATGTAAAGAAAAAAAAAACGCGTTCCGCGACAGTCGAATACTCGTTTTGTAAAATTGAAATTACCTCAATGAGAATCGATATTGTGCCAGTTTCAAGGAATTGACACAGCTTTTGGACGGACTGATTTTCCGGTCGGTAGGCAGTGTTATCCGAAGCGTTGTCCAATTTGATCCTGACGACGAATAGCCCAGTGATAACAAATTACCGAACTAAGATCGTTAACAGTGATACAGGTATTTATATAGGTTTATACAGATACGGAACAGGCTTGATTTGTTGACACACACGGCGGGTGTCCACAATTTGCTCAGTTTATCCCACTCGTTCAAATATAACCCACGCGTGATGTACGGTAATAGAGGTATGTACAGTTTCCTCGGTTTCGGGTGAAAGAGAACGATCGCGAGAAAATACAGAAGATAAAAAAATCGATCCTCCGATAAGTTCTTCGATTGTTTTCAGCTGAATCGTTTCGTTTCATACATACGTTACTTGAAATGTGATTGAAAAAAGCCTGATCCGGTTATATCGGTCGACCGTAAAGGAATCCACTTGAGTGAGCAGAATTCTCTTACACTTTTATAATAGTGGAGGGTGAAAGTGGAGGTTGAAGTTGTGTTAAAGCTGCGGTAGAAATTAGTCCGAGTTAAGTGTTCAGTTCAGAATGAAGAGGGTCGTTGCTGGAAAGCGGAGTAGTTTATAACTTGCGAATAGGCGTGTCCTTCGTGTAATAGTTTAAAGTTGAGCTCGTTAAAAACCGAATTGTCGTCACCCTGTGGAACCGCGATCGGAACCAAATATTTTACATCTCATACTCAGAAAACTGCGACTTTTCGAGAGAAATTCGTGAAGTCATCCGTGCGAATTTTCTGCACGCTAAATATTAATTGCGGCTATATATTAACGCATGTGCACGTGTATGTATGGCTTACACGGCAGCTTATGTATGAATATAATATTCTAATATACAGCTATGATCAGATCGTTCGATATACATATATGTACCCAGACACCTGTTTATTCAAATTTATTCATGCAAAATAATAAATATAACGCTACATTACAATTATAGCGACGTTGACAAATTGCCATTTTGTCACGTTATATATATATATATATACCGAAAGTTTAACGACACATAGAACATGCGTTACAAATTCCATCCACATATTTCACAAGTATGTACCTAGATAATCGTCTCATTTTTTTGTTCACATAACCGCGTACTCGATTTAAACTGGTTAATTATTTTTCGGAAAATATTGAAAAAATTATCCACCGAGAATCGCTTATCGGGTTCGAAGTTCGTATAGAATAGAAGTTTTTTTCCCTTTCTTTCTTTTTACCCAAGTAGAAAAAAAATAATAATAAAATTACAATAAAAAGGAACAAAAAAGCTTTCATCACTTTCCTTTCCGCTATCGACGTGATCAGCAAAAAATGCGCTTTACGGGTGGTGTATATTATCCTTGAACCGCAGGACGAGCCGACTACTTCTCGAGTAGTGAAATGAGAAGAGAAAAATAAGAAAAAAAAAAAAAAAAAAATGAAGTGACAACTGCGCGCGGTCCATCAGCTCCGCCCTTCTTGATATAAATAGTCTGCTACCCTTGGCTGTGTAGTGCAAGAAAAAAATTGAAGAAAAAAAAAAGTTAAATAAAAATAAAGGGGAAGAAAGAGAAGAGAAAAAAAAGTGTGGAAAGAAAGAGACCCTTGCGCGAAACAAATCGCTTACCTACCATACTTTCCGTGCAGTAAAATCTGATAAAAGAAACTCCCGTCAAGATTAGATATTGTACTTTGAAAAATATATACGTCAGTTTAATATACCTACCTCGATTATCCCGTTTCGTGTCACATGCGCCGACTCAATTTCATTTCGTTTGGAAACTTTTTTTTACAAAATCAAAATTATTATAACAATATTGCCTATGGTATTCGTAACGTGGATACCCATAATATTATTTTGCACCAGTGAAAATAATATGACTCAATGTGAAATATTTATGCGATATAGATACGCCTAGACACGTTCGTATTCTATGTATATACCATTCGGATGCAGCGGTTGAATTTCAACGCAATGCGTGCTATGATTTATAAATAAACTGCAGAATGATATCCGTCATGTGTCACAAATGCTGTGCCAAAATGCATCGTAACGACGAAAATTTTCCTCGACCTCGATTATGTGATTCATGAACGTCGGGCTCGAGTTGAAAAGGGAAGAGAAAAATTGCAAGAAATCGGTGAGAATTTTAATGAGAAAAAATTCGAAAGGATTCTCGTATGCCACCGCGTAATAAGAACGTGAGCTTTTTTCCCACTCGAACGTTTTCCGATTTTTTTTTTTCCATCGCTCGTATCAGCTGAAATTATAAGAACGTATGTTATAGTTGGGAAAGATGATGCGTGTGGGGATAAATTTACGCACATTCCATTATCTGAGAATATTCAAATGATTTATTACACATCTCATTTTATTTTATTTCTGTTGGTTTTTTTCTTTTTTTTTTCTTTTCTTTTCAATCGTCGACTGCAAACATAGCAAACATATATCATACGTATATTTTAGCGTAACGAGTCAATTAGACTTTAAAGTAGCTGCTATACGGATTGGAGATATCTGTTTTTCGTATTCGAAGGGATGGCGTTGGTGGAGGTATGTAAATATATAACGGAGTCGCGAATAAATATATATTTTAGGGTTAGAGCTGGCGAATATAAATGAAAGGCGGCGAGGGGCGAACATCCGGGGCTCTAGGGACGACGCCACTCCATCCGCCTTAACCATCTGTCGTCCAAATTTAATACGTCATTCACTTCGTCCGATTCGTCTTTCGGAGTTCATTCGAACAGCGGTTGATATACAACACATACACCCAGGACACAGTTCACGGTGAACCCAATCGCGCTTCAATCACACTTTCAATCTTTCGCTCCTCCTCTTTCGGATAATTTTGGTTTTTTTACAGTTTTTGTTTCGACCGTTCCATCCCCCTTACTCGCGAACAGTTTATTTTCCACCGTTTAATCTTTTCCTCGTTGCGCTTTCCACATCGTTTCGACTATAAATTTTTCGTCCAATTTTTTGTCTCTTCTTTAATAATTGTGGCTGATTAATTTCCCTCTTTTGACAATTTATATTAAGTACCTCGCTCGTTATAATTCGATATAACACGAGATGATCCATTATCGTTGGAACACTGTTGACACAAATACAGGTGTATTATACTCATTTAGCATCTTCTTAATTAATTCTCAAATCTTAATTAAATTGTTGGACACGAACGTTTTACATTTTACATTTGAACAAATTTTACAACCGTAACAATGAAAGTATCTTGACATCTTTTTATATCCACACACAGATCGTTGACGTTTGATTATCATATACAATAAACATGGCGACGTTGGTTAGTGTTGCGATACATGGATATATTTTATATTACATATGCTTAGTTACGTATATTATATCAATTGCAAATATTAACGTTCAATTGCTGTACATTAAACCGTATAATATATATATATTACACGCTAATTACACATAAAATTATCAATCTAACAAATTATCGTCTAATTATTTTTCTTTCTTTGTTTCCTTTTTTGTCTGTACATTTTATGAAAATAAAAAAATTTTCCAAGCGTTTTATTTTTTTTTTTTCTTATCTCTTGATGTCGCGTTGACGTACCTATTTACTATATACGTATATGTATTATTTGTATCTTAATATTTTACCTATCAGCCAACGATTCTCGCATCTAGCAATTATTGTTTAATCATTAACATCTAATACAAAAATTTATTTACACCTCGCGATCGTCGCTATCGACTATATAATTATTATCGTATGTATATGTATAAACGGGTGAATTTGTTAGTTTACATAATTATATCAATTTTTTTTTCTTCAATATCTATAGATTCAATTATGTTCGAAATTAGTGAATGTAAATAATTCTTTATACAATCGTGATATGATTACACGTATATGTCTAGATATTTATTATAACAGTATTTTATTACATATCTTCGTAATTATTTTCTTTCGATTCATTTTTTATTTCTGAAGCGAGAAAATTCTTTTCTCCTTTTTACTTGATTCGATTGAATTTTTCTTTTTCTTCCTCTTCTTCTTCTTCTTCAAACAAATAGCGTGAAGTCGGTCAGTAAATTTTTGTTCCTACATATGCGAATCGTTGCGTGTTTATATGAATCGTATGAAAACGTGAAAAAATAAAAAGGAAAGGATATTATACAATCCTCCGTTAAATTTAACTCGAAAAAGATATGAAATGATTTTGAAGGAAAAAAGAGCAAAAAAAATCGAGCGTTTTAACGAAGGTTAATTATTTTAAGAATTTCTATATCCTCCCCCGTACGCATAAATCGTTTCAAAAATAGATTTCATAAACATCTAAACGGATCGCGTATAACGTATACGCTTTTCAATTAATTATTCTCTCCCGATCGCACATTTTTTCGCCGATAATTTTGTTTTTTCAGTTTTTTTTATTTATCTTACCCCGAGGTAACGAACGGGAAAAATGAAGCGGATAAAAAATATCGGTCGCAAGCGTTCAACGGTTTGATTAATCAGAAAATTGCCATTTTCTTTTTTTCGCTCTTTTTCAACGATAGCAAAATGTCTATAGATACGTAGATGTAAAGGGAGGATTCAGTAAGACCTGATCTAATGAAATTAGAAGTTTGCCATTAATCAAATCTTCGGTGAACGTTGAAGACGTGATTCAAACTTTGAATGCAAATACATTGCATTCTGTGCGAATGAAGTTAATTTCGCGGAGTTACGCGTGTGGATATTATTATCTTTGCCGTAATACGGGTGATCGACATCTACCGCAGTGAATTTGAAAAAACCGTCGAAGTATCTATTACCTCATTGGATTTCATCATCCTGCAGTTCGTGTAAAATGAGAGCGATAAAATTTCCCTATAAACTAGCGAGTAATAAGGTGCGCGTACAGGTATATCGGCACATACAGCTGTCTCGCCATACTCGAGTGTACCGCGGGGTAATTAATATTTAATTAACTTTCGAAAATTCGTTATAACCACGTACGTACGTATGGGTGTGTATACATATCTATAATACTGCGGTACACAGGAAATTTTGTATATTGGCACGTCATCGTTAAACAACTACTAACTATGTGTACACGTACGTATGGAGCGTATACATAATAGTTTTAACATGTACTAAAACGTGTTTTACCCCGTAACGTTAATTATTTCTTATCCGCGCAATTTTCTTTATTATTTTCAAGCGTCCGCAAGCCCCTCGGCGATATCTATTAAACGAAAACTTCCTCGTCGTTATAATATATGATCTCTATCGGATATAATATTTTTATCGTTTGACTCACGCGTCGTAGGTGAACTAAAAAAAAAAAAAAAACGAGAAAGAAACGATTGAAATATGTAGCGAAAAACTTTAAAGCTCGCACGGTCGCGGTCGCGGTCGCTACGGGGGTTTGATTTGCAACACGTCTGACCGTGGGGACAGAAGTTATTTTTATTGTAACATCTATCCAGAAGAAAAAGAACGAATAAGAGAAAATGCGATGAAGAAGCGGAGGGAGAAAAGGTGTGCGAGTAAAATAAGATATCTTTATTTCATCGTTATTTCTAAGCGCGTACACAAAAAACCGCGCCTAACAGTTACCTATATCATTCTATAAATATGATATATATATCCACAGCTTCCAAGATGGCAGTCGGCATAACTCGAGCTTCCAACGACCCCGATAAAAGATTAAAGAAACATAATTTATTGGCACCTCTGGTCAATATATAACGATACGAACTGCCGGACGGATTTCGAACGCGATGTGCAATAAGAAAAAAGAAGAAGAGGAAGAAAATATGTAGTCGGAGCGACACACCTGTGGGTAACGTACGTACAAAACTGCACCACGTATCGCTCATCCCCTATACGCTTTCACGCGTGACATTACGGTAAATAATCAAATAACGATGCGGGCTGGGTGTAAATTTGAAAATTCACTTTTTTCGTTATGCTACTACGGATTCGGGTTCCGTTTGACAAAAGTTTCCGGAGTTGCGACCGATCTGTTATAATTGTATATCGTGCAGTGTAATTCTGCGGGTGTTCTACGATGCGAAAATGCATACAACCGGCGCGTATACGAAATTGCATATGGATGTGTCGCATGCATGTGTATATATATATATACACATATATACATATACATAGGTGTCTCAACGCGAAGTAGGTACACGTCGAGCACACATCTCTCTGGCATACATAAATAGTACTACGTGTTCGCATATAGGTATATAGGAGAGAAATACGGAACGGGCAAGTTCCCGTTGTGCTTTTAGTTTGCCGACATGATATCAAGGTGTGTCGTATTACGTATATTCGCGGTTATACACCGCGCAACGTATACAAGTTCCCTTTCCATTAGCAGCTTTTCCACCAACGGCTCGGGGCTAAACACCCTTAACAATATACGTGTATATATATACGCGTACGTACACCGTTTGGATATCAGGCAGTGGCGGCCTGCCTAATTCGAGATTATCACGCGAATCTCTTTGAATTTATTAAATTATATATATATATATATATATATATATATATATATATATGTATATATATAACTATCACAACCGCGCAATGGGTACGAGCTTCACGTCGATAAATAATTCATCGATATTCAAAATTCGTTCGAAATGCTCCGCTCGGCCGCGCCGCGCCGCCGGAGATGTTTATAGAATTGGAATAAAATGAGGAAACGAAAAATAGTGACGAATAAATAGAAAAAATATCCGCGGATGCGTCGGCTACATGTTTCGTAAACTCTTAGATCATGATTCTATATTAAAACAAACATGGGAACGAGCGGCGAAACGGCCGACCAAACGGCAATTTTTGGGACATCGGGATCGGAATGATGAAAAAAAGCTGTAGGCGTTCCGGAGCTTTTCGCGGTGACACAACTTGTTCTTGTTGTATAATTTGTTCCGATTTTTAACCGTAATCGTTATATCGACGGCGATTATTTTTTTCTCTCGTTTTCGATCCGGCGTTCACCTTCTCTTTTGATATTTTTGGTTTTTTTTTGTTTTCATTTTCCTTTCATTGCAAAACGTGAACGACGAACCGAAAAAAAATCTCGACGTTCTCGGCTCGATTTTGCGGAGATTAATTCCTAGTAGCATGGATATTGTTTTATAACAATTTCGAGTTATAAAGGAAAGCAAATATTGGTTTTCCGCAAACGCCTATGCTAGACTTGCGTAACTTGAGTAACCGTGTGATTTGTACCCGTGTTTCCGTTGTTCTCTCCATGCTGCGGTATAGGCGTCCAACGACCGAGTAATTTCCATCTTCCGAACAGCTGGTTAAAAGTCATACGGAATTGACGGCTCATTGCACAGTAGAGTATGAAGTTGATCGCCGAATTTATCAACGCCAATATATCCATCACTTCACCTGTTGGGAAAAAGTGCAATACGATAAATTTATTTATACCCAAATACGTGATCGGGTATTCTAAAATTTTTTCATCCAATGCGGTGGTATCGCCAAAAAGGCAAAAAAAACAAAAAAAAATCTCGCCACACGTGTACGTGTAACGTTTGATATTCGAAGCCCCAATTTAGTAATTCCACACCTGAAAATTACCCCTGATTATGTACCGGATGGACAAAGGTACCGTTACTCCATGTAACGACCTCTTATGGGGTGAAATTTTTTTTTTTCTCTACTTTCAAATTTCTCTTCATTTTTTTTTTTCGTTCAACGTTAATGTTAAAATTTTCCAACAAGGTTTCGCGATTACCGTTAGGGCGTAATAGTAGGTGATAGAAAATATTGGAAGCTGTTTAATTAGGTCAATTATCAAAAATTGTTCAGCATGAAAATAGATGGGCTATCAATTTTTACTGTAAGTGTATTCTCGAGTGGGTATACCTGTGAAATTATTCGTGTGATGTCCAAAAGTTTTTCGAAGTGCCTACTTCCAGAAGTAGAACATTTACTTTATTCCAAATTCAGAATTTTCGGTATCACGATTATTGAAAAAAAATTGAGAATATATCTAATTTATGAAATGAATTATTATTCGATCGCTTGGAGTCCAAGTATTTTCAGTTTAACATTTTCAAATCAGAAATTTTATTCTTCGCATTTTTTGAAACATTTCTTTTTCGCGCGATTTGATTTTTATCGCGCGACGAGTTGAAATATTTTGCGCGTAATTGTTAAGTGAATCCCGTTCGAAAAATGCAGGCGTAAAAGTTAATTCAGTGTACACATATAACCCTGGTAGTTTTCATGAACATAAAACATTTTGTACGGGTATATAAATACCTATACGTCGTTTATCCTATAACCTCGAGGTGTTTCAACCCGTCCCACACTCTACAACTTATCACAAGAGCCGAAAAATCATAACGAGAAAAAAATAGGTGCCCGTTTTCACGAGACGTTTTTTCGATCAAAGCGATTTATCAGAGATGAAAGTGCCGGTGCGTAAGTCATTTTTGTGTTTTATTTTGCGTCTCTTTTTTCAAACATCGGTATAGTGAACGAAATATCATGAGCAGGTATCGAAAGATTTTACGTTATAATCGAGACACCCTTTACTTCAAAAGAAGACATTCGTTTATTCATTCATTTATTTATTAATATTATTTTTCTCTTGACCGTTGTGTTGCGAAATGGGACGTTAAAGTTTAACGGTGCGTTACGTGTTTTTCTTTCCCATGCAAACAGCTGACGGTTCGGGAAATATTCTCAGATCGTAAGGGAGAAGAGTAAAAACGTGCCTATGAAAAAAAATTTAGCTGAAACCCGCTGGTTTCCGTGTATCGATATCGCGGTCGTTCAACATTGGGATATCGATTCCAGTGTCAAATGACCTTTTAACGTAATTCCATCAATTTTTCGGGGCACGCGGATCCCGTTACACGAAGAAAATAAAAAAATGAAATAGAAAATTACGGAAACAGAATTATCTCCCTCGAGCTGATAATTGCGATTGACACGTGTCTCCCTGTTCGTGTGTGCGTAAAGGGCAAGAGAATAATTATCTGATCCATTGAAAAACGAAAAAGGAGAAAAAAAAAAAGACCGCCGTTCCTAATCCCGCACGTAAAATTTATTGGTTCTACGGTGAAAATAATATCATCGACTCCGATGGCAACATCATAGTAAAAGAGAAAGAAGATACGCGATGATATATCGCGGCACGTGTGAAATTTATCTCGTCATAAATAAATTTTTCTTTCTTTCTTTTCTTTTTTTTTTTTTTATTCTCGTTTTTTCATTTCGTTGATTTTTTTTTTGTCCCACTCTTTGTTTTTTATTACCTAGTTTGACGTAGCAGGTGCGGAAAAATCCATCGCCGAGTAAAACGCTGAGTAGACCGAGAACTCCCTGTGGGAATTCGGTGATGAGAAATAGTAGTAGTACGGCCAAAAGCATTCTCGTGGTCCTGTCGGTTTGTCTCTCCTTGTCCATTAGCCTGGATGATTTTTTTCTCGTCTTTACGACCTCGGTACCGTCGGTCGACTTGTCGTCCGTTCTCACGAGGGTAGCGGACGTGAGTTTTTGCCTCCTCCTCTTCGCCTCCACCAAAGCCAGGATCAGTCGGAGGCTAAGAATCGTCAACGCGATGCACGGTATGATCTTGATCACAACACTGTATATCCAAAAGTTCATGTCGTTCAAAAATTTGTGCGTCTTGGCCGTCTGACTCAGGTTAACGAAGTACAACGTCGTGTTCGTGACGTCTTCGGGCAGGGTGCCGTTGCTCAGCGTCAAATTGAAAGCGTTTCCATCGGCGTCGATCGGTTCGATCCTCGGCTCGATGCTGACCGTGAAGTAAAGCGGTAAGCATATTATAGGACATATAACGTAAGCGCCGGCGATCGCCATTATGGTCCTCTGGATGCTGCAGAGTTCCCTGTTCATTTGGGGATGAGCTACGGCGATGTAACGCCACACCGCCAAGGTCACGGTCAGCCAAATCGATATCGTGTGACAAACTTGGGCGAAATTCGAGTGAAAAAGTACGAAAAGCGTCCAGCCGTAGGTGAAACGATCCCTGCGTGGTCTTTCGGCGAGGTACATGTGACTGGCGTACGGTATGTATTCGAGCATCACCAGGAGATCGGCGACCGCCAGACCGGTCAGAATCGCGTTCGTCGGCGAATTCATCTCACGCCTCGTCAAAACTGCTATGTTCAGGGTGTTCGCCACCGAACCGAACAGGCAGACCAAGAGGCTGGCGTATCCATGGACCTGGATGTAACCGGTATGAAAGTTGTCCAAACCGGCGCCACATTGGTATGTGTCTATGGACTCTCCGATGTCCGTTTCGTTCGAGATATTCATCTTTTCTGATTGTTTCCGCACCCTCGATCCTGGAAGTTTCGCGGACCTCGATGGCGATGCTCAAGGTGTTTCGATTCGACCTTGTAGTTCGGGATGTACTCAAAATTATCCTCGAATATTTCACACATGCTACACCGACGGGATGTCAAGAGCTCGCGGTCCGGTTACGATTGGTCAAAAATTTCGATCGAGTTCCCTACGATTTTTATTTTACAGTTTCGTTTCACTGCCGATTTTTATCCACGATGAGCAGCCGAAAGTAAGTACGGCGCGTGGTCTCACTATCATTTGTTATCCCTGTTCAAAATAAATTCGTAAAATATAGTTTTTTTACGTATCGTGCTATGTATACATGCACTTTCTCGATGAAGCTGAAGAAAGTTTTGGTTTTTTTTTTTTTTTGGCACACTTGGACCGAACTTTTTCGTCTCGAGAAACACACTCGTCGCTCGGTGATCGATATAACTTACGTACGTAAACAACTAATGTGAACTTCGTGGATCATGTACAAGAGAGATGCGATTGTCTATTCGTTTCATTTTATTACAGTTCGTATATCAGAAGAGAGCTTGAACTGGTAAGCTCGGCGAGTCATTCGCGGACAGCGTTGTTCGCGGGCGGACTTCGTATGAAGAATTAAAGACACCCCGGTGTTCGCGGTGCTACCGTAGCCACCGAGACGCTCGGCGTCCCAACGCCGAGCGCTTGCGCTATCATCATTATCCAACTCCCACAGTAGAAGCGTGCCATTCCCGGTGCATCCGACGTCGCTTTTATACCCTTATCCTTCTACTTTTACGCATCTTGTTTTCCCGCTGCCACTGGCAACTTATCCAACAATAACGTCACATTTCTAATGGCTTATACAGAACGTTCGATGAGCGAGAATGCAGGTGCTCTTCGACCTCCAATTTCCGGCTTTCCTGCCAGCAGCGTTATTCCTTTCGTTTACCCTGTTAGAGGTGGACAAATCGCGTTCATATTTCAACCGGCGTTACACCCTCCGTTGTTGCGTCTCGTTTTGTACCGTGAAAAGTTTTCAACTTGAAAATTTCTTTCGCCGTTCGCTATCCGTCACGTGTCACCGAGAGATTTTGGAGACAATTTTTCATCCGATCCACCGTTGTTCAAACTTTGCAAATTTCTTCCCATCTCTTTTTCTCCGCCCCCTCTTCGTTTCGTTCGTCCGATTCAATTAGAGGATAATTTTCCCCACAAACTTTGCTATTCCATTTTATTTATTTACTGCGCGAAATCGTCGCGCGGAAATCTTTTTTAATTTTTCCTAACGATTTTTCGTCGTTTTAAATTTTACTTTCGGGTCGATGCGGCAACGGTAACACGACGATGGTCTTATACTTTTGATTGAACGAAGTGTGTACACGCTCGCATCGCAAATTACGTAAATTCGCGTGTCGGACGTGTCAAACAAATCACGGCGATTATAAGCGCGCCTACGGTATATATTAACATTCTATTTGTGTAATCGCATATTTATCGCTCACGAATCACGATGTTGTGGGAGGGTAATACGTTACGTCTCGGACGAGAAAATTTTCGAGATTCTATTTTAATTGAATGACAACATTTCGCCATTTCTCGTGCAACCGGAACTAATAAGGTGACAATGAGTTGTTTTACCGTCCCTTCAACGTCACCCATATCTTTCCAGCGGACTGTAATTTTAAGAGATTCGAGTCTCTCGCAGCGACAAGTCTTGAGTTACTATACATACGCAAGCTCCAAAATTGCTCGCCACGCTGCAGTGCAGAAAATAGTATAATAAGATACCCTCTTCCGTACGTCACGTACAGGTTACACCGAGCCGACCCCTCTCGAAAAGCGGAAAGAACGAAAAAAAAATGAAAAAAAGAAAGAAAAAAAAAAAAAAAGAAAAAATAGGGCAAAGGGAAAACAAAATAGCTTTCGATTACGTGACGCGCCACGTACCATGTATTCTCGAAATATGTATTTTTCGGACACGGGTTACGTACGTACACGTAGATGTCCACATAATTGGCATATTCCGCAGCTGCCGCGTCATACTTTTTCTCTTACTCCATGCGGGTATCGAAATTTCCACTCTCTTTACCTCCTCTTATCACCCCCCCTCATTCGCGTAACCGTGGTATGCAACAAAATTGATAAGAATTTTACCGGCGTTTCTAATTAACCGTGAAGCAATTTTAATTCAGTTGCGATGGGTTCGTAACCACCCGTCTTCGTACACCTTTATAATACATTACATACCTCGCGGTACTCGGCAGAGGTACGTGGGGTGCTTGTGCTTGGAAAAGTTATACAGTTATCTCCCCAGGCGTGACTGGCGATCGTTCATCCACCTTGATATAAAACTACGACATTGTGTAAGGCGAGGTACATTATATGCGCACAGCGGATGAGAAAATTAAAACAATTGAGATAACTTTACGAGCGAGGGTGTATAATAAACCGCGGGTAGGTAAGTATAATTTTCTGGAGCATTTTCTTCTCCTCTTCATTCATATTTTTATTCTTATTTATTTCGTTTTTAATTAATTTCAAGAAACCCGCGACGCCGAGCCTCCTCTCGTACCACGTATTCGAGTACGTACCGGTTCCACGGAAATTTTTTCGAATCACCCACGGTCCGATGCAATTAATTTCTCTATCGCGGTATGTTCGCGTACGATTTTTAAACGCGGTAGCGGCGATTTCTGAGAACGAATCAACGTACGTAAATTAAAATGGACTTGGTAAAAAGAGAAAAAAAATCCAAGTAAAACGGTCGATGCGTGCGTAGGTATGCCGAGTACGGTTTCTATTTATTGCCAATAGGTATTTTATTTGAGATTTTTCTTCCTTCGAATTCTCCAGGGAGGTTTTTATCGATCTTAAAATTAGACTTTTAAATTCAGCGCTGGACCCAGTTCCGAAATTATCGTCGGACCGCCCGCTCCCGTTGCAGTCGATGACGTGCATTCGGTAATAATTCAGTGGAGTTTTCGTCGTTTCTTTTTTATTTCCTTCAAATACACATGGCCGTCTGGTTCTCTCTATAAAATTATGTCAGAAGTTGGGCTCGTAATAACGGTGTAAGTTTGAAAAATTCGTGAAAAATCGTCCAATCAATCCGCCCGAAAGTCGATTTACGGAGATCGACGCAGTCTATGCTAATATACGGTCTGGTAATATCACTCGCCTGCATCAACCGGATCAATTTCTTTTTTTGTTTTTTCCTTACCTCCTCTCCCTCTCATTCCGTTTCTCTCGAGGGAAATATTCGGCGAAATGTTCAAACCAAAAGCTGCGATGAAACTTTCCACTCAAATGTCCGACTAGCTCACAAGAAAGAAGAGGGCAAAAAAAAAACAAAAAAAAAAAACGAAAAGAAAAATTGGATTAGAAAATAAAGAGCAGAGGAAACAAGACTGTAACAACTGACGAGGAAAATTTATGCAACTTGGCATGTCGAGATAACCGAACCGAATATACATAATATTCTCGATATTCTCAGACGTGATGACAAAATAATATTAAAAATATTGTAATGGAGAATAATTTATGGTACAATATCGGCAACTAATAGACGCTTCGAAAAATTCTGGGTCGAATAAAAAAGTAGATTGGAACACATGGTTTTATCTTTATTCTTTTTATTTTGCTCAAGAATTAATCAGTGTGAATCCTGATGACAATTTTACCCTGTAAGACTGGTGAGAGTTACAGAACCAAATGGAGCAAATGATCTCGAAAAAAAAAGAAGCGAAACACCCAAAGGGGAAAGGAAGAAGAATGATAGAAGAGATTTCGGCGGTTGTCAGGTGAAATGAATTAATTATACAGACCGGTAAGTTTTTTTTTAGGGTTGTTGTTAAGCGGAGGCTATTTTCCTGAGCTCTCCCCCTCATTTGCCTGCAACCCAAACGGCGTGCCTTTTGCGGGGTGAGAAATTCCATCGCCTGTATGAATATAATACGTACACATCTCTGTTCGAACGAATAAAAAGAAAAAAGAAACAAAGAAAATGGGAATAAAAAATTAGCGGATAAAAACAGGCTTGGCAAAAGAATTGCTTTTTTCTCTAGGCTCCTGCAAAATTTATAATGCGCTCAATTTCGCCTGCAGGTACGCAGCGCTTCTATCCTTTTAGTCTCATGTTTAGCACATCGTAGCTTACTCTACATCATGTCCTGGGAAAGTGTGACAAATTCATAGCTGAATTGAGGCCCTCTAGGTGGACCTTTGTCCAACGTATAAACAGCGGAGTCCTAGATATGTTGATTTCTCACGGCAGTCTGATTTGACCCGAGCTCGAGTGTATTTCGGAAATGATTCGTTCGCGAGTGTACGGTGTGGATTACAGTCTGTGGGACGCGCGTCTTGTTTTCTTTTTGTTTTTGCGCAGTGCAAAATTTATCCCCAATTCTCGTGCGCCGTATTACGGCGTTGCTGCGAAGATTGGGACTTGTTTTTTTTATAGTGTACTTGTTTCGATGAAGAGCCTGTGAATTTTCGGCGCTGGACCACGTCCGGACCTACCGTTATATAGGTATGTTGTAAACGTGTACTTATCACCAAGAGAAAATCTTTACTGCCCATAAAACTCGACTCTGCAGTCGTCGGATTTTAAGGAGGAATCATCGTCCGATAATCCTCTATAGCCTTCCCACTGACTTTGCAACGTTCTGCAGAAGTACGCGTAATCTGCTGTATATATGTTTTATTCAATAACCATCAAACGTATCCTCGCTAACAAATTTATAGTCGAATTATTTACTTAGTTTTTCATAGGAATTTCTCGCCCACTGAGGAAGAAAAGCTGTTGGGAATCTTTGAGCATTTTTTATTCATTCTCGAATCACTACGTGCACTTTGTATTTGAAATGTATTATAAAATTTGCAGTTGTCACGGAAATGATGCTTTCATCACGAATCTCGATTGTGTTATTCATGTATCGATGAGTGGTACATAAGGAATATACGAGAAAAAAAAATGTTTATTATCCAACGACGTTTTACTCTTCGTTGCGAAGCACTTGCTGAGGCCGAAAAGTGTTTCCCCCTTAATGTAAGTCACTGTCTCTCTCTCTCTCTCTCTCTCTCTCTCTCTCTCTGGTTCGCTTTTTACGGAAATGTACTATAATTTGTGAGGCAAGTGAAAACTCGATTCTCAAACCATACAAAACTCAGACGGGTGTGAAGATGAGTTGAAACAGATCTCGCGAACACGATTCCGTCGAGTACGTCGACGTAAGAATACATCCCATTGAGTAATAATAGTTTTTTTCATATTTTTGAGCGATAAATTGACGAGAACTCGATCAATTTGATAGAAAGATCAGTTTGGCTTCAAGATTCGGATACAATTCAAATCCTAATAATTTCGAAATAACGAGAGTGTCAACTATCGCGAGCTCGAAAATGAACGAAAAAAGTCTCCCATTCCCTCTCATAATGTGTAATGTCGCAATGTGCGAAAAAAAAATTTTCTCAATTTTTTTTCATCTTGTACACTCAGTGACTCTGATTCTGAACTATAGACCCATGCCTTGTACGGTCTTGGTATGGCAAAACGCGACAGAATTGAACTCTCTGAGTATACTCCGACAGTTTGCGGTTACATAGAATTCGCAGAAAAATCACTGCAAAAGGATTGCCGCCGACCGGGTAGATCAAAGGGACGATTTACGAGGTGTAAACAAGATCTTTATCAGGTGATGACAGCTCGTCTGGCACCTGCTAACAATGGGAGCGAGACTAAAATCAGGAAAGGAATTTCACACCTCGGCGTCTGTCGAAAAGCTATAAATTATATTTGAATTGCTGGCGCGTGCCGGCCGTCAAATTGCCTGACACACGTGTAAAATTATGGTATTGGTAAAAGCGTTACAGGTTCACCTTTGAATCGGTGAGCCGACGCTCGCTACCGTGGTCTTTACGGAATGCATTCGGGTGATGAAATCGGGGTTCCCTTTCTACTGCGAGAGAACCGTGAGGCACGAGCATACGCCGCGCAGCGGTAGCAATACGAATAAGATCGAGAGCGCTCGAGTGCAGCGCGCTAAAATATGAAATCTCGAGCTACTCAACCTGCCATCACGTTTTTCACTATATCTCGGGAACAAATGATCGGAATTCGGCCATGAAATTTATTTCTAGCTAAACTTGCTCAATGAATTCGTATTCCTGGGTCGGAAAATGTATATGGTTTCGATGTAAAGTGCACGGAACAAGTAACCGAAAAAGAATCAGGTTAACATTTTGCTGCAGCTACGGCAGTAGAGTGTATTTCGTACTCGTCGCTTTTCAGAGCTAGATTTTCGAGGTAGTAGTTATCCCAAACTTTAGATGTACGTACGTACATACATACCTTCATGTCTGCATCAGTTGGAGAAGGTAAACGTTTACGAGCCTTTCGTACCTACGATCCTGATTCGTTTTAGTTCGACACGATTTCATGAGGTCATAGTACTCGGATGCGGTCCACGGAGGAAGTGTAGATTCCGCGAATACTTGGTCAGCGGTATCTCACAGCGAGCTATTTTATTACAAAGAGAAGTAGAGATTCGTCCAACCAACCGGAAGAATTAACTTCTTCGTCTGGTTCACCGAATTTGGTGCAGCGGGAAATTTTATTTTCCCTGAGCAACTCCGAACAACGAATTTTCCGATGACAAATATATTGGAAAATTATGGCGAAACAAAAATTGCCGCTGAAATCCATATCAATTTTTTCGGGACCGTGGCTCGGCCATGCCATTTTTTCTTTTTCATATCACGCTATCGATTGGATATCGCGAGTACCGAATTTTCCCCTTCCAAAACGAAAGAGGAAACGGAAGATCAAAAGAAAATAAAAATAAGACGAAGCAAAAAATGTCAGCCTCCCGACCAACTCGAATAAAGAGCGGGAGCTTGCGAGGAGACGAACCTCTGTTCGAAACAAAAAGTTTGTGGGAATGCGAATACTAAATATTTATGGAAAACTTTGTCGCGAAAGTTAACCGGGTTTCGTATTATTGTACAGAGTCAAACCGAACGTCCTATGTGAAAAAAAGAGGGGCTAAAACGGTCACTGGACACGAATCATCGTCACCTCGATTTTCTGGTCTATTTCTGTCTAGTTGAATTATTCACTCAGGCGAATGATTTTTTTTTTCCTTCGTTTTTTTTTTTCTATTTTTTTTCCACCTCTCCACGCATCACCGCAGAACAGATGGTTCTGTTAGATACAAGCGGTACGTATGCTTAATTATTTGCGAACGGGTATACTTGGCATGGGCTTAGCTTGGTGAAATTGCTCTAATCTTATCTAGATTTTCGATCCGTGAAATCGACTCCTGCAGATTATGGTGTAAGAGGGTATATAGGTATACACACACCTATTAATATAATCGAGCGTTCGCGCGGGGGTAGAAAATCTCATTGGATTGTAACTAAGCGAGCTGTTATTTAATTAATGATACCCGAGCTACAATATTATGCTATCAACTTTAGTAATTGGTAATTGGTATAATCTGCAAATGTTATGCAGTAGATAAGCTCATTGTCATTCGTATCGTATAGATGATATAATATACGATTGTACCGATAAAATCTATACATATACCGGCGTAATACGTGGGGTTATTAACGTTTTCGCAAATGCGTCGTCCTATGCATTTGTCACAATCGATCGAACACCGACGAATTTTCAAATGGCATCCCCAATTCTCGTTTGCACAGCTCCAATGAACCGGAAGTACCTTCTGATCGATTACTCAATCCCGCGTTTGGGCGCAACGTGGAATCCATGTACTACATACAATCGTTACGCCTCGGACTTCATCGTAATAAATATACATAAGATACAGTAACGGAATGAAAGCTCTAACAGCGTAACTCTTACAGATGATAATTTTACGTAAATCTTACCGTTAAATATAGCTGCAGGTAAATTACACCGAATTACGATCGCGGTCGGAGAGGTGGAAATTAAATGGGAGAAAAATCACGTGGCATGTCGATGGGGAACACGTTGCGTCGGAGCTTTTCACGTTCAGACAGTGAAGCTATCTCCTACAATGAATCTCCTTCCAGTCGAATTGGTGGAGCGGAAAAAGCTGATCTTTTTCTTTTCTTTTTTCTTACCTGCGCACTACTTGTCATACGATCAGTAATGACATAGCGTAAAGAAAAATCCAAATTTTTTCGATTCTCAAAGGAATAAAAAAAAAGCTCAGTTGGATTAACAGGTGCTTATCGCAAGAATTGATCGAACTTTTTTTTAAGATCATTAAATTTTCATCGCAGGATTTTCTTTGGGTGGGTAATCGATCGATATTTCTCTGACGAGCAGCCCCCTCAATAATTACTTTTTGAAATAATATGCGCGACGTGGGAACGCTGTCCCGAGTGGGGAGTTTTTCGCCGATAGAAGTGGCGCGCAGCTTCGTCTTCGGGTTGCCAGGGTCAAGGTGATGTTGAAAGTCGTGTCAAGATTTGAGTCGAGGTCGACGTTCAAGTTCAACGTGCACGCCGAAATCGGGTCCTTGACGTCCCCGACGTTCCGTTATCGCTCAAAGTTGCCTGTATATTATACGTACATTGTGCTATAATACCTTATTGTATACCTGCACGGTATATCGTGTATACTTATAGACACGCCATAGGTATACTCGATCCAATTTCAATTCGAAAATTGCTACCAAACCGGAGAGTGTATTATTCAACGAATCGTACCCACCCAACCGTATAAACCGGTGCCATTGTTATTTTATTGATCATATTATTATTATCGCCTCGATTCGGAACATCATTATCTTAAAATTTCTATAACTTATTGTCGGTAGTGACGAGTGGTAGGTAACCGTATTCGATGAATTTAAATTTATACTTTCTCCTCTGACAATGGAAACGCATGAAAACTGGCGAGGATTTGCTGAGCTACTCGGCAGCCAGGATCCAAGGAAATTTTTCAATTCCCCAACGTCGTTGAAAATTTCGGCTAAGAAATAAATGACATCGTCAATTTTACCCCCATGAAAATGAATTTCTTGACTCCGAAAACTCAACACATCAATCTGAAGGATCAGACTATTTATTCATCTTTTTTTCTTCCTTCTAATTTTCGCAGCGCTAGTTAATTCAAGACCACGTAGAAAATAAACTAGTCGTTACACCCGACTCGCGACTCGCTTTTCTGTGTAATAGCTGTGTGCGAGGGCCCATTGTTTTTCCAAGAGTTTTGAAAATTTGATAGTGAAACTTTTTGATGAAAAGATAAAGACTCTCCAGAGTTTCGAGTGGGGGTCGTGTGAAGCGTGTAACGTGAGCAACGTAGCCCAGGACTTCGTATGCACGGCATAGCTTTATAGTCGCGTGTTTTTCCCGATCGATCGTCGATCGATCGTCCAATCATTTCTGCCGTAGATTGAAAGCACGTACATACGTTTAATTGAAAACTGTGATTCCAGTAGATTTTAAAGTTATGTTTGAGTTCGAGACTTTTTTCGGAGGTTGTCGTCAGACTGAAGACTTAGCGCGGACCTATATATCCCCCCAAAAGTTTCTCGCTTAGCTCAACTTCGCGAACGTCGAGTATGGTAGCAAGAAGAGAAAAAAAAAAAAAAAAAACTGGGGAGACCCTCAAAAATAAATCGAAAAAAAGGAAAAAAAACTTGAAATCCAAAATCCACGCCCACGAATGATCATTCAAGCTCACCCGAACAAACTTATTTCCAAAAATTATCCTTGGCCTGATTTTTGTTTGAAAATTTTACGAGTTCGGTTACAGCAGATTAAAATGAGATATGGATTACGATAAGGTTGTGCGAAGTGTATTAAAAAGTCATATAATTTTTCTAACCGTTTATCGTGGCCGTGAGAAGATATGGGTATACGCTGTGTGAGATTTAAGTAGCAATCCCTGTTCGGAAAAGCTGTGGGGATTATGGAAAGGACGCAAGAAATATAAGTCGAGATGCTTTCTTCTTTTTTTTCATTCTCATTCTTATCATTCCCCAGCTTTTCCGTACCGAATAAGAGAAGAAGTAAAAGAAAAGAGAAAAAGAGCGCTGGCCTCAACCGACGATAGGGAAAAAAGTATCTTGCTTTACAATTTCATTACGATCGTATTTGCGACGGGGAATACGTTGGGTGTGTTTTTTTTTCTCTTCCTTTTTTTTTTTCCATCAAATTCTTTGACGTATCGCGATTTTTGCTCCGGCTTTTCAACCTTACTTATTAATCATTTGATACGTACACCAATCCCGTGGGTAGGAATTGGTTACTGCGGGAACGCGATTACGGAAGAGCTTTTTTTTTTCTCTCGCCTCATGTGAGTTTGCGCGTCTGCGGGGCGTGCGACGAAAAAAGAAAAATGACGAAAGAAAAGAACAAAAATTCGTTTTCGGCTGACAGGGAGGCAAATTGAATTCTGGCGTGAAATTCGGCTCTCTTATTTATAGATACCTATATTAGAAGGTAAATACTACACATTCTTATATATGGGTACATACTTCATAGGTGAATAGATATGTACGTACATGCGTATTTATTATATATTACGGTTGGGATGATTTGAGCACCGCAGAAAGAGAAAAACTTTTCGAATCCCAAGAGAGCATGGAAATCGAGCTGAGGTCGAGTAAAAATAAGTGTTTTACCATATAGTTATACACCCGTACGTACGAGACTATATATATATATATTTTGAGAGTCGTGTTAAAAATATGTCTGGGCAATTCAAACACCTGTCTTTTTGATTCTCTTTTTATTCGAATAACCTTGTATTGTTAGTTTTGAGGGGAAAAAAAAAAATAATTTTTTTACTTTACAAACGTGCGGAATGTAACTTGGATTATTATTGTACTTTTACAAAGTGGCATCGACTCGATAGGTTGCAAGCTCGTTGTTTTTCGTTTCCGTTTTCGCCCATTCATTATTTCTCTTATTTCTCATCATGATTTTGAAATACACGACCAGAGTGCGCGCCAATTTTTCGTTAGACGTCGTCAAATTTCCAAGTTGTAAATGCAATCTTTACGAAGGCAAATCAACCGTCGAAGAACCCGTCGGATCGTGATAGCTTGGACTTTTTAAGCTATTGTAAAAGAAAAATATAAATGAAAAAACAAGTTATGAATAACGCGAACAATTACTCGTTTCACCGCGTTAAAGAAAACGAAGGTGGACGATAAAAAAAACGAGCTGAAAAGCTGTTGTAAAAAAAATGGCCTTTTTCTCGATTTCTTTCTTTTTGTACTTCGAATAGAAAGTTACAAATCGATGCGCAGCGACAAGCTGTTCCGTTTTTTTTTTTTTTTTATTATTGTTCCTTCCCCTATCGGTATGCGAATTCTCATCAGCCCAGCTGTCAAAACTTAAAGAGGATACCGTCGATGTCAAGGTTAGAAGCAGTTGCTAAACTGTTTAACTTCCGTCGAATGTCCGTCGTTGCAACGGCGCCATGAGAATATCGGAAATTTCCCCTTACGGCGAAAGCTTAAATTTCCTAATCGGATTGTTTCATAATTCATTGGCTGTACCAACTGCAGCGGCGCAGAGCTTTTACTCATTGAATTATAAACTGAATTCCCGTACATCGGAAAATTCTGCGAATATTTACCGGAGCGGGATGCAAATAACGCATTCGGTCGGTGAAGACGTAAAAATTTTTTTTCGAACACAGCGAAGATTGACCAGTATATTTATTTATTCGAACGTCTGAATTTTCACATCGTTTTTACGAAAGGTGTGTTTTTCTCCAGTTTTTCTTTCTTCTTCGATGTGAAGTCAAATGTTATGAGGGACGAGATGAATTCGTTGGACTTTATTTAAAAATTCCTTCATCCAGATTTCGATTTCTCAACCGAAAAAAATTTCAAACAACCTCGTGATTAATTAAAAAAATAAACAACACAGATCTACCGAGAAATCCGCCGTTCGAATTTCTATTTTTAATCGACCGTTGTTGATCAAAATTTAACAATGAATCTTATTTTGCAATACCAAAAATCCCCATCCATCCTCTCTTCGCTCAAAACAACTTATCGTTCAATTTTTATCAAAACTCGCGCGCCTTACGAAATATCTTTTTTCGTCGTTAATTATATTACCAGCTACACCTTAACATCCATAAACGGAAAAATTAACTTTTAATTTACAACGTGGATATACTCGCAAATTATGCCATATACTTTTACATAATAAAAAAGTAATAACGATGAAGAGCACCGGTGAGAACTTTTTGCAAACAAAAAGGAAAGTGAAAAAAAAAAAAAAAAAATGGTAAATTTGCATTACTATATGAATAATAAATAGGTGTACATGAATGTGCATTACATATGTATCCCTGCAAACTTGGTAAAATAGAATATACACACGTATGCACGTACGTTTTATTTTCGCAACATTCGAATGATACCCACACGTTCGTTTTTTCGTTCTTTTATTCATAACCAGGTACAAAGCTCGGCTTAGCGACAAGAATTAATTCATGTTAAGTAGATTTCACTGCGCGCACATAAAGTATAAATTTATGTGTACATCCCCATGTACGAAACATTCGAAGCAACGTGCGGATACGCACATACATTTATGATTCAGGGGGTTGAAGTGTTTTCGAGGCGAGTTAGTTGTGCGTACGCCTCGAAGTGTCAACCTTCGAAACATTAGAAAGGAACCTTTTTTCATAAATAAACCGCTTTGTTCAATCCCAAAACAAAAAAAAACAGAACCGAAAAAATACGGATAATCATTAAAAATTCAAGCGTCCCTCCGCGCCCTAACCCTTTCAACTACGGCGCCTTTCTTCCACCCAATAATCAAAATCAAATACATGAACGTTGATAAAAATTATGTACGTTGTGATGTTAGATTATGTAGGAATCTAATCATGTTCGCTTTCGTGCTTCCTCAGAATTAAAAAAAATCGAAATCCTAATCGCTCCAATTCAAGGCTGAGAAATTTCCAAAGGAAAAAAATGATGAGAATAATTGAAAGAAAATTATCTTTGTTCCCGCAGCTCATATCGGGGGATAGGGACGGTGATGCAGATAAACACCTCTCCTATATGTCCGGCACTTTGCGATCGACGAGTTAGGGTTTCCTATGCAAATGAGCATCATTTTAACCTGTTACGAGAACTAATCACCTCTTCATTCGCGACCACAGTCCGGCATTACCGTTACACGTGTAGGTTGCGCGGTCTCTGAGAGCTTTCGTTCTCTTTTATTCATATCCAATTTGTAACATTATCCCCGAACGAAATCTCTGGCGAGCACATGAGATGAAAGAAAATCGGCTTTTCTCTTTGAGAAACAGGGATTTTTGGGGAAAAAATACCGTAACCGTTCGATGTTGAGGAGGAGAAAATGATGAACGCGTCGAGTTTTCGGAGTACCGTCCGAAATCCATCGGAAATGAAAGAACGAAACGAAAAAAAAGAAAAAAAAACGCAAAATTCTGGTCGATAACCCGAAATTCGTTCGAACCGCTCCCTCCGTACCCCATCCTTTCGCGTATCCACGATCACGTATACCGCGGGGCTCGGGTCACGGTTGAAAGCGCGCAGATTAGTCGAACGCTAATTACAGTTGCTCACCGATCCGCCACAATCATTATTATACACCACCGTCCATGTGTGGAGAATTATCTTGGGTTCGATTTCATTCTATACCTCGCTGTAAATGCCTGTGAATACGGAAAGCATCGCGTCGTGCGACTCGGATAAAGTGCGGTCGTCAAACGAACGCCCTGAATGGAACACTCGAGAATTTGTAAAATTGAAAAATTTTTCGTGTTTACGAAGACGGTACGTACGTACGTTATAATTCAACTCCCGAGACCATATCGCCACCGCGAAAGTAGACATTTTATTACCTTATTTTTCGGTTTTTCAAAAGTTCGCTCCGATCAGAGCGAACTCCGAAAATTTCAATGCGTAGACGAGGGCATGGAAAGTATTTTTTCGTCGTACACTTACCGCGTGGCATGATAAAATTTGAATGATAAAAAGACGTGGTGTGCAGCGCGTGTGTGTTCGCGAATAAATTCTGCCGGCATAATGTTTACTCGAACGGGGGCGGATGACAAAATCTTTAGATACCCCGAAGCCAACCGAGAAGCTTGACTCTGTTCAGTCGAGCGACTAATCTAATCGCAGCTTATAAGGGGATGACCTCAAATATGACATAGCCGAAGTCTTGTACGGTTCACCGCACCGTTCGAGGTACCCCATAGTTTGCGTGTACGATATTTTTATCGCGATCGGCCAAATTTATACGCATCTGTATTCATCGATTAATGCCCAACCATCCAATGAAACGCTTCTCTCTCTAAATATCTAATCGGAGACAATCTTTAGACGGAGGGTTTTTCACGCCCAAAAGGCAATCTGAGGTACACCTACCTTCAAACGTTACCTATAATCATTCGATTAACGCGATCATTCTCGGACAATGAACATTGAACGTGGGAGTAAAGGGTCTCCGACTGCAGGTGAAAAGGCTCTTTCAACAGCCCGGATTTGGAAGCAGTGGCTAAATTTAGTGCGGCGACAAATTTTCCCTGGGGATAATTTTGGAAATTCTATTAAAATCGGAAACGAAGGGTGAACGAGATTCGACGAGACTCCGGCACTTTCGGTCACCAAGGGCGACGATGAAACTCTTTCGCGAATCTTACAGTCAGAAAACTTTGTGCTCGAAGTCGGTAAATCGGGAGCAAATCGCCGATGCATTTTGACTCGGATTCGACGGCACTCGAATATCACTTTGTCTACAGACTACGTTCGGTCCATCAAAGAAAATACCGAGACGAGGCGAAATATTCGAGAGAAGAATACCCGGAGACGCGCTTAAAGGGAAACTAGGACAAAAATTTTTATAGTTATTCGTACGGCGGTTGTTTTTTTTTTTTTTTTTTTAGTCGTTTCTTTCGTTTTATCCAAGGAAATATCCCGAAGAATCTTTATATACCGCGGTAGGAAAACGATTTCGCGAAGATTCTGCAGATACCAATTTCCCCTTGAAACGTTGAATTCGGAATATGAAGCACCGCGTGTGTATACGTGTACCATAGGGGTAAATACCAGCCGGTATATTCAAGTGCCACAAATAAATCGTTTGATGCTTCGGATGAAGAATATTCAATCCACGTACATCAGGGGCTTTCGAACGATCTCGCCGTTTCGAACAACCCTTTCTTCGAGTGAATGTACAATAATATCGGGACAAATGTTCTCGGTAATGCCGTTCGTATAAACGTCACTTCGAATTCCGATGAAAAGCTGAAAAAATATATGTAAAACCAAAGAAAACGGAAAAAGGAAGAAAGGGGAGATGCGTTCGTACCTCTTTCTACGAGATATTTTGCACCCGGAGCTTTTACTCCCTGAAAGCTTGATTGAGCTGGATAGTCGAGAAAAAGTGCAACTTTCTTCGTTCTTTAGCGGCGAAAACAAAAATGCACGGGCCTCGTGTCACGACGTCGGTTCGACGCTGAGTAGATTTATCATGTTGGTCGGGCGAGTAATGGTTGAGCGAGAGAAAAAGGAAGGGAAAAAAATTTTCCCGAGCTTGATCAGTAAAGCTCCACCTTTTACCTCACGATTCGCGAGTCATTGCGGGATCGGGAAAAAGGTCGTGGACCGTCGACCATGAGATACGACGCGTCTAGCGCGAACACGGAGACGTGATGCCAGACGAATGACGTCCTCCGAAGGTGCTGCAAATATAATAGAATCAGTTCTTTTACTGTGTAAGTAGGTATATCGCATCACCTATACTCGACTTCTTTCGAATCGAGTCCGCGACGTTTTCATCGATCCACGAATGCCTCAGGGTCCTCGAAAAAAGCAAAAGTTGCAGAATCGAATTCTGATATTGTTGAAGAACGTTACCTCGTTCTTCGGTTAATTGGTTCTGATACTTTTTCGGATGATGAATGGGTTTTCATTGATTTGAGAAGAAGGAGAATGAAAAAAGACAGAAGTAAAGAAGTTTGGCGTCGGCTGATTTTTGGAATCCATAATGAAAAACATGCGAATATCTTCCGAACGGATGAAACATCGTCATTTTCTTCGTTCAATTGAAATCAAGATTGTGCGAAATTCGGACGGCTGTTCTCGCGTGAAATTCAGGGCGTGAGAATCGAGCACGCTGAGAGAAAATTGACACTTGGTAGATACGGATGCGGAAATTTAATTGCGATTCGCACGTAGATCTATACGGAGTTTTCGTTAACACCGTCCTCCGTGGAATTCAAAACTGAGTAATTCAATTATCGGGGTAGTTAGTTTCCGGGATATTCAACAACAACTCATAGTCGAATCGACGACGTCGGACGGCTGAGAACCTGCGTCCGTTGAGCTTTTTTTTTACCGACCCGCCTTTTGCCTTATTCCATAAAAAATTGGGACACACTCAATACCCTTTTGGGATCGTTGTTAGGTCTGGAGTGGCGAAGGCGATTCGGATTGACTGCTGACCCCAGATGTTTATAGTTGACCGAGGTGCTTTGCTCCTAGTATTCTCTGGTCAATAGATCCTGCGGGATCTCAAGCTGCGGAGGTTGTTGGTAAGCTTTTTCTTCAAAGTTATTACGGGTATCACCATAACCCATTACGGTATAAGGTATAGCTAGAGGATCGAACGATAAAAGATCGAAATAAGGCCGGTGTTCGAATAAACCGGTGGAATTGAAGGTTCCGTAGCCCAGAGTCACGGGCGTAATTGGAAAACAATCACAGGCGAAAAGACAAATTGCACCTTGCAGGAAACTAATTATAGTAATTTAATACGTCGTTGAAACTCCTGAAAGCTTTTAATTAATTGCACTTTTCAGATACAATCCTTTTTTATTACCTATTCGGGGGTTTTTATTATACTTCACTTTGATCTTCGAACTTAAAAAGTAATTTTGGTAGCTTTGCTCGAGGATTCTTCCGGAATTTGAAAATACCCGATTTGATTTTCGGTTATTTATTCGGCAGCGCGAGATCGCCGGACGGGATATTGGTTTCGGCTCTCGCGTAAATCACCCCTCTACGATAATTAGTTATACACGAAACAAAAATCTCGTCAACGTTTTTAAAGCTAAAACTTTTCGTTGCGGCGTCGTTATAATTATCAATTTAACGTGATTAATACGATCCCCCGTTATTTTTCGTCCGATAACTTCATGCACAGGCGGAAAGGGTTTATCTCTTTAAACCCATATAAACCCGTGCGCCTTGTCATCTTCATCAAAGATTAATAATGCAAACGGTAGGGCTCTCTTTTTGAAAGAAGAATTTTTATCGGGGTCCGCGAGTCGTTAGGCAAGAAAAACGTAGATTGCCGGAGCCCCCTAATTACCGCTAAATTATTTCTCATCCCGTTACACGCTGGACCAAAAAAAGAGAAAAAAGAGAGAGCGTGAAAAAAAAAAACGAAGAGATTGTTTAACGCCAAAGCTAATTCGAAACTCGGTTCAACGTACACACCCGTATAAATTCTACCGCTGTCACCGTCCTTTGAATTAATCCGCGAATCAATTCAAAGGTGAAAATTAATGGAGGATATTCGCACGGGAAATATTTTATCGCTTCGAAGATCGGTGCGCAACTTATACACTGGCGTTTGATCGGAGTAATTGACGTAAAGCAGCCGGTAGTCGGTCGCGAGGTACACACACCTCGTGCCACCTGCGTATCTGATATTCATACGAAATGAAAAATATTATTATATTTACACTTATGAAACGTATTCCCACAAGTCACTGTGATTTTAATTCGATCCACCGAGAGAATAAAAAAACAAAAAAAAAAAAAAAGAAATGAAAAATGATGAAAAAAAAAAATTACACTTCGACGATAATGACCAAAAATTTCTCACGCGCGCGGTATAAAAATAGCAATTAAGATATAATCAGTCGGACTACCTCGACGCGGTTAATTTCGTCGTTAAAGATAAAGGCAAAGAAAGGGGTCATGAGTAACAATTGGAAGTCGTTATTACGTGGATGAATTTTTGGATTATTTTGATCCACCCGAGGAACAGTGCAGGAACTTTACAATTTCCGACAACGAGCACGGTTATCGATTCGTAAAACCGAATTTATGTGTCAAATTAGGATTGAATTGGAGGGCTTCTTTTTCGCAATTAAAGCTCCGCGTAAGTTAAACTCCGAATTAAACGGCGGAGGAGCGAGCGTGTTGAGTGCGGGACTTGTAAATTTTTTCAAATATTTCAAAACGTGTACGGAACCTTCCACGAGTATACGTTTCGTTCGCTTATCTTGTAATGAAAAATGTCCGAGATCGAGATATATCGGCCTTTTATATTTAAACAAATGAAACGCCCCGATGAAACCGCCAACTTGAAGCGAAATTAGACCCTTGGGTAATTTACTCGATCGAATTATATACAGCTCACCGTATCGTACCTATAGGTAGGGTATAGGTACATCGATAAATCGATATCCAGCTGGTATCGCGGAAACAATATGAAGGCTGTGAAAATTTTTTTGAAAAACAACGCAACATAAATTATTCATGATTTTCCACGTTTTTCGAATAGGAAAACACGACCCGATTAGCCGCTTCCTTACGAGATCAGTTTGCATGTAAAAATCACTTGTTAAAATATCGTTTCACGTACCACCAAGCGAGCCTGACTAACACAGATTAATGGAGATCCCGCTGCTTCTGGCAGAAATTGCTCGAATTCTAGTTAAACAAAAAAAGAAGTAAGTTTTCAGAGCGTTGTAATCCAACTGAAAAATTCTTTGATATTACACGTAGCTGCGATCTCGGCTGCAATTTATTTCACCAAAAGTTACTGCAGACGATAGATATATAGGTTCGTACATATGTACGTATTTATTATACAAGTTATGTGCCAACGACGTAGCTCCAAAGTAAAGCAAACAAATAATGCGAGTATAACCTGAAGTAGATTTCTTCAAAAAATATCTGCAGTTTCACTATCACGGTTATAAAGCCATGATAAATGAGGCGAAAATTGATGTGATTTATGAGTGATTTTCTCAATTTTTTTTTGTTTTTCTTTTTTGCACTCGCAAAATACAGGGGTACGGGCACGTCGTCGTCCTGCAGAACAAACGAAATGATAATCCAGACGATATTTCGCCATTTTTACCAAATTTTCGTCTCTTCCTTTTCACATATATTTGAAAATTGTAACGTCGATCAATTCTGTCTGTAGGTATAATTTCATATTTGGTCCGCATTCTCGCATCGGAATTCGCTAATAATTTGCATTAACGTTTGTCGACGCGTTGGATTATAATACCTCGTGTATAAGATCTAGTGGTATCGCGGGAATTGTTTGGTACGTACATTGTACGATGCAGTGAGGGAAGTTTGCAGGGGCGTCGTAAACCTCCGGGTTATCGTACACATCCAGACCAATAAATTTTGCGTCCAAGTGCATTGTTGCAGGCCGTTGAAAGTTATCGATTCTAATCGGCCGACTCGTCCAGTGCCCTTTGATTAATTTCATTTGCTTTTCTCGTCGCTTACGGAGTGAGAAAATTTCGGCTCACGTTCGAACGGTTCGCCGAAATCGCGTGTTCGAAGGTGAGTTTTATGTATTTTTTTGCCACGCGGTCCAGGCTCTTGTTACGGATAATCAATCGAGGCAAACTCTATGTGAACATCTAATTATTTGTTAGTTTGAACGGACGTATAATACAGCGGATAATATCCCATGCGCTGTTCCGACGATAACTCGAGCGAGTTTTGGAGTTAATTATGTTTAAACAACGTTCAAACTTTCGGGCGATTCTACGGGAAGAGAGAATTTGTAATATGATTATTGTTATCGGTTGATAAGCAGCGATCGCGAGTGTGGGTAGAAAATAGATTCGCTATTTTACAGTTTTCGTTATTCGAGCTGCACGGTTTCGGATGAGTTAGTCATGCGGATCACGTTTAATTACGATTCGATGCGGTGCGAAAACCACTAGCCGCAAAACTTTAATGGGACAACACCTATAGTCGATTCGTTGATGATTTATTCATGATATCCAGTTTTGTGACAACTATTACCCGTCCGATTCGGTCATCAGCTCGTGCGAATCACCGGCTGTTAAGTAAACAATGATAATTAAAGCTGGAGGTAAACGAACCTCAACAGCTGTTCCGTATTCTAAAAATACGGACCTCCGTAACCGATAAAGTTGGTTTTTCAAATCGCGCTATCACCCCCATGCGAACAAGTTGTAACCGGATAGATTCCACGTTGGATTTTACATTAGGAAAAGCGAATCGGATTTACAAACATTTGGCATTTTTTTTTCTCTCCTATCACGTTAAATTTTACGTTACAGGAGTGCACTTTGCACACCACGTTAGAGATGGTTGAACGTTACCCGAGCGAAGTAGAGATGGGGATAGATTATTTACTCGAAAATCAATTCCCTGATATACTCCGAGCGTAAAAATGTGCAAATTGTATTTTTAGACGGAGAAACGAATCGAAATCGAGGCGAGCTTTTTCGCGTCAATAAAATTTGTGACAACCTTCGCGATAATCCGACGGTCATTACGGGAACACAAAAATCAAAACTGTCGAGATCCCGTTGAACTTGCAACGATCGATCATTCGAGCGCGGTCGCTTGGCGAAGATTGAACAATAAAAACTGATGTCACAAGGCACTGCGAA
Source organism: Athalia rosae (assembly GCF_917208135.1). Lineage (NCBI taxonomy): Eukaryota > Metazoa > Arthropoda > Insecta > Hymenoptera > Athaliidae > Athalia > Athalia rosae. Next base: position 7,376,841 of record NC_064028.1, read on the forward strand.
AGCCTACCACCGATTCTAAGCTTAGCGGTGTGAGAAGTGAAACAGTTCAATGAAAAATAGTGACCGCGACTTGTAGCAAAAGCGCGTGGTATTCTCCTCGTCATGACCCGTTTGGCACAAATCCAACGGTACACTCGCGTTTTCTTCCATTTTTACGACGAGTTGAAGAGATAAAATTGAAAAGAATAAAAGCCTCCGTTCCAACATGTGTTCGGAGTGTAGCAGGTGGGACGAATCTGTCTTAAAAAAAAACAAAAAAAAAAACAAACAAACTCCGCGGAGATCGCTTTTACATCGATCGATTCGGATAAAATGTGAAAAATTCGAGAGTTCTGCGCGGGAGAAAAATTCGTGCCCAAGTTTCCTGATCATCGGTGATAAATAAAAATTGTACACGCGAGTCGAGCGATCAGTGATCGGAGTCCGCGAGTTAGTGGTATACGTTGGGAGAAGTTTCGTGGTTAATTCACCACCGCGCGTGAAGATCCTGCGGCGAAACGTTAGGAGATGTTAGGCAGCCAAATGGATGGTCGCCGCTCGGACAAGTCGCCGTATACCTACACCTAGGACGCTGCACCCCTGGGATAACTCTTTTAACTTGTTCTGCTACATGGTGTTCTGTGTCCCAGCCAATTTATTACCTTAATAGTCCGCGCCAAGGACCTCGGGACGATTTGCGTCAAGCGAGGCACTCCCGTTGTTTGCCAAAATAATTACAGAGATCCGACTGTATAGCTAGCTACTACTCCGAGCGCCGACGTTATGTACGTATTTGTAACTATATCCTCGTCCTTCGGGCGTACGCCGCCTCGGTGTCAAAGGTCGGGACAAATTTTGGGACTAACAATTACGACGGTCGACGGCAAAAATTGGCGGATTTTTTTCATCAATAAATACAAAAAAATAATCGATTTGATTCGCAGTGATTTTAACAGTTGATCAAAGCAGGTTGAATTCGCGTTATAAACGAATTATTCGACGGTCTTTTGAAGTCGAGGGGTCAGGTGTGATTAATCGCGGAATAACTTTTTCCATCACACTTGATCGCTTTGGCCAAAAGTTGAAGCTAATAACGGAATCTGGTGTCGGTGAAAAAAATTCTCGTTTCCACAGATGATATTTGTATGTTGATACAGAGAATGATTCTTCTTGGAGATTCTTGAAAAATTCTCTTGTCTATTAAATGTGATTGAAGGCGAGCGAGTATAAGTTTCTAAAATTTTTATGATATTCTCTTCTCTAAAATTGTTTATTTTAAACTTACCGACTCTTTGTTAGCGGTTATACACCCACATAAAAAAAAAAAAGATACTCGTGCGGGGTTACTTTGACCGCGAATCGAAGATAAACACTCGATTTTCTCATCGGCTGCTGCTCCTAAATCATCCGAGATCTATTCCGAGCACTTTTTCCAACCACTCGCGAGCCTGGAGCTTTTTTTTTTTTAATTTTTTTTTTCTTTTTCAACTCGGACTCTCCGACGGTTGTCGATCTCTCTTCAATTTTTGGCGTCCCCGTATCGGCGCCGATACACTAAAAGAAGATGAGATCGACTGATCCGGAATGAAACGTTCCATTCCCCGAGTAATTTAAATAAAAAACAGACTACGCAGCATGTGGTCAATATTCTACGTTCGAATATACTCAGGAAAAAATATCAATTAGCGGTTGGATCGGTTGCCAAAATTTCACCATTAAATTTTACTACGATGTACACAACGAGTGTGTATGTTCTAATGGAATAGACCAACAAAAAAAAGACCACATTCTATCAATAGTGCATCTGTTACGAGAGGTATTTTTTTATACACTCCGAATTCGTGCTGCTTTTTTTTCTTCATATCGTGCAAAGTTTTTTGAAAAAAAAAAAAAAAATTGCCACATCTGGAGGAATGTTTGAAATACTTCTTCTTACACAATCAAATTAGAAATGGATTTAAGGTTTTTTTTTTTTTCAGTTTCCCCAATTTTTCTCTACCCTCCGTATATTTTATTGGGCGTTATTTTACATGGGCGATCGAATATTTCTTTGTGCAGAGGATTTCGTTTTCTATCCCGATATAATGTACAAATACATAGCGAGTATAGCGTATACGCACAGTATACGTGTACATGGAAAAAGTAAGCTTCCGTGAGAAATATCATTTCTGTTTAAATATTTGCTCGATATATACAGAAGATTTTTCAACCTAACATCATTTCCCACATAGCGTTTATACGTTTCTTGTTTTTCGTCAGTCAGGGCCAGATTTCGCCCTAAAATCGAATATATATTTGCGATAGCGATTTGTATCATTTTATTTATTTTTCTCGTGTACAAATGTTGTGTCCCTTCCATTTATATAACGCTTACGTAGTACTACATCAACTACGTCCTCGTCGGAATTTATTTTTTAGTTACTTTTGTCGGTCTTTGTTTTTCATTTATTGCTCTTTACACCGAATCGTGTAAATGAAAAATGTGAAAACAGTTTGCGCAATACGTTTTATTTGATATAACGGCATATTTGTCGCTGGGAATTGACGATGGGATTTTCGTTCAAATTGTTATCACGTTCTACGCAGAGTTATATACCGTGTGTCCCAGAGTTCGTAACGCGGTATGTCGGGTTGCCTGTCGTCAGGCGCCACATTCCCCATAGCGCAACGTTCGTTGGCTTACCGATATAGAGTGAACCTGGCGCCCGACGGCAGACGTACCGCGATATAAACGCTGGACCACACGGTATATAGAATTTATGTGAAAATATTGCTATGGATATAATTTTCATTTGATTAGAAGAAAGAAGAAAATCTTCAATCTTATTTCTCTGCATGACGCCTCGCTGCATTCAGTAACTCCTCCACGACACCCTAAATCTATATCGCCGATATAAGTCCTGCGAACAATTCTTATTTCGAATTACTCTCTATTTTTCTTTTTTCATTTTTTTTCTGGCCATTCGTTGCCGAATCCTCTCGCTCAAACCAAAGCATATATATATATTGATAGACGTAATCAATCAAACCCGTATTATAAGTACGTACACGTGACAACCCACACGCGTAGATTAGTCGCCGATATTTTCTAGGTTTTTTCTTAACTGTTTTCTTTTTGTTCTTTTTTCATGAGGTTTCCCATCGTGTCTTTCACATTATCGACGTTATACCCGTATATGTGTACAGTGTGACAGTTTTCATGAAAAAAGATTAAAAAAAAAAAAATAAAATTACAAACATATAGCAATAATATCTAATCGGGTGTTTTATAGACAACAAATATTAGGCAATAAACCTAATCTCATTAATTTCATCTGCACCGTGAGAAAAAATTTACTCTTTACTTTTTTGGTTTTTCTTTCTTTTTTACACATGACATATGTTTACACACGATATACCATGCAGATTAGATGATAATATACTGGGTAGTAAAAATAAACCTCCGGTTACGTCGTTTGGCAGAAAGAATATATTTATATGTTTCGTTTTTTTTTTTTTTTATTTTAACTATGTGCGTTCACTTCGCGTTCACCAACGCATATTTATCAGGTTCAATATGTCTATCTGTGATATCTGTGTGCAATCAGAAACTTATCTGTAAGTATAATCCAAAATGAAACGTGACGTGAAAATTTTATGTGGTTCCGATTTTTCCCTCATCGTATGAAGTCGTTAGGTTGATAAAAATTGTTTTTTTTTCTCAATGTTATTGGTATTGTTTTTTAACATCACGATACCCCAATATTTACTTGAGACCGAGATTTTTGAACGTGAAAAGACACGGGCAAGAAAATAATAAACCTTCTTTCGATCCCTCTTTCTCCCATGTAATGTAAAGTTTCTTCAATTCGACGGTTATTAAAAGAAAAAGGAGAAGAACCTTGGCGTTGAAAAAAATTGGGAGAATTTTTTTCAACGCCAATTCGTTTGACACGGGTCGACGGTTTGCCGTTAAGGCAAAAAAAGCACGCAGTTATCGTTGATCGTCGATACAAATCTAATTCTTTTGTGCCTAAATCTCGAATTGGATTGACCCCGAGTGCCACGAACGCGGCGTAAACTCGAATCTTTACTTTTTCGATCAGAGTACAATGCCAAAAAGCTCCATAAAGCTTTACCTTCGGATCACGTATACATATATATGTATATAAAGTCTACATGCGAAGTCAGCTAAAGAGTATCGCGTACCGCAACGGTTAATTAAAAGCACTAACCTAGTTGCGGTTGTTGTTGTTGTTGTTGTTGTTCAATTCGTGATGTATAAGAAGTTTAATTAACGAGAGGGTGATGCATAGTTTAATCAGAGTTGTGAGTACACGCGCGTAGGTGCAGAAATTAATTTAAATTTATTCAACTCGATGTACATTACTAATTATTTTCGGCTAACGATTTTAATCCCGTAACAAACGTACGTCGTTAGAACCATATTTCGAGATGCGCGACCGATCGGCCGTTTGACGTGAACGGATCAAGATGTTTGCTTTGGCGGTGTCTTGTCTCGAGCAGAAGCGGATTAATTTGAGATTTCAACCGATACTGTGCCTCCCGTAATACTTACCGTAATCACATTATAGTCTCGAGATCGGAACCACGGGGACCTCAATATCCGCCGACAGGATCATATCCTATTTTTCTTCGGATAACATCTCGCGATCTATTATCCTTTCACTTCCGCTGCGGCTCCACGAACATCCGAAAGGACGTGACGATCGGCTGATCCTAAAACGCGGAATAATATGACGAGCGCTCCGTCGGCGTCCCGACGCGTGTGTTCGAGATTCTACGAAGAGAGATAATTTTTTTCTTTCACGTAAAAGGAAGTTTGCGGTCGATTTTTGTTGTCGTTACGATGATTGTCGCGCGATCGTTCCTCCACGTATGAAAGGTACGATGACATTTTGGATCGGACGCAAAGGACATGGACGAGTCCGAAGAATGGAGATCGAAGGACGATACCAAAGTGGAAAATTCGTTAGACATTATGGGTAGAGAAAAATTTCAACGACGAATGAAATTAAATGCGGTGAGGGTGGAGAAGCGCGCGCGTCCAATGCTAGTTTACGCAAACCGTGATAAGTTTACTTCGTATCCCTCAATCTCGATGTGTGGAGGCAATTTATGATGTTGTGCACACAAATATTATCGTTAGCAAATGAGAGCTCATCTTGAAGTTTGGATTTGATGTAACTTCTTGAAATGATGAGAACGCAGCCGTCGTTACACGCGTGAGGTAATTAACCGTGGACGAACGATTCCGCAGCTCATTCCACATCAAACGTAAAGCTGCGCGGAAAAATGTAAATTACAATATCCTTACGTAGAGAAACGAGCTAAGGTAAAACCTGTAACATATTTGACGTAAATTTTGCAAGTTTAATTTTATCTTCGCAACGTTAAAAAGCAACGGAAACAAAACTTTGTTAATGCATTTATACAACGCTTGACCACTGTTATAACGAAGTTACACAAACGCTACCGGGTGCACCGACGCGAGTTTTGCTATATTCCATTCTGCGAATAGAAAGTTTTCCCCCTGCAATCGCTAACCAAATTTAAGAGCTTAATTCACACATCAAACTGCTCTTACACTCGCTTGGTTTTAGAGTGAAGGTTTTAAAAGTTCGATACTCGATTGCACTCGCGGAGAAATTTTCACCACGCTCACCCCTCACTTCCTTTTTCGCCCGGCGTATCCCACGATTCGCTGTTTAAACTAAACTTTACTTTAGAAAATGAAAAACTCTGAAAACATATTCGACAGAATTTCAATACACGCCGCACGATTGGATCGTGCGTGTAACGGAGAATAAATTAAAAACGGAAACGAACGAATTTTTTTACCTTGGTCCGCACGATTTTATGTGTGAATCGGAGAATGATAATTTGCAGAATCTGAAAATCTAAAATCCGTTGGGGAGAAACCGTGCCTTTTTTTTTTTGTTGTCGTTAGCCCAATTATTCGACTCGATGAAATAAAAAAAAAATACATCTCCCAAACGGTTGGTACTAAAATCTGAAATAAATCATAGTTAGGCTCTCCAGTGATTGGCGCCATAAAACGTTAAAGTGGCCCAGTTAACGAAAAATATCCCATACCCGCTGATGTGTGCGCCCTTCGAGTGTATAAAAGTTAGCGGGGAAAATTCCTGCGGGATAATCTGGAAGGACTGTTATGTTATAACCTTTGGGAAATCACCGCGATTTCCGCGACCTCGTATTCCATATTTGTTCCGCTTGATTCTCCTCGGTAGAAACTGACCCCGGACAACGTATCCTGCTTTAATCATATCCGATTCTCTGGAAGCTACCGCGCACAACGTCGCGTTTCACGAAAATTCTCGGAAATCGTAGCGGATCGATTGAACAGGTGTAATTTAGCGATGTTCATCAACGATTCGCACTAATCACTATTCTGTGCGCCAACGAATTATCATTTTAGAGGACTAATTATTTCCTGTAAAGAATGAAAGTTTCGGTAGGCACGTAACGCGGAACCACATCAGATTTGTTATTTTACTTATCGTTTTCATTCTCCTGATTTGAAATACGAAATTTTTCAACAAAAAATAGCGAATAAGTAAAAGCAACAGAAGAAGACGCTCGGGTTCTCTCACCCGGACAATACACGATTGGAAAACGACCGAAGAAAATTTTTTCCTTCAAGAGACTTTCAACGCGTACAATAGACGAGTCTCCAAAAGTGAAATAAGATTTTTTCCCCCGTCGATAGAGTCGTTCTCTTTATATGAATTTTTTATTTGTTGGCAATCAAATTACGAACGCTTCTGATTAATTTAATTGTTCGGATAATTAATCGTAAATATTGAGAAACGAACGAAAGCAGTCACCCCTTCCTCCGGTCACGCGGTGTGAAAACCAGAGAAAAGGTGTGGTAAAAAAGAGATAATATCAACGAGGGGGGAAACGATGGAAAGAAGATGAAGGAAAATCAAGAGAAGAGAAATGAATAAAAAAACGAAGCAACAAAAAGAAGAGATGAAAATTTCTCATTCAATCTCGAGGGGTGGGGGCGGAGGAGTGAGCCGCGAAGGGAGGAGATCGCGCGCGTAAAAAGAATCGTAATGCTTAAAAATCTTGATTGCAGGCGTATCAAACGATGGAAACATTTGGATAATTTGATAAAACTTACACAAAGTTTGAATTGGTCTCAGGTACGGGATAATCCCCCCTCGGAGACCATGAAAATTTTCAGCGATCGTGTAGGTCGGACAAAAAGCTTATGGAATTAAAATCCAATTACATCTTGACTCGTGATAATCAAATGGATTTTATGCGGCGTGTAGAAACAGGGGCGATATACGTATATCAGTATGACCTATGTTAAGATCATGTAACATATCGGGGTAGCGAATTGTAACAACACTTTAGTAGGAGGATTGAGCGAAGGGGGATATAATCGCCTCGTACCAATCGTTCACTTTTCGAACACGTGTTAATTCGACGTAAGTTGAAGCATCGTTGCATGTAACCGGTTGAAAGCTTTCGATTCGTGGAAAATCAAAAGCGTGACTCCGTTGCTTCGCGTAGCAGAGAACTGTACGTATCGTTCGACGATTCGGTGGTAGAGAATGGTAAACTTTTTGAACCGATCGAATTTTTTTGTGCTTCAGATTCACGACGAGAGACTCGTATTTCAGGTAGAGAAAAGAAGCTGCGTTTTTACGAAACCTTTTCAAGGTTCGTACAATGCCGAAGCAAGTGTAATTCGTCAATGTAATTATCTTGGTAAAGTAGAGATAAAAGTTTTCCGGAGGATTTTGAACCCCGAAAAACCGTATCTCGCGGAGTCTCTGGTTTTACCGTAAGTTCGTCGACAAAAAGTTCGTCGTTGAGTTTCAACCCACCTCTGTCGCGTCTCCACACTGATTAATGATGCGGTCACTCTATGGCTGTTCTTTTGCGTCGATAGGCGAATCCCAAGTGCCAAACTATCGCCCCGTACAGCCTATCGATTAAATAATCAAAGCTTAATTTCCCGAACAGATTAAACAGAGATGTGCTTTTCGTCTGCAGTTGAATTGCGTGGAAATCGGGAGGGAAAAAAATTTTACCAATCGAGCGAAACGATGTTAATTTTTTTTTCATTTCATTCCGCACGCTTCAGTGGTATAACGATATTCCTCTCCCGGTTTCAATTACTCAATTATACACGTTACTCTATAATTGTTACCAAGGTTACGGAATTATATATCGCGATCAACCTCTGCAGTTTTTTAATGCTTCGTTTCGAATATTTTTTTTTTTTTTTCAACTGACATTCGGTATCTCAATGTCGGCACACTTCGCAGCCGAGCATGAAGCATAAAATTACCCCTGCATATAATACGTCCCAAAATTCAAAAATTTTTTTTACCCCCAAAAAAACCAACCCCGCCGGTAGAATGTATAATGATGACGTGTTCGGTCTGGTGATTCCGTAACACCTGGACGAGATACAAATTATCCGTATTTTCAATGTTTGAAAAAAAATTGACGGGAAAATTTTTTAATTCGTTATTTTTATGTTATTTTAAATACATCTTCAGCCATTTTTTGTCTCGTGCAATACTCGAGCGCAAAGTGGACGCAAAAGCGGCTCGCGAAAGGAATACATAAAAATTGTTTAAATTAGGTTTCTTTTTTCTCGATGACGTATGCGAGCCGCGATGTTCGGTAAATCGTATCGAGAGGACATCCTTACGAGTATAAGTGCGGGAGAAGATTGAGTGGCGTTATCTTGACCGCGTCATTATAAAGTTGACAAATATATACGAGCCAGGGGAACATGATCTCTCGAGAGCCTACTGCGGGAAAACCTCCCAACAACCTTCTGCAAAAAAACAAAAAATAAATAAATAAATAAAAAAAATTTAAAGAGATGAGGGGAATAACTTGGGAGAGCAAATTACCATATTCCCTTCCGGTTTCTCTTTCCTTCACCACCCGACTTTCGTCTTCAGCGCAGCCATTTGTCTTCCGAAAGCTTTCTATTTTCCGGCAAGTGATTCGTTCGATAAAGTAAACTAAGAATCGCGTATTTTATCATACAACAACACCTCGGCGTTGCTAACTTGAAAATGCCTTTGGGCATTCATCGTTCTTCCAATCAACCTTTATAATATCTCTATCTTATATACGTCGGATCGAAAACTAATTAACTTCCTCATTACAAGGGGCGTAATTTATTCACGCCCTGTGTATCAAACTCAGCAGTTAGCCATGTGTATGTACGTACAACTACTCAAATAATTTTAATCATGACTCGGGGTTTGCCGAAAGATATTCGTCTGCCGTATACCTAGCGTAAAAAATAATTGGTGTAATAAAAATGTATGTGCGTGAAATTTCCCGAGAGGTCAGATCCCGTGGAATTTTTATCGAGTCGGTGAAAAAATATCGCGAAATCTTCGCCGAGTTCGAACATATTTTCCAAAGAAGATTCCGACGGGTGAATTATTTTTTTCTGACCCATAATCAAATGTCAGGAATATTGCGAAATCTTGAAATTCGGGTTCAATTAAAAAGAATGCGGAAGATCTCGCGTACGGGCGCATAGACGGGTGAGTCGAATTCGGGGCGACGCGCGACGTTGATAAATCGAAAGAAACTTCGGAATTTTGTTGAAATCTGTTTTTGCACGAATTTATTTTCTGCTTTTATCCCCTCCCCTGTTCTTTGTAAGAGCTCCCAAACTTTTGTCCATAACGCGTACAATGCCTGCATTTCCATCGCCGAAATATATTCTGGTATGCAAATTTACAACAACGCGAGCAAACAGAACCGACTATACGTCGTATTATGTGAAATAAAAAACGTCGCGTCGGGACCATTCAAATCGCTAGCCGTGCACCGTAACTGCTAGGAGTTTCAGTCAACGTCGCGTCAGCCTCTCCCGCGCTACCGCTGATTCCTACGCTCTCCTTACAAATGTCGCCCGAGTTTGTTTCCAATAAAAAGATTAGGGAAAATTATAACACCCACTAGTTCTTTTCAACGTACTTCTTCTATTTCTTTACTACAACCAGTGCCCAACTGCAAACTGGATTTATTGACGTCTTGACGCGAAATTTAAGGAGAAATAAATGCTCCGTTCGAAACCTCCAGCTCTTCACCGTTCGCCAAATACATATCATCTTTCATTTTTACTTTTTTCCGCTTTCGGTTGTTTGCGGAAAAAAATTTCAAGTCAATAAAAAATAAATTTGTTTCCTTTTTTTCTGTTTTTTTTTCAAAATCAAACTCAATTTCAAACGGAAGACAATTTATACGTGCACGTACCTCGTCAAAAGCATAAAACTTTTTTTCGGTTCGCGTTATGATCGTTCAAACGTGCAGATATGCTTCCGGGTATAGCGAATTGAAAAATGGGGAAAAAACAATTTACAGGTATTTTCGCTGAAATGTGTGCGAAATTATTTATACGAAAATTTCGGGTGATTTTCGGGCAAAATGGCGTTGCCATAAATCAGAAAAGACACTCGTTTCAATACGCGTACATCCCACGTATTTACCGCAGCTACATATTGATATGTATTTATGTATGTACGCAGGTATCATATGCAGCCTACTTTTACGCCCGTGTTATACGGAGTTGTTGATTCTGTAGGAATAAATCAACGTTTTCAACCCCTCGCACGGCCGACGCAGCGCGGAATGACACTCGTGCGTGAACGTGTCCACCGTGCCTACCAAATTGTTCTTTACCACTGTAAAGGGTTGAAGTATCAGAGTTGTTAATTCATATCAATGCTAATCAGAGCTTATGTAAGGTGTGCGAACGTTAACCTGCGGCGTGCTACATATGAAATCCGAAATTTTTACGGTGAAACGTTTCGCGGACGGCGCGACGTAGTCTATATAAAAAGAAGAAAAAAAATCGAAAGGGTGTGTCCCCGATGAAATAGCACGGATTTTCCGAAGAGCTTGACAATTTTAATTCGAACAAACGACCTCGAATAAACCAAATTCAATTGGAACCATAATTATTCCGTCGGTTTTATTCCTATATACACGGTAATTTATTGATTTATCGGTTTTTTTTTTTTTTTTTTTCTTCTTTCATTTCGTCTCCGAAATTCCTTCTGGAATCCCTCTTCGCCGGTGGTACGGAAGATCGAAACAAATTGGAGCGAGTACCGATGTGCCTTTTTTTACGAGCGTCTCAGATAGAGAAGGTAAACTGAGTTGATCCTTGCCATTGGGTAGGCTTTATTCGAGGTCTGCCTAGAAGTACTAAGTCCGCCCAACTAACAGCGGGGTGTAAGATCGGTTCTTTGTCGTTTTTTTATGTATTTATTTTTTTGTTCTCCCTTGTTTCGTTTCCTTTTATCACTCAGGGCCTTACGTCGAGAACGTTTTGGAGCAAATTGAGAATGGAAGACGCGGGTGATATGAAACGGACACTACGGTCGGACGTCATTTCCGCTGCGTAAAATTCTTTATTTCGATCCAGACAAGAAACTGGACGGTGTGTAGCCTATGAATCGCACACTATGAGTACAAGATATCGTCTAGCTAAGATCTTTTCGATCTCTGCTAACTGTTTTTTCTTTTTTTCGTTTTTTTTTGTGAGTAAAAAGTCATTTCGAACAATGTCAGACTTCGAGACCGTTGAGTCAGTATCCGTGCTTAACATAGGTACATACGGAAGGACAAGTGTACATTATATGTAGATCTCTCGCATATCAAACAGGGTAATTTCCGATTGCTTTCGCCTGCTCAGTACACAAAATTACGTCTATATGCGTACCTAATATGCGTTCATATTTGAGACGTGGGTGCAGCAGTCGCTAACTAGGTCATATTTACACCTGGCACCGTAATAGCTGGTACTGTGGAGAGAACGCCGCTGGCTGTTGCAGAGCGTTCCTTCATCCGAGGAGATGCAATTTCAGGTTGTTACCGAATGATGCGACATCCGTTTAGATGATCGTGGAGAGACACTGGGAAACCAGAGAGGTGTGAAGTAGGTCGGAGGAGGTTTTGCTTGGAGAAACTTCCTACCAGGAAAACAAGGTGAAAAGTTATAATATACATATACGATTTTATAAGTTTTATAAGTCAGTTTTCTTCTTCTTATCCTTCTTCTTCTTCTTCTTCTTCTTCTTCCTATAGTCTAATATTATCTGCGAGAACTTTATAACGATTTTCAAGCAGCTACAATAATTCATCCTACATCCCTGGAAATTCGCCGTATGGAAAGTGCAGCAAGTTATAACGATCTTCTTTCGCCTCAGATAAAGCTGTTTTCGACCTGATCGGAGATAAGACAGAATTGACCGACTAGCGATACGTGAACTAGATTTCCGTTTTTTAACGACGCTCGCAGAGTTCGCGTCGCCTGAATTTTCATTGCGAAGAACGATGAGTGTAAAGTAAACTGCGATATCCTCTCTATGTCCGATTGAAATATTCAAATTCGATCAATTCGATAATTGATCGATAAATATTAATCGTCATGCGTGTGATCGCCGATATTCGGTACACGTCTGTTGGATGAGTTGCTTTTTATTTTTCTCTTCAAAAAGCACGTCGAACGATCCGCCAGCAAATGGGAATTGGGTCGGGGAACAACAAACGAAACGATCTATCGTCAAAGTAAAAGGTTGAAAAAAATTGAAATAAAATTACGAAAAAGTTGATAAAAAAAAAAACTTGCTCGGAATGAAATTTTGAATTTAAACACTATATCTTTCGGACTTTCATACACTACACGGGTGAAAAAATATATGTATCCTCTCTTTCCTTCTACAGCGATTTTTCAGCCAACGTATTATTCAGCTATGATCAAAGCAACAAGCGAGGGAATTGGAAATGAAATATAAAAAAGAAAAACGTATAAAAAATAAGAGAAATTAGAAGATAAATCAAATGGATAAATAAATATAAATTATGTCGCGAGGCTAAAGTACATACATAAGGTACAGACGTAAAATGAAAAATAAGGATATTGGATCAGAGAATAATGAATATTGTGGTAAATCGTTGGAGATGAAATGGTTTTTTTGAGGTCGATTAAATAATACTCATGAGTCATAGAACGTGAAAATGCCGGAAGTGTAACGAAGGTCGAGCCGTAAATGTGGGTGGATAAATTTGCTGGGCGGGTGACACGTTTCCATACTTCCTGCTCGCGTCTTAAAACCATTATGGTAATTCGGTGCTTTTAATCATGTGCCGTACGTGGTAAGCCTTGAGTTTCAAGGAAGCGAAGAGAAAGAGAGTTGAGGTGTCCCGGTTGCGCCCAGGTTTTCAATTCAAAAGCTCGCGGAAACATCTCAAAAGATCGTCTCAATTGTCCGGAGGAATTCCGAAGTCATTTTCCTAGCGACGCTCACAGAACGTACGACATCCTGCTGCATATATAGGGTGTATTATATGTATATACCTGTATAGTGCCGGTCGAGGGCGTTCGAAGAATTCAAGAGAATTCTCACCAGCAAATTACATTTCTCGCGATACCCTCTACCGGGTTTCATCTACTATTCAATTACGTCATTGCCGCTGCTGCTGCCGCTGCTTCCGGTGCAACGTGAACTTTGAACCGTTCGAATAGACGCGAAAAGTTTTATCTTTGATGAACTTTCATTCAATTTATTAATTTCAAATATACCCATTCGGTTAACGACTCATAACTCATCGCTATACACATGTACGCATACCCCGATGCGATCGTCGCGAATTTTTTCGGATTTTAATAACACGCCTTCGAACATTTTTAATCCACTTTTAATCGACGATAAATCGTTATTAAGTAATCGTGAGATTTATTAACGAGATTATGTTCAACGATTATATATATCTACCATATACGTATTTCGCTGTAATCAAAATTAAAAACGTCGATGATATCGCGTCGCAATATAGAGGACTTGGAGAGACGAAACCCCCAAAAAATATACACATCGTGTACTGCCATGTACAAGGGCGGACGTAAAGTTTGAGGCGCGATCAAATTTAGACATTGAATTACAGTTTGCGATCATTTTTCAGGAACAGGTTGCAAAATTTCAAAACAACCCTAGCCATTCGTGCTGTCAGGTTCAGCAGAGCGTACAACCCTGGAAATTGGAAAAATGAATTTTTCATGTTGTTTTTTTATCAGTCCCGTCAATTTCTGTAGGGTAGATCCTCTTTGCAAAGAAAGGGTGCAGGAGAAATATGTGGGCGAAGTATTTTCGAATTTCAGTAGTGCTGTTATTACATGATTTTATGAGTTAACGTATTTTTCTATAGAATCCGAACGCCACTTGACGTTTATCGAGAAAGCAAACCCATCACAATAACCCCTTCAGAGATATATACCTGAAGGGGTGGCTTGGAGGGAACGAACCACGTGAGGGAAAGCCGAGTTTCATCGTCCCGTTAATTATAGAAAATCAAGTCACCGTGAAATTATAGGAAGATCGATATTGCGCGATCATCGCCCACAGCCTTTCATCGAGTAGAAAACCCACGTGAAGTGATCTATGTATAAACTGCAGCTCAACCAGTTATACGTATAAACCCAAGGTCAGAGTATGTACCCACAAATATATATGTATATTTGAATGAATGAAATTACATTTTATATTGCGCACTACGCGGTTTTCGATTCTTCTCAATTCACTCGATGTTACACGGAGGACATTTAATTAACCCCCGTATACAATGAGATCCATTGAATCCGATGCAAATCACGAATGTTTAACGCATACAATACACAAAAATCTATACAGGGTACGATGAGTATTCGGCAATTAAAACACTGTACACCGAACGGGGTGAGTGATAATTAAAAGCGCGTACCGAAAAAAAAAGGGACGTTCAAACAAATCAATATACACGCATATTTTGAGCTGAATCAAATTCTAATTCGAATCTCGTGAGGATAACGGGGGAATTTAATTCGGAGCTTTACCCTGCAGGCATATAGATGATACGAATATGCCATACCTACATACGTAGGTATACATATGGATATGTAGATATTGCACTTTCATAAACTTATTCGCTGACCCCATTTTATCTGAAATTTGTATTCAGCGGATATTTACTTTTCCGTATAATACGTACCTACCTCCATTTGATTTTGTTCAATATTCTTCTTTCTTTCCCACCGCAAGTACATATTAATGGTAGATATACATATTTGACTGCGGTACGTCTCTCCACACTCTTCGATACATCGAATGGTTTCAAAAAATGACGGAAAATAATACGTATAATAGTTTAATAGATTTTCTTTATATTTCTGTTCTCTATACCGTCGCCAGAAATCTCATATATGTATATGAAATTCGAGTTGGTACGTACCAAAGGATATATTTAACAATGAAAACTCAACTAGAACATACACATATAAGAAAGCTCGTTTTTTCTCTTACAGCTTTTAGAAAACTTATACCCTATCGCGTGAATTGAGTTTTTCGACAATATAGTAAAAAATATAAGAAAATAATATAGAGAGGGATATAATTTTTATTCTTATAACTTTTATAAAGTTTTTCTTCCGTGTATGTGTGTGTCTAGGTATAACACAGCAACAGCAACAGCAGCTATCCGGGGTATTAACATTTTATACGTTTCCACAGCTTATAATAAATAGTTTATTTTTATCTTTTCTTTTTTTCACAGCGCACATATCTACTGCTTGAGCATTTCCTTCGTCTAACTGCATTCTGGTTATATAACATTTCAGCCCCATTCAACGTGGTTGTATATACCCTATTTAAAAAGTTTTTCTTCCAAATATATAAATATGTATAGTGTTACGTATATGTATGGTATAAATACGTATATAATACTCGAACTCTTATCGGTAAATCGCTTACCTTAGTTTTTCTCTATTATAGTTGAGAAACTTTTTTAAACGTTATATTCTTTCGAGAAAATTCGCTTTCTGCAATATGAGTTTCTGCACTTTTTATTGTAGTTATCACCCTAGCAAACAGAAAAGTAGTTACGAAGAAATAAAAAAAAAAAAAATGAATCTAATAAAAGATTCTCATCGATGAATTATTCAAATTATCGTCAAATCAAAGTTATTCGTTGAATTTCCGAACTTTTGCCGTCCGAAGGATCGGAAGATATTCGGAAATTATCGAGATTCATGTGGGTAGAATCGCCACGGTGTTTTCCGTATGCATAAAGTCGAAGAAGAACCGTTTTATCTTACCCTGTAACTCGTCGTGATTATTCTTAAGTCAAAAAAGAGGAGAAGAAAGAGAAATGAGAAAGAAATGATTAGAAGCTACATTAAAATGTGATTTGATCTCCGCTGGTCGAATCTTGGAAATTGAAGATAACAAATATGAAAATTTTGATGAAAATGGAGAGACTGAACTGTGTCTTGAGTATGCAGTTAATTCTAATTAGACATAATTGAGTTTATCGTGATCTAATAAAGCGCTAAAAAGATATTATCGTCGTCTAGTCGACTTTCGAGTCATCCAAGATGTAGGCTGTAGACGGTGAATTGGAAACGTACCCAGCTCTTGAAACAGCTGAACCGGTAACAACTTCATTAAACACTCTTAAGGATGAGTGACTCATGAAATTGCATTGGGTTTTCGCAACCTTAAGGTATATTATATATACATAGTTATAAGTGTATATACAGATACACCTACAAGTTAAAGACCTAAAACGCTACGGCTTTGTGAAAATGCGTATATCCATGTACCAAGAATTAGCGTCGATTCTCATCGAGTGCAGACCTTGTTTAGTCATGCAAGTAACTTTGTAATTAAGATTTCGCCTTTATTAAAGAACGCGATAATTATCAGTCATCTTCACGTGAATGAGACCAACGGAGTTCTTAGATTACCTGGTAAAAATTTTTTTTCAATTTAATCAGTTTTATAAAAATCTTAAAATGTATATCCAGTTGGATCTGAAACCATTCTCCGAAAGGATTTCATGTATAAAATTATACCGAAGCCTCCCTCAATTTTATCTATCCTATTAACTATTTGCAGCCTCTCATGGGTTGTCTCGATCAATTTATCGTCCTGTCGGTTGTGCCGATGTTGTTTTACACGTACAAAACGTTGCTGCAACACCCACACATTCTATTCTGTACAAGTTAATTCGATTAGTGATCCATTAGATCGAGAAATAAATTCTCGTCGGAAATTGATGCACTACCCGTTGCAACACGTGTATAATCCACGTGTATTTTCCATGGCATAAATTCCGAGTGTGTATTTACTTCAATATCACGCGAGAAAGAATTTTCAACCAGAGGAGCTGCTGTTCACGTACACATACATATATTTATAAATGAAAAATAAAATATATCAAAATAAGTGAATAAATAAATGAAATTGTGTGAAATTGAGTTTGGTAAAGTGGTAGTTAACGAGCAGCGATTGGAGAAGAGGGTCTCGAAGAGTGGAGTGTAAAAAGTTTCTTTATTACTTGAAAATTTTTACCACGTCCTCGCCGTTTTGCCGGAGTAACTTTAAACTTGCAGCTCAAGATCGTGGATAATTTTTAATTAAATATGAAAAAAGTCTGTTATGGGGAACTCGCCGTATTTGCGTGATATTAAAGATCCCGCAGGAATCTTCGAATGTATTAATTGATAGATATATGATCAGCTTTCAAAGCAATGAAATTTTAGCGATTCTGATTATGAAATCATCGTGTCCCATAATTTACGTAACTTGTGGCTCGTTCGGAGGTTTGGAAAGCATAAAACTGTCCAAACTAATGCCCCATAGCCGGTTTAATTTTCCACCGAACTCGTGGCAATAACTTGGTATACATGCAAACTTATAACTCGGTTATCGTATTAGTCAATATCGGAACACCCGATGGCGATCAGTTGTTAACGAGGCACTGAAAAAGCGACACGTGAGATAACCGATGACTCTGGATTAACAAATCAAAATTAATTTTTAACTTATCGTTCAAGTTCTGCTGTTTTAATTTTGTCTCCAAAGTTCTCCCTTCAAATTAACTTCCGCTGAACAATATCGCAAAGATATAGCACAAATGATGAACAAAAGGGATGGCACTACTGACGAAACTTGAGGGTGGCGCTATCAAGTAAATGATTCAACACATGACTTATAACAAATATATTTTTATTCTTCATATGTAGGTTGATGAAAAAACGAGAAATTAGGAACTGGATTTTTTTTTGCTCTCTACTACAGAAACTAAGCTGTACATACTGTGTTATACAAATACTACAGTATAAAACTATCATTGAAATGACATTGTCAACTATATTTCTTAATTTTTGTTATCACCGTTCAGCCCGTATGGTTAAAAACAGAATACGAGTGGCAATACATCACAAATGAATGATATTCAAGATATTTCTTCGAATACGTTATATTATTACGGATGAAAAGTTTATAGTAATAAATGTATGAAAAAAATATAAACTTTAAAACTAAAAATTATAAAAATAAACTAAATCATAAAGTAAACGATATGTAATCATAATCTTCCAGATGAATCTATCGATACGTTGTCAATGGTATTAAATAGTTACTTTTCAACCTTGGTAGCTAATTTTTGCTCATATCGCTTGTAGGGCAGGTTTTGGATACTCTTTGGATTTCTTTGGAAAGATGAGCTAATTGCCAAGTGAGTTTGCACGACCTACGAATTCAACGGTTATAATTTCACTGATAATCACTTGCAAAAAGATGTATGTGGAATATATGGAACTCACCTCTTCCTGGGACTGAGGGAAACTCGTTGCTCAAATTCTTAAGAACCCCCCCTCTACCACCTATGCAATAAGAAATGAACATTAGCAATAGGTACTACGATCGAACCTTGTTCATTTATAGTTTAGTTGATTATGCTCACCAATTGAAGGAAAATTCATCTCGTTCATCGCGGGTAGTTGATCTGACCCGACTCCCTTCATAGCCAAACCTGTTGAGACAACAATTTCGGAATAGTTTGAAAAATAAGGATAGAGGTAATTCGATTCGCATTTTATTGTGTGCGAATAAGATTATTTTGAGAAATTACTCTTCCTAAACAAGCAATTTTCATACAAAACGTATAAATATAAAATCGTCTTACTCATAGAGTATGGTAGTCGCAGTGGCCTCTGAGGTTTCCTAGTCTGAAAATACAGGAATAGAACAGCGTGAGCAGCATGTTGAAAAAAAAACAAAAAAACAAGTATTAACGCATTTGTAGTCTTACCACAGCTGAAACAGAGTGGCTGTTGGTTGTTGCACGGGGAGGAGCACTTTCTATTTCCTGTAGATTGGAACTTCGTATTTTACTGTGATCTATAATTTGCAGAGGGCGGCCAGTTTGACGCCGCGCCTGTTCCTCTCTGTAAGTTCTTTCGGAAGTTCTCAACCTGTGTTCTAGTGTTACCTGACGAAACGTATTTTTGCGTATAATGTCATAATTGCAATATGTAATGTAACCGAAGCTTGTGATAGAATATGATATTTCTGACATACGCCTGTCATGTCTGCAAAGCTAAGGGAAACTTCCGCCTGGTCAGCTAACTGACATATATCTTTACTTTCTAGTTCAGCCTTTGTGCGCTTTATAGCGATGAAATCTGTATCTATTGGGCAATGAAATCCAGGCTGCATATCAATGTCGAGGTCGATGCAACAATAATCACAAATGGTGTACGCCCAGCGTATTACTATAGATAAACTGCAGTGAACTGTTGTCCCATCTATGGAACTGTGATACTGAAAGCCAAATGAAAAAATAACATTCAGAAGTTCTGCGAAATATTAAATAGAGCTTGTCTTCAAATTTTAGCTAAAAAATTAAAAGCACTCACATCGCATGCGATTCCCGGAGTATAATCAAAAACATCTTTCTGAATTTCTTCTGCAGCTAATGTTAAGACTGGAAAACCGGTGCTGTTATTTATTGTAGCAGCAGCATTGCGAATGTGGAAGAACAGAGTTTCAAGTGAATAAATTCTGAAAATATCTACTGTTTGACCTAAAAGGAAAATTAAAATATCAAATGAATCATGTTCACAGAAACTCTGGAAATAATGTAACTACGAGTCAATGAAAAAATATCTATATTGTCAAACAGAAACTAATTTTTTACCAGCAGTTACCGCCATTCGAGATAACAACCCAGGTACAACCTCCCTCACAGCTTTTGCAGTATAGAGCGGTGGTAATTCAGCACCAATAGTTTCTGGTTCCAAAAACTTCCTCAGCTGTTCATACATGATTGAAAAATTTTTCTGTCCACCAGGTGGATTTCTTGAAATTTTGTGCGTTAGGTTTGAATATTCTTTAATATCCGCAGCATAGCCCAAGGGCAAATCAATATCGATTATTTCATGGTATGTTTTCTGGACACCGTGTCTGAGAGAAAACTCAGCAATAGCAAACTCTGCAGGATAAAAATCACTTGTGCCATCCATACATTGCTTGCAACAGTATCGATTTACATGTATGAAGTAAAACTTTTTTTGGAGCAACCCTGCGTACAAAAATGCCAAGTAATATTTGAATATATGGATAATTTTTATTATCTCCATAAATCGGATTCTGTAAGAGAAATCTTATGTGAAGCACCGATCTCAATGTGAATTTGAACTTACTATCACATCCTTCAGACAGGTCAACAGCAAGTTTGATGTAATCATTCATGTTATCTTCAAATTCCTGTTTCCTCCGTTTGATTTGCTCAATGAACGAAAGGGGTGTGCCTTCAGTCGTATATCTCTCACCATTAATTCCATCTTGTACTTTAGCATTTTTAGCTTTAGCTACATATGGTCCTTTCTGCTGAGGCGTCAGTCTCTAGAATAAATGAAAACATATTTCATGAATAGGAGAGAACAGATGTTGGTTTGTTTATAAAATGTGAATCTAGTTACTTACGTTCCACTCTGCACTGCAGGCATTGGCCACGTCCTTCAAACCACCTGGAAATTTCACACCTAAGGCTTCATGTTTCTTCTTGTAATCGAGCATGAAGAAGCTAAAGGCATTTCGGGTTTGCTTTTTCTGTGGCATTTTATACCGTAAATTTTTCTGTCTGTATGATCACAAAGTTAACTTCGCGTAGTTTGCTTATTTTTCAAATTCTCATCAGTTTTTGTCATTTGAAAAAGATAGAATTCTACAATAAAGTCTTATACTATTTTAACAAATCTGCAGCTTTTGATCCGCACCAAATTACGCCGGTACGCACAATAACGTTTACCACTACACTTATCTGAACGTTGAATAAGATTTGTAGATGTTTACTTTTGTGATCTTTGAGATTCAAGTCAACTGCGGTCAACAGGGAGCGTTGGTGTGCGAAAGTTTAAGTTTGAAAATGCACAACGTAAGACCGCCAAATATCACACGTATATTCACCATCAGTCTTGCATTTACCCCAGAAAAATACACGAGAAAAAAATGCAAAGAAATTAATTCGTTTGATACTTTGGAACTACGGTAGTTTTGTTTAAGTGCATTTCGTGGGACCAGAAATACGAATATCGGCGACTTTGTGTCACCCAACACCCAGTACAGCTCAGGGTCAGCCGCTTCATCTTACAGATGTGAATAAAAAAAACTAGATCGAATCAAGTTAGTACACATTGAATACTTCTTTGTTGTAAATATAGCTCATATTATACAACAGTTTATTTACTTATATACAGTACAACAATATACAATTATTCTTATAGTCCTGATGTGTGTACAAATAGTTGTTAGATGTCCTTATTCTAATCATGTAAAAATTTTCTAAATGCGTACTTTGCACAGTACACTATGAACGTATATATGTATAAGGTATCAATTGTATACGTATAAATTATAAATACATGTTATATTTATATATATATGTAACTAGGCATAACTATTCAAGGGTTGCATAAATTGTCTCAAGATTAAATTAATCAGAGTATACTTTTCAAAATATTTAATATTAATTTTCTCTTTCTTTTGAATCTATTTATTCACTTCATTTTTACGTGTCGCTCATTTCATCATATAAATGTGGCCAATTGAATCGCTATGCAAAACATTGATCAGCACTTGACAAACTTTCAATGCATTTGCTGTAATATCACGCTTGCCACTTAAAAATTTATCCACAGGAGTCAAAAATATTAAAAAATACGACAAATTATTTCATTGATTAGGGCCTCACTGGCTCCGTAGGAATGTAGAACCTAATAAGATTTGCAATCACACATTATTTTACTATCGAAGAAAAAGCCACGTGATTATAATACAAGCAAAGCAGTTTTCTTTAAATCTCACGAAAATTTGGCCCATCATATCAATAACTTTGCTGTCGTTATCAAATGCAAGCTAACTTGATGTGAAAAAGATCGGTCATTTGTACATAATTGTATTATTGGTACTGAAAGATTTGTAAAATATTTGTTCCGATTATATTATTGATCATCTATCAGATATCCTATATCCTATAAGTTTGAATGCTATAATCATAGTACCTGCTCTATCTGTGTAAAGAGCTTTATGGCGACAGGTTTCATAGAAATCGCAATGGCATACCAATTATGTTTGAACGTTTGCCAATTGAATCAGAAATGCGAATACTAATGAGCACATTCTTAGGAACTCTATAAATATACGCAGAGTATTGAATAAATAAAAGCAGTAGCTGTCGTTGTGCGATACACACATTTGGTCAAAACGTCAATTCAACAAATTATAGTTGTTTATTTCCAATTGAAAAGTTCCAAAGAAAAATGACGAAAATCAAAATAATGTTTCAAATGCGAAAATATGTATAAAGGAAATAAAATTGACATACCTCGATACAAACAAGAATAAATTAGTTGGCAACGGAAATTGTTAAAAATCGATTTCGATAACAGCGATTCGAACACAAACTGGTTAGGTTCATTTGGTTTGTATGGCATGGATCTAATATTTGGCTTCATAGTTATTCAACGTATTTGTTATTAATCAAACTCTCTAATTTTACGCAAAATGAAAAATAAATTACTCGTTAGTGACAGACGGCTATATGGCAGCCCTTCTTTACATGTAATAATGTTGATCATCATCATTATCATAATGATAATAATAATAATAATAATAATAATAATGATTGCTAACATTCCGAAAATAGAAACAGTTAATAATAGTAACGATAATGGTAAGCTTAATAATAGTAACGTAGGGAGCGATGATTCGAATATCTGTACAATATACAAAAATCTAAGCCACGAACGTTTGCAATTTGACATATACTACATAAATATACATGAACTTATCACGATTAAAATTATTGACGATACGAATAACTATATACACGCTATGTTGTAGCTTAGACTTTTTACAAAGACCATTGATCAATACGTTTATCAAAATGTGATGGAAGAATATCTTATAAAACAATATACTTGTATAGAAGTATATGTACGTATTCAATAAGGTTAATGTTATCTTCAGGCAGTATTTCATTATTTTTTTCCTTCTATTTTCATTTTTTCTGTGCGGCGCTAATTGCGAGTAATGATCGACGCGTGAAGTGCATGCGCATTTATTGTGGGACACTAATAAGATGCGAGTATGAGAATGTATGATATTAATGTTATTTTAGGCCGTGAAAAGTTGTTGGGAACATGATTTGTTATTTGTACGGCACGATTTTCAATTACGCTGTGGTTACGCGAGTTGCATGCTATCTGTATGATTCACGAAAATATTTTCATCCTTAAAACTTGGTACCAATTTTATCGATATATAGAACATTTCGAAATAGTTACTGCAGCATTAACGACTGTAAATTTCGGATCAGTATTGTGTCCTTGACAGCATTGAAGACAACTTTAATGTTTTCCGTATCAACGGCAGTGGTGAAATGATGAAAGAGAGCCTTTCTGTGATCTCTTTTGACGGATGTAAACATGTCTAAGATGAATTTCTGTACGTCCTTCATGGAATGTGAATCTCCCGTAAATTGTGGAAAATACCAACGCACGTCCGTATCCAATGACTGCACTTTTTTGGCAAGTAAATCCGTTTTATTTAAAAACAGTATTATTGATACTTGTCCAAAGATGGAATTGTTCACAATTGTATCAAAAATGTTCTTCGACTCCTCTAGTCTGTTTGTCCGTCTGTAATATGAGTTCGACCATTTTCATTGACAATAATATTCCGTAATTATTCATCTTACATCATACATCTGAAATTATTGCTAGAAACTTACCTG
Source organism: Athalia rosae (assembly GCF_917208135.1). Classification (NCBI taxonomy): domain Eukaryota; kingdom Metazoa; phylum Arthropoda; class Insecta; order Hymenoptera; family Athaliidae; genus Athalia; species Athalia rosae. The sequence continues at coordinate 7,400,964 of NC_064028.1, forward strand.
TCTTCTAATAATACTTGGTCAAATTCTGAGGAGGATACAAGAAAGATGATTGATGTAACACAATCGAAACATTGGTACCATTTTTGTCGCTGTGATCGTTGTCCACCGACGTCGACGAATAAAAATGCTTGATTATTGATTGTGATGACGAATTCAGAAATTCCTTTAGTAGCCTTTCTACAGTGCAAAATATCTTGTTGGGTTGGCACATAATCCTATGGATAAGAAAAAGGTGGTCATAACCGTATAAATACCCTTATATAATTAGAACATTTCGCAGTTCTGTTTAGATTTGTCAGGCTCACCGTTCGAGCAATCCTTTCCAAATTGTCGAGGAAGTATTGCACTGAATCACTCTGAAATCAATCACAAATAATATAAATATTTTTAAAAAAGTGCCAAGGGTCATGAGTTCATTGTAACGAGATCAAGAATTGTAATTTACATGTGAAAATGTAAGGCAGTGCTACATAATGACTTTGAATTAACAAATGTTCTGCCATATATTTGCTCTGATTATTAGTTTTAAAAAAAGCAATATGAGTCACATTTCATAAACGAGGTTAATAGCAAACGTTACATAACAATTTATACCTCATCAGATTACACCATTTTTATGTTGAATCAACCAGGAATTATACAATCGTATAATTAAATTTTTAAGCATTCTTTACTAATGCTCCTTGATGTTTGCACCATATTTTAACTCATCACACGTCTTCAATACAAAACCATTAATTATCTGATCGTGAACTTAACTTTCAACAAAAAATGTGAGCTGCTTGTGATTATTTTTAGCTGATGGTTTTCAGGCCTTAATACCTCTTCAAACGAGTCAAAATCGATTACAATTGTATAGGAATAAGCTTTACCAATTGAAATTCTCTTCGGCGATCAAAGGCCTGTTTAATAGATGCATCTTTCCACAGGCTTTGGAGGGATGGAACATAGTGAAGAAACAATCTTGTATCCAGAATCATGTGATTTTCGAATTTAAGGAGCTGGTAGCCAATGTCATAATTCTTAGGGTTTTCCCAAGCAATGTTAAGTTTATCACGAGCATCCACAAGCACCTTCATACCCTTGATGATGTTCTGGTAAATAACTTGTTGATATTCCTTAATAAGTTCAGGTTCAAATTTAACTCCATGAATTATCCTCATTTGCTTAAGAAACGTTGATTTCCCACTTTCTCCCGCTCCAAGTAAGAGTAGTTTCACCTCTCGTCGTTTCTCTTGCCTTTCCTTTTCAAGCTTTTGATCAATCTCTTGGCTTTTATACCTCTGTTCAATTTCTTCTGGGGTGAATTTCAACCGCAAGCAACAGGTACATGACCATGCTAGCGTTCCTGCCATATTTTGGTCCTATTTTTTCATGCAGTGTTGTACACTTCAGCAACCTATCCAAGAGAGCAAACAAAAGTTTACAAGTCAGTAAAAACATGGTAGAAAAATTTACATTCCAAAAAGCAAGGAAAAAAATGTTTAGTCTATAAAACAAGGGGATCTGTTTGTATGCACACACAAAAAGATCATTATAAGAAAGAGTTTTGTAGATATAATAAAATGCTATACATCCTCTCATAATACGATGGTAGCAACAGTATCGAATTTAAGGAAAACGAAAGGATTGGTACACAAGAATAAAATAAATTTGCATTCTATTTGAACAGGATCAATAAAGTCAGACTCATCACTAAGTGCTGTGGATTTTTAGTTATGGACAATGTGTTGTGTATAATTCAACGAAATAATTTTGAGCTGGTTTAATTGAACAAAAGAATATAAATTTGATTCTTAGCTTGGCTAATGAATAGAAGCATTGCTAGTGTTGGAAAAATAATTGAGAGGAGGTAAAGAACCTCAGTGTGCCTAGATTAGTATTATTTCTTTAAATAATAGTTAATAATTGATTAACTAATCGTTGTAATTAATACCGTCACACGTCACACCATTATCCGGCACATAGCGCTGTGTTAGCGTAGTCGGATAGTGAGTATCATCATCATTCGGTTCAACGCGTATGTTGGAAAACTATTTTTGACTCGTTTATTTAATGATACATTAAAAAATTTGGAATAGGAAAATGTCTCCCTACCATAGCATTGCTATCCCGCACAAACACTACATTACTATCGTGTCAAATATACACTCTAGTGTCTAGTCCATGAGTGCAGTCCTGTCACCATCGTTTCCTAAACTTTTCAATATCAGCACCGCCGAATGATGCATCGGCGCTAGTGCGCTTAACCGTAGAATACATACAGTATTAATAGGTGGGCAAATCAACTAATGAAATTATTAATATTTTTCAACTGTAGTCGATAAGTCAAGTTGATTTTACGTCGCGGTATAAGATTAAAATGGTGGAAATTTTGATTTTGAAATTATTCTCCAATTTTTTTCGTGATCGAACAAGCAAAAGAATCTACTATCAAGTCAAGGTGATCGTCAATCTTATTCGGCTGTGATTGATCAGTAATAAAATATAAAAACTTATTAGTCTTTCACAACAATTTTAATACCGAATTAGTGCGTGAATAATAGAAGGATTCTTCCCATGACGTTCTCATGGTATCTTTCATTTTTATCACGATAACCGTGAAGTTGCGGTTCCTGCTTCTACCTGTTGTCACTACTGGCGTGAGTCATAAGAGTACGATGTTTGTCAAGTCATATCTTTAATCAACGAATTAACATAATTGAATACAAGAGTTGATAAGTTCTCAGTTTCTTTGTATACTCACTTTTTTGTCAATTATAAACTCAACGGTGTTGTGCTATTCTAAGCGGCATTCGATACAATTATAAACGTTCTTCATTTTTCAATAATAATTGTGTAGTGTAGGTACTCGGAGCAACACACCTTTTGCACTAGCAATGAATACGATGGTATGTCTGCGCTTATTGTTCTAATCCCCTTTCTTGACTGGTAGCTTTGCATGGGATAATTTTTACAATGCCAATATGCCAGGATAATTTACCTTTCAATTTCTAATAACTTAATTTTTTTAGGAACATGAGAAGGTTGAACAACTCCAAGGTTCCAATGAGCAAGTTAAAAGAGATCAAACTGTCAAAGTTATTCAAAGATATTGTAAATATGAGTTAGATTCCACCATTGCATTCAGCCACTACATTTTAGTATTGGTTTGACGAATAGGTCGGGATGTGAGGATGCGTCTGGATAAATATTTGGAAGAATGGAATTTGTACGAGAACGTTAATGTTGCAGTGAAATATTTATTATCCAGGCCATTGTTGTTGGCTGCTGTTATTGCTGTGACTGCAGCAATTGGTATACCAGTGGTCTGCTTCACATTATTTGCAATAATTACCATTGCCTGTACATTCACAGGATTCATTCTCATCGAAGGTATATTTTAATTGTTTTTTGTTTGTTTTGAACTCGAAAATATGTGTTTTTGCCAAGATTGACGTATATGGTATCACTATTCGTCATGAAATTAATGATTTCAACATTGTTCTAGGATCAATATTGGCAGTTGGAACTCTTGTACTGTGCGGAGTTCTGCTGTCCATTGTAACTACAATTGTGATGATAGCAGCATGCTTAGCAATAGCCTATTACATATCCCTTAGAGTATATGCTATTTTCAAGGGATTATAAGAAACTGGCAAAAACCAAGCAATTAATTATGATTAAAAGTGCAACTACAGAAGAGCAGACATCAATATTTGGAGCCGTGGTGCTTTTTTTAAATGAACATACGACTATTTAGCTTGGTACAAAACGTAAAAATGTATTTTTCGTATTCAGCAATTCAGGGACTCCAACGATTTACAGATTATTTGGTTAATGTTATTGTAAAATATTATTTCTCCAACAGGCGTCGACCCATTCATGTGTTGGATACATTTTCTTTATCTTCGTGATCGTCTTTGTTGAATTTTTCTGTGGACCGCTCAATTTCTCTCCATAAAAGGTCGCATAGTTCTGCACTTTTGAGATCGTTTGGGAAACAGAATGTGCGAAGGTATTTTTTTTTATCAGAGACAACTAAATAGTGTTCAATGTAAGGAAAATTCAAATTATTCAAATGCCTAGAAAACTAATGTGTATCTTGCTCATTTGTCTCAATTCCCTAAATATGTGATAAATTTTTGAAAACTGTTTTCATTTTTCTAATAATCGAGTCTTATTTTGTGGCCACTGAAGAGGTAAAATATTGAGTAAATACAAGGATACATCCCTTTGTAGCTTCTTCAAGTGCAATATAGTCCCACCGTATTCGTGTAAGCTGTTTGTATAACTCAAACTTTTTTCTAAAACAAAAATATATGGTTATTTATTTATTAACATGAACTCGCAACATACAACAAACCATTGCACATACGTACATGCCAAGATCTAAAATGTGTTGATCTGTGACATTAGGCTTCTTTGTTGATAACTTGTGGCAGTTTCTTGCAAGGCTAAAATTATGCTTAATTATTTTATCCCGCTCAGTTTCCAGTGCTTTCTGAAAAGTTTTTGAACGTGCACAGTAAGGAATACAAAAAACAAACTACAATCAGCATTGTAAAAGTAGTTCAGCTTGAACAGATTGTAAGACTCACTACTTCCTGTTTTTCTGCATTCAATTCCCTCATTTTGGCATCAAGATTTGTTTTTTCAGCATCACATTTGTCTTTTAGAATCGAGAACTCTGAGGATAAATTATCGATCTTCTGCCGATCCACTTAAAAAAAATTAATTATCTAAGTTGAAATTTTGGTTAAGCACTTTTTGAATCAATATTTCCCATGAGTAGAGAGTAAAAACCATTAGCTAACACAGCAGTTGTCACTAATAGTTGCCAAGCTCACAAGAAGTCGCAAATTTGATACAAACCAGCAAGACGCTGTTCACATTCTTGTATTGAGGAGTCAGTGGATGACACATGCTGATTGATCAGTTCGCAGATCTTCACTTGCGAAGGTGAAGAAAAATTATTCTTCAATTTCAATATCTCATTCATTCTGAACGGTATTTGTCGCTAAAAAATAGAACCGCAGGATCGACCGTTGACAGCACAGTACCAAGTGTTTGACTTTTCAAACTCAGACTGACTGTATTATGCATGAAAAATGTAGATGCAAGATGAGAAATGAAACCTGTAATGAGCGGAGTTGATGGATCTGCCTCTAGAGGATCCCTGTATCCGCTGATTAAAGGCTGCCTAGCCCACTCAGAAGATAGCGCTCTCCTACGGTGTTTCGATAAGCCAAAAAAGTTGAATAAAAGCCGACATTTAGACGGCTCAGCGCCTAAAAACGGGCTCTTCTTAGGATGCCAATATATAGTTGGGGTTGTATAAAGTTGGTTACCATCGATGTTGACTAAAGATTTTATAGGTTCCTACAGAATCTTCAGTCAATACCATTAAGCACCATAAATAAACTCCTTATTTGAAAAATGGATAATTATTAAATTAAATTTTGAAGAAAAAATCCGAAACCCAAAACGACACAAGTATATTGACCGTGAATACATTTTGTCAGCAGATTCGGATTCCTGAGGTCAAAATACATGGATATATCGTAGAAAACTCTACAACAGAATTGTTTAATTTCGCTCCGAATTTCGAAAAAAATCTAAGGCTATAGGCTTACCGTTCATCACCTCATAATTCTACGATTGAGCTCAACCCCAATCATCCATTTTCTTCTCGTCTGTTACAGAGGGACGACTGTCAGCTTCGGAAAAACTGCTCCTTGCGTGTAGAACTCAAGATTCGTTGATGCATCTGCATGTTTGTTCATTTTATTTGTGTACCGATTGAAAAAACATACATATTGATCGTGTCTTCATACATCATAAACTTTCTGAAATGACTGAAATGTTATGAAGCCTCTATGATTGATTTTATTGTAACGGATTTCGACATTTGTTTGTGTAAATAAATCCAATATATACATAATAATATGGTGAAATTCATTTTTCCCCTCACATTTACCAATACTGGAAAACCCCCTCAAATTGGTAGGTTATTCAACATGCAATACACCATTAACATCCTTTATGAGCAACATATCACGACATCAGGCCTTGACTCGGAAGTCTGCGTCTCATAAATTTGATAATGCATACATGCATGCCTGTCATATTTCGAAACACCTCCTGATACCCGAATCAATTCTTATAGTTGAATTATTGAATACTAGCAGGCATATGCTTAGTCCGGCACGCAACTAGGTAGAGTCTTGCTCTTATAGCTGAGGAGTAGGATTGAAAATACATGATGGAAGGCATGCACATGATGAGGCACATGGGGTCTCGGAACACCTCCTCGGGTTTCCTGTTCTCTTGATACAAATCTCCACTTTTGGAGAAACTTTGCATTTTCAGGGCCGGTATTCTAGAGCTCTACCTTATCACTTCCGGCGTGTGCGAGGGCATGATTGAACGATTGCATGCACAGGCAGGCATGAAGTTGGTCCTGCAAATAATCATTCGCTGTCTATCAGACTGGAAATAATCATGAAGGATTGAATGCATGCACATGATGAGGCACATGGGGTCTCGGAACACCTCCTCGGGTTTCCTGTTCTCCTGATACAAATCTCCACTTTTGGAGAAACTTTGCATTTTCAGGGCCGGTATTCTAGAGCTCTACCTTATCTCTTCCGGCTTGTGCGAGAGCATGATTGAACGATTGCATGCACAGGCAGGCATGCAGTTAGTCCTGCGAAGCATCAGTTGCTCTCTTTATAATACTAGGAAGAAATATACAGGATGAAACGCATGCACCTGATGAGGCACCAAGTTTCAGAATACCTCCTCGGGTTTCCTGTTCTCCTGATACCCAGAAAAATTTACGGGCTAAATTCTAAACTTGAGGACTGCTGTTTGAGGGCTAAAAATAATTCTTTTCTTTTTGTATCGACGATTTATTAAATCAATAAATACACAGTCAGGCATATAGTTAGTCCTGCATAGAATCAGTCGTTCTCTCTATCATATTAGGAATGAACACAAATGATTCAATGCATGCACATGATGAGGCACATGGGGTCTCGGAACACCTCCTCGGGTTTCCTGTTCTCCTGATACAAATTTCCATTTTTGGAGAAACTTTGCATTTTCAGGGCCGGTATTCTAGAGCTCTACCTTATCTCTTCCGGCTTGTGCGAGAGCATGATTGAACGATTGCATGCACAGGCAGGCATGCAGTTAGTCCTGCGAAGCATCAGTTGCTCTCTTTATAATACTAGGAAGAAATATACAGGATGAAACGCATGCACCTGATGAGGCACCAAGTTTCAGAATACCTCCTCGGGTTTTCTGTTCTCCTGATACCCAAAAAAATTTTTGGGCTAAATTCTAAACTTGAGGACTGCTGTTTGAGGGCTAAAAATTATTCTTTTCTTTTTGTATCGACGATTTATTGAATCAATAAATACACAGTCAGGCATATAGTTAGTCCTGCATAGAATCAGTCGTTCTCTCTATCATATTAGGAATGAATACAATTGATTCAATGCATGCACATGATGAGGCACATGGAGTCTCGGAACACCTCCTCGGGTTTCCTGTTCTCCTGATACAAATCTCCATTTTTGGAGAAACTTTGCATTTTCAGGGCCGGTATTCTAGAGCTCTACCTTATCACTTCCGGCTTGTGCGAGAGCATGATTGAACGATTGCATGCACAGGCAGGCATGAAGTTAGTCCTGCGAAGCATCAGTTGCTCTCTTTATAATACTAGGAAGAAATATACAGGATGAAACGCATGCACCTGATGAGGCACCAAGTTTCAGAATACCTCCTCGGGTTTTCTGTTCTCCTGATACCCAGAAAAATTTTTGGGCTAAATTCTAAACTTGAGGACTGCTGTTTGAGGGCTAAAAATTATTCTTTTCTTTTTGTATCGACGATTTATTGAATCAATAAATACACAGTCAGGCATATAGTTAGTCCTGCATAGAATCAGTCGTTCTCTCTATCATATTAGGAATGAATACAATTGATTCAATGCATGCACATGATGAGGCACATGGAGTCTCGGAACACCTCCTCGGGTTTCCTGTTCTCCTGATACAAATCTCCACTTTTGGAGAAACTTTGCATTTTCAGGGCCGGTATTCTAGAGCTCTACCTTATCACTTCCGGCTTGTGCGAGAGCATGATTGAACGATTGCATGCACAGGCAGGCATGAAGTTAGTCCTGCATAGAATCAGTCGTTCTCTCTATCATATTAGGAATGAACACAAATGATTCAATGCATGCACATGATGAGGCACATGGGGTCTCGGAACACCTCCTCGGGTTTCCTGTTCTCCTGATACAAATCTCCACTTTTGGAGAAACTTTGCATTTTCAGGGCCGGTATTCTAGAGCTCTACTTTATCACTTCCGGCGTGTGCGAGAGCATGATTGAACGATTGCATGCACAGGCAGGCATGAAGTTAGTCCTGCAAAGAATCATTCGCTGTCTATCAGACTGGAAATAATCATGAAGGATTGAATGCATGCACATGATGAGGCACATGGGGTCTCGGAACACCTCCTCGGGTTTCCTGTTCTCCTGATACAAATCTCCACTTTTGGAGAAACTTTGCATTTTCAGGGCCGGTATTCTAGAGCTCTACCTTATCACTTCCGGCTTGTGCGAGAGCATGATTGAACGATTGCATGCACAGGCAGGCATGCAGTTAGTCCTGCGAAGCATCAGTTGCTCTCTTTATAATACTAGGAAGAAATATACAGGATGGAACGCATGCACCTGATGAGGCACCAAGTTTCAGAATACCTCGGGTTTTCTGTTCTCCTGATACCTAGAAAAATTTACGGGCTAAATTCTAAACTTGAGGACTGCTGTTTGAGGGCTAAAAATTATTCTTTTCTTTTTGTATCGACGATTTATTGAATCAATAAATACACAGTCAGGCATATAGTTAGTCCTGCATAGAATCAGTCGTTCTCTCTATCATATTAGGAATGAATACAATTGATTCAATGCATGCACATGATGAGGCACATGGGGTCTCGGAACACCTCCTCGGGTTTCCTGTTCTCCTGATACAAATCTCCACTTTTGGAGAAACTTTGCATTTTCAGGGCCGGTATTCTAGAGCTCTACCTTATCACTTCCTGCGTGTGCGAGAGCATGATTGAACGATTGCATGCACAGGCAGGCATGAAGTTAGTCCTGCAAAGAATCAGTCGCTGTCTATCAGACTGGAAATAATCATGAAGGATTGAATGCATGCACATGATGAGGCACATGGGGTCTCGGAACACCTCCTCGGGTTTCCTGTTCTCCTGATACAAATCTCCACTTTTGGGGAAACTTTGAATTTCCAGGGCCGGTATTTTAGAGCTCTACCTTATCACTTCCGGTTTCTATCTGAGCATGATTGATCTATTGAATACAAGCAGGCATATTCTCAGTCCTGCAAGCAACCAGGTTGTGTCTTGATCTCATAGCTAAGGAGTAGGATTGAATATACATGAATGAAGGCATGCACATGATGCGACAGCCTGGGTCTCGAAATACTTCCTTGGTTTTCTGTTCTTCTGATACCAAAATCAATTTTTGGCCAAAATTTGCATTTTCAAGGCCGGTATTCTAAAGCTCTACAATATCGCTTCCGGTTCGAAAACTTTGATCAAAAATTGATTTTGTGCCTGCCTGATGTCAGGATATGATGATCATAAAGGATATTAATGAGTGATGGATCCTGGCGAGCATTCAATGTTAATTTACTGATATCAAATCAATTTCAACAGATTACTGTGTATATCGTGAATTTATTCATCCGAAGAAATGTAGTCTTGCAATCGATGTGGTACAATACAATTTACACAAGTGCCTAATCACATTCATACTTCAATTATCTCAGGGACTATTCGAACTATGGTTACATGATAAATAATATATGTATTCTTATTCGGTTCACAAATATAACGAACAATTGTCCAGATGCATCGTGAGTTTTGTGTTGATGCAGGGCGGAGTCGATTTGGGCTGCAAATTTACTTCCGATAACCATCTATAACAGAAGAAATGAAAGATAAAAATCATGAATAAACTGAATCGTAGGTGTCGATAGGATTTAATCCTGGCTCGATTGACTGATGTTTTTTATAGATTGATGTATTCTCAACGTCTGAAGCATTAAAGAGTGTATTTATCATCACTGTACACTATCATTCATACATGATCTCAATAATACCTGTTTCTTCCATCGTCGGACCCGAGTGGACTCGGGGTTAATCTCATCATCTGCTTTTAACGAATTTCCAATCTGGTTCCCGAATTATTATATATCGATCATTATAATCAAAAGCTGTTGAGATCCATTTACGAATTAATTCTGATGCGATCAAATATTCTTCTCCGTACCAGAATGTCTTTTTCGCTAGCTGTGCTTTGATAATAATTACTCGTAAACATGTTGGTGAACTTCAATGAATCAATATTTAAATCCCTAAAATATTTGGCACGCATTATCAGTATTTGAATCTAAACCTACAAATAAATACAATTTGTTCTAATGTCTTGTAAAATCCAAATTCAAAACTCAAATGGAATCAAAAAATTTCGGTTGTCGAACCACTGCCACGTCTTATTGCTCGTCTTATCAAATTCGTAGAGTACGCATCTCTTCGGTCCAGGAAATCTGCGGTAGAAAGAGAAAAATTAATTTATTCGGTTGTTGCAATAAAAATTTGCTGATTAATAGAATCGAATTAAATTAAATCAACTCAGTACCTTGTGTATCTAAGGCACCGTTTGATGGGATACTCTAATTTGAAGCATTGTGGCTGCAGGACGTCAAAATAAGTCATACCGATTTTCTTCGAAACTAGAGTATGAGTCTTCCTCAAGCACCTGTGGAATTCCTCGTCGCAGGCACAATGGGATCTTGAAACAGACGTATAATGCATAAGGCAACAAGTAAAATCAGCAATCAAATTATTACTCTATGTTATTACACAAAATTAAATAAAATTCCATATCAATTATACGTCATCTAGATCTCGAGAATTCTTTTTGAATCGGTTTAGATTTAATTGGTATTTAACTCCTCGAATAATCCAAGTTTCATACGTAAGTAGTTTCGCGAAAATATAACATTTTTCGGCCGAGATCCATGTGAAATGTATTCCTAAGCTCTTGTAAAAATTCTATCCATTATAATTTTTCAAAAATAAAGAGTTGAAGTTTTTTTCTCTTCCTTTAACGGGTATTCACGTTCATTTACGGTTATATTGGTTCAGGTGCATTTCTTTCTGCATCGTTCTCGTTGCACTCGAAACAAGTTACAGCCATAGTATGTACTTTTACATACTTTTCCTTGAACCTTTCGAGTAAAACGCACCGAGAACTGAGCAGCAGCAGCAGTTTGGTCGGTCCATGGCCTAGTGCAGCAGCGATATCTTGTTACGAAATCCGTTTCGGTGTCTGAACAGCGGAGAGCAACTTATATTATGTGTACCTACATGCTCAGCCGTGAATGATCGTTGCATCACGTATACGAGGGCCTTGGATGCCTCCGCGGGTTGCGTCGCGCGAAAAAAATGCTCAAAATGAATGCACGATTTTGTCGGTTATCGGAGAAAATGGACGAATAAAAAAAAAATAAAAAACGACAGTCGGAATACTTTCAGAAATTTTACGTTCAATAATATCGAAATAACGAGTGACAGATATGAATATATTGGGGAATATACATTTTTTTTTAAATAATTTCTTTTGCATAAAATTTTACTTTGACTCACCTGGCAAATATTCCATTGTTCCTCAAACCCCTGCTGTCATCCCCTGCGTTGATGTAATGTGGACAAGAATCGTGAGTTCTGCAACAACTATCGCTCAAACTGAATAGTCCAATGTCTTCCGAATTCCTGGCAATATCACCGGTTCCGCACCACAATGTTCCTGTTCAGAATTTGAAGAACGATTTATTTAAAAAAATTATTATAATAGTAATTTCCATAATACGCGGAGGACGGGTTACGAAATTTTCAATACGTTTGACTATCATTCTGAAGGCATACAGCTGACAAATAATATTCCGGACACGCGTCGTTTTTTTTTCTGGTCTTCTCGTTGAAAATTAAAATCGTCCGCGAGATCTGGAAATGAAATTTTATTTGTTTTCCGCAACAGCTGCGGGACGCTGCACTTAATCGCTACAAAGAAAATTTGACGTGCGTGCAATAGTGAAATTCCCGTGGAAACAGCGCACGTAGATATCAGAAAATTAAATTAACCTCGATTATTATAGCGGCAATTAATTTATATTGCATTAGACGTATTTGGGATTCCTATTCGTACATATGAACATACATATATACATATATGGGTAATGTTTGTCGTACATTGTTTAATATTACATGCAATTTCGCGTTATTCCAGTAGAAATTTTAGAGTTGCGCGGGGAACATACCTACGTGTATCGATGCAATGAATGATAATTAGCGTTACTATAATTACCCCGTTATTCACTACTAATTTATTCACGACTGTAATATTATTATTCGACATGACAAGAGAATCACGCGCGAAATGTTTAATAAGCAACGACGAAAATTACGAGGATTCTCGCTTCTCGCGAAGCACCGTATAATTTTACTTTATTAGATTATAACAATTGACTGATTCAAGGAAAATTCTACACGGATTCATACATACCCAGTCAAGTTATTTTTACAGACTAAATTAATCTTTAAATATAATGGAGATTCCTACTGGACTCGAAATCGTATTTCAGCATCCGTTGCATCGCTGCATAATATACTATAATTATCATCCCGGAATTATTTGGTTATAATGAACATAAAAAAGTGGACGATAATCTCTAATAGGAGAATCTAGAGTACGTGAAAGGCTTGGAAATAGTCTTGAATAAAATAACGTCTTATCTCATCCGGTATATACGAGGGTGGGGTTGTTTTATTTTATTTATCCTTTCTTTTCAAGGGACGTGTTTCCGTAATGAAATGTTCTAATTAGGGATGAAATGTCACGTGGTTAAATCGAGTGTCACGTGAAATCAGCAGTGAAGAAGTAACCCCTTGCATAGCAATCGGTAGAGAGGGTTGAATTTTCATTAACTATTCCTGCACACGAGCCGAGTAGTTGATCGAAAATTATATTCTAATTACCTTAATCGCATTGAAAATATATTAGCTGTATAATAATAATTATAACAGCGAAAACGAGATTGAGTTTTAATTAAAAATTGATTTTTTTCCATTCGATTCGTACTCACCGGGAAATATGGCCTGTAAGCGTTTGCGATGATGTTCCATAACGTCGCCAAATCCTTTTTCGGCAAATTTACGTCCCGTTAAAAAAATGTCTCTCAATCCCGAAGGAAGACCCAGTATCAGTCTTTCCGTGTTGCGATCCAATTGGTCGTCCGGTCGATTAAAAATTCTAAAAGGATTCGATATAGTGAGCAAAAAGTCTTCCAATGGTGAAATCGACGTCCGAACTAAATCGATGGCGTTGTCCGTGTAGTCGTCTTGAAGATCTTCGGAGGTCGAAGACGATCTGATTTCGGAAAACGGTCCGTACGACGCACAAAAAATCGAAGCGGAATTTCCGAATAACGTCAAAACGACGAGGATCACAACACGATCACACATTATTCCGGACACTAATAATTCGTTAGCCATTAAATATGAATAAAAACACAAAACGATTACTCTGTTGATTATTTTATTAATGTTATTCAGAGCGCGGATGTTGGCTTAATAAAAATCCGAACCGTTGAGCACATGATAATAAAATAATAAAATCGTAATCAGGTGTAATTAATTAACGAAATGTTTGGAACGCGACGCGTGGTCATCTGCACCGAGTGCTCGACGGTTAGGCACTGACCATGGTTTTACAAATTTCTTGTACGCTTGTCAGAGGCACCTTGAAATGACGTTTGTGTTGATGTTGATGAAAATAAATGTAGCCGGTAATATTGGTCCAGGAGCAGCCGCGTCTCCTGAGACACTGATCGGCGAATGATTCGATGGTATCCACAGGTATAAATCGCAGAAGACACAAAAAATGAGTGCATGTGACATAATAAAATTAAATACCAATCCAATGTAAAAAGGAGGTAGGAAGCCGATATGCCCGACTTATGAAACGTGAAGCGCAACGCGTGGTTTTTAATTTCTATCGATAACCGAAATGATGCCTCATAGACGTAAAGTAACAGTGGTATTTCGTTAGAAATAACCGTCGCTATACCGATCGGCATAGAAAGGCGCTGCGAATGACCGACGATGGTCATCAATGATGAAATTGACAATGAATGGAGCCGGAGAGTCTCGCCTACATATTGCGTTAGGATTCCACAAAAATTTATTCATTATATGATCGAGTAATTTTTTTTTGCTTTTTAGTTTTTTTCTATCAGCTGCTCGATAGAAATTCAAAATTTATTCATCCCGAACATTACCGCTGAAATCGTTTGTCCTCAACGAAGAAAAGAGTAAATATGTGCACGAAAAGAAAAAACCTTCGTCAGTCTCGTGACCATGAAAATTCAATAATTGGGTCTTCGTCGAGACACGCCTTAAAAAGTGCGCTTTTAGTCTAAATATCAATTTGCGATAAGCTTGTGCAATTTTATTCATGAATCTACGATCTCACTTCTATTATTTATTTCTTTTTTTTTTTTTTCAATTTACTTGTACTGCAGCAAGAGTTTCGCAAAATTTTACTCGCGTATCGGATTGATGTTCGAGCGATAGTTTGCTCATTTCTTGTGTCATCAAACTCGCGAAGCAGATAACTCTCTCACGGGTTGCGAGGGACCCACTCAAACATTCGTCGCGTAATGACCATCAATATGCTAATCGTAAAATTCACTGGGCTAGATCGGTCGTACAGAGAAGAAGATCGGCGTTAATCACGTGTCGAAAAAATTTCGAAATCTGGATTTTAACCAGAAATTAAATAAAATTTCTCGGCAATTCTCTGCGAATTAATTTTCTCTGACAAAAAAAATTGCAATTGTCACGAATCAACGATCGATCGATCGATCCGTTCGGATAACGATCTTTGGCCCGCGTGGATTAGCCTATGTACTTGAACCAGATTTGATCAGGAAATGTTACCCATATTATATGGTCCCCGACCTTGGCCGGGGTCCGAGAAGGACTAATCGGTAAAAGTTATACAATAATTTATGAAATTCTATCCCCGCCGGTGTCGAGAGTCCGCGTAATTATGGTCAAGGTGCAGCACTGTTAATCGAAGTCTCAGAAACACGCGTGCATAGATGTATAAATGTCATAGTCGAACGGGTTCAAGAGTTCGAGGAGATAATTATCCGGGTGGAGAGGGGAGGGGGGGGTTCGGGATTTCATAAGGTTTTACACAGAAAATAGAATTGAATTATTAATAGAGAGACGATAAAGCTTACAGAAATTATCATTCGCTGGAGGCGTACGAATGACATTAACGTCGGATCTAGGTAAACCTCGACGGGTTTTGTGAGGTGGGGCAAAACAATTACATGAGAAAAACATATCACTCGTTATATTCACTTGAAAATTACTACCCAACTACGTTGCTTCGAGTAGGTACAACTGAGCACGTATATTATTTTACCGTTGAAATTTTTTTACTCTCAGATTCACTCGGTCGCCGATTCTATTTACCACGAACTCGATCGTTCTAATGAATGAAAACTATTCTAATTACGTCCATGTGGATCATGAGCTGCCGGTGAACAGTTACAATACCACTTTTTCGTCGCATTCGAAGGTATAGGTACGATGTCCCGTTATGGAAGGGAAATAAAAATCTGTGTATCTACAGATTACATAGAAATAGAATAAGGACACCATTGAACGTATTTTTATCTCGCGTTCGAAACCTGCGGTCTATTAAATCCGACGATAAATTACGAGCGGCTCGAACACGAGCGAGGATTGTTTCACTTTTTTCTTTGTCAGTCCGCCGCGACTTCCCTCCCGCGTAATTTAACGAGGCGCATTAGTAATTGCGGAGGAAGGAGTTAATTAAGACGAAGGTAGCTGCTTTTCGGTCGTCAGGTATGCGTACGTTCACTCGGTAATTTCAATCTTATATGGAATATATACGTGGTGGACAACAATTCTTCCAAAGTATGCTCATCGGAGGCAGCTTATCTAATTCAACTCCTTTGTTTACTACGTGTAAAGGTTCACAGCTTCTAAGCCCGAGGCTCTATCTTCCTATTAAGAAATAAACTCTAAGCAAGACCTTTCGCCTACATAATATAAACTCCCACCGTTCAAAATATTGCGAAATATTGTAATATGTTAATCCCGCGCGAAATTATACATTCGGAAGATTCACAAACCGACTGGAGAAATTTTCCAACGTATATCATAATTTGAACTATTTTTTTAAAACGTTTGTCCCTGTGCAGGTACGTGAACACAAAACATAAAAAAAAAATGAAAAGAAAGAAGAAGAAATACAACGTGGAATCACGAGGCTTCAAATCGTACTGATCCGGCGGTTTTGGCCGATGCACTTTGCGGTGCAGTAATAAAAATAATTCCTGAGTAAAGGATCGTCCAATCAACGCTCGAAGTCTGTGTATAATTTTCCCGACGATTCCCACCGCGTAACCTTTTACTTTCGATTCACCGTGTAAAAATTCGTCAGCGGTAGGTAACTGAACCCTTCGCAAAAGTCATTTGTAAAACGCTCGCCTCCGCAAGGAATCAAAGGATTATTTTTGGCAGCGTACGTTCGTGCCTGCGAGATACGCCGCGAGAATCTCTTTGGAAATTTTTCAAAGACGGATCTCCGTCGTGCGATTAAAAATTCTCTTTCAATTCGAAAAGCTTCCGGATGAAAAAAAAACTGTCAAGTTGCCGTTTTTCGAAGTCCTGATTTTTGGGCGAACGATTGGGCAGGATGATGTTAGCGAAAATTGACGTTCACTCGGTACTCGCGTCCTTGCCGATATTTTAACGATACGTATAATATAGAGTTTGAGATTGATAATGACCAGCGAAAAAGCAACTCACTGTGCGCGTATTATAGTTTTTAGTGATCGTTTTCAATTGACAGCAGTAGGTCAATGTTATTTGGTCAAAACTGACTATATTTAAAAATAATATACTTATGGGACACAAAAAACGTAACGTCATTCGCTGAATTAATTACAATCATTTGGTAATGAATAACTATGAATCCCAATTTTTTTTAGAATACGCTCCACGTACATGGAACTATGGAGGAAAATTATTAACGAGGGTATATGGAGAAGAAAAAAAAACATTACAAAACTTGCTACCGCTGCAGTAGAATGCGCGTGCGAAAGTTCCTAACAAAAGATTAGCTAATTGTAGGAATTTTCTATAAATTATTTTCCTCGTGTTTTTACGTAATAATAATTTTCCGCAGGTATTTTCCATTCATGGGGTTTTCATTCGATTACGTAATTATTGGTAACGAAGTAATTTTTTTTCAACCATATTTCATCGTAGTTTGAAATTTTCAAAATCCACGTATCGCGATCACCCTTCGTCGATAAATATTTGAATATCTCATTTACCCGAAGCATGCGCCGAATGTTTGCTATGCAATTTGGCAAGTTTCGAATAAAGAGAACACATCGCAATGGTTACATAGGAATTTAATGAATTTTGAGGCGTGTAAAGTAGACTTGAATGGTAAACTACTTGGTTACAAGTTTACCGCAGAGATGTCGGACCGTTCGCAATTGGATAAACAATTCGTTGACTGAAGATAGTTATCATCAGTCAACGAACAATTCCCGTTTGTTTAGTTGCATTCTGCCAGGCGCGGATATGCTCGAATGCAGGATGCTTACTACCATGAACTTTGACCGCAATGAAATTTGGTAGGGCGAAATTTCAGGTGGTGGTGCGATTCGCAAACACCATCGATTCGGCGAAAGGACGTTACACCGGAATTATTCAACCTTATTCTCGCCGGTGTAAAATGAATCGTCCCCGTTCGCGACCTTATGGAACACGTAACGACGATTCGTGACCGTATTAAAGTTTGAAGGAAATAAAAAAAAAAAACAAAAAAATTACTCCATCTGGTTTGATAAATTTGTAAATTAAAAAGTGAACAGCAAGAAATACTGTACAGCTATTTAAAAAGTAGAGAGAGAAAAGGGGGGAAAAAAAATAGAGAGGGAATAAAACGGAGACCGAATAAGCAAGAAAGGCAAGTGGAGTTGAAACCGTAATAAATTCACAGGGTTAAAACATTTCACAGCTCTAGGAATATAACGACCATCAAACACGCAACTCTGATACAGCGTAAACTCACGCACCCTATGCTAATTCGGATCGGCCGAGAGGTTCGCTCTTTTGCCTTCCGACTGTCACTCGCTTTTCAAAAATTTTCAGAATCAAAGGGGCGCTTTTCGTTTACCATTTTTCGCGGACCTGATTCCTTTCGAAATCCGCGAATCGTAGAAACAAAAAAAAAAGGGAGTCAAACGTTTCGCGTTCGTTCAAATATCCCGACGATGTATAACAGCGTCAACCCCTCGGTGAGCGGTCAGAGGAGAAAAAAAAAAAACAAGGAAAAAAAAGTACGAACAGAAAAAAAATTTCAAAATATCTATGCTATTGTACAAGAAAAGAGGAAACACGGGGAGGGGGTGGAAGAAAAAAGTGATCGCATACAAACTACCGGGTTGTAGATTGTAGGCCGCTAATTAAGACTAATTGACTGTGGGCGTTGGGTTTCTAGCCTCATTTTAGGCACACTCTATCTCCATTGTACGAGCTAATGATGAAATTAATTACCACCCCAAACATTTATCACCTTTTGATGTGCAACGCACGGAATAATTATAATTTACACACGTTATCCGAAGGTACATCACGCGTGTCGAATAATTTGTTCCGTCCTCCCGATATTGAATTGAAAATATCGGGATCCCGTCCGATGCGACGTAAAAACGAACGGACGAACGAATAGTAAGAAGAAGCTTCGAGCGACGGATTGAAAAAAGCTCAATAATAGTCTGGCTAGTTATGCGTTGCATTGAAAAAGGGGGGAGGTTTCAGATTGCCCCAGATACGAAGAAAGGAGTCGAAAAGTAAAGACATTATACTTGGTAAGCGATATAAATTCCAAAGTTGGTAGCTGAGGTACAAGGTAACGAGAATCGGCTACACAAACTGCTGCGGGAGATAAAACGCGCGGATAAGAAAAAGCGATTTGTTTCACCCTGTATTTTATAGGTATAGGTACGCGAATACCGTACCTATATCGCGTTCATTTTGTCTACCTTCTAGGTGTAGGTATAACTGTACGTACTGCGGCCGAAACAAACAAACAAAAACATTCATCACCCTCGGCGATATAAATTCTCACTCCGATCGATAGAAAACCTAAGCCCGATAATTGACGGTATGAGGAATTTAATTAATCGTCGCGAGGGGGATCGTTAACGAAAAGAACAAATAAAACGAATTGAATAAGTAAAGTTCGGGAAGGTTCAAATTCGGACGTCCGCGTATGCATGCACGCGATTGCGTACACCCGTTAATTAAATGGTCTGTGAAACATCACAGCTGCACGACCACCGGGACCCAATTTTCCACTCGTTTGCTTTTTTTGTCCTTAAAAAATTTATTCATTTTGTATTTTATTTTATTTTATTTTATTTTACTTTACTTTATTTTACTTTATTTTTCGGCCTTATCACGATGGTGAAAACCGGTTGGGTTATAGTTGCGTAGCGTCGAGGGTCGATCCGGGGCGTCGTCGTGGAGTGGCAAAGGGGATATCAGGGATACGAACGAACGTTATATTACATTTTTATCGGATTGCCTCCTGCACCGTGAAATCGGGATATAAATAATGGAGCACTCTCGATATACCCATACCACATTACTCGTTGTATACCGCCGACCGACTGTAGACGACAGTACACATATTCTCGTATCTGTTATAACCCAATCGTTCAATATCTCCACGTATTCTAATGTACCCCACCGCGCACCCATACAACCCGCGTACATTATTCAACCTCACGCACCTTCGAATTCATTCCGAAATTGGGCCGCTTAATTTTTTAATCGCTCCACTTTTTATTCTTCGTTATTTTCCTGCGCTCGATCGAACATTTTTTTTATTTCGATTTTTATTTCATTTGTTTATTAGTTTTTTGTTTTAATTTTTTTTTTCAGATTTCATCATTCGAAATCCGCATTAAATCTGTTGAGCGAAGCGTTGTTGATGCAGCTTCAGAAATAGGAGAATAGTTAGTACAAGGATTGAAAAAATGCGTTTACGGGGGTGCGCGCGTGTATTTGACTCGGGCGGAAGGTATATGATCAGTAGTCGAACTAATTTTCAAATTGAAAAGTCGGAAGTAGTCTGGTCGGAGGCAGATAGTTCGCATGTAGGTAGAAGCGAATATATACGTAACGGATATTCAACGAATGCATTACCGAATTCTGGAGAGCCGAGTCTCCCGAAACCGCAGGGTTAATATCTGCGGACCATAAAACTTGTGCATCTGCACCGGCGGTAAAAATTTCTCATGTACTATATACTGCGGACACGCGCTTTTCAAAAATTCCGTTTGATTTTAAAAAGCCGAAAATTATGGTACAGCGAACTCCCGAGTATTTATATATACGTAATGATAATCCAGAAATATAATTTCATGTAGGAAAACTTTGGGGAACGGATGACGTTCAACGTAATCCGATTTCACCTTATATTCCGCACGAGATCAGAAGTTTCTTCGTATAATACAATGCGGATGGGATATGGAATAATTTGAGAAAGAAATAAAATAATAATAATCATCGGAAAACAGAATGAGAAGAAAAAATTCGAAAATAAAGAAACACCGATTGTGACGTGCAAAAAAATCAGAGAACAAAGTTTTTCGAAAGTAGGTTGAAATCTAGAAAAAATTAAAAATAAAACGAGTTTCACCTGAAGGCAAAACATTAATACACCGTGTGCGGCATAATAAGCGTCAAAAGTTGAGGGGTGGGTATTATACCTAGGTGGATGAAGTACATACTCGAAAAAACAAAAAAGAAGAAATTAAATGAAAGAAAGAACAAAAAAAAAATAAGTAGAAACGCCAGCTCGACTTGACGTCGAGTTATTAAGATAACGCGGGTACTTTTTTTTGTTTTTGTTTTTTTTTTTTATTCGTCTTCTCCCCGCGTATTTTGTCATCGTTTTTTTTTTTTTTTTTTTCTCTCTCTTCATTCTTCATGGATTTATATGAAGTAAGATAAAAAGTGGAACGGGTAAGAGCAGCTGAGGGGGCGCGTTGGTTATACCTATTTTTCTACGGCAGGAGGAAAAGCAAAGACCGGAGTCATTTTTACAACTTTTACGGAGATGTGAACTCGATTGCCGCTTGAGAAGAGGGAGGAAAAAAAAGAAAAAAGAAAAAAAAAAAACAGCGAAAAGGAAGAAATACCCAAGTCGCTAATTTATTATCCGACATAAAGAAAACCCCGGCACGTAATAAGATCGCCAACGAATAAGATATGCGATAAAGATGAATGTACGTAAAATAAAATAATTACACCGAGGTACGAGTTACGTTGAATTCGCAAATTTCAGCTCTCCTTCTTTTCATCTTGAGGGGGGTAGTTTTTTTTTTTTTTTTTTTTGTCTTACTTTTTCGAATAATAAAATAAAAGCGTCACCTACCTAATCAGCGGCTGATCGAATCGACGGTATTTATCTGGAATCGTCTAGTCGCGAATTCGTAGTACTGACAAATTGGCTTGCCAATAGCAAATGCACTCGGTTCTCATGTGCTCTGAAATTGAAAGGCGGTTAAAGTATGTTTCCGCATTACGGGAATTCTCCCCTTTGACTAACAGGCGGTCTCGCTAGGTATACTCGTTCGTACGTACGTACGCAGAGCTTACGTAGAGCTTGCGTACAATACGTGTGTGGAGTGTTCGCGTGCATCGGTATGCGTACGGTGTGTGTAGACGACGATTTCTGGTATGGCGTCAATCAAGATCCCATGCAAAACAGCCGCCGCCATCACGTAGTCCTGCGGTGGACCGTTCGAGCGTAACTCAAATTACAAGGGAAATCCCTTATTTCTAGGGTGCGCGGAACATCGCGCGGCATCGGCCGTAGAGGAATTGCAAATTGTTCTGTCAATAACACGACGTTGACCTTTAATTTTCCAGGTTTATGCTCCCCGTCGTATTTTAACCCCGCGGTGAAACCAAAAAAAAAAAAAATGAGTAAACAAAAGAAAAAAATACAAAGAAAATACAAAGAAAAATTGCGACAAATAAAACGAAAAAATATACACGTACGCAAACACGCGAACAAACAAAAAAGAGAAAACGAAGGAAAAGAAAAATTCAACCGAAATCGGTCCGCTCGTCCCTCATATTACCGCAATTAGCCGAACACCCCCGCGTTGGCTGGTAGAAAAATTAAATTTTCGAGCTAGAATAAAAGGAAACAAAAAGAAGAAGGGAAAATCAAATTCTTTAAAAGCTTATCCGCGTTACACCGTGCGAGGGAATAAAAAAATTGTACGAAAAAAAAAAAAATGACCCGTTGAATTTGCAGAAACCAGCTCGGTGGTGGGCGAGAAATAATTTCTCGCGCTAAGTAACGACTGGCCACTACTGTGCAGCGTTCGCCGTCTGGTTGAAATGTAAAATTCATGTGCGGTTATGCCATCGGAGCTCCAGATTTTCCACACAATCTCCCGAGCGACCCCGTTGCTTAGTGTATCATAAAAATAGGTGGAGCGAATTCGCTCGTTTTATGGGGTAATGGATATTTCCTTTACTTTTTTTTTTTCTTCTTCTATCATCACCGTCCGATTAATTAAAATACGAGAAAAAAAGATATCCGCCGATCTCAGGTTTGTCGGTGCCGTTGGACCGTGACCGAAAATTTCCCCTTACGAAGGCGGCGACGAAAGTGGGCTTTTTTTGTCTGTCTTTCCATTTGGTTGTTCGAGCTCTACGCGGATCAGTAGCTCGAGCGGCAGGTGCTGGCTATGGGGATGAGGTCCGGTTTTTTAGAAAATTACATACCGCTAATGCGAAGCATTTCCCGTGATATAAAGGACAGACACAATGGCGATGGTATAAGGTCATTAGCGAAGATTGGCTTGTCGCCAGTAACGGGGGGGGGGAAGTCCAGTGGACCGCGTTTAGCGCCAAAACGCGTTAGCAACTGATTTGCTGTACCGTGAATTCTCCCTGCCCCGATAGCTGCTGTCTCGCGGGGAGTATATCTTCGCCGCGGGGTCGTCGTCGTCGTCGGAGGATAAAAATGCTCGGAGTATACATATACACGATCGAGTGTCGAAAATAATCAATTTCGAGGCGTTGATTCGATCGCAATAATTGTAATTGATTCTCAACGGTGAAATATCGTCGTTATCCACTTACAACCGCAACGCTACGAAATACAACCGAAAGACGTGAGACCGAAATTTGCGAGGAGCTTCACGAGCTATCTTACAAATAACGCTTTCCGGAGTGACAAAGCGCACAAACTTCCATCTCGGGATTTCTCCCCTCCCCCCCGCACTGCGGAGAAAAAGAACTATTTTAATCCACTTTGGGTTCCCGGAGTGCCGTATCTCTCTCTCTCTCTCTCTATCTCTCAACCCTTGCGAGCTTCACGCCACTCTGTACATATATCCTAAAAAAAACTATCGAACTTTTCGAACAGTTTGATCGAAAGAAAAGTAAACTATCCTTCCTACTAATTTCTATTCGAAGCCCCGGCGGATGATGACTTGAATGTGGGCTGAAAGAATCTGAGAGATAATCTGTGGATCGGATACGTAGGTATTATCGTGACATCGGATACAGGGTCTTATACGTTTCGAATACCGAACGAACGACCGTCGACCGTCGACCGTCGACGACGAAACGTTCGGATCACTCGCCTATCTCGTTATAGTATTCAATATATCTATGATAGTATACTAGGTATGCATATGGTTTGAGACCTGCAGCGGGTCGATGGCGTGCCTTACATAAATTGAATTCCTCGATGCACGTCCCTGCGAACAGAATCTATAACAATAAGTGGTTCCGTTGCGCATCGTGTCTGGTGGGTGAGAGGACAAAATATTCCCACGATATGAACGGGACGTCAAGTCTCGTTAAGGGCTGCAAAAATCGCGGGACCTGCCTGCCTGCCTCCCGAAAATTTACAGGATTTTGGACGCATCCTTTGAATTTTGGCGCGTGGAAATCGGCGGAGTTTTCTTTTGAAACAAAAAATTACTCCGGTTCACAAAAATTCGTTTCGTTCAGTTTCGATACTTTCAACTCATCCAGGCTAACGCGTAGAAACGTCAAGAAAGTTTGAACTTCACTCGGCGTTTATCCAGTCAGACGTTTATCCACATTATACGCATTCCGTCCGCAGTCTAAGGTGTTCTCCGTATACTGAAGTGTAATTAATTCATTTAAACGCCTCTGTTATTTCAAGCGGGTGAAATTTCACGTGCATAATGCACCCGTCCGTCTCTCTCCGTCTATCCCTCGTTCTCTCTCTCTCTCTTTCTCTCTCTCTCTCTCTCAACCGACCAACCCCATATAATGTAGGACAGTTGAACTAGAATTCCGTTATGGTTAACCACCGACGAACAGGTCCGACCCTACGCTGTGGATACCAGGGAGAAGGGGATGAAGGAGAAGCGACCTGCGGGAAGAAGGTTCGCACCAGCTACGCGTACGGTTGAAAATAAAGCGATTTTTTGGTTCATGTTTTCCTCAATGTCTGATTTCACGATTTCTTCGATTTTCGTATCCGAAAAATATTTCTCTCGGCGTAAATTAGATGCACGTCAACGAAACCCCCGCGTCTTGCGCGGGGTTACGTTCGTCGGGCGAGATCAAGTTAATCAGAGTAAACAGATATCACTTTGTAAGTGAGACTCTTGAAACCGTGCGGAGTAAAGAGAAGAAAAAAAAAGAAAAGAGAAGAAAAAGAAAAGAAAAAGGAGCACGCAACAAATCCTTCGTGTTAAACTTTGCAGATATGTAGTTCGTTCTAGTTTGTTCATCTTGAAAGAATTTAAACCGGTTGTAAATACGCGACTTATGCCGCACGCTCACTTCAACGTTTGCACTTCGTGTCGTGCGATGCACGCGGAGTAATTTAGCCGAAGAATTTTTATCTTTTTTTTTTTTTTCTCCTCTCGCTATATTCCGTTGCAGTGGTATATAAATACCTGCGACATGCGTTATATCCTCCTGTATACGAACGCAATTCACGGGTGAAATTCTCGACCGCGATAAATCAGAGCCGATGGATGCGCCGCCGCCGCGATTCTCAAATTGATCGAAAACCGGTAAACTTTTAAAAATTTATAATCGGGTGAATTACGGTAGCCGGAGATTCAACGATTCGACGACGAATATCCGAATATCTTTCTAGGAGGGGAGAATGGGGTCAGTTTGATCTTTGGGCATGTACAAAATAGGGATGAAACCTCCCGGGAGACCGTTAACCATAGTCGTCCCTCGTTCTCCGAGTAATTAAGAGGGTTACCGAGGTGTGACATAGACGTGCAGGGGGGGGGGGGGGGGGGGGGGGGGACGGGGAAGACTCGAAGTGCTCGGTATAGAAAGATAAGAGAAAGAGGGGGGAGAATTCCGCTAAGTTGACCCTCGACGCTCGTTCGGTATGACCAACGCACGTCGGTCCCGCTGCAATTAAGACTCGCGATGCTCGCAGAACCAAAAAAAAACAAAAAAAAAAAGAGAAGAGAAAAGCTCTCCCGTACGGAGGTCCGTTCCCGGACCGATACGAAAAATTCATCAAATTTCTAAAGAAAAATCAAACGACGCGAACGCGGGAAAAGAAAAAAAAAAAAACAAAAAGTTAACGAGGTGTAGAACGTGTATAGCACCTCGCGCGATCGACCTCCGATTTTCATATATCAGAGTCAGTTTATGAATGGAGATTGCCGTTCCGAGATTGAATGGGGGGGTGGGGGGCGCGGAGGTGGAAATAAGGTGGAGCTGGTCGGGGTATAATTGCCGCGGGTTGCCAGGAAACTGCATATACTATCCGTATACGATCTATAAAATAATCTATGCGATGCATTAGGGAAGATTGAGTCATTTTAACCCCCGTAAGGAATATTCCTCAGGGGTGGTCGGACACGCGAGTATATAACGTGTTATACGGTGTAGTACAACTTCAACGTAGTAGATACAGCTGCAGTTATACGCAGTAATAATATTCCTTCGCTATACTTAAATATTTCACTATGATAGAACGGTTCCCAACCTTTTTTTTTTTGTTTTTTTTTTTTCGATTCGCACAAAAAAGGAAGAACAGGAAAATAAAAAACAGGAGAGTCGAGGAAGAGAACGGAGAAGAGATAAATGATGAATAGAGAGAAAAAAAAAAAGTCGCAAAACGGAAATAGATATCCATGGTAACCGGAAAAAGTAGGTGGGTAAAAAAAAAAAGGGAAAAGGAAAAAAAGTCAAACAAACAAGATTGTCAATTGAATTGCGAACGGGAACACGGAGAGGCACTTTCCATCAATTTGCAAGCAGTCGGAAGGCAAATGGCTTTGTTTGTTAATAGGGTCTCTCAAAGAGTCGATATTAGTTCCCATAGAACGGGCTGTGTGTCGTTGAAAGCTTTTAAAAAATTACCACGCGTCATACGTACGCAGATATGTCTACGGTAAGTTCATCTTTTCGACAGTTGGGAATCGTTCGACCAAATTCTTCATTATCTACTTCTTTTTTTTTTTTTTTGTTTTTCATCCACAATCCATCGAACGGCAGAGTTTTATTCGTCGAAAAATTTTCCCTTCGCTTTTCTCAGATTCCTCTCGCTTCGAGGTAACATACGGGGAATACTCGACACACGCCATAGCTTATTCTACGTATAATGTACATTTATAAAGGGCATCATCTAGATTCCATGAACTGTGCAGCACGGTGCTGC
Organism: Athalia rosae; assembly: GCF_917208135.1. NCBI lineage: Eukaryota > Metazoa > Arthropoda > Insecta > Hymenoptera > Athaliidae > Athalia > Athalia rosae. Next base: position 7,427,879 of record NC_064028.1, read on the forward strand.
AGGTTTCGCGAGGGCACTTGAGTGCCTTGTTTATCAATTTACGCTGACGAAGACGTGGATGGTTGTTTTTTTTTTTTTTTTCAAAACTGAAGTGCACTCACCCCGTACGGGAGATTCGACGTTGCAGAGGGAACGATATCGACTTCATTAACAACGAGTGGTGAGGAGTGATGAAATTTTACCGAGAATTTCTCATCGGTAAAAACGATAGCCGATAGATTCCAGGACCCTCGAAATAAAACGTACGACGAACGAGGACGAAACGGGCGTTCGAAGGTTTAGTTTGGGAAATTGGAGAACCTCGAAGAACGCGCGACGACTCGGCCGTGTGTTGGGGCGAGTAAACGCCGCGGCTGTTTTACGAGTCATATCCTTGAATTTTGAAGTACTTTGCACCTACCCACACGATGAAACTACCAACTGCCTAGGATAGACACTCGTAACACCGAAAGGCCTCTCGAGGGACACTCCAAACTCTCAAGTCTAATATAACAACTATGCGTTCTGTTGATTCACGAGCTTCAACTACGGCGGTTTGTACGAAGTCGCGCTCTAGGTGTACGTACCTACCTACCTACGTTTCAAACTTATACCGCGATCGTACACCTACCCAATGGTAATACCTTGCGGAACTTATATCACGAGCAACGTTTTGCAAAACCGTTGAATCTTTTCGTAGAATAATAACCCTCTTCATTTTTACTCCGACAACATAGGCGGATTTTAAAGTCAGCTGATTGCTCGACAAGGGTACAGAGGACAAATCGTAAATTACGTATACGTCTGGAACGTCGTCGACGTATATAAAGCGTGAAATAGGCAATCGCTCGGAAACTATATCATTGAACGGCTCAAAGAGGGAATAAGAATATTTTACATAATCTCCATCTCCGACACAGCTGCTTTACGTCGAGATCCTATAGATCCGTTGGCGTCGACGTGTGCGCTACCGACGCGTCGGTATCGGAATAATAATGCATGGAAAATGGAACTCTGCCTAAAGCCACGCCCAACTCTGCTAACGTCTTAATAAAATTGACGGAGAAATTTTCCATTTGATCTGCCAAAATCCGGATACACGAAGATACCAAAAAGGATGGAGAAAGAAGTCCGATATTTTTCGCTGTGGACGTTGCTTTCGTATAAAAGCGATGGGCGCAAGGTGCAGGAAAAAAACCTTCGGGATTGGGTCTGGGCATTTTCGCGGCTTATGGCACGTAAAAGCTCCATAAAATGCAGAGAACGGTTCGCGAATTAGACAGATCGTTGAAATTGATTGCGCGGCACGCGGAAAATTCTTATAGATTTGACGACTCGGCAGTATTTGTAGTTATATAGGTGCGCTATATACCTCAACGTGCATATGTATATGTATAAATCAGGCTGCGGAAATATATTTCCAACCAAAATTAATCCCTCAAAAGAGAAAACAAAAAAAGAAAAAAAAAATCAATTGCGATGACGAGTGGCGATATGCGGGTTTCAGTTTTAAATTCCGAAATCAAAGGATGTGACGTGGGAGGAAGTTGGAGGTGGAAAGAAACGAGGAGAAACAATAAAATAAAAAATGCCAACGACGAATAAAAAAAGAAACGTACCTGCCATAGATTTTCGAGGTATGTAGATCGTTAAAAAGCGACGATATTACCACTTGCGTATCCCTCTTCCAGATCTCTCAAAAGCAGTTGGCATTAGGTATACCCGTAGTGTACTGTGAAACCGAAGCTTCGAGAGTAGCGTTCTCATTAGCGTGATTACATTCTTCTGCGAGGGAGGAGAGATCGTCCTTTTCTACGTAAAACTGGCTCCCCATTCGCCGGAATCAACAAAACCCCTTTTTCATCCTTTGACTGCACATATTACATTCACGTCGTTTATAATCTTGCTCAAATTCTGCAAATTGCCAACAGGTAGAGCGAAAAAATGACCGTGAAGATATAAATGAATAAATAAAAAAATAATATCGAAGGCACATGATATTTATTCTCAGCAGATAACGAGTTTTGAGAATTTGAAAGAAAAAAGAAAAAAAAAAACAATTAATCAAAACTATCATCGCCAGATGTTTTTGCTACGTACATGTTTATACCCTTACGTGCGCGCGATTTGAAAAATTTCGGAAGACAAAGGTAAAAAAAAAAACTGAATAGAATTTCACGAACCAAAGGGCAGCTTTGTAGTCCCGTTTGCCCTCGTGTATACTGTAGTGTTTCGCGTATAAAGCACATGGGGAATCCAGACTACGGGAATATTCGGCCGAATTCGGGGGTCTGGGTTTGTTCCAAACTGCAAGTTCGAAGCTCCGTAAATTGCCGAAAATACGTGCCTTTGTGAACCTTTGGAAAACCGTACAAAACTCTCAAGGGACGAAATTGAGCCCCGTCCCGCACGCCCTGCATCGGGGATGAGAGGAGGAGAAAGAAAAAAAAAAAAAAGGGGGGGGGGGAGAAAGGAAACAAGTGGAAACAAAAGAAAGTGAATCAAAAACTATCGGAAACATTTGTACGGAACAAATACAGGCGGGGCTAATGATACTTTTTTTTATGTCTTTAATTTTATTTTAAACGTTGACGTAACTAACAAGCGTCGGGACGGTATAATTTCCGCGAGACGAATCCCCGACGAAATGGCGCCGGCTAATGGTAATTGTGGAGGATTTTATAGAGCGTTTTATTAAGTTAGTCATCCGTGTAGAACTCTCTTGACCCAGTTACCGGTGACAATTAAACGCGTATCCACTTCCGCCTTCGGCATTAAGCGCGTGCTGATAACCAGAAACGTCCGTTCGCTCTGCGGATCGATATTTACCTTGAACTTGCGGCTAACCTTCTTGCAGTGAAATGTAACGAAACCGAAATCGAATCTGTATCGAAGAGCGTGCATCGGACAACAGAGTCGGCGGAAACGCGTTCGCCAAAGACGCGTGAAAAAAAAAGGAGGCGAGAAAAGGTTCACCGACGACGCCCGAGTGGGCCGTTCCCCGTACAGTGAGTCGTACAGGGAGCTTTCGTCGCATATGCTGCAGTTTTTGCTACTCCATTGATAAATTCTAGAGCCCCAGCTATTAATTACATGGAGAGTATTCGATTCGCCAGATTGCTCACATTTTTTATAATCCAACGATTCTTACCAGATACGATCGATCCGGTCTCTCCGTTCATATTTTAATATCTCCACTTCGATTCACTGCACGTATGAGATTTCGATGCTCGCCGAGCGTTATACGACAACAAATCCGAAAGTCGATAGAAATTGATGATAAACGGATAATTAAGAGATCGCTTATTGTGTCGATTATTTTTACACGTTAATTTTAAAAATTCTTGGATGAGCAGCGTTTTTTTGTTCTTTTTTTTCGCATGTGGAGCGGACGACATAACGTACGAAAGATCGGGCCGACTCGTGTTCTCCCTGAAGTAAAACGAAAAGGGGGGGAAAAAAAAAAAAGGTAAAAGATAAAATAAACAAAAATAAAATGGAGATGAAAAGTATAACGTGGGGAGTAACAGGCCGGTAATTAACCGCGTGTGGTTTCAGCCGGACCTTTTTATTTAACTTTTTACATGACAGCCCGCAATGCAGGAGGGTTAACGTTTGCAGCGTCTATACTATACCTACACCGCGTTAAACGGCCTTTGTATTTCTTCAGGAATTTTTTTTTGTTTTTTTCTCTCTTCTCTCTGCTCTACATATGCGAACACGAATTACACAGTCCCGTAGTTACGACGCAAAGAACGACCGGCTTTTCTGAGAAAACAAAATGAAAAAAAATAAAATAAAAAAAAGGAAAAAAGGAAAAAAGTTATGGTTTAATACACATGCGGAATGAATGGCGGGGGTGACGAAATTTTTGGACTCTCCGCAACACCTTTTATTTTCCGAGGGTCGTCAAAAAGTCAGACAACGAGTGAAGATACCCGAGGATTTTGGCAACGTTGAAAATTTTCTCTAATCGTCCCGTACGGCTGTAAAATTATTTTATTTTATTTTATTTTTTTTTCATACCAACTCGTACGTATGTCTTTTCTCTTCGTTAGCGTAAAATTGCGAAATTTGTATGAACTCGACAGCGATAGGAGAAAACGGCAAGGAAAAAAACTGTCGGATTTTTAACAGAAGCTTCAGATTCGAGGTGTAATCACTTCGGTTGTAATAACGTTTCATGTTTTCCGGAGTGATTCCGACGATTGGAAAATCATTGAATTCACTCGGTCCACTTCCGATAGAACAAAAGATATTCTTCAGAAGCTTTTCAGGTCGCTCTACTCGGAAAGTGACAAAACATCGCAGCTGCAGCGGCAGCAGCAGCTTTTACCGAAAACGGATTTTCAATTCGAAATAAAAAGTGCCGAGAGGAAGAGAGAAAAGTAAAAAGAGTTTTTTGTAATCCGTGTGATCGAGATATGAAGAATGGACGAATTGAAACGAACGGAGTGTAAGGTTTGTAGAATCAAAAGTTGTGAGAAAAAAAAAAAAACAAAGAAAGAAAGAAAAAAAAATGAAAAAATGAAAAAACGAAAGTAGAAAATCTAGGGTAAATCTGTCGAAATGAAATTGGAATAGGGAGTTAGCAGCTGATGCCAGATATCAATTTAGCGTGATTAAACGCTGTAGGCTGATTGGATCTCAAGACTGATTACGCAGAGATATGGTTTGCAAAGCCTTGAGTATCCGAGCGATTTGCACCCTCGATCAATAAGGAATTAGAACGGGTCAGGCAGTGACTAATTGTCCGGCGACTCGATCCCTTGTTTGTTAATGCATCCGCATACATCCAAGATCTCTCTCCCCCCCCCCCCCCCCCCCCCCGATTCCCTGTTCCGCCATCACTTTTCTACCATCCCCCTTGATTCGCTGCGCCCCGTGCGTATTAGCGCACTCGTGCCACGTAACAATTTCCCCCCCTTTTATTCATAGCAAACTACTCTACCCGGGCACTCTCGAGGTCCTCGTGTACCTCCGGCAAAGAGTAGGAAGTGTACGTGTACACCGTGTTCCTCATCCGCATGAACCCGAAGTGTGCGCGCATACAATCCGAAGCGGGCAAGGGCCTCTCCCTTACCCACGCAACGCGGAAGAGGGTAATTCTCTCTACCTCGAGCCTACCCCTGCAACGTCCGCGTGCTTAATGAAAGATCCCAGTTTACGACACTCCGTTACAAAAATTCGAAAAATTCTTATCCCCCGGGAATCCCGGCGAACGAACGAGAATATCCGTGTCAGAGGGAATCAGATATACCCATCGTGGAAAAGCTACCGCCACCTCGTCGATCGACGAAGATTCGGTAATCGAGTGGACCGCCGTTTGCGGGACGTAGTTTGTTCGTTTCGTCGGAAATTTTCCAAGCTTTCGCTATAGGATACTCCGAGTATATACGGTGGTACGTAGGTAGGTGGGTAGGTAGGTACCTCATTCGTTCTCGAAGCAGCAGTGGCGCTCGTCACTTCTGAACGGAGTGCCCTTCAGCCCTGATAACCCTTATCGCGTGTACCCCACGAGAAACTTGCCCCTGTGTAAGGTCCTCGTCGACTTTAGCATACAACCGAGCCCCGCGCCCTCCGCTTTCTAGCCCTTAAATCTCCCTTTACCCTTTACCCTCCTCCGGCGTTCGCCGTTCGCTCTTTAGTTTCGCTCAGCGACATGCCGGGCGGGCGGGCTACACGTCTACCCGAGTAGGCGAACGAACGAACGAACGAACGAATGTGACAAAGAAGAAGTGGAAATAAAATAAATGAAGGTATATATAATAACGTAAGAAGGATCGGGGCGAGAATACGCACGGTGTAGGACGGTACGACGACGCGACGTGACGTCCCACGCGAACATACGGACACACGGAGAAAAGCCCTAAAAAAACACACCCTAAGGAAAGGATTGACTGGCGGCTCTTCTCCCCTCCTCGCACATATTCAATCCCGCGGTGTACCGATGAAGACAAAGACTTGTTTTTTTTTGTTTTCACGTTCACGTTTTTTCGCGGACGACGATGTGCCGGGGCGAAAGAACAAAGCGAACAAGAGTTTTAATTTCTTCGTTACGACCCTCCGGAGGGTCAAAGGTCACTCGAGTAGTCGCAAAGAATCTACGTGTCATCGTAACATCTAGGAGCGTACGTACTCACCTACCCCTCCACCTTCTCGTCTTCAATTTTTTAATTTTCTCATTTTTCTCTCCAGTTGAATTACAGACGCAGAAGTCTGATTGTGAGCCGCTCGGAGGGCTGAGTTTTGCTTCGCTCCCAGCGGTAGGTGGAAGCTTTTTTTTTCCAATTTCTCAAAACTGTGAGCATTTCATGAGCGAATCATCCGTCGAGTTGAAAAAATTTCATCGACGAGCGGAATCACATCGTATTCCGAACGTTGGAGAGGTAAATGAAGCCGGGGTTATTTCCTCTTCTTTTTTTTTTTAGAGAAAAAAAAAGCTCGCACCCCACGAGTAGTCCGACGTACGTGCGTAGGTGCTTAACCCGCACCTCACGAGCTGCACGCGCTTCTGGGACCAGGACGCGAGAGTTGAGAACAAGGAACGAGAGGAGAATTGCCGCTTGCAATCTTCATGAGAGTAAAGAACTACATCGTCGTACACAATTCTATGCGATGTGGGGTACATGCGCTCCGCGGAGTGGCACCGAAAGCCTTGGGCAAACTTTGCATGAAAACACGCGGGAGTGCAATACACACGTGAAAAATAATACCCAAAATAATAATCAAAACGCGGAAGAGAGGGGAGGAGAAAAAAAAATGAAAAAAAATAACACCCGCACCGGTTTATCGAGCGCAGTCTCCAAAGACGGGCGAAAGAGGGTTTGAACGGAGTTTCGCGAGAACAAAGGATCATCGTATGGGACCGGGAGAATGAATTTTTGTCTCGCTTGTACCCAGATGCAGATTTTCCGCCGTATACCGTGCTTTTTCAGGACCTGGTTAATTACGAGGGAGAAACAGGTGGAGAGTTCGCGGGGGGGGGGGGGGGAATTTCGTCGTTGCGCAAGACGATCGCTAGCAGATACGATCGAGATTTTATGAGAGATTCGGTATCCCGAGAATTAGATCTACCTACCGATTTCTCGCTGCCCAGGTTAATTCGCAAGGAGCAGAGCGGTCAGCCCTTGAGAACCGCAGGTGCGCGAAACGACGCTCAATGTTTATGGAACACATCCTCTCCTCGACGCCCACAGCTCTCCGCTTTCCCACCTAGAGTTTACGAACGTTGGGCAAAATTTCGACGAAAATAAAAAAAACCATCGGAATGAAAATTATTCAATTATCGATTCGGATATGGTTTGGTTTTCGTTTCTCACGCGGATCATTTCGCCAGAAATTAATTAGCCGCAAGTAGCGCCGCGGCGTCCGTAGAGGTGGGGACGGGTCGTTTGATTCGTGAGGATAAAAAGAAACAAGTCGCAAATTAAATATTTACTTTCGGTTTACCTTGATCTCGGTATTTACCTGTAATTTGTTGGCTCGTTCCGTAGCGGCTAGTTAAGTAGCCGGATGTAATAAAGTACGAGCCGTCAACCTCGCGCAGGAAGACAGATATAAACGGCATCAGTTGTTCTCTCGTACCGCGCCCATATCGCCTGCAGACGCAGCCAAAGACTATACCGAACTCCTGCAGCAGACTAATGTGCGGACGTACGAAGAATGATAAATTTTCCTCTCGCCGTTAAATTGCACGCGCACGCCACGTCCCGGTGGGGTCAGTTATTTTACAAATTTTCATCTCGCAAGTCGGTAAGAAAAAAATAAATATGCAAAAAATTGTTCTCGAAAAATGATGAAAACGGGGTACTCGCGTCGATTGAAAACCGAGGGTGGAACGAATACCCTATATGGTAGAATATCGATGGATGTAGCGAGACCTATGGGATCGGAGTGTCGAACGCACCTTAGCGCGCGTGAAATCGAACCTCGACTTTAGCGTCTCTGCACCGCAACACGAGCTTTGTTGCGACTTGCTAGTGGATAAGTTTCCGAAGCATTAGTCCTTGAATTCTGTCTCGTATATCACCGAGGAATGTCTCTATGCAGATGCGGATAACTCGATACGATGCGATGCGACAAGAGTCGTCCAACTGCGTTTCCAAAATTCGTTGCAAAAAAATAATCGGGTGATGGAACGAGAGGATCCAAAAGTTGGAAAACTCGAACGGAGAATGAGAAAAATTTCGCCAATCGCTTACGAATTATAACGGGTATGCACGCGTAATAATTGAACGAACGATATTGTACGAGGAGTTATAAAACGCCCGGATATAGGTATATACCGACTTTTTCATCCCTACTTTTTTTTTTTTCTCTTCTTTTTTATTTTTATGCCTCGTTGTCAGAATTTTGTTTTATTATCACAGTAGGCATGATCGAGAACGGGAGATAAAAGTTTCATTTTACAACGCGAGGAAAGTAAAGCCTTGAGAAAAAGTTTTATATACATATATATACATATATATATATAAAGGAAATCGAGCATAATTCGGTTGAACTGCCTGTATACTTTCCACCTGCTGAAAAGTGACGGTGCCGCAACGAAAAGTTGCTTTTTTTCTCTACGTTTCCTTTCGTTTCCGTTTTTTTTTTTTTCATCATAACTATTCCTCATGTCGTATATATTTTATGCCGGAGTGAAAAAAAAAAAAACGAAAGAAAAGTAAGGGAAATTCCTTCGTACTTCCGCTGATCTCGTACGCATGATTTGACTGAGGAGAGCCCAAGGGTAAGGGTTAAAAAGCACTAAATCTACCCCTATTTTTTTCTCCACATGCCTCGGCTCTCGCTCTCCAAGTTTCGGTCACTTTTCAACCCCTTTCTTCTTGGAGCTTAACCGGCAATCTTTGCAGATATATACGTCACGAGCTTCGAAAGTCGAGTAATCTGGCTGAGATGAAAGCTTGCAGGAAGCTCGAGTTCCTGTATAAATCTCGTTTCTGAGAGGAAAATGAGCGGGGCGGAGGGGGGGGGGGGGGGGGAAGCCATGAATTTGGCACACTTATCAAATATGTAGTTACGAGTATAGCTGCTCCACGAGACGATAATTATCAGGGTTGTGTTTTCGACTATTTTACATCCTCTGTATTATCCGTAGAAATTATACAAAAAAACAAATGAATAAATAAAGGAAAAGGAGAAAGGAGTCGAACGGGAAGCTCGGCGGGTTACGCGTTCTCGGTAGCTAAGGCTTTTCGTCGTCTAGTAAATTTACTTCATTAATTAATCACCCGCTTAAATTTTGCTTTGTGCGTGGTGCGAATTTTCGAAAAGCAAAATATGCTATATACACGTGTACGTAAGTATAGAGCACGTACCCATCGAGCGTACATTAGACCGACTCGACACGCGCGGGGGGGTGCGTAATAATAAATACACGTTACATATATATAAACTTGTAGGAAAAGCGAAACGGGTAAAGCGCGAAATTCCCGGCTATATAATTCGAGTTACAAATCATTCCATTACCACCAACCGTTACCAACAATTGCCTGCACTTTACGACCACCTACCATGAAAGTAATCAGTTCGGTGAAAAAAAAAAAAAACAAAAAGAAATTTATACTCACCTGCACCCTCGTACCCGAATTACGAAATCCGTGCTTTCGTACTTCGGAAATTTGTTGTCCGTAGAAAATTCCGGCGTTCCTTCTTTTTTTTTTTTTTTTATTCGGAAAAAGAGGATCGCGATGCTAACGGACGAATAAATAAGAATAAGAGAGAAAAAAGATTAGAGGTAACAAAAAAAAAAAAAAAATAGATGGAAAGAGAATCTCAGTTGGCCATTTGTAATAAATCGTTATTTATCCCGGAGTTTTGATTTATCGCAAAAGCAGCGGCAGCCCTTTGAGCGTAACTTTGAGTTCAAGGTGAATTCTTATATCGGCGTCCTTTTCTGCCTCTCGCATCCTTACCGCATAGGCTGCATGGACCGATCGATCGCTTTGTTTTCGCTTTCTTTTTTATCTCTTTCTGTTTATTGCTAAATAAACGTAGTGTACGTACGACGTATGTACACTTTACCCGCGGAAGGATCGAAGTATATACGTATATACGAAACAGCTGCACTCGAATTTACGGAGCACCGCGAGGGCCTCCTCGCGAACTATACGTACGACGTGTTCATTATATCCTGTCGCCTGTTTTGCGAAATAATCTGAGAACCGAGAAATGCAGCGTGATCCGTGTATGTATATTAAGATGTTTTAATGACACCATTAAAATCAGTCCTGACGAAGCAGACCAAGTGCACCAGCACATACACAAGTAAATACACGTGAATACGTACACCCGTGTACATGTACATAAGGTAGGTCAACTGCAAGCTCGAATGAATTCCTATTTCTCCTTTACAAAATTCGCGATCCCGGTGTCCCCATGATTCTTTATTAATTTTTTTTCCATTTTTCACACCTCACTTCAAATATGGGTCGTTTCATCCCCATTCAAAATCATTGTTCGACGTAATCTGTGATTTCATATATTTTCGTCATTTTCTTTTCCTCGTTTGATGTTATTCCATTTTTTCGACTTTTCTTTTGTTTTTTTTTTTTTTTTCTTCGTTATTATCAATCCAACGTTCGGACTCGGTATACGCGGGTCAGGTGCAGCGCTTATAATAATCGAGGTGCAAATATCCGACGCGTCAAACGGGTAATCAAGAAGTGGAAGGGCTGGGGCGGGGGGGTAGAGGAAGGGTTGTACGAGATTTTCTTGCTCAAGAAATTAATGAGTATAGCGACCGAGGTAACAACGAGGCTACACTTGTATACTTGGGTTCTAGGGATGAATTATGAAGGGTTTGGCGCTAGAGAATTTATGATTCTCTCTCTGTTGCTGTAGCAACGCTATGAGGTATAATGCGCGAACGCGCGCGACTACTTCGGACGTGCGAAATGGAAACTCATTGCGTGAAAGTGCGAGCTGGAAAAGGTGGGAGAGAGAGAAAAGAAAGAAAGAAAGAAAAGAAAGAAAAAAATCGCGAGACGAAAATAAAGAAATTCAAAAGGACTCGGAGAGAAAAAGAAAAAATAAAACAAATAAATAAATAAATAACTTTCGTATCGAAGATAAACCATCGCTTTACGATCTCACAGTGTACGCGCGTACGTACATACGTACTAGCGGGAACGAACGTACGCGGTGATTTTTCTCTGTCAACTGTACAGGCACCTGTTATAACGACGCGAACGTATCGTGGAAGTTACTTATAACTCGCGAGCGTACGTACATAACAACGGCGGGGGCCGAGCGATCGCCAGATATTTTGACGCGTCGCAAATATAGTTTGATTAATTGGCGTAATGGATTTCGCATTAACGCGACAAAGCTACTTATCCGCGAAATTGCTGTTGCGTGCAGCTTATCTTTCTTTTTTTTTTTCGGATTCGAACGTGGCGATGCGACACGGCCCGAGTGACGTTCGATTTATTTATTTTTTTTTTTTTCTCTCTTTTTCGAATACGAAGCGTTCGAACTTCGACGAATGCGTCGAAGGGATTATCGCGCGTTGTTTGATTCCCGTGTAAAAATTCATCCATCCTCGAATTATGACCGCGATTTACTCCGGATTCAATCGGGTTAAGATCGAATCAAAGAAACGTTACACGTTCAAAAATCGTTCTCGCTAACGCGCGGTACACTCGTCGTGAAGGTAAAAGCCGTATACGGTGAAAAAAAAAAAATATATATATATATATACATCGAACGTAATGAACGGGAGATTAAAAAATTCTTCGGATAAAAGGTGAATGTTTTATACACGCGTCGTTGCGTGAAGACGTTCAAACAATTTTGTCCTCCGAGTCTCATAAGCGTGAAAAAGAAAAATCTATTATTAGCGGCGAGGGGGGGAAAGAAATGCCTGCCAGTTCTGCCATGCTTCGATTCAACTTTGATCTTTGCACGGGGTGAGGACGGTGACTAATTTTTTCCTTTTCTTTTTTTTTTTTTTTTCATTACTTCTCTCCTACGCTCCGCTCCCTTTATCTTCGACACTTTTTCTCCCTTGCATCGTCAACGCGGGATTTCTTTCCATATTCCGAATGATATTCCCTGTTTTTCGGTGATTCGTACGAGACGCTCTGTGTATGCTCCGCTTTTTAATTATTGTTTCACCGTCATTTGGAGGGGTGCCGAGTGAACGATTAAAGGAAATAAAAAAAAGAAAAAAAAGATCCCCGAAACGTCAAAGGGGTTTGCGATTACGTTGGCGAATAAAAATCCCTTCGAAAGATGTGAAAAAAAAAATTTGTGTAACCGAATGATTTTTTTTCACCATCGCGTCAGATCCGAGGATCTCGAGGATTTGAAATTCCTGCTGATTTTTCGTTCCCGGGTAAACGCTCAGGTGGGGAACATTGACCTTCTTTCGCAAGGGAGGAAAGAGAACCTGGAAGTTGAAGTGGAATTCGGTACGTTCGCTGAGCGGGGTTGAAAGAAGGACGAATGTAGGGTATGTGCGAAAGTCGAGGGTCGCGCCGCGGTGGGAGCGAGAGAGGGTGAAAAAAGATAGAAGGGAGTGTGTAGTGAGGTAGGTTCAACCCCTCGAGAAACTTGCTGCCCAAGTGTCACGGAACACGATCGGGGTTTTGGTTGTTGTACGGATTTCGGTGGCGCAGAAATGGGGGAAAAGAGGAAAGCCGGGGCGGAGAGGGAGAACAAACCGAGACATGGAAAGAGAGGTGAATGAAGAGAGAGGGAGACGGTAGAGACTGTTTAGGGTTCCTGACTAGGGTTGCCGAGTATTGTCACGGTGATTTATACCTCTAGGTAACCGATTTGACAGCTGAAACCTCTAATTTGTTCGCATTCTTGTACGGGACCAATTCACCGCGTTTCTTCAATTTCCTTTCGGTCCTCCCACAATACACGTACACGCCACTTGATCTTTATTCCTTTCTTTTATTTCATCGCTTTTTGCTTTTTGCTTTTCTTTCTTCTTTTTTCATCCCCACCCCCCTTTCTCTCGCCGTTTGGCTTCCTTCTTTTTCTGATTATCGCACAGTTTCCGGTTACGACTCGCCTGTATTTGTTAACGTCGTTCCACGCGTATAAAATAACAATGATGAATTCGCGGGCGTCATCTTACAAATATTATTGATGAAGGTACGCCACTAACAGGGCTGTAAGGGACCGAGGGTAAGAATTAAGATCGGTGACGTACGAGGTCGAGGTTGACTGACGGCTGATTATCGAATACGATAAAGACTCGGGGTGGAGAAACAGGGACTTGGACCGATCAAAAATATGATCGAGATTCTAGCCGCGCGAACGCCGATGATCGTACCTCAGTAACGAAGGCGAGAGTTGCGCGGGAGAAGTAAGCTAAATGAATGAATAAATAAAAAGCAACTCGCATTCGTACGTCGAGTCATTTAACAATTGTCTCGAATCAGCGAACGGGCAAAGTTGACCGAAGCAAATGGGACGACGTGAAGAGCCCTAATATATAATAACCGACTACATAATTCTTTGCGATGATTATTTAACTGGCTTAACCGCCGGTAGATTGAGACGTTTGAGAGCGAAACGAGTCTTGAGAAGAAGAACGGTGGTGCGGGAGAGATGAAATTGGCTTTGGCTGTACGCGCGCTCACGGAGTATCAGTTACAAATGGTGGATTAGACGAACGGCAATCAAAGTTGCGTCGAGTCGAGTCTGGACGATCGGAAATTTCTTGCTCCATTTTACCTGCCCGTATATATATACATATATATATATATATCTTGGCAGTTTCGCCATCTCCAATTCCTAAGCTTTTCCAGACTATAATAGCGGAGAGCTCGCCGTCTTCTCATCTCCTCATCACTGCCGTCGGGCCAGTTTTTCCCTCCTCCTTTTTACAAATGATAATAAATGATCCACTTTACTCACCGGGCGAATAAGGGTTCGCTGTTTTTCTCGTCATTCGCTATTCATCTCTAATTCTTTTTCCGCCATTTCTTCTCATGCTGAACGTTTCGTTCGATGATACGATCATTTCGAACTGAAAGAAAATGGAGAGAAAAAAAAAGAAAATAATTCTCGAAAAAAATATTCATCCAGTCCGCTGCGGATCGACGATCGACGATGTCTTGATTAGACTGATGATAACTGATATTGATTCTCCGAATAATAGCGAATCGCTTCGATTAATTTCGGCTGAAATTTCTAGGGGAAAATAGAAGAAGGACAGAAAACTTCAGCTGCATCTCTCGAAACACATGGGGCAATAAATTTACAAACGGGCAATTTACGCGCGAATCCCACGCAGAAGATTACAATATTATCTTCGAAGAATAATTGAGTGTAATATAGAATTTTATTTCTTCGACTAAGACGATTTGTTACGTGCAGGCGACTGGTAAAAGAGAGAGGGCCCTTCGATTGCGGGAAGAACTTGAATTTCCGTTTTTCGTTTTTTCCCTTTTTTTTATTTCCTTCTTCTTTTCATGCTGCAAAAGTTATAAATCTATACGGTATGAGTTTTTGTTAGAGGTGTTAACAGCTGTTGCTGTGCAATAAACTACGTACACGTCAACTTCCAAACTATTAACTTTGTACATTCGAGAAATTATTAATCGCATTACCGGTGAGTTTGATGAAATAATACATATCATCACGTACGTTATACATTACCTACGACCGATCATCCCTCGATGTCGATTTACGTTTGCCAGCTTTTTTGTTACCGCTCTCTTCTATTCTTCGATATTCGATTCCTCTGATTTGAATCTCGTCGAAATCGATCATCGCCTTGACCTGGTTCATCTTTTCATTCGAGTGAGGCGCGAGTTCGATCCACGCGGGTGTAACAGGTAAAATCGACCCGTTTCAACCAAGATTTTTGAAAAATGAAATACAAATCAACGAGAAAATCTCTTCTTGTTAATTCAACGATTTTTTCTTTTGTTCATGCTGCAGTATGCGCGAAGAAATTGATAATTAACTCTCGATTGAATCGATCAGCGTATATGGGTAGATCGTATTCTTTCTCTTCTTTTTCGATGTACGTAATTATACGTTGTTGCTCGCGTGTGGGGTTCTTCGCTCGGATGTTATATACGGTACAGGTATGTAGTGAACTTGATACTTGAACATTCCGCAAATGTAACAGGTACCTGGCAGACAGAAAAGTGGGGGCGTCAGAAAAGCGGAGGTGGTCGGTCGACGTCGCGACGCCTACTCTCCAGTCCCTTTGCGACCGCCGCGTGTTTCGCGTCGCGCTTTCGATACGACCAAGGAATTTCTAAGCTTATATTGTAGGTATATGCACACGCATGTGCGAAACGCGTGCGCGTATACTGCACTTGCATCTGTATACGGTTGATGAATATGAATATACACACGTGGCATGCGTTCATGAAAAAAATGAGGAAAAATTTTCTCTCAAATAATTAAATTTAAGTGAAGTGATTTCTTTGAGACGATTGTCATCGAAGTGAATCATATCCGACGGATGTGCACATGATATTTCATTCGCGTTAGTTATGTAAGTGCCTGTTATAATTTTGCGCAGGGCCGTGTACGAGATTGATTGAGAAAAAAAAATTTTTTTTTCAATTTTCGAAAAAAAATTTTGAAAAATTTTTTTCAAAAAAAACAAAAAGAAGATCGACGGCACTACAGGATTCATTTATATTTTTGTGTATTTTTATAATTGGATTATCTCTCTCTCTACTCCGAGCTGACTACTGTCACTGCAATTGAAATGTAAGTATAGATGAAAAGAACCAAAAAAAAAAAAAAAATCGAAAAAACTGTCTTCTTCTTTTTCCTAATAATATACGATAATTTCACACCTGGAATTTTTATGTTCTCCCATGTCACAGGTACCTTACTTTTATGGTAGATCACTCGATAATTTACCTTACGAAGATATTATTGATTCTGTGTAATCGACCGATCTAAAAATCTGTAATATCCCATGGAGATAATAAAAAAGAAGAAGAAAGAAAAATGGAGGAGATAAAAAACAAAAAATAAAAAAAATAATATTTCGCGCCAAGTAAGTTTAAGATATACACATTTATACCGAGATGTATCTTACGAACGTAATGGCGGGGATCGCTACGTGGGGGTGGGTTGAAAACCCTGAGGATGAAAAAAAGGATATAAGAAAAAGAGGATGTAATAAGAAGAAGGAGAGAAAAAGCTTTGGCTAAAATTCGTAGTATACGGGGTGGGTAGGTATACGAAGATGAAGAAGGTGGGGTTTATTAATCGTCGGCGACAAGCAATTCTATCTCCATTGCTAATATTTTCATAACCGTAAGTCAAAAAGAGAAGACCGCGTCGCAGAAAAGTATAAGGAAAAATGGAATATAAGGGGTCGTTCAATTATTCCAGATTCATATCTTCGGTAGTAGCGGAAAAGCAAGCAGTAGGTATAACGTACAAGAATATACTTAAGGTAGCCCGTGTACGTACGTACGTACGTACATATATATTCATATAAATACGAACTTCGAAGGACCTCGTATATACATAGGTATTCACGAAACGAATATTTTTCCTCCCCATTCTACTTTTTTCCTTCTTCCATCTATTTTTCTTCAATATTTATCCAACAGCCACTGAGTGCATCGGCCGGCATTGTGCCGCCCTTAGAAAAATCAAAATCCATCCAAAACTTTCCTTTTGTCAAAACTGAGAGTGACGTACCGATCGACCGTTTCACATCGCTCCGCTCTTCCTCGAGAACTCAACGCCAGCTGTTTTTTTTCGAATGATTCCTCGACTTTGTTTTCCTCTTTCGAAAAACTCTTTCAACACCGAAGTTGAGTTAGCAGCGACTCCCCATCCCGACACCCGATGAATACTCTTTTTCGGTTCGATCATTTCCAGCGTCAGGTGGGTCATTAATTTTAATCGCGTATCGCGCACATCCTCCTAATGAGTATAAACAATGAGAAAATGTTGCTTCCCGTCTGTGCAGACGTGGTAGGAAGAGAACGGCGCATAGAAATTCGTGGGAAAATCTACAGATGCAAAGAGAGAGAAGCTCCGGTAGAAAGGGGAGTAGGAAGTTATGGTGCACATGTTGGTACCGATACGGTACGGTATAGATCTTGACTGTGCTTTTGCGGAAAATAAGTGGATCGCAATTTCTTTGAAAGTGGTCGTTGCCCCGGGTAGCGTGGGGGGATGCGAACGCGTAATCGTACCTTTTTACGTCCATCGGCTGATATAATTCATCCACGCTACGAATAACATGTGAACGTAACGCGTACGGTGCACAATCGGCATAGGGGGAGGAGGGGGAGGTATTACGTACACCGATTCCGCAGGATTTCGGATAGCAGAGCCGCAATACGCGCGAGTTCACGGAATATCAGATAACGTTAACGCGGGTACGATACCATTATGTTAATCGAGGTTTTAACCTTAATTGACAAATTGACGTTCGGAATATACCGTCGATTTGCCACCGCGGCGGAAGAGCGTATTGTCATATAATAACCGCGCGCACCCCAAAATCGCTACACCCGATAATTCCCACGTCCATGTATCCGCGATAGCGATTCACACGTAGCCGTGTTACAGATACTTGAAAACTCCCGATTGGAGATCGTCGCTATTTATTTTTCCATCAATTTCTTCCGTTCTCACGAATTTCGTACACCGCGATTACAGGTCCTAAGTATATAAATTCGCGCGGGTCTGCGTAATTCGTGAAATTTTCATTTCCTTTTTTTTTTGTGTTTCACTTTCCTCGATTTTTTTTTTTTTTTCTCGTCCGACCGCTAATTATGCTCTGCAAAAGATGATGCATATCGTCGGACAAATAATGTTGGCCAAACGGCTGTTTGGACGATATATTTACCTTGGCTCTCCCTGACCATGGAGCCGGTTGATCGGTCAAACAAATAGCAATTTGATCAAATAAACTCTTTACCATTAAATCGATCACGTACCTATATATATATATACGAAAACAGTCGGAGTGCCTACCGTTGCACGTACGAAGGGGTACGGATGTGTGGGACAGACGAGAACGCGCGTTCGTGCAGATATTGTAAAGAGAAAAAAACGTGGAAAAAAAACTGAAAAAAAAAAAACTAAATGCTGAACATCGACTACCGAAAATGAAAATGAAATAATGAATGACATGCTCGTTCGATCGTCGTCGACCCACGGTTCATTCGAATACGTATACGTAACTCTATCATGAATATAAATCAAACGCTCGGGTTGTACAAAAATGTTATTTTATTCACACCGGAAAATTTAACGTCCGCCAAACAGAATTTTATAAAAAAAAAAAAAACAAAGTAAAAAAAGAGAGAAAATTGGGGAAAGAGACGGGGTTTCGCCGATGTAACCGCAGTCGAATTGACAAATAATATAGTCGAATGATTCAGACAATTCTGGCTCGCAGCTGTGTGCAGTGCGGATATAATGGTGAATTTCCAAAATACATAACTGCAGTTGAAATGAAAATCAAATTTTAAATTACGGACAGGTGAAAGGGTAGGTATACAGCGAATCCTGGATTCCCGCCGAAGAATGAAATACAATTGTCGATTTCCAAAAAGGAAAAAAAAAAAAAAGAAACAAAAAGAAAAATAGGCCATAAAAAAGCGCAACGAAAAAACGAATGGAACGATTGATTGAACTCGTCGTTTCAATTTCGTTGTACATATAGAACGCTTGTATTCACAATCGCACGATACTTCTATGTATTATGCACTACTAGATGGGACGTGTGTATGCGCGTGTGCATCAATTTCTCTATCATCTATGGCGGGACTATGGGAGTGCGGCTGAAAATGGTAAATTGAAAGCTCACACGAATCACGCGTTACCTTCGTCGTTGCATTCGCCGATAAAAAATCATTTCCTCTTTCGACCGTGCCCTCGATGGTTTTCGATCTTTGCGGAAATATTGAAAAATTTATTGCACGTACACCTGCGTATTTGAGCGACGTAAACGTTCTCGCGCTTCGTCGCCACCCCCCACCCCCCCGCCCCCTTCCCCCGCATTTTTCGTTCTCCTGTAGTTCGTTGGAAGTTTTTATTCGCAGTAACGCACGCAGCGATCGTTTCCGTGTGAAATTTCAGTTTATCCGTATCGTGTATAGATGTTCGACATATCTGTATATCCGTTGTAAAAAATATGTCCGTGCAACTGCAGTTTCGCATAAACGTGCAAATGACCAATCGACGTTACACTGCCCGTTATAAAAGTCATAAAGGAAGGTGAAACAAAGTTCAAAGCTTTCCGAACGATCATACACCGCGCAACTGGAGTGGGAATTTTTTTTTTTTTCTTTGCAATTTTCATCCTTTCTCATATCGATATCCCTCAAATCGTTTGAGCGCACAACGAGCCCCTGTATTTCCGCTACATCAAGTTCTGATTTTACCTTTTCTAATTATTATCACTATTATTTTGATTAATTTTTTTTTTCTCTCGTATTCTTCGTACTTACGAGGATAACGTGTGCGGGCGTTTAAATAATGAATGGACGAAAAAATAGCGGTGATCATTAACGACTCGCGTATTCTCACGTATACTATATGTATAATATATAACGTAAAACTGCAGATTTTTTAAAAACGTTAACGAGCGTTTAAAACGCCGTAGACATTTACGACTGAAAAACTAACGTGGAACAAAAATTAGTGATGAGAAAAAAATAAAAAAAAAAACAAAAAATGAAAATAATCGATGCTGAAGAATTAAGAATTAGTAGCGCAAATGTGCAGACTGTGGTATTACGAAGTCTTGTACCTGCGGTTCATTAATCCCTGCGTTAGTTCTATTGCACGTATTTTTATTTTATTTCTTTTTTTTTGTTTTCGTTCGCCTTATTAAATTCTATCAGCTGAGAAATAAAGAGAAAAAAAGCTGCAGACTTAGTATAGATTAGTTGGTAACAAAACTCTTAAATCCCTATAAGGTTGAAACGCGCGGAGTGGTTTTCGTATGAAAAATTCAGCTATGGATTTCTTTCCCCTATCTTTTTTTCTCTTCTCATCCGCGAAACTTTTCTTTCAGAAAACCAAGGTGTGTGCGTTACCCCCGTATACTTTTGCCGCTCTCGCCAAACACTATTAATTTTATATGCGTTCCAAATCGGAAATTGAGTTCCAGTAGTGCGGGGGGTGGGGGAAAAAAAAAAAAGAAGTCATTTATCGATCGTTCGTGACATCTTCAAAGTTTTGAGAAACGCGAACTCGACGTCTCCAGTGATATTTTCAACGAGGTAATAATAACAATGACAACGACGGTAAGAATGATAATAATCTTTCTAAAGTAACTGAATTTGTAGAATTTCCAGTACAATAGTATGCCGGTATAACAGTGCGCCGTAGCACCGCTTCATAAGTAGGGGTTGAATCGTTGCACCGTGAACTTTGCTATAGTTAACGTCTTATCACACCCCTAAGTGCACTTTTGGGAGTCATACGTGGCAACGGTATATTATAAAGTTTTCAACTTGTAAGTTCGAAAATGGCATCTGTGCAAAAATGGAGAATTCACAAAGAGAGAGAGAGAGAGAGAATGGTGACGATAATTAGGGGATTAGGCTTGATTATCTACGGCCGGTATGCGGACAGCGCGACGATCCGATCGCGTAAAACAATCACGTCCCAATTTCTCGCAGCTAATGAAATAAATTAGCACGATTTTTGAAGGTGCACGGCCACTGTTTTATTATTAACTTCCATCAGCCTTGCCCGATATACCTTATTTCGCACCTCGGCTCATTCAGAACCGGATTACGTGGGATTATAAAATAGATCTTGAAACTTGGCACGATGATTAACGGCGCAGCTGTCGCGGGATTTGAAGACACACATCGTCTAATGCAGCCAGCGGTTATCGCGGTTGAATAAATTTATGGCGATAATTTTGAATGAAAAAAAAAAAAAAATGAAAATAGTTTCTCGAATCGAACAAGATTTTGTAACGCCTTTGTTCGAATAGAATCGCTATGGCTGCTCTGTACGAATATGCATGTGATATACGATAAGCGTGTGCGAGGTACGGACGTACGTACCTACGCGTGAATCGCGTTCCGCTAAGCACGTGCTATAAAATCCAAGGTCAATTAATATAGGTACGAAATAGACAGCGGGTACATAACGTAGCCCGAAGTGCGAACCTACTTCTTTTCGATGTTAATAAATCACAGCAACTTTTGATCGCTACATTCGGTGTGTTATATTATACATGGGTAGAGCTAGCAGCGTTAGGAGCGTAGGTAGACCGAGACCGCGTGTGACTAACGGTGTTCCAATTGCCACTATAAGTCATTTATTCCTTGTTAGGTAAGATTGTAATAATAAAATTCAAATTGAACGCGTGATATTAAATAATCGACTCACATGCGTTACATGTGGAATACGTCGACAGACCGGTTTGTCAATGTCGATTTATAAACGCTAAGCAATATTATTTATGCTCGCCTTATAAACTTAACCCCGTTAGAAATGTCACGTAAGATAACGCTTGAAAAGAGCGCGACACTTATTAATTCTCGTATTTTTTTTTTTTTTTTTTTTTTTCTCTCTCAACTATGATTTTTACTCTTATCGAAGCTTCGGCAAATCGGCAAAGTGAGTGAGTAATTTACATTTTCGGATTATCGAAGAAATATCGTATTCCTGTATTCCTGTTCCAACGTATCCCGTGTACGATGTTGATGGATATCTCAGCAGAGTCGCGACCCGTATCGTAATGGATATTCCATAGAACTTACGCGCATAGCTATACGGACGTGAAATATGAACGTGGTCGGTGCGCGATCATATGGGTTACACACGTAGTGTATACGAACGAATACCGCGATCGATACGCATACATACGAAATCAATTATTTTCACCTCACTCGCTTTGCGCGCGACATACGTCGTACAATATCTACCGATACTGCATCGCGTTACCGCTCCATTCGCTCTTTCGCCCAATATTTTGTTCATTGTGTTTTTGGAATAGTATATATATATGTACTTGGGTCCGCGGTACACGTTATACGCTATAAGAGTGTCGATATATTGGATGCCGAATTTTTTAATTTCAATTTATACCGGACCGAGAATCGATGTGCCTGCAGGTTCGCGAAGAATAGTTGATGTAGTTGTGGCTTGAAAAAATGTAAAAATCTCGCAGTCATCCTTAGGGTCTTTGAGAATCTCCGTCTCGGATATGCTGCATGAAAATCCAGGTGAATGATGGAATGTAGTTTTTGAAAAATAGCAATTTCGAGTGAGGAATGAGAATTTTCTTAGTTCGTAATATTTTTATAGATCCCATGGTATTTTACGCTCGGAAAATTAAGCTATAACTAAAATCAATGCAGTTATCCCCATTTTTCAACTTTTCGGAGCGATAAATTTGCGATAACTCGATGAATTTTATAGATAGATCAATTTGACTTCCAGAATCGGATTCCTGAGACCAAAATACGTGAGAATATCGTATAAAATAAAATATTGATTTTCGACCTCAAAATCGAAAAAAATCCAAGGGATACCCCTTTGGATTTTTTCGATTTTTGGGCGAAACGTGAAGTATTTGAAAAATCGAATTCACGACGCTTTTGAAAATTGCTCCTTCTGGATTACCGCGTGTAACGTTTACAAAATGTCAAGTATCATCGCATTCATTCGATCATTTTTTTTATCGCACTAATTAACGACGTTTAATAGTCGATGAATTTTTTTTTCCTCATACGAATCATCAACGTACGTAAGTGTCTTAAATGGTGTTTCATCGGAATATTTTTAGTAGGTAAAATATGGAAGAGAAAAAAAACAATTCAACGTTACGTCAAACACTCCACGCTCAAATTATCGTGGCAATTATACAGAGAATAGAGGTATTAACAGATTCGTAGACCACACATTCCACATCGTTCGCATAGACGTATGTGCACAAACGAAGCATATAATCTACAGCTTTTCAATCGCCCGAGGTACAGCGAATATTGTTACGTTTCACGATATCGGAGTTACATCCAACCTACAGCTAGTGAAACACATTCAGGGAGATGAAGAATCTTTCTTTGTTCACGAAGAATTTTTAATAAGCTTAATTAATACCTCAACTCCTCTATACTTATAAACGGCTTTCGTTAATTAATCACCGTTTCATAACTCAAGACTCGCCCTTATTACCGTAGAAAAAATAAAATATCAGTTGGTACGCGTTTTGAAAAAATAACATCGCAAAATTGAAATCTCCGTTGAATCGACTGGACAAACCTCACGCCTTCGACGGAAGGAGCGTGAAAAAAAAAAAACAAGAAAAAATTTGAGTCGAAAAAGCTGCAGTCGCAACTCGCGAGATGCGATATTTTTCATTCGCCCTCCGACGGCTAGTAAAAAGTGAGGGAGAAAGAAATATAATCGAGAAAAAGCGAGATGAAACCTTGCAAGTTTCAATCTCCGCGTTGGAGAAAAAAAGTTGCGTTCACGATGTGTACGGTAAAACATAACTGAATAAAGTTGAATCGCAGGTTTTACTCGTAATTTTATACGGCGGAGATCCCAGGCGGATAGACACGTCGGCTACTTTTCTACGACAAAGACAACCGGCCACCGCAATATCCTAAATGTCAACGCCGATCGAAACGTATATATTAAAATAAATGGTAATGGACACCGCATTAGCGAAGGTATAGAGTCACGACGTCGCGCGGATCGAATGGACCACGTCTTTCGAATAACGAGATTAATTTCAATCCTACAAAAAGTAAAGAAAATTTTCAGAAGAAAAAAAAAAACCCGCGGCTGTTGATTGGTTATCGTTTTTCTTACCCCCGTATTAGCTTGCATAAGAAAAGAGTCACCTTACAGATTGCAGAGAGATAGAGAGAGAGAGAGAGAAGGTCAGCGCGCGGCGTTCCGCGTTCGGAAGGTTTTCCGATCATTTCAATATCCGTAATGCATGATGGGGAGTGCGCTGCGCGGGTATATATTATACCCGGTAGAGTCTCTTCCTTTTTCTCCTACTCCTTGACGTCGGGTACAAAAGACAGGGGGTGAAAAAAAAAAAGACGGAGACGGGGAGAAAAGAAAAGTGGAATCTTCGCGTGGGATATTAACATGGGCAATATCGCTTTCATTGAATCCTCAGTCACTTCTTTGGTGCAAGGAAAAGTTAATAAAAAGAGTCACGAAAATGTAATAATGATGATAAAAGAAAAAGAAAAAAGAAAAAGGTAAGAAAGAAACGTGAAACCGTACCGCGGATATGACGAAATTGCATATCTATGTATATGTATCGCGTATCTCGGCGTTAAAGGATATCGTCGTAACTACGTTATATACATATAGGTACGACACAATGCGAAGTTTTGTGTCACTTCGTATCTAGGGTATCCATCATCTACTTCGATATATCTATATAATTTATACATCCGTTCATTTCACATGGTCATACGATACGCGTACAGGTATTTACGCACACGTGTAACGCGACGATTTATGTGATGTTCGATCTGGATTAGCCTAGAAATAGTTGTTCACGTATTACGGGATGAGAATTTGAGAGTCTTCTTCTAATTTTTATCTCTCTTTTTTCATTTCATCACATTTTATTTCTTTCTTTCTTTTTTTCTTTATTTCTTTTTATTTCGTACTTTCATTTCTTCTCCACATTACAGCGGCTACCGATCGCGTACCTTCGAAACCGAAATCCACTTTGCTTTGATATCCGATATAACGCGAACGTGTGATGTATGAGCTTTTTCCCGTAAAGGTGGTCTCCGCTCTATAATAACTTATTCAAATGTATCGATTTATAGAAGATATTTCTGTGTGTTACGCGCGTGTATAACGAGAACTAGACGGTTCTTTTTTTTTCCATTAATATTAACGTCGTTACCTCGACCACATGATGCATCGTCCGTGTACGTACGTACGTCGCTTAAATGGAACGGAAAACAAGAAAAACTATAAAAGAATTTCTTCATCGCAACTTATTTTTCTCCTTCAACCGGCACACTCTGCATTCTCTAGAGAAATTATACCGTCCTCGCACCTGGCCAGTTGATTTGAGTAATAACAAACATTTTCCTCACGTCAAAGTGAGTGATTAAATTTTCGGGAGGTTTACGCTGTACGGCCAAGCGTCACGTGAAAACCTGCCGTATGAATAAACAATGTCATCGCGCAACCGACGAAATCCAATGCTAATATCATGGATTTATAATCCGCAGACGATGCAGAAAAAAATGTATCAAGAAACGGAGTGAAAAAAAAAGATACTTCGTGTGGCGCCCTTTTTTGCCCTCTAAAATTTCCTCCCTCTTCTCTTCGTCGGCGGTAGAGGGGAGGGGAAATATTGTGAATAATATTTTGAGGCAAAGGTCACCGAATTGTTAAGGTCAGCGAATAAATCAAGGTCAAGAAGAGCTCTGAATCCATTTGTCTTTTCCAGACAGACGGGATGCTTCTATAACATACAGAAGAAAAGAGGGTTTTGTCTGCGCCGACAAAAGCTCGAAGCGTCAGATTATGTGAAGTAGGTAGGCCGTCGCTGCAGTGTTCGAGATATCGAATGTCCCGGGACCGGTGAAAATGGAGATGTATTTGAAGAGGGGTGAAAAAAAATTAAAGAAGAAAAAAAAAAAAGAGGGGAGAGAGAGATAAAATGTGTATTTCTTCGTGGTAAATTGGCGAAACCAACCCTGAAAATATCCTGTAATATCGTAACGTCCCGATCGATTTGAACAAAAATTCGTCGAATGATATTTTATCAGCTTTTTACGTGTAACGAGAATATACGTATACGAGATCCTTGTCTCTTCGAGGGATACCGTTATAAAGCTTTTTTTTCATTTTTATTTTTCTTTTTCATCGGTATGTCCCGCGGTGTTTGAAGGTATAATAATTTTATGGAACGCATAAATATTAATATTAATATTAATTGACGATGAATAAAGTGAAGAGTTCATTTTATTCTTTAATTATTCAGATGAGCTTTTATTATACGCGACGGAACGAGGAAGTTCGATATTTCGGGGTGGGGGGGGGAAGGGGGGAAATTTTTAACTTTGTTTCTTTTCGAATTATTTTATTTATTCCATTTTTTTTTTTTTTTTCTCATCTCGTATAATCAAAAGCCGCGAGGACGCGATGTTTCGCATAAACTTGAGTAATACAGGGTTTCGATATTCATTGAATTGAAGATTGAAACAGGTCTTGAAAACGAATAGCTTTTATAAGGGATGCAAATGAAAAGGTGTTCGTTAGTCGTAAGCCGTAACGACGCCGGAGTGGGGACGAGGGGTAAAATTAACTTTAGATCGAAAGGTTGGTTCTTCGAAGCGCAAAGCGAACATCGGCAAACAAAAAAAGGGACGTGTCCTCCATGTACAAAAGGTCCAGAGGTTCGAGATAGGCGATCGCTGCTGCCTCTCCCTCTTCCCTCTTTACGCCCCCTATTTTCTATCCCGTTTTCCGTATCGTCCGTGTACCGAGGGGTATACTATAATCATGTATAAGCGCGCGGGGTGTTACCTACTTCTGTGACTTCGTGCGTTTCAGATATCCGGATCTTTCGTTCGTTACGAGCCGGGATATATTCCGACTCACGTAGAATAGCGAAAATTCTTGTACACACAGCCGCTCCGCGGCTAATAGAAATTACATTCCGTCTACATGAACGCGGATATCAGGTCTGTTTGCACGCAACTTCTGACCGCAGAACTATTTTGCTGAAATATCTTCGTTGCGAAAATAAAATGATGAAAACAACCGGCAAAAAACAAACAAAAACAAAAACAAAAAGAATGACGGTAGTAACCCGAATCAGACCATGCTAATGTACCCTACACCGCGACGATGAGAAAAACAAAAAAAAACGAATTCCCAAATTTTCGTTGGTCGCTCCGCGACGCCCACGCGATGAATATTCAAACCCTTATATTTCACGTTTCGCGATACATCCTGCACGCGGGAAAAGCCAGACGCCCAGTGTCGTCGTCGTCGTCGTCGTCGTTGTCGTCGTCGTCGTTTGTAGGAGGCGGTGGCGAACGGCAGTAAAACTTGCGCATAACTTTATGCCAGTGGTGTTAAAGCGCTAATCGAGAAGAAATAAATTTAGGAGAAAGCTGCGGCAACAACATTTTTACACCTCGAATACGGTGGTTCAAATATTACCAATAATTCGCTCGCCCTTTGTTCCAGCTGTGCGACGGGGTATGGAAGAGTTATCGTTTTATTATCTACGATTTTTCACCCGTCCAATAATTGTATTAACGAATCGATCGTCGCAAACGCCGGGGGAAATTGAACCGCAATTTTATGTACGTTAATTTATTCTTTGCTGTGGAAAAATTTACAATAACTGCAGCTCCCCACCCTACCATCGGAAGGAAATTTTCATTATCGAAATCACGTCGATAGCGAGTGACCTGTATCATCGACTTTAATAATCTGGTGTGTTTGAATTTGAGAAGAAATATATATAATAAATAAGAATAGAAGGCGAGGCACCGAAGAGTTGAAGAAAATTGGTAGAATGAGAGGCGTGAGTTTCCGCTTTACGATAGGGATTTTAAATTTACGAGCTTTTTACAAACGCGAAATGTTCATCCCCGGTTTATATCGTCTTTCATTGTCTGAATTCACGCGTTATATATCTACGTGTATATAACCACGTGTTCCTGGCGAGCTTCTTCGCAAGACAATAGAAACTTTCGGTAGAGAAAAAAATCGAACTTCTTCGAAAGTTGACGTTACGCGGGCGTCGAAAAGATTCAAAAGCTCCAGATTGGAGTAGACAAACTTTCAAGGTTGCGTATTTTACGTATTACGTATATACAGCTATATGAAAAGCAAAACGACATCTGCCTATCGCTATCGTCTTCGTCTCGTCGTCTCGCCCTTTTATATTCCAAAAGAAAGCAAAGCGAAGAGGAAGGAAACGAAATAAAAAGAAAAAGAAGAACAAAACGAAGTGGCCCATCTGGTACTTCGTCGACAAGATTCCACGTACGCGCATACCTATATATGCCTATATATATATACAAGGACAATATTTGTAGTCAATTCCGACTGACCGAGGGGCACATATACCTACTTAGTCGCCCTCCGCGAATGGGATATCTGGACACATGGCACGCGATATGTTGTGTAGTCGTTTCGTACAGATGGGATGCCCAACATTTATAGGGCTTTTGAAATTGGTTCCGTTGAAGCCTCCACATATATAATACAAGGAGGGGGGGTGGAACAGACACGGTCACCGCTGCCGTGGTCAGACCCCAACGATTCACGAAACTGTAGAAAAAAAGTAGAATTTAACCTCCGCTTGATGGGGGCGCAAAAAACATATAGGTATAATATTCGTGTTCAACATTCATCTACGCTTGTATATAACATAACGCTCCGCTAACGGCTCCCGAGTTCTTGTATATTTGATAAATACCTACACACGTGGGGAAGTGCAGCGATCCCTTTTTTCCCTCCTTCTTTTCCGTCTTTTTTTCTCCATCGTTCATGCAGCAGCGGGAGCAGCGGCGGCGGCGGCGGCGGCGGCAGCTACCGCAGATTCGATTAACGGTCTTCACGTTGCATTGCAGTGTAGTTTCGTATATATATATATATATATATAAGGGAAATCCAGCAACGGTATACCGGAGAAACCACCGAAGGTGAATAGTTTTTCTTCCGCGACTCGCTTCGCGCGACTTTTTCGCGAAAAGAAATTATTTTCAGGGAGGTAGAGAGAGCGCGCGAGGAATTCAACTGTCCCCGAGATGTCGGGATTTTTTCAAAAATCTCACAAAATTTCATCCGCCCTCGAAAGACGATCGGCGATAGAATCGCGGGATGAACATACGGACGAGCAATTTCACCAGAGAGTGCGACTTCCCCTTTAAGGATAATACGTTTGACATCGAGGGAAACGGCAACGGATGTTCCATCCCGCTTAAATAACGTCAAAGCAAAATTCAAAATATGCGACAAACGCTTATTAGAATCGGGGTAAATTCCGCGAATTCTCAACGTGGATATTACAGCTCCCACGCAAACCCGTGTACACACGTCGACAGTCACGGTCGGTAACGACCCGCAACCGGAAAAGCACGTGTAATACCTCAATCGAAAAAAGCGCCGGGCTCAATTTTCGCGAGATCATTGGGACAATTCAAAGGGACGGATATTAAAAGAAGATGGAAGCGGACGATTCTGAGCCCGATAGAAAATCTCATCGGAATTGAAGAGAACGAGTAAATCTAGCGGTTCGGGACCTTCCCTCCTCACCCTCCTCCTCCGGGCAGTAAGTCGCGTTATCGACGATATAACCCTCGAGCAATTCCGTACGACGGTTACAGTTAGTAACAAGAAAAAGAAGAAGCGAATAAGGAGAACGAGAAAAAAGACGGAGCCGAAGGAGAAGAAGAAGAAGAAGCACCTGCGACTCTCCGACTGGAGAACGAGAGTGGTGAACCAGAGCCGAAGGCATCTCTTCGTCGTGACCAGGTCCCAGGTGCCGTTGAACGGTATCCTGACCTCGGTACCACTGAGACCGGTGCGGCGCACGGCTCCGAGTATCGGCGTGTCCTCTTTAAACGTGCTTTAAAGCTCGCGAGCTACGAGAGAATCTTACGCCGTTGTTCGGATCGCCGGGTTTTGTACTCTTGAACTCTCCTCCGCACATGTTTCTTTAATGGAAAAGTCAAAGGGGAGTGTAAAAAAAAAAAGAAGAATTATAATAATGATTAAAATTTATACTTCCGGAACCAGCTGACAAAGAGATAGTAGAGAGGAGATAAGTTGAACGGAATTAAGGGGCTCGTGGAAAGAACCGCGCCGACCTCGAAACTCGCTGAAATCCTTTGCGATCCGCGGCTCCGAAAAATCTTTTTTCCATCCAAAAGCCAAAAAATTTTCCAACGGTTCTACCGCCGAACTCCTCTTTCCCGATGTCGCTCCGGCGAACTCTCCATCTTTTCATCTATCCTCCGATTCAATTCCCCCCTTCCTTTGCGGTCACATCGAATTTATTTTGCGCGTGTCCGTCGAAATCACCCGCGCAAATATAGATAACGATTTCTAGTAGGTTACTCACAGTTAGAAACCGCCCGAGGTCAGGATTAGCACATTTAGTAGCCGAGTCGTTAAACCCCGTATGAAATTTCATTCCACGACTCGACCCGTCGCGGTTCTTATTCGACCCGAAGAAGCGATACCCGGTCGTTGAAGAGAAAAAAAAAAAGAAAAAAATACGCTTCATTTTATATACCGATCGTCGGCCGTGTGGTTTTTCGGTGAATTTTTCCACCGAATCGAAGGGCAGGTTTTCTTCGTTCCCCGTTCCTCGTTAGTCGTGTCGGCTATCGTGCACCCCGCAAGTCGTCGGAGTGATGTAAGGGAACCATTAATTACTCTCCGACCATCACAATGCATGTCCAACGATCCGGTAGATCAATGAACGCGCTACGTGTGTGGATCGGATCGATACTTCACTGTCTCTGCTGTTCTCCGTTTCGCGTTTCTACCCCCCCCCCCCCCGACTGTGAGGGGTGAAAATACACTTGGCACCACCTAGACCATGTACGATGTACGGTATACATGTATACGTATAGGTATGTACCTAGCGCGCATATATATGTATGTACGTCGCGTATGTGTTCTACTGTTTATGAAAAATGAATGGATTGTTATCCGATCATGATTCATCGTCGCTTATAAGTATATACGTACATATACCTATCATCGGCATATATGTACGTCACTCTGGCTTTGAACGAACAAACAAAAGCCCGGCTAAACAT
This sequence comes from Athalia rosae, assembly GCF_917208135.1. NCBI lineage: Eukaryota > Metazoa > Arthropoda > Insecta > Hymenoptera > Athaliidae > Athalia > Athalia rosae. Next base: position 7,458,586 of record NC_064028.1, read on the forward strand.
GACTAAAATAGATTTGAACATCGTTTAATCCTGTGACAAATCGTCCTTCCGCATATATCGCGTCAACGACGTCGTGTACATTATATGTATTTTTCAAACCTACGTCAGCTCAGGAATACCGGTGTCGATGGAACGAAAATTTCGTTCGTCAAAAAAAAAAAAACTAGCACATACCTATACCCGGTGCGAAAACTGGACCGTTGAGTTAGCGGAAGTTCTTTTCACGCAATTTCGTGAGATTCGACGTAAAGTGACCATCTCGGTGGGGGATCCCTTTTCCCTTGTTTTTTTTTTCTTCAATTTCAATTCACTTTTTCCCCTAGAAATATACTTTCATAATATTTTTTTTTCTAGTCCTTGAAAAAGGTCACCGCGGTTATGAATATCGCATACCTATACTCGCACGCGTATGTTATATGGGTATATACTTTAAGGGTTGAGTGGGGAGTTCGAGAGAGAAATATTCGGTGACCATCCTGCAGACAAAGAATATTGACAATCTTTTCGTCGGACATAAGAGATGGAACGGAAAAAAAAAGAAAAGAAAAAAAAGAAACCATAGAAGAAAAAAGAAACGGTATAAAACTGGAATAGATTTCTTTTTTATTCTCTCCTTCCTTTTTGTCGTCGATGCAGATGGATTTTTTCGGGCATCGTATAAAGGAATGTATCCAACGTGGTTGCATGTTCAGTTTCCTGCGGGAATAGATCGGTAATAACTATAGTTATGTACGTACCAGGTATCCCAGGGTGCACGTCTGAAGGTGTATAAATCATTTCGGTCGTGCATCAACCCCTAAGGTTCGTTGTATCCTGTAGGTACCTACGGTGCCGTATATCCTATCGGATCCACTGTCCCACCCATGAACTTCCAGCAAGGTTACTTTACACGTTCCGACGCGGTGAGAACGTCTATACTCGCACGATATTTTACCATACAAAACGTATCCTTCCGAATTTCGAGTAAAATAACAAAAACTGTTCAAATTTTAAATCAAGAAATTAACAAATCCGTCGCGAAGGTAGGTTTTTTCGATATCCGGTAAAGTATGTATATCGACGAGTGTTTGAAGAGAAGCAAAAAAAAAAAGAACAAAATAGTTGAAACATACGTTCGGAAACAAAATTTATATTGCGGACAAAAATGAATCGCGTAGGATAATTTATGGTGGCTCATAGCCGAGTATCTGTACGGATGGCGGCGTAGCTTGTACGCGTCGCGATAAAAAAAATCGTCACTATTTTTCGTCCACCTGTTCTTGCGACACGTTTTTCGTTTCTTCTTTTTTTTTTTTCTTTCTTTCGTTATTATTCTCTTTTATCTTATTTTATTTTACACGTTGGGTGTTATGACAAAGGATGAAAAATTTTCTTTCGGTTCACACGTTCGAACCCGGAAGGTTCCTTATACGCGACGTTCACGTATACAGGGGGGGGTGTAGGGGTATATATATGGATATCGGTCGCTATATCGATTGCCGTTATCGCAAATGAGACCACATTCATATCCTTGACAACATCGCCACCTCCATAGATATATATAGTACGTAATAATATATATACGTACGTATAACCGTACCCACACTTTTCCACCCTCCGGTTCGACGCTGCAACTATACCTAGTTTGTACGCCCACGCTGCGTTGTGTGCCAATATAAGGTATGTAGTTACATACAAAGGTATGTATACCTCCATACATACGTACGCCCGCATTTTTCCTCCCCTCTTTCGCTTCAAGAGATTCATCCCTTGCAGCCTCTCTTTGCTATGCTCTCGTCTCCTCGCTATAGCGATATAGAAAAATAAAAAGACAAATAAAATACGTACCTCCGGGTTCATTACTCGGAAAATACACATCGGCTCCTCTCGAAGGATATCTATCCTCAGATGAAAGAATCCGATATTTTTTTAACCGGTGAAAAAAAAAAAAAAGAAAAAAAAAGAAAACAAAAAGGAAAAAGAAAATTTCGTCCATTATTTGTATCTATTTTCTACGTTCTATTTTCACCGGCTGAATCATGGCGGAATATTATCGAACGTCTATGGTGATACGGCGGTATTATACATATATATATATACACATGCATATAAATTTTCATTGGCTATTCTTCACCTGCATGAGAAAATCAATTCCTCGTTCGTCGAAGACACTCTTTATATCAGTTCTACGCTTCCCAGGGGATGTAGAGGTAAGGTATATTGTACAAGAGATAGATAGTATATCTCCAGCTTTTCCCTCCGACCAACATTTCCCTCCAACATGGGCTATCATTTTTGTTTTATTCCTTCCGCACGTCCCTGTCATCGATTATATAGCGGGATACGTCGGGCTCCCCCGGCGCCTCAATAACGAAAGAAAAAGAAAAAAAACACGAGCAATTCCTCGGAATTTTCATTCAACTCCTGCAGCGTGAAAAGTAAATTTATCTCAAGCCCCCAATTGCTTCGTTAAAATTTAATCATCGAACGGCGTTTGAGCGTCAAAAATCTCACACGGTCGTAAAGGGTAAACGAATTTTTTCAGACACTATAACTGGACTTGATAATTTTTCATCAAATATCCGGTAAATTGACGATGAAAAAAAAGAAACCAACTAAATCTGAGTAAAATTATTCTAAATCGTCACGCTTTTTTAATCCTAAACTTAACCAATTATTTTCAAATTCGGACTAATTGGCGGACGCGCTACTGTTATATGTATGTACATTCGTCCAACTGTACGTACAACATCCGAGACGGGATTTTGAAAATCTTCGACGTCGTACGGGTGTGCACGGATTTATTTTACTTTAATTCATGGCATGATGTGCGTACTCACAAGAGTAAGCAGCGACGGTTTGTTTTATTCATAATTTTTTTTCTCATACTTCGTTTTTTTCGGGGGGGGGGGCTTTACCGCTATAGTCTCTACGCCGAGGTGAATGCGGTTTCAATTAAATAAGGCGAGAGAGAAAGAAAGAACGAGGTTGAGGGGGTGGTGAAGAAAAGAAAAAAAAAAAAAAAAAAAGAGGAGAAGGGATGGTACGTGAGCGGATATGCACGTATACTTGGAAAGGCTGTAGATACACCGCCGGTTGTCGTGAAAAAGGAAGAAAGTACAAAAGAAACAAAAAGAAGGAACATACATCCATGTATAGAAGTTGCAGAGTGCGGCGGTGTTGCAGGTTACGGTGTATATCCTATGTACTGTATCGCAACCGCCGCACGAATTGTAATTCCCGCGGTTTTATTTCGCCATATTTTAATCTGTTATTCTTTTGTTTTCCTTAACGAACCGGCGGTAGCACGTTCCCATTTATCCAAAACCCTTCTGCGGCCACCGCTGCAGTTACCTCCAGACGTGGCTTATTTGCTCAAGATTCCAACGACCGTTACACCTACCCCGCTGCTCCGCATTTTTTTTTTTTCAATCTCGAAAACGGAGGAAACAAAAGAGAACGAATCAAACGGAGTGGTTCGTGAAAGAGGAGGACATTTTTTTTAATCCTCTAGGAGATAAAAAACCGATCGAAAATTAGGCCTTTCAATTATTTCGAATGATTATTTATTTGTTTATTTTTCACAGAAAATCGGACGCGCATTTCCCGTAGAAAAACCGCACCCTATTAATCAGTCGTTTATTTTTAGATCTTCCGAATACTCTAGACTTGGTCTTTACTTTGACGTTTTACTAACCGCTATACGGCAGCAAAGAGGCAATTACTTCTAAAGAAACGATTCGTTTTGAAATGGGACGCCTGGGGAAAGAGAACTATAGGAGAGCTATGAAGGCTCCTAAAAATAGGTATCAGTACCTAGAGGAGGGCCTTTTCTTCTATTTTTAAAATATCCGGAAATAAAATAGAATGAATTCGAATTGTACGAATATCTCTATCCCGTTGCGACGAGGTTAGCCTGATTTTAATGAAAATTTTCATAATTTTCCCTCCGCGAATTTACGACTCTCGTGTACGCACCTGCCCGCGGTGCGCGCGGTTGTAGCGGAGGTAAAATACGTACGTTTAAATTTTGAAAAATGGAAAAAAACGCGGAGGGTAATGAAGTCGAAAGAGAATTTAAAATAAAATTGGAAAAAAAAAAAACTAACGACTCCGGCCGGAACGAAAGTAAAATGAAAAAATAACGTAATATACGAAAAATAATAAAAAAAAAACAGGTAAAAATTACCCCGCCAGAAGGGAAAATCGTGTTCGAGCAACTAATAAATTCAAATAACAAATACACGGTTTCGAAACTGAAAACGAACGAACCTTAGCGATAATACGACTCGACGCCGTGTAGTTACATGGAAATGAGGCAAGGAGCAAAAAAAAATTCATCATACCTAAAATGTATATTTAATTCACGTCGTAATTATGATTATAACAAACGAGCTTGTACGCGCGCGTATGATTTGTACGCCGAACAAGTTATACAACGAAAATAAGGGAAGTGGAAAGGGAATTTCAGGGAAATGTGTGAAAAAATGGCGAAAATTATGAAAAAAAGTTTCGCGTGTAACCGAGAGAGAGAGAGAGAGAGAGAGAAAAATTGAATAAAATGAATTAAAACGAACGAAAATAACATGGAAACGGATAACAATAATGACGATGCTCGTTACTTTTTTTTTTTTTTTATTTTTTTTTCTTCTAGACTCATAACCGGGGAAATGATGATGAATAAATCGCACGTTCAAATGAACGGATTTATTAATTGAGCTTAATTAATTTAACGCCGTAACAATCGAGATTCTCACGAGACCGAGTGTCAGCCGGTATAATCACGGAGCCGTATCAACGTGGCTCGTTTCTCTTTCTCGCGTCTCGAGTTATGAGAACATCATTATCATTTTCCGCACAATCTAATTGCCAAAGTACGTAATAATTTTAATAACACACAGCGTGAGTAGCGAGGATAACGGTACACAACCCACCTATACGTGTACCTGAAAAATTGGTTTTTTCTTCATTCTGTTTTTTTTTTCTTTCTTTCTTTATTATCTCGTGCACGAGGTAATAAATAAAGGTAGATATATTTTTGACTAACCATAAATACGATGGGCGCGTATCATCGTTTACCAGGTGTCCGTAAAAATGACAAAAAAACCGTTGCACGCGTCGCGTCGTGAGATTGATAAAGAGGAAGCAATAAAATTCGTCGTACTTAAAATGAGGGGGTCGAGGACGAGGAGGTGGAGGTGGATAAGAAGGAGGGAGAAACGCGGCGTTTTCGGTAAATATATACAAAGAATAGACACCCTGTAGACCTCCGTCCCATGCCCCGGGATGAAACGCAACAGATTTATTGACCTTTGTCAGCCTCTTGGGCTCACGGAGCGCGCGCCAAAGAACTTCTTTCAAAAGAGTTACGTTGCGTTACGTTACGTTACCTGAAGAGCCGTGTAAAATTGGCCCTCTTTCCGTGCTCAAAGCACGAGATTCAAAGTCGGAAACGAGCGAGCGTGTCGTTGAACGACGTGGACGAGACGCTGTTGGGATTAAAAAAGAGAAATAAAAAGAAAATAAATAAATAAAAATAAAAAAAAAAAACATAAAATAAATATACTGTATCCGAAGAATCGACGTAGCGACGTTCGCGCTATATTAGGATATCGTGCGCGCACGTCCATCCGCGGCTGCGGAGGTCAAATGATGTTATGAATCTTTCGAGTGTATTAATTTTCCGAGAAAACTTGAGGCGCGGAAAATAAAGTTTCCTCCTGTTACGGTATATATATATAAATATACATGCAGATATAATTATCAACATTTATGAAATTCGAAGAATAGGGATTTTATTATCGAAAATAATTACCCATCTTCGCGAAGAAAATAAGAGCGGAGAGAAACTGCAGTCGAAGAATTAATTAATTTCCATTTCTTCGGAGGAGAGAATTTTTTTTTTTTAATTTTTCAACTCGCCGTCTGGGTGGTGCCACTCGAGATAATTTTCACTCCGATCGCGAGATGGGTATGTAGCGGGGGTGTGCGGGAGATTCGATTGGCTTATCGTTTCGTTGTAGCGGTGATACAGTGATACCCCGTTGTTATCAAAGAAGTTGGCCGTATAATTCGCGCGGTGCAACTAGGTGAAGGGTCTCGATCCGCGGAAATTCTCTCTCGGAAATAGGAAATTGGAAACTCTCGAGCATCAGCTACCGCCGCTGCTTCTGGTTGAACCGAACAGTGCCGCGAAGGTGTTCTCGTAATTAAGTTTAATTAACCACTCCACCGCCGTATCCACCTACCTACCGCTACAATTCTAAGGTTTTCCCAGCTAATCTTTCCCCCCCCCCCCCCCCCCCCCCGACCGCGTTGCAACCGACCTATCTATACCTATAACCACCTCACACATGATCGGCGCTGCACCACCCGGGGTTAACGAGATCTTTGGAATTCATTCGGAAACTGAATTTCAACCGTGCGTACTTTCGCCTACGCTACTTCAAACACCCTACTCCGTTCAATTCTTTTTTTTTTTTTGTTTTTTCTCCTCCTCTACGTAACGGCGAAAAAAAAGCGTGAAACGAAGCGGATGAAAGAATGGAGAAAAAAAAAAAAAAAGATAATTAACGTTAAATAACCCCGTCATTTTGTCGACGCGAGCGATACAGCGATCCTCCATAATTACCGTGCAGAGCAAATGCTCGGAGTGGACCGATTTCTCTTTTTTAGTTCATCTCAAAAACGAGATAAAATCCAAAGCTTTTTTTCTACATTTCACAATCGGCCGGTACCGAATTAACCCTGTACTTGGAAGAGCATCGAACGGGGTGGCTTTTTTTCGAACGAAGAAATTCGAGGAAAAACGCGCACATGCGGAGTGGGGATAACGGATTGCGTGTATAATAGAGGGTTAACAGTCGTAGTGCTACTTATCCAGGTCAATCGTTCGGAAATTAGAATCAGCGGGCGATTCGGATTAAACTGCGCTCTGCGCCGGATCGCGCAAGTATGCGAGAAATATAAGCTGAATGAAATCAGCACGAGAGACGAGATAAAAAAGACAACGAGAGAGATGCGAGTTCGCTCGGATGCGGGATGTGGTGTGTACGTATAGTATATACGCGCGCGTATACAAACACGTGCACCTCTACGGTTGTATGGGTTATACGGTCGGGGGTTTTCAGAGAATCGGGGGAGGGATCGTGACCATCTATTTCCCGGCGATTCTGGAGTCCTCCTCCGGGACATCGCGGCGCTCTCCAATTAGGGAGGACGTAGGTCCGCGACTTGTTTCGCAAAATTGCCGTGTTCGCGTCCACGAAAACATTTCCGTTCGGAGTGATGGATGTAGGATTCTCACGAGGCCGCGGAGACTGATGATGACGCGTTCACCCCCGACCCCCCTCTCCACCCTACCACGGCTATTTGTATTTATTACATGTACACACACGCGTTATTATACGCGTTACAAAAACCACCCCCTTTCCCCCTCGCCCCTTCTTACCCCTTTTCCCCGTTTAACCCGCTTATACAACGAATATACACGTGTTTAACAAATTGCCCCTACTTTATGTGCACATGATCTCGCGTCCGAGGACGCTTTCGTGCATCCGGAGAAAAAATAATTGGGGTGAAAGAGAGGATAGAAAAAAGAAAAAAATGAATATACTCGTTTTCCTTAATTTTTTCACGCGTTACCCGCGAGTCGGTCTCCGTGATATAAATTGTTGTATCGACGTCGCCGGAGAAAAAGCAGGACATTTTTATCTTTTTTCCTTTTTTCTTTTTTTTTTTTTTTTCTCTTTTTTTACCGCACAGTCGATATAATGATGTAGGTGATGAAATGACAGCCTTGTCATCGGCAGGCGTTTACCTAAGGATAGGGGCTTCCCCGATCTATGAGTGTGGTGGATAGCAAGTGGTTTATTGTTAAGATTCTTATATATAATGGGCCCTAACAATACACCAACACATCGGAGGATAGAGAAAGGAAAGGAAACTCGAGACTCGAGCACACGGTAAAAGAGAATACTCACGGACACCGCGAGACGACGCGCGAATCTTTGGCGGTGCGGAAGTTTTTTTTTTTCTCATTTTTTTTTCTCTTTTTTGTTTTCTCACTCTCCAATCTCATGGCGAGGACCGCTCGTCAATTTAACGGAATGGATCGTCGGACAGCTCTTCGTCATCCGGTTCTTCGTCCTCCTCTTTTTTTTTTTTTCACTCCATTCCTTGTCAATCTTTGCAGTTTATTTCGATTGCGATCCCATTATAAAGTCTCGAAGCTGCAAAGTGACAACGACGAGGAGGTGTGGGGGTGCGATTTTCGTTTGTATAAATACGCAAAGTGACGATACTGAAAGTGAAAATCGCTGAGATCGGATCACGGTGAGGCTCCTTTGGGAATGGTCCTTGAGCGCGTCAATTAAGGGACGTAATTCTCAAAATTTCAACGGCTGCATTATACATCGTAGGCTTTCCCCCTTTGACTCCTGCTGGGGTGCGACCCCTTAATTTTCAGATTAGGGAGAGCAAATTTCTTCCTTATTTCTGCCATGCAATGTCACCGGTGAATCGATTTTATTCGTTACCAGCTTACGCGTCATTTCCTTCAACGGGCAGAAACCCTCTTCCCCGCTTAGAAACGCAATCGCGCGATTTACATCAGCGATACGAAACACGCCGTATTCTTACGTCCCATTTTTCCGCGGAATCCTTATTCCTCTTCTTTCTCTTTGTATACCATAGAGAATCCGTACGATTTCGGGAGAAGTCCTCCCCCCTCCGATCACCGGTTTTCACGACGCGACCCGTCGTTCCTCTAAATGTTCGGTAGAACAAACAGACGAAATCGTTTCTGCAGGTCTGTTTTCCTCATCCCCAACGAAATGGGAATGAAAAAAAAAGGAAAAAAAAGAAATTTTACCACGAATAAAAACAAAAAAGAGAAGAGCAACGTAATCTATACGCACGAATTTTCCAGCCACGCGATTCGCAATCCTCTTTTGTGAAAAAAAAACCTCTTGAAATAGAATGGAAAAAAAAAACAAGTAATGCGGAAGGGATTATATCAATCGATCGGAATTAAATAATCGATTCACCGGATTATTTTGAAAAAAAAAAAAAAAAAAAAACAAGAAATATTTCGAAGCGTGCAAAAATCCGTTTTATTTTCATCGATTTCCACGCTTTTGTACATTCAGGTGGGAATGACAATGCAGGTTGTTGCCATTGACCTATAGCAGGATAATAAAAATGCTATTTAGCCAAGCGAGACCGATCGGCTCTACTCGCTCTGCCTTGGCTTTGAATATTTTTTTGCTGATAGTTAAGTGGTTTTTTTCTTTTTTTTTTGTTTTTCTCTCTCATTTTTTATCCACGACACTAACCTTCAGGTCTTGATTATTAGCGAGGTGCAACTACGTCGCTAACCGGCTCTCAGATTTCCCGTGAGTTAGTTTCTTACATTTCTACCGCACCGCACGTATACAATCCGTCTTTATATAGTACCTACGGAAAGATCGAAGTTCTTAAACTTCGCTTTTCGACGGTTATCGCCGGTATTTATCTCCACTTTGGAGTTATATAAGTATACCAGTGAGGAGGATAAAAGTTTCAAGTATACATATATATAAGTATGTGGGGGAGAAAAATGGTTTTTCTCCTACCGTCATTTATATACGGTACGATCGGCACCTATAACGATTACAAAGAACGATTTTCGTATAACGTGCGCCGGTACCGATTGCCCAGGTGTTTCGTTACGCCGATTAAAAGCTATTTGTGGCAATAAAAGACACGATGGCAATAAACAAGACGGTCACGAGCACGGAAATCGATAAATAAATGAATAAATATGTTTAACCAACGCCGTAAAAAAAATGATTAGCAATTATAATTAACGTATTATTTTTACTCTCGCGGTTGTTTTACCCAAGGTAACAATCTCGAAAATTCTCGAGAAGGACGGTCCCGTCATCGGTGTATCGTCATCGCTAATAATACAAACGGAGATCGATAAAAGAAATTATCGGACTCGACGCGTCCGATCGGCCCCGGCGTATTTCAAGGGCTTTTTTGACCCCGTAATTTCTTCTTCTTCTTTTTCTTTTTACTACTTTCGCGCGTAACTCCGATGTGAAAATTCTTCAACCTTTTGGACAAGTTGAATTGCATTTCTGTGCCACGGTTCTGCGGTATAGGAGGAAAGCGGAGTTACATGCCTCCGTGTCTACCGGCGTTGATGGATTGTCGCTGGTAACCGTTTCGTTTCATAACCGGTTTTTACCGTTTACGTTTCAAAAGATTACTCTCGGATCGCTCGCTCGACCAGCTGATTTATCACTCACGATTTCAGATAGCACGACTGCGATCGGTGGTCAAGAATTTCGTGACGGTAGGTGTACGCGGAGCCCACGTTTCGCTACGTTGTATAAACAAATTAATACCGCGTCCTCACCGGTACGTCCCGTAGCCAAAGCCCGATCGAAACTGCAACAACTGCGGTAATTGGATCAGTCCGTAGTTCGCGGCGAATGAGTTTCGCTCTACGGAAGCCGGTAGATCGTCGGAGAGGTCGAAGCGAATAATGAAAAGGAAAAAAACGAAAGATAAAAAGGGAACCGTCGGATTCGTCGTCGCTTCGAGAATTTCGACGTCGAAGGGTCGAATGGGGGTTGTTCTTAGCCAGAAGATCGAATAGTTGGACGCGTGATTTTTGAGCCTTTCGACATGACGTGGGCACGATCGCGATGTGACGTGGTATGTCGGAAACAAGTGTTTGAGCTACTCGGATCGATGTCGATTCGGGACGTACTTCGATCAGCGCCGAACCTCGAGCCTAACTCAGGAAGGGGCTCCGAGAATCACCCGTTGTTTCGCACCTCGATCCTCACGTGGTAGCGAAAGAGTAGCGAAAAATAAGTTCGCCAGATGGATCGTTACGTGCCTCGAAAACTAGAGGTAAAAACGAAACTAAACGAAAGGAGAGGAGAGGAGAGGAGAGGAGAGGAGAGGAGAGGAGAGGAGAGGAGAGGAGAGGAGGAGGAGGAGAAGAAGAAGGCGATGGGAGACGATTGGAAGTAGAAGCAAAAGCAGAAGCAAGAGGATCGGTATATATGGGGTATAGTAACGGTACTGCAAACTCAATATGGGCCAATCGACGGAGATCCAAAGGCGGTAGGATGCCGGCCAATCAGTAAGCATATTTAGGGGAACCGCGGCGTGCCGGGTGGCGCCGTTACCTCGGGCAACCTGGAAATGTTCGAGACGTGCTTGAAATCCGGAATAAACCTCGAAGATGTGTAGGAAACTTTCCTTCATTATCCAACGTTCGTAGGTCCGGAGTTCGGATCCGCTGCAGGGACTCTCGGGTGTTTCCTTCTTTTTCTTTCTCATCTTCGTCTCCTTCTATCCTTTTTTTTTTTTTTTTTTTTCTCTCGTCGTCATCCTCGGAGAAGACGCTGACCATCCCTCCGGCACCTTCCCTTGACCAATTTGCAGATTGGCTATTTTCTTTGATCATTTTTATCAGCGAACGTTACCCAACATCGAGCCGGCTATATCGTCCGCCGGGCTTTATCACGATGCATTATTTACGAAGGTACCTAGGCTGGAATCCCCTTATATTTATATATATATATATATAACGGAGGAAGGAAGCGAGGTACGACAGACGTCGCCTGCTCGGAGCTACCGTAATGTAATTCCGAAAATTCTCCATGGACTGGTCACTTCTTCGAGTTGGGTATCCGATACTTTCGAACGTGACTCCGACTCCCCAGGGTCACCACGGGGTCGGGGAAACGAACGACACGTTCGCATCTTAGCGATCATTAGGTGACCCTCCCGTTCGACAATCGACGACGCCTCATTTCACGCAAAGTGTCTCTAATTCCCCTTCATCGGATAACTCCGGAATATATATCGGCGCACTCATCTCTTCCTTTCGATTCTTTCCCCCTCCCCCGCCCTCCCCTGTAAGAATAAATAAAATTTCAAGCATCCTTCGCGACTTACTCTCGACGCGACGAAGTTCGAATGCTCGTGTTTCCGCTAAAGATCGAACGAGTCAAGTTCTGTGAAATTCGACGAAATTACCGGAAGTCTCGAAGAATAGCGGAGCTTATTGTCAGCAGGCATAGGGAGTGTGCGGTAGGTACGGGGTACGAAGGTACGTAGTACGAAGGTACGTACGTAGTACGAAGGTACGCGATGGTTTCGTCGGTAGCGAAAGTTGGGAAGAGGTGGTGCGGGACGGACGGATGGGTAACTTAACAACGGAAACAAACCAGTCCCAGGGGCAGACAGCCCGAAGACGTGATCCGCAAGTAAAGCCGACTCTAACAAAATACCTTTTCGTCCGACCAATCAGCGGTGAGTGCGCCGGGCATCAACCAATGCCCGTCAGCCTTTAAGCGGCCGCTTTCCCCAGAGTAAAATAGCTCATTGAATAGCACGGAACGGTCAATCGAAGACGTGAGTTGAGCACTGATTTGAATTCGACCTTACACATTCGCGTTCCCTTTACGTTATCCGTCCCCGTTCCGCGAAACTCACGTTAGCGCCGGACACCGCACGAAGACAAAGCGACGCCTGACGTCGCCGACCGTCTGCAGCATCCCCCGTCCCCCGAATCCGTTCGCCGAACTTCTCTCTCCCTTCCCGTCTTCCGACCCCCTTCGAGAGATAATCAAAATTGACTTGGTCGCGTCGACGGAGAAGACGACCCTCGTACCACGGAACATCTCAGTGGATGCGATTTTTACACGGTGAAAATACGGTTGAAAAAATTTGGCGTTCGGAAGGCTGACCCTCGTCCTTTCGTCGTTTTGCTCTTGTTAGTCAAATTGCGGCTTCTGTCGTTTTCTTTTTTTTGAAATCAGGCGGTGCAGGGGTCCCGCGAGAAAAAAAATTCAGTCCGGTTGCAGCGGCGTTGAAACTGTCTCGATGACGCGTCCTCGGTATCTTAAAGATATAGAGAAATCTTGAATGGCGGTGGGTAACGTGGTAAAGCTCAAAAGCTCAAGGAGCTTACCTCCTCGCGGTGGACCAGCGGAGCGAATCTCGAAAGGATCCCGAGATTCCGAGAGATACACACGTGTTTATGTGTTTGTGTGTGTGCGTGTAGGTGGTTCGTGACGCGTCGAGCATGGATTCATATCGAGTCCCCTGCGGTAGACGAGCCCCGAACTCGAACTCTTCTTATACACCGTTATAAAAGAAACCAACCTCCTCCCTTGGCCGTGTCTCCGCTCCGCGCGCAAACAGACCTTAGATAAATGAAAAAGAGATGGGGAGAAAAAAAAAAAAAAAGAGGAGAGGAGAGGAGAACGTCTCGTCGTCGTCGCAAAAAGCCAGTAAATTCATATCGGCAACCACAGAGAGACAGAGTTCGTAGGGAGGGCAAAAGTCTCGTAGAAATCGTCGGAGCGGAGACGAGACTTTGGTATCAAAGGATTAAAGAGTTTTACGTGGAGATTCCATATTTTTCAAAGCCCGGCCAAACCGACGGTTGAATCCGTGTATAAGGTATCCCTGGGTATATTACGTTATACCGAATACGGACGAGGAGAAAATTTAAAAGAGAATTGTATTTTATTCGGTTTTATTTTCGCTCCCCCCCCCCCCCCTCCCCCCGCCCCTTCATCTCATGTTTATTTATTTTCACTCAGTGTTTATATTCATTCTCCATTAATTCCCTTCCCATCGGCCGACTGTCCTGTTATACTCCGTCCGAAGCCTATTTCGATTTTTCTTTGGATAAGTGAAAGGGACGAAAATGGGAAGAGAAAAGTCTATAGAAATCGCTGCGACAGACTAGGGTAACGGATCAATTTCCCCATCGCCATTTTCTCGCGCCAAAGAAACGAATCTACTAAAAAATTTTATTAAAATTCTTTTTTTTTTTTTGTTTGTTTTTTTTTTCGTCTACTCGAATTTTAGTTATAGCAGGATTACGTGTGTACCTGAAAAGTTTTCTCTCGTCGTCTTGGAAACAACTTATTCTTTGCCCTATTATGAATAAGGACTTTGAAGGCAACTGAAAAGTAAAAAGGCGAACTAGAAAGGCGATGCGAAAGAAAAGTGAAGAATAAAGGAAAATGGCGGTTGTTTTCCAAGTCAGCGGCAGTGGTTCGCGTTGTAGCGAGAGATTATGGTCATTTTTTTTTTCTTCTTTTTCTTTTTTTTTTATAATTGATTAATTTCAAACGCTCGTTCTTAATTTTTTTTTCCGTTCTTCTTTTCATTCCTTTCGCCCGTGAGTTATCGCGTACGAATCAAGTCCTTGGAAAATCATCCCTTCGTTCTCCTCGTTTCTTGGTAACTGTCCTACTAAAATTCTGCGCCATTTCTCACGTCATTCATTCGTCCTTCGCAGCTTTAATCTCGCGTCATCTCGAAGTTGGGCGTCTCTTTCGAGAATCGTAAAAATAAGATAATCCAGCTACAAATGCCGCAGACACCAAAAATGACACGAAGAAATGAGGAGCGAGGACGGACAAAGGAGAAAACCGATTCGATTAACTAGCTGTGCAAAATTACGTTAAATAACGGAAAAATGAATACGAAGAGGAATACAAAAGAGAAAAATCTGGCTACTTCAAACTTTTCACGAGAACATGACGCATGTACACCGTAACTTTTCTCACTGAAAATATTCCTACCACCCTCACCTCCCTCCCGCTTCCCCTCCCGCTCCCGTTCTTTTGGAAAAAGTTTCTCCCCTTTATTTCCCTCGGCAGGTTGTACGGGTGGTTCTCGGTTGTTGCTGCTGTTGCAGAAACGTTCGGCTATCGCAAAACCTGAGAACCGGCGGCGTACGGCTGGAGGGAGGGCACCGGGGCATCGTTGCCGTTCCTTTTATTTCGTTTATTTGTTTCCTATTTTTATACGAGGAGAGAAATGTTACAAAATTTATATTGTTCTCGCAAAACATCATCCCCCCTCCCTGAAAATCTCCTCGCCTCTACATTGCCGCGCCACTTCACTTCGTTCGCTTTGGCCTCTGCAGTATTCGAAGAGGGAGGGTAGGTAGGTAGAGGTGGGTGGGTAGGTACCTAGTTGCTTTCAAGAGTTCGGCAGCTACAAGAGAAGAACCTGTAGATGCAGCAAACAACGAACAGCAAACGGCAGCAAACAGCGTTGGCTAAGGCCACTCGAGACGCGCGCGGAGAAAAGCAAAATCAGAAGCAGAAGCAGAACCAGCAGCGGCATCGCGATGTTTCCCGTCGGAGAGTAAAGAGCCATGAGAGAGAATAATGGAACATGATGATTCGTTGAGACCTCTCAAAGTGTACCGATGAGTAGGTATTCGAACCTGCTATGCATGCACCGTATACATGCATCCCCTACTTCGTTGCAAAGAGAGAGAGAGAGGGAGAGCGAGAAAAACAGGGATGAAGGAATAATAAAATTGAAAAAGAGTTAAAGAAGAATGAAAATGAGGAACAAAAAAAAAAAAAAAAAAGGTTGCTCTCGCCCCCGCTTCTGAAGCTGCTGATGCTGATGCGGTGCAGGAGCGAGCGTAATTTGAAACGTGAAACACGAACCGCGAATGAAACGTGATACTTGGAAACGGTGTGCTTGATTAACGCCTAATGCATCTGCGGTAAATGAGTGAACAATACTCCTCCATTTTTAATTTTCTATTTTTTATTTTTATGGTTTTTTTTTCATATTCATTATTCATTTCTCTCTCTCTCTCTCTTCATTATCTTTCCCCTTCCACCTCATTTCCGCAACGAAACCGAGCAAGGAGTGGAGAAGACCTTGCATTAATGCATTATAGTCTCGAGTGTAAAATTTAAAACAAGGAGATAGCTGGTACAGGTATATCGGCACCCTTCACATAAAAATACATAAAATACAAGTGGGGTAGAATATTTAGCAATTATAATAGCGAGTTGCTTTTACGAAAGTTCGGGCTTCTACGCTTCGCTCGAACACTCGGAGATCCACGTATCGGAGTATATGGGAAATATGTTGAAAACCCTTCGGTACGAGGCGCGTATAAGTTACTCACTTTTTGGTGAAGATGGAGAAACTGAACGGAAAAAAAAACCAGAGACAGACAGAGAGAGAAAAAGGCCGTTTATAGAAATATACATACACTTATGAAACCGGGTGAGGAAGTGAAGGGGAGGAATTTTTTATCCGCACAATACGGTTCCTCGTGCTTTGAATAAAATTCTCTTATTATATACGTTATATTGCATAAGTTGAAGGTTGAATTACAGCCTCTTTTCTGCACGACGAATATTGAAAGATAGAGAACACCGCAAAAAAACGAAATAAAATCAGAAAAAAAAAAAAAAATGAATTAAAAATCCAAAACTCAACGCACCGTTGTAATGTGCGGTAAGCGTGATCTGATTTTCGAAATTTCACCGGGTGATTCGCAGCCTAATTTCGATCGCGCGTACAATACGAGCGCGTACAATACGGGGGGAAAAAATGAGAATCGTGTGATGAATGGGATCGGCGTATGCGATAGATCGAGAAGAATGGAGGATCGATGTTTTAAATATCGGAAATGGGGTTGAAGAGGAAGGCTTATACGAGGGGAGGTGATAAGAAAATAAGAGGGAATAAAAAGAGTAAACAGAAATAGAAAAAAAAAAAAAAAAAAACTGAGAGAGAAAGGAGAGAACAAAAAAATGTACATATATACATAGAAATATAGACGATGGGGGAGGAGAACAGATGGCGGAGCGATTAGGTTCCGAAACCCATGACCCGAGGAGTCTCGCGACCCCCCGAGCGCAACCCTCGACTAAATCTGATTCGACGAATTTTCGCGAAAAAGGGAACGATTTTTATGCTTGCCAAGGCGAGACTAAATTGACCGTCGAGACGTCTGAATTTGACCGATACAATACCACGGGCTTTTTGTTTCCTCGTATACATACCTATGTATTCGCATTCGCTGTACACACGTACCTACACATGAGAATACACTCCACATTGTGAAAATGCTTGCGAGGGAAGGAGTGCCGAGATCCCCGCAAGATTCGCTCCTGATTAGAGAAGAAAAGTGAAAAAACATTTCAAAAAAAAAATAATAATCATGATAACACCAACGGAATAAAAATGAATAAGATTCTTGAAAGCTCTACCGAGAACTGTAAAAGCTTTTACCATTCCTACGTAAAAAAAAAAAAAAAAAAAAAAACATACATAAATATGTATATGCGTTCCGGCGATAACAGAAACAAAAAATGGAAGGAATAAAAACCAAGTTAATGTTGATAATGATAATAATAATGGTATCAACAATGATAATAACTTAATAATAAACGGACTGTTATAACTCATATTAAATTCTTAAAAGCAGGGCGAGCTGGGCAATGGTTTTTCATTATATACGATCGTTATTATTATTTGGTATGTATTTTCTTCTTCAACCAGGTTGAAAAATTTTTCAAATTATCCGAAGAACGTGCAGCCCTTCTTTCTTACGATCCGAAAAATAAAACTTGTCGAATAAAAAATGATAA
Source organism: Athalia rosae (assembly GCF_917208135.1). NCBI lineage: Eukaryota > Metazoa > Arthropoda > Insecta > Hymenoptera > Athaliidae > Athalia > Athalia rosae. The sequence continues at coordinate 7,476,009 of NC_064028.1, forward strand.
CGTATCGATTTATCGAAAATTAATAGATAAATTTCCTTCACAAAAATTGTATCGCAGCTAGTAAAATTTAATATGCTCCATACTGCAGTTTACGTGGGGTACGTACGTATGTACGTAGGTTTCACGTGAAAACGAATAATTTATGATCGTTCAATAAGAAATCAAGGTATAAAGAACGAGCGGGGGCGAAGGGGAGGGGAGGGCGGTGATGTATATTTCGATACAGCGAGCTCGTAGAGAGAATACAGAGCATTTCGTATGTTAGCAGCAGATTTCCGCGTTGAGGCGTTGAACGCGCTTCCGTTGAATAAATTTCATCTCTTATACTACTCCCCCCGATTTGTCATCTCGACTCAACGCGCGGAGATCCCTCGGCAAGAAAGAAATAAAGAAAAATACAAAAAAAAAAAAGAAAATAAAAGGTAGAAACAAAAAATGAATAAATAAAATAAGTGAAAGGGAAGAGTAAAGAATAAAAAGTAGGCGGAACAAGAACACTGCATGTGCGCAGGGATGGATGGGGCAAGGGAAAATATGGAGAAAAACGGTGAAGACAAAAGAAAAAAAAAAAGAAGAAGCTGCACGACGCGGGGTGGGTACGAGCGCGAGGTGCGCCTCCGCGGGGTCCTTGTGCCTCCGCACGTTTACGTTATTCTTCTCGTTCTCCTCACCCCCTCCCCCCACCCCCCTCGCAGAACCTGCGAAATTACCAGAAGCAAAAGCAGAAAGAAGCGACGCAGTTCCTCCATTGTCGTTATCCTTATTGTCACAATTATTATTATCGTCATCATCATTCCACTTATTATCACCGTACCCTTATCTCGTTCTCCGTTCTTTCGCCCGTTTCGAGCGTGAATTTTGAAGATGAAAAAAATTGAAAATTTCAATTCGCGACGGGAAACCCCGGGTCGCCCACCGTCCCGTTATAATTTTCACCTCGTTTCCTACGTAACAAAGTTTTCCCTTCGATTTTTGAGTGGCTGAATTTTCGGCCGTAGCATCGCTCGAAGAAAAACTCTCGCGAGGGAATAATATTGTCGTAGGCTCAGCTGAGGGCTTCGAAAAGCTCATCCAGCTTCCGGCAAACCTTCCATTTCAGTTGGTACAACCGCTCGCGCGGAGCCTCCTATTAATCTCCGGATGTCCGGGTCGCAAACTTTCCTATCAATTTCCCATGAGAAAGACACGAGATAAAAAGGGAGCGAAACAAAAAGAGGTCGACGGAGGAGGTGGAGAGATTCACGAATCGACGCGTTTACAAGCGCACATCTTTCGACATTTTTAAAAAATCTTCTGAAAACGAGAAAAAAAAAAAAATACATCAATTTCCGAAAGAGTGGTCCTCGCGAATCGTACGTACGTACGTTGGATCATTTTTATCCGAGATACGAAGCGAGGGAAACGTATTGTATATGCGCGATACATACATATGTGCTGCATGGCAACGCGTATTATTATGCGGTTTAAGAAATGCGAACATCCGTTACGTCTTTTATTGTATAATATATAATGTATATAATATATGGGGTGAGGAAAAATACGAGCGTTCACCCGTAACGTCACATCCCATCAATCGCAGAATAATATGATATATCGAGCTCGCGAGAAGAAACCGGTCGTTCCGAAGAGCGGGTTGATGGATAAAAAATTGAAAATGAAAGGTATAAAGAATCGGTCGAGGATCCCCCTCGTCGTCTGGAGAAAGAAATGAAATAAAAGAGAAAGAAGCGAAAGACAGAAAGAAAGAAAGAAAGAAAAAGAATTCCAACAGGAGAAAAGTCAATCGGGAGAATAAATGCCGCGGGGGGTGCGGTATAATTTGAATATTCATGTATTTATCGTATATATACAAGAAAAACCGGTGGAATAAAAACTAAAAATAAGAAAGAAGAATATAAATAAGAACACAATATCACAACTGAAAATAATTATCTCTACCGGTAAAGATCTCGGCACGATCCGGGAACCGTAAAGATTTTAAAAACTTTATCCGGTTATACGAGATAAGGAAGCCGCGAACTGAAACGATCGAAATCTCTCCGCAGAAAAGTTTCTTCGACGGTCTCGTTCCCCGAAGGAGGGGGTGAGTCCGGAGTATGGAATTACACGATTGTAAGCTGCACGAGTGCAAGGTGTAATTTCAACTCGAATGACGAATGAGATGAAAAAATGTATTTTTTAACGAAACCCAAGACGCTCGACGTCAAATAGATATTTCCGGGTCGAGTGCAGTGACTTTTTTTCTTTTTCATTTCGACGAAGTTTGTTCCGTTTTCGGTAACTTCGGGATTCACCCGCGAACGAGTTGAATTACGCTGCACACGGGCGGTCGGTCGGCCCTTTAGGGACGAGAAATGAGAAAAAAAAAGGGAAGAAGTTATCCACGTACCACATCTGCTTCGAGCGGTCCGTCCAATTCTCGCGTTCGTTAGCTAGGTCTTTCTAAAACCGAGCGAACCGAATCTATGATCAAACAACTTTGAGCCGCTAGAAACACGCGAGATGCCAATTATTATTACAACCTACTTATTGCCATGGACTTGAGCCTGCACCCTCAGGTTATCCCGTCAGGATTACTTTGGGAATATTCTTTTCCGGTACACCGTATACGTAAAATACAACACGTTAAATTTAACGTATACACTTATAAAAACAAGACTAACTAACAATAAAATAAAAGGAAAATTATTTTCAAACTACTAGGGACGTGATTATTTTAAAACCGTGTAATCGATATCGCCTACGCGATTCAAATCCGGGGCGTGGCATATTTTTATTTTTATTCTATTTTATTTTATTTTATTTTATTTTATTTTTCGCAAAGAGAGAAATAATTTAAATTAATCTCTCCGAATATTCCGGCGATGGTGGAACGATGAGAGAATGGCGCTTCATGGAATCAAATGAAATCGGATTAAGATTAATCGTGGGTATTAGCTGCAATATATATATGTATATATATGCGTACAAATATACGCATACTCGGACTGTCTGTAATAACGCTGCCGATGCCTATGTTGTTATAATTATTTATGTACCATAAATGACGTTTGGTGTTACAGAATAATGATCGGCGCTGCACCCGGCCCCCAACCGTAGGGAGTGAAGCGCGTAAATCAGCCGTTTCTCTGGGCGCGTCCAGGATCAGGATCAGAATCAGGATCAGGATCAGGATGAGGCTCGTGTGATCCTCGCTCGTCATTTGGGAAGCATAAGGTACGCGGTATGTTTTATCCGCTCATCTAACAATAATCCGGGAGCGCGAGCATCCCTTCGGATTGGTCGCGCGCCACCTCACGTCTTCCGAAATTAGGCAGTCGCTTGACTCACCCCCGACAATTACCCAATAAAACCTAGGCGGTTAATCAACCTACTCAGAGTCACGTGATTCACTCGACGAATCTGAGATCCCAGGTTGATCCGTTCGAGGTGTAATTAATTCGACGGAGTTTTTCCCGGGCGGTACGATATGCTATCGTAAAAATGAGACGCTTCGAAGAATCGCGTCTGTCTCGCGAGAATATAAAAAATTGACGGGGGATTTCGTAGCGTCGAGAAACGCGGATGTTCGAGGGTTACGAAAAAGTGCTATGAATGGGGGAGAAATTCTACGGGACGCGTTCAAAAGCTCGCAATTTTCAATCGCGTATGTGGCCGCCCTACTCTGTGTGTGTGTGTCCCTGAGAACTTTGAATGCTCAAGTTCCATCTGGTTCGAGATATTCTCGTGCCGTTTCCAGCGACCTACGAACCGAAAACTCTCTCACAAGTTTCCCGGCAAGATTCGAACTTATATCAACTAACTTCAAACTTGTCTTAATTCCCGTTGCGCATTTGTTGGAATTGGTTCCTTTTTTATTTTTTTTTTTCTATTTTTCTTTTTCTTTTTATTTCTAGTCGAGTACAAGAATTTCTCTAGTAGCGAAGGAGGAATGATGATTGTACGTCGTACGACCCACGCGCACCAAAATTTGACCTAGAATCCGAAAGAAGCAAAAAAACCGACCGAATAAAATGAAAATAAAAAATCCATAAAAATTGAATGATGCCGTTGTATATTTTCCATAATGGAATTTTCGGCAATTTCTTCGAGTTTTATTGTACGTCGGGATTTTTTCGGCGGATCGAATGATTTTCGCAAGGACCGCGGTTTGGGATATATATGTATATTTAAAAAATAGAGGAACAGAAAAATGAAGGGGGAAAAAAAAAGAAGCAGTCAAGAAATCATCCGAATTCGGCGTTGGGCTTTTTGTCGGATAAGCTGACTGAGCCTGAAATCGAGTGGATATAGTCCAAACAAATAGCAATAACACAAATCAAGACAATACATATCCGTTCGAAGCGGGGCGGCGGTGCGGGCGCTAGGCGGCGAAATTCATGTTTGGCTCAAGGTTTCGCCCCTTCCGCGGATCCGCGAGGCGAATCACCCCGTCGACCCCCGTATCCGAAATCGTGAAATTTCACGACACCGGATTGGTTGTCAGGGCCGGTAAAATGTTGACCGTATCGTCGATATTTTACAATAATCCTCGGGCATTAGCTACAAATTGAGCGACGATGGAAATATACGGCTACGGGGCGGTAACTTTCCGGCAGTATATAAGCATCTGGAGGACAGATTCCTTGGGATTTTTATGGGATTGATCGGGAATACAGATTCCAAATTCCCGCAAGACTTCGGCACGCTTGACTCTCCTCGGATTCGCCCCCCGTCTCCCCCCCTCCCCCACAGACACTTTACCGAGCGAGATTTGAAATTTATCTGAAATTACTCACAATACGAGCTGACCCCCAAGTTCGCTTGATTTTATCATGTGAAAATAATTACGCCGATGGTAGATTCCGGCGCAGTTCCTTTGAAAATAGTCGTTTAAACATTCCTCATGTTCCGACCGACTATGGGAGCGTACGGGCGCTCTGCATAATCCGTTAATATTTAGCATCGTATTCCCGAACAGACGAGGCGATGCGAGATGGCGTTCGGTTGATGATTTTTTAATGACGGTGAAAATTGAATATGCATGTCGTACGTCTAGGATCCGGCACGCTGCAACCGTGAATACATCGACGAGCAGCGTGTATTGTATGGGGTATTCCGCGGCAATTCGCCATGGAAAATTCCCACCGTAAAACGTTCTTCGTCTTTCACCGCAATGAGTCGAAATTCGGAAATCACTATAGATTCCATTTTGAAAAAATTTAGAGTCCTAAAAAAAACGATCGAATGGAATCTCCCTGCGAATCAAACTTTTTAATTCCAAGTTTTCATGTAAATCCGGAGAACGTTGAGCGAAGATAATAATTCTCAAGCAGCTTGCGATTTGGCGTTTCGATTAAAATTTTTCGTAAAAATGCCCCATACGAACCCCACAGCTACTAGAAGTTGGCCGTGTACGAGAGAAGCTCGCGGGTTGGTTTACAACATGGACGGTATACGTTTTCCATCTACGTCATTTTTTATGATTATACGTACACAGTTTTTTTCTTTCAACGTTGTGCAATTTTCCGACGCACAGAAGTCGTTAACGCATGGACCTGAATTTAATTGTGAGCTGTTTATACGAATAGAAATTTTCACTTTACTCACGTCGCATTTCACATTTTCCATGTATAATTATCCGCACGTTTTTTTTTTCAACTCGTACGAGTTTCGTGGGTGTATTCGACACTCCGGAAAGTAAAAGGCAAAAAATTCGATTCGAAAAAAAATAAAAAACAATTTTTTACGGCAGATGAAAAAAATTTCCGCGACTTTTACCCCGTACGTTATACATTACATCACAGGGTCACTCGACGACGCGTCTTTTCTATAGCGGGATACAGCTGTACCGTGTAGGTATACGTACAACTTTTATACATCCCGTTCCCCGCATATCTCGATTCCCGAGGGATTCGGGACGAGGTAGTTTCGCTCGTGTACCTATACACATCATGGTTTGCACATATGTTAGATCGTATTGGTATGTAAATAGAAGACTTAGGCGTCCCTATGGTAAATATACAACTGCACCGCCAGGAGAGCAGACGTTTTAACCGTCGATCTTGCGGAATTGTGCTGCGGTTGCTGGATGCAGGGAAAAGATTTTACATGGGTAAAGAAGAAGGAATGGAAGTAGAGGAAGAAGAAGAAGAAGAAGAAGAAGCTGAGGTGGAGTAGTTTGAACGCCGTACCGATGATACGACTAAGCAAATAAATTCGAGAAAAATGAGACGAAAGCAATTTTCTTCCACCGTCGTATAGTTGCAGCTGCGCAAGAAGAAGAAGAAGAAGAAATAGAAGAAGAAGAGGGGGAGGAGGAGGAGGAAGAACCGCACGCGCGCTTTCCATACACTTCCGAGCTTTGAAGGACGTAACATTTCCGTGACGAATCACATTATAATCTCCGTCCAAATGTCGCGGAGGCCGAGGCGAAATTCTGCGAATGATCGATGTCCCTCCGTCTGAGACAAAAAAAAAAAAGAAGAAAAAGAGAAGAAAAAAAAAAAACCCAGAAGAGGGTGGAAAATCTTCGCTTCTTTTTCCGGATATATCCTAATTCAAAAGTAAATCCTAAACATCGATTAGTCACCGATTCCGTTGAAGCCATTTTTCGGGCGTTGACGACGATCTTTATTCCTTAACGAGTCTTAAAATCTCCGACGAATTGAAATTGGCCCGGCTTTTCGGTCACATGCAGGGGTCTCTAAGGTACATCGGATAATTGTCTTCCGAGACGTCTTCGTACGGGGGGTGACGGCGCGATGATCCCATATAACAACGGGTCGGATCGTCGTTCGATATAATGTTTTCTAATTTAAGTTTCATCCCCACCACGTACCCCACGCTTTTACCTGCTTTTATATATATATATATATATGTGACATCGCAAGAAATACGATCTTCTCCACTAAATCACCGGCTCAACTCAACCATTACGAGGGCCGGTTTAGGACGATGCCCTGACAGTTTTTGCCGCGTTTTTTTTTCCCCCCTATACCATACGCCGGTATTCGGCTCCATTACCTGGAATGCTACGACTAAAAAACTTTCTAGATCAGTTGAATAATAAAAATGGGAATTAATTGGAAACTGAAATTAAGTTAACAGTACCAGTGTCGAAAAAAGAATGGTACTTAGAGGGTCGAGAAATTCGGTGACCTGCGATGTGGAAACTTTTCGGTCTGATCCCGTTCACCTAGATTTGGAATTTAGACGGTATCATTCCCGTATCGCGTTACCGACATCGCGAGGACGCCGTTGACGCGGTGAAAGGGGGGCGGGGTGGTAGGGGGGGTATGAAATATACTCCAACTAGGAATTCAGAACTGCGTTAGCAAATCATTGGTAAATTAGGTAAATTTGGGTAGAGCTGCAGTATCGCTGTCAAGCGAAATAGAGGTACTTTGAAAGGTGATATTCGTAGTCAATATCGAATTTCAAACTCCCGACGTAGATCAGATCCGCATATATGGCGCCGCGTCTCATGTATATAACCCGTTAAAATACGCGGTTACGTAGGGTTTAACTGGGAACAGTTTTGTGATCCGAACGTTATGATTATTACCCCGCTGTAGATCCTCCGATTCCTCGTCATGTTCGGAAAAATGTTGTTTCAATCATTTTTTCTTCTCCTCGCTCGCACCCTGCACCCCCGAGCTCGCCGTGTACCTTCCCCGATCCAGACTCATGTATTTAAGCGCGTCGCTCTCCCGTTAATCTCACGGATTAATTTTTATCTTTCAACCACGAGCGGGAAGACGACGGAAATTAAGTCCTCACTCGAGAAAAAAGAAAATATATATATATATATACGAAAAGGAAAAACGGAAAACAGAGAAAGAGAAGAAATGAAAGGAAAGACAAACGCCTCGGCTTCGCGCGCGTACCACATCAGACGAAAGCCGGCCGCACGGTTCATATCGTGGGCGGACATTTGAAACACATGAAATGCTTTTAAGTATAAATCTTTACGTCTTCGGTGCATGGGAGAGTACGTAAGAGGTAAGAGATTATAGGCTTAGAAGGTGCGATGAGGAAATAATTCCGCGCTCGCCTTATTTTTATTTCGTTTTTCAACGATCGCAAATTATGCATATACATACATATAATGCATCCGTCGATACGATTGTTGCGTCATCTCGTCGGTCAATTTTTCTCAGCGATCAATACCGCGGCTCGAGAATCGGAATAAAAGTAACGTTGTTCGCGAGTGTTTATAAAATATCATTGTGTCGCGGCGTATGTAGGAAACTCTTGAATTACAAGATAATGAAACTGGTACACGCGGTCAACCACAGCTTGGCAAAAGGTCTGTGTGTACATGGAATTCTCGCAGCGGCGCAGTAAGACTCGCTGCCGAGATAATGACGTAACGGTGAATTAGCGATAATTGTTAACCCAGAAAAATCCATTAATGGGATTCCAGTCCCGCGGGAACAATTTTTTACCCTTGATTCGCGTCACCGGTCAAAACGTTTACGACTAATATAACAACCGATGTTCGCCGTCCGTTAACCGATCCTCCCGCATCACGTTTTTTTTATTATTCACTTTTTCCATACGACAGTGAATACCGGATCAACGATTAAAAAATTTTACCGTTCGCTCGCGATACCGCGCGGAAAGAGCGAAACGTCACGCGGTGTCGCACCACAAATTCTGATGACTGGAACTGAAAGTCGTTCGACGGTCGATTTTTTTTCGTTCACAATCCGATAACGGAATCGCAGTAATTAGAATTAAATCGAGTAAAGTATTCATGAAAATTGGACACTCTTCGGACAATAGCCGTGTAATCCATTCGAATGAAAGAAATTTAGTGAATTTCGGGTCAACCGTTGAAAGTTAACGACAAGACAGATATCGAGGAAGCGCCGTTTCACCGTCGGAGACCTGACGATAACAAACGTTACCACCACGTCGAATTATCGTGGTTGAACAGAAGTAAATATCGTCCCCGAATCGCGATATTCTTCGAGTCCCCCTTTTCTTTCCGTGTAACCGTATAACCTCCGTATTGTAACGCCGCAGGACGCGTCATTCCCGGAATCATTTTCTCGTACCGCTAACCATTCCCATTTCCATAGATATGGGTTATAAGCTGAGCGTTGTTCATGCATGGAATTTTTCTTAAACCCGCTGATTAAATTGGCCATCTCCATCGCCACCGTCGTCATCTTACCGTGCATTATTATGGGTACACGCACCTACCTATACCCAAAACCAACACGTCGGTCGTGCGCGCGAAGAAGTCTCCGAAGATCCGAGATCCCCGAGGAAGAAAAAAGCTCCGCGAATGTCCCGCTGCTCCGCGATCCTTGATCCGGTATAAACCCGAGACTCCTGCTCCTTCAGGATCTCGAAGCAAAAAAAAAAAAAGATTAAAAGGTAGAAAAAGAAGGAACGAAATAGAAAGTATAAGATAAAAAAAAAAAAAGAAAAAACAAAGGGGGGAGACCGTGGTCCTGGCAGAGCGTTGAAAAGAAATGGGCACTTACATTTTCTTAACGCTTCGGGCGCGCCCGGCGTATACGCTACGAAACGAGCTGGTAACAATAAGACGAGCGAATTGTGAAAGTTGAGTAGCGAAGAGGATTTCTAACGTCGGAGACGTCCGTCCCCCCCAGACTCAGCTCGTTCGGGGACATTAGAAAAGTAAATTTGATGAATATTCAAGACGACCGATCTTAAGCGGATCCCGAGGTCAAGTGGGTAGTTTTGCTAACGACCACCGAATTGATATCCTCTCGCTCGGACTGGATGTTTTTTCTTTTTTTTTTTTCAATCCTCTTGAAAAAATTTTTTCGAAAATTACAACGTGCGTTTCGATACCGAGGTAAATGGAGAACGAGATTCGAGGTCGAAAGACGAGATGAAAAATGAACGATGTAAACTTACGACAGGCGAAAGTAGATGTAGAAAAAGTTCTCATCCCTTTTAGCCGATATTTTTTCAACAACGGGACCGTCAGTTATTTTTTTTTTTTGTTTTTTTTGTTTTTCTTACTTCATACACGCTATACTTTCTTCCAGTTTTCTTCCTTCACGTATTCAACGATCGATATACCAGTCGGAGCGTTCGCATCGAGGACTCTCGAAAAAGTTCCGAAGACACGTTCAAGGACGCAAGGACCTCGTTTTCTCGCGGAAAAAGCTCGCGGTGCCGTTAATATTTTTTTTCTTTTATTCCTGTTTTTGACTTTTATTCTTTTCTCTTTAGACGCGTACCTCCTTCATTTTTTATTTTGTTTTTTTTTTTTTTTTTTCTCTACTTCGTTCGAATTCATTCATCGCCGTTTCACCCCGAAACTTCCTCTCCGACTCTTATACGCTGAAATCGTTAACGTAACCCAAATTCAACCGTGTACTTATTATATACATGTATATGTATAAGCCCATCGTTTTACCGTAGTTCGTATTACTTCCCCCGAGGCTCGTAATCTCGGCATATAGTTCCGGTGAATTAAGGTTACGAGGTACGATATCGGGCGCGTAAGATCAATTCGTACAGCTCGGACTGTATAATCTTTTCTATTTCCGAGGGCCTCGCGATAAGCGACTCTTCGACTAACCGGCTGAAAATGACCGGTCACATTTCGCACACCTGAAAAATCATTTTACCTCCATGTTCGGCCTCAATTATCTTCGCGACGACTGTATAGGGGGCGAAGTTCTGAAATTTCCCTAATTACAGACGAGCGAATTGGAAAAATCGTTGCGCTCCCCGAAGGGGAGACGGCAGTCGTCGAGGCGGTTTTTGTATTCGATTTCCCCTCACAGCGAGTCGCTACGGTATCTGTTGCTATTGGTAAACCTGGTAATCCTTCGAATCCGGTAATGGCAAGTGAAACCTCGACGAGGGATTTCTGAACAAGACGATAGAATAACGCTAGCGAGAAGGTATCCGATGTCCGATAATAAAACACGAGAGAAATGGTCGATCGCTGTTAGCGGCCGACTCCGCGGTTCCCCTATACGTCGTACCTATACCTCCTGAGCCGTGTTGCTCGAACTTTTACCGAGCCGCGCGCAACGTGTACGGGAATCAAAACTCTTCCCGTCACTCCGACTACTTTCATTAAAATCGACGACACTCGAATAGACGAGCGTATCTGCTTCATTCTCATTAATTCAATTTTCTCACTTTGACGCGTGGAAGGAACCGAAATTCTATTGTATCGTGTTTTCCAAAAAAATTTGGTACATCGCTTCGCTGTGGAAGAGTGAGATATCCACCGTCTCCGTTTCCACGAGATTATTAGAATTCGGTACACGAACGAGAACTTTACGACGACACATCGAAGGAGCATCTGATATTCAACGAATCCCCATCGTAGGTAGTTCGTTTTTTCGTCTTCGATTCTTTTATCCTCGATGTGTTTCTTTCCGCGCCTTATCGCCGCTCGCTATTCTACCCGTAAACGAAAATATCGGTGAACATATTTTTATCGCGGCGATCATCGCCCGAACAAGATATACATATATAACCCGCAGTGCGCGTGTATTCCGCACACCGTACTACTCTCCGATGTAATTTACTATTTCAACATCAATTTACCGGTTTTATTTAGGGTGCGGCGTCTGGCTGGGCTACACCGAATAACGCTGACGTACGCAAAGCACTCAATGACGCAACGAAGCCGCTGATATCATAGCAAACACTTGAAAATTTTGCAGGTCTCGAGTTATCCAATACTTTTCAGCTAACCATCACGATCATCGATCCACAGATTGGAACAATCGAGTTATTATTGTCGGTTTTTAGTCGCAGGCTTGATTTGGCCGATGGGGTTCGTGTTTCCGAGATTGAAATGGACGAGAAATCGTAGAAAAAATAGCGGCTCGAAGCGTGCGACTTTTTTTCCATCTCGTTTTCCGTGTAGTCAGACGTGAGACGCTCGAAGGAGTGAAATATCTCATCGATCAACGTCCGATCCCCTCAAAACTGACCTCTGCCTCCCGAATCCAACAACAGCTTAAGAGGAATGAATATAAAAATGAATGAATAAATAAATAAGACGAACACCGTTAATTTACAATTACGGGATTAACGAGCGGCCGACAATTAACTCGTTAAATATGACGAAATTCAAAAAAACCTCCAAACTCATTACTTCCAATAGAGCTATCAACGTTATTAATGAACAAGACATCGTCGTTCTGCGTCAGTTTATTAAAAAGTCAATGCCGAAAACGGCGCAACGATAAAACATAATGGAAAAAGAATTTTTTTTCACCTCCGTTCGGAGCTGCGATCAGGCGATATTCCACAACCGATGACGACGATGGCCGTTTTTTATTTACTTCTATTTTTCTCTTCATGAAAATCAGTGGGTTTCGTTAATATCTCGTTTTAACGTCAGTCCGAACTGCAGTGCGTGATATTATAACAGTTAGAATTCGCTACGGATCGGCAATATTCAAAACAGGGTCGTATTCTTAGTCGATCGAATCCACGGTTGATTTGCCTCGTTTTATCTTCGCTGCGAGCACGCGGAGTCCGTGAATGCTATAAAATTGATTATAAATTGGAGTGACTTTGCAATGGCGCAGCAAAACCCCGGGACATTTATCGGCTCCGTATATGCATGAGACCGGATCTATTATGCAGATCGGAAGATTCTATGGGACCCAACCTTACGCCGCATAATTTGCTCCGCGTACCCTTCGTAATGCCCATTACTGTCTCGCGTACGAATTTCTTCCGTAGCTAAGAGAAAAAGAAAAAAAAAGAAAAGAATATTGTCGTGATTCGAGAAATTAAAGAGCGCGATCGTTCTCTCCACTTTTCCAGTTTTCGCGAAGTCGAACGGTAATCGAGACCATTTTTCTCTCTGATTCTAATCGGAAAAGAAACGCAAAAGAAAGAAAAAAAAAAAAAACAATTAAATTTCACACGGAAGACGCGCGGCGATCGGCCGTCCGGGTGTTGCGAATCTGTGCAACGGGCGGTGTGTTAGGTAATATGAAAAATGAGTGTTTTCTCGCGTGACTCGAGGCGAGCATCCCGGTGTGAAATAATTACGACTAGAGGGGTGAAAAGAGGGGATAGCGTAGTTGCAACAGAGGGCACAAATCATCTATGTTAGCGTGAAAATGGTTCTGAAGTAAGCGAAAAACTGTTATGGGGTCGGTGCAGCAGCAGGGGGCCTCTTCTTCTTCTTCTTCTTCTTCATCCTCCTCTTTTTCGCAAGATTTTTTCTCTTTTTTTTTACTTTTTCTCTTCTCGTCCACGCGAGGCTCTCCACAGCTGCGCGTGGTGGTAGCGACCGCGCGTGTGTCTCGGGTTACTTTTTTCTTCTTTCTTTTTTTTTTCACGTCATTTTCTCTCCCTCACTCGACCGCGTCGTGAATCGGGCGATTCGCTACGGTGCGCAAAATATAGGGCGGTATACATACAAATGGAATTATTGCACCTTTGCGAACGGGGGTCCTTAAAATGAAAATTAAGATATTTACGTTATCGTGTACATATGTACATATAGATACACCCATGTGTACATAGCGCATTATTGTACGCAAGGGAAAAGTGAGGTGCAACAAAACGACGGAAGAAACGTATCGTGTGTAAGTTATCGCTGCACAACCGGCGGTCCGCTCGACGCGACGACGAAGTAGATAATAAATTACCGTGACCTTAAACGAGTTTCGAAACTTGGTCGCGACTAAACATTTATATACGACTATATGGAGTGAAAACACCTGCTTCAGAAAAATATTAACATTTATAGTTACGTTACTTTGCATTACCTATGGAAATACCTCACGTTTCCACTGTTTGCGAATGCGAATGTCAGTTAATTTCACGAACTGTGTGTCTGCGTCGCTTGTATTGGATGGCTTACAATTAGATTCGAATCAATATACATGTATACATATATAGAGACGGGTATATTTATATACGTACGTTGGCACAATGAGTTTGATAAAAATCTCCGGTTGTGCTATAAATCGTCCAACTACCTTTAGTCGAATTTAGTTCGCTTAAATAAGTCTCATTTCAATTCTTGTTCACGCTTATCTGATCCATAACCAGTGCCTATAATGGGTGTACAGCTGGGTATATTACTCTAGCACATTATTTTCGAACCTGTCCACGGTATAGAAGAAAGACAGACCATCGAAAAAGATCGAGAAAAAATCGATGTCTGATATACATCACGCGAAACAACGATAGATTTGAAAAGCTACGGAATTAATATACTCTAAAATTCGAATGACCGAATTCCCCACGAAAATTTTGATTTCTGACCCAAAAAAATGAACAAATTTGGGGTATACCCCATTTGGATTTTTTCGATTTTTCGGCCAAAAATGAAGTATTTTTCAAATCGATCGTAGGGCACTGTTCTTACGTATTCTGACGTCGGGAACACGAATCCGTTGGTCAAATTGAGCCACGAATTTTTTTCATTTTTCATCTTTCTGCTTGGAAAAGCGAAAAAATGGCGATAACTCGATCAATTTTATAGATAGATCAAATTGACTTTCAGATTCGGATTTCTGAAGTCAAAATACATCAAAATAATGACGGGACCCCTCGAGACGTCGAAAGAGTTTCAACTAGTTTATAAATTATTTTGGAAACAGTGTCCCGTTCGACGTTGAATGACTCGTATATATGAAGACGACGATTAAATTTCACGAGAACGAAAACCCGTTCGGCGACTCAACTGAAATGAGAGTTCTTCTTTTTTTTCATGATATATAATAATTAGTTGGAGAAGCAACTCGATTGCCTCAGAGACAAACGGACAGACAGGTAGGCAGACGTTCCGGCAGACGGAAGATTCGCGTTTCTTCTGAGAAACGGCAAATTATCCCGATGTAATACATAAAATTAATCACTCGCACGAGGCACGAATTACACTTCTTCACAGACGGATGCCACACGCCTTGTATATCTGCAAAACCTCGAATTACCTCACTTTAAGCTTTTCAAACATATTTAAAAATCGAACGTCTGCATAAACCGCTAGGTCTGAAACATTGAAAAGTGAATACGAAACGATTAAATCTGTTGATCTTGACGAACCAGTTGGAGAGATAACTTTCCATTTTCTATCGGTTATTTGACAAAAGTTCAAAAAGAGAAAAAATTCTCGATTTCAGAATCTTTGAAAAAAGGCCTCCT
Source organism: Athalia rosae (assembly GCF_917208135.1). Lineage (NCBI taxonomy): Eukaryota > Metazoa > Arthropoda > Insecta > Hymenoptera > Athaliidae > Athalia > Athalia rosae. The sequence continues at coordinate 7,491,123 of NC_064028.1, forward strand.
TACCAACATGGACACGATGACATTATTTCGTATATTATTTCCCAACTCGGCAAGAAATTTTATTTTTCAAATATTATACCTGCAGAAATGAACAACAGCGCGAACCGCGAATACTTCCGATATCGGCTGATCGATCGAGGAACCTTCAAGAAGAATAATTAATGCGTTAAGTACGAGACGCAGGTAATTAATCCAAGTACAAGAGAGAAAGGTGGACGAATAGATGGATAGAAAGATCTGACGACGGAGTTCTTCGGCTCCGACGCGTCGAGTGTTTCTCGAGAGGATATAATGTCGACGAAGATCACTCGCGAGCAGGTGGCTTGCAACGCTGCACTAAAGCAATTTCTATACACACGTTACACGTACATGTAACATACAGGTACGCTAGAAGAACCTGTTTCACCTGGTGAACCGATGCCAGGAGTTTGTAATGCAACGAATAACGCGTGTGCCTTCCTGAATTTATATATTATATCCCTCTCCCTCTCTCTCTCTCTCTCTCTCTCTCTCTCTCCCTGGCTCTCTCCGTTTCTCACTTTTTACCTGTATAATATCTAGATTTAAACAGGAACTTACAGACACGCGCGTGTAGCGCGGATTAGCAGTTTAACTGCAGGCACAGCTGTAGTAATGACCATTCGAAAGGCGCGCGACGGTCGTGCAGCGTGAGGTAGGTAGGTAGGTGGGTAAGAAATTTTTTTTTCTTTCTTTCTTTGTTTTTTTTTCAAAGAAAATATCAAGAAATCGACGAGTTATGGTCTACGAATAATATTAGCAACGCATTTAAGACTGCAATTAAATTTACGTTGCACGAACAAACTGTACAGGTACCTGTAATACATGAGCACGATTTAAATTTTTTATGGTTTTTTTCCGATTCATTTTTTTGGTTTTCTCACGACGAACCGAGATTATTCGGATCGCGAGCGAAAAAAATCGGATCCGTCAAAAATCAGAATTATTCCAGAGAGATTTGAAATCTTTGGAAAATTATTCCTCGATTCCGGATACCCAGAGTACACCGTTTGGTCCCCACGAAAAAGGAAACTGGAAAAAAAATGTCCATGAGATTCGTTTGATATCATATACCCGCACCGTGGCGGACAAAAGCCATTGAACTTTCAATCGTGGGATAAATATGAGAGACAAACTTTCCAGTTTAAAACCAATAAATTATGTTTTAACGTTGTTGTCGTACTACGGGCTAACTGTGTGATATACTCGCGCGGTAGGTATGGAGACGGACGCATGTTAGGGATTTTTTTTATTTTTTATTTTTTTTTTAATTGACTAAAATTTTTCTACAATTTAAATCCCTTTTAACGAGTCAAGCTTTATGATACTGAGTCGGTGCCGCTTTTCTAGAAAAATTTATTCACCTGCAGCTAGTCGCGCGGTCACGTCCTAGTTAGTTTTTCTTTTCTTTTTTTTTTTTCAGGTTTTATTCTTCAAGTTTTTTTTATATTTCTTCTCGTTGTGATTTACGATATTTCATACGTACGATAGAAAAGTTAAAAAAAAACTACATAATTTGAAATAACGTCACACTCACGAAATTCCTCAAGAACAAGAAACAATTCACTTGATTTTATTTTCTCTTACTTCGATCGGTCAGGGTCACATTTTGAAAACAAGAATTCTCAAATTCAAATTATTTAACAGAAGAATAATAAAATAAAGTAAGTGATTTATTCAATTTTCCAAACAATATACAAGAGGCACTTCTCTGATACACGCGAAAAAATCTTGCTTCGGAATATATAAGATATTACATAAAAGGTACTTTATTATTCGAGTGGCAAAAGGGTTCCTACCCCAAGCTACGTATACGTACGCAATATATATGTATACGAAATAAAATGAAGCGAGGAAGTTTATTTTTTCTTTGATTATATTTTATCAAGACACGGGACGGGTACGGTAAGTCGGAGGGAGGGAGGGGGCGATATACGGTTAAAACAAATGTAAAACGAATGTAAAATGAATAAAATGAAATTGGATCGTTTCTGGAGGAAGAGAGAGTCGACGTAGGGAACACTGAAAGAACGAAAGACTGCGGTGGGCGCGGGATATACAGTCCGTCGTGCAGGGCTGGCTGGCTGCTCGTCGGGCCGTCTTCGCTAAATACCACGTCGCGCATAAGTCAGTGCTCGAGAGAATAAATTTAAAGTAAACGGATACATAGAAGTGCCGCATCTGCTGCAGCCCCGCCGGTAAACACACGACGCGTGCACACACTCGTAAAAACTACCCTACCTATAGCAGTTGACCACATTAATCTAACACTTACACGGGGATACCGTGGATGGGGAAAATACGGTGCAGCAAACGTCGGACGAACGGGCAGCCACCAGACGGACAGACAGATGGACCAAAAAACGGGAATCTACGTTAAAACTAAAGAAAAAACAACCAGTTGGAAAAACTCATTGGACGCTACGCTTGCTTTCCATGCAGTTAAATTGTCTTCTATTTTTTACCCTTCGGTAGTTTACCAAGGCGGAAAATTCACCCCCCACCCTCCCCCCCCCTCCCTCGCGATGACCTCGAGGTCACGTACCCGAGAGTACGTCAATCTCAATGGGCATTCCCGATGTGCGAAACTTGTAGTGAATTTTCTGTTTTCGTTCGGCTACATTCGTTTCATCTGTACCAGGTAAGTCACCCATTCGAACGAGGGCTGAGGAAGATTTTGACGAGGTCGACAAAATATAACGTAGTCGAATTTTATTCGAATTATATACGAATCGGGAGGGTAGGAATTTAATTATCTGCAATAACGCACGGGAGACGTTCGGAGTGGATGCTACCTTGGTACCTGTTTCTGGCCCTAACCATTTACCATCTCATTAATTATTGTGTTAATTAAATTGCAATCAAATAACACGGGGGACTAGAATTTCCCGGAATTTACCGTGCCCGACTCCTAGACCTGCGAGGGTACGCGGGGGATGAAATTTACGCGAACCGTTACCGAGCCATGTATTACACACGTGCATGTACACATATGTACAGAAATTCGTATACACACGGATCGCAGGTAGACGTCGCGGAACGTACGTACGTCTGCGGAGAATCGGGACTATTCGCAGCAAATCTTCCGCCCTGGATTTGAGATGATCGCGGTTATTTATATTATGTATGTAAGGGCGTCGATCTTCGCCGTGGGAATTGAATCCATACCGACTGGAGGTATGCAAATTACAATTATAATTGTCGTCTGTCGAGGGAAACGCGGTGAGAGACGGTACCGAGATAGAGAGAGAGAGATGGAATCGGGTTTTTGGAGCAACCGTCGCAATATGTACGTCGTCCCCGGAGAACGTAAGCCCATCGGTTGTATGGAACACGAGGATTGCCGAATCACTGTTAACGCGGTTGACTCTACCGAGGGATGAATTAAAGATGAAGTTGGATGACTAAAAGAGACGCGATTAATTTACATCTCTTCGGTTTGTTAGTTTATGTCAAATCCGCACGCCGTTGGTTCGTATGCATATATTACCACCGCAGAAGAAAAAAAAAAAAAGAAAAGAATACAAAAATTTTGACGTTCGATCAAGAAACGAATCGATTTCGTTGTTTTTGATTTTTTTTTTTTGGTGAACAAAAAAAAAATAATTCATCACACGCGGTACGCGAGTGAATAACGGTGTATCCGAATCCAACCAATTTCGTTAGGGAATAAATTTTCAACGAAAGTTTCTTCATCGGGTTAAGCCAAACGAGATAAGCTCGACTAGAGTCAGTCGAAATACTGTTTAAAAGTGTGAAACAAGCCGGTGCCGCCGCTGTTACTGTTACCGTCAAAAAGCTCGGAAAGCTCTGGATTCGTGTTAACCTCGCGGTGGTGAAGTTACGGGGAGGGTGGCCGGGCGGATGGATGGATGGATGGATGGGTGGATGGATGGGTCTATCTGTATACGGTATATATTCCCAAGTTAGTCAAGTTATGCAAGTTATACACAGCCAACAGAGAAATTTACTTAATTATCCCGAAGCAAGACCTTAGTTTCCACTCGTACCTCCTACCTTTGACCTCCTTTTCCACGAATTCTTGTTCAACCGACGTCGGATGCAGATAGAAAGAAACAATTAAACGACGACATCGAAATCCAAAGAATATTTTGTTTGGCAAAAAAACCGACAAAAAAAACCACATCCACGACTAGCCATCCGATCGTCCTGCAGTTACTTTTTCAATTTCCATTTTTTCTTTCCAACTTTTTCGTTTCAGGGTGAGTCGAACGCGTCGCTGGGAGGTGGATGAGTGGGTGTATCATTTCACGTGTGGTATAATAGATTAGCTACGAGAAAAAAAAAAAAAGAAGTTTTTTTTTTTTCAAATTGCTAACGGCTAACAAGCTCACCCATTACGAGTTGGTTTACAATCTTTCTCGGCTTCTTTGCGTGGGTAGGGAAGTTTTGTTACCTTTTTCTTTGGTACTTTCTTAAACTTGAAAAAAGGAACGAGAAGAGAAGAGAGAAAAAAAAAAAAAACTTCAGACGCTACGCCAAGAGAAATCACACGACTAGATTCCAAAGACGGAAGGATACCGTTGATGATAAAATATCCTTTCAGATCTTGCGAAGAAAAAAGATACGCTCTAGGGTTGATACCGTCGCGGGGCGATATCAACACTTTTTATTGGTTCAACAGAAGCACGGTAGGAACGACATCGAGCACCGCTTTGTAGCGGTTACGTATTTTCGTAATCAGATCAACTCGATACCCAGTTCCCGTTTCTCGTGACGACTACTACCACGCGGTAGCAACGATTTCGTTAAATTTGTTTGCCCAGGGAAACCTGACCCACGGTCCCACGCTCATCTTTACCCCTGACTACAGACCGCCTCGAACGAACTTTCCCTTCATTCGAAACAATTGGGTACCACCGAACATCGGGTCGCGGGCTAATCGCCGGGAGAAAAAAAAAAAAAAAAATCAATCACATCCGGAAACAGGGCGATTATCGAAAACGAAAAAATCGCAAACAACGCGACGAGTAGAGGCGTGAGATTGGATAAGGTGAAAATTCTCAACTGACGATGAGTAGACTCGTTACACTTACCGAGGGTTAATTTTGAAAAAATTGAACGAAAAAAAGTCACCGCTCGTCCGATTGAACGGGAAATGTGTCGAGGGGGTGACGGCGGCTGCACGGGCATTTGCGACTCTGTGAATGTGCAGGGCGGGGGAGGGGGGAAGGGGGGGCGTGAAAAATGTGGCAATTGCGTTTTAAGACGGCTAATTAACCCGGTTTTGGAATCCTCTTAAAGGTGTCTGCTTTTGACGACAGTTACAAATTATCTAAATACCCTGGCGAGTAATTCGCCGTGCCGAGGTACGTAGATACAGGTATAGCTGCGCTCATTCGAAATTGAAAAACGTAGAATTTTTTGGACGGAAGTTTATGGAAGTGATTCGTTGACTCGATTCCATCCTTCCTTCCTTCCTTCCTTCCTTCCTCGCTTCCTTCCTTCCTCCCTCCGGAATACTAACAATAAGCCCTTTGCGTAGCCTCCATAATACACCCTATCTCCCTAGTTAATCGACCGATTAGTAAGTTTGTCTGTTCCGGATAATCCGGACAATGGCGAGCCAAAACTCGACTAATATTCCCCGGACATTCAACTGCGGACGACAGTTCCGTAACTAAATATACGTACGTACGTATAACCCGCTACGGCAGACATTTTCCCAAGACACAATCAAATAATATATTGTATAAGCATAGTAGACTGCACACTTCGTACCAATTAGCCAACGGAAAAGCAAAACTCGAGTTTAGCTAGAATTCTGTCCAACGCACGTGCAGGTCTAGCTTCAGAAATCCACAAAAGGGACGCAGCCTGCGGGCGAAAACCGCCCCTCAAGGATTCCACTGTGCGCGACCCGCAAAAAAAAAAAAAGTGAAAAAATTCAAAGATCGCTGCGCGAACGCGCGAATATTTGTAGGAAAAAAAACTTTTCTCGCATCTTTTTTTTTTACAAGCGTAAATCGCTTCGAATAAAATGGTTGAGTTTTATTTTTGTTAATTTTCGGTACCTATGGGGATCGTTCGTCAGGGTATGATGAGAAACGGAGCCTCGAAAGTACGGATAACCAATAACGAGCCCTGGCCCACCTCCGGTAGGCCGGAGGACGAGGAGGTTATTGCTAATCGGATTTCGATGGAATTTCATATCGTCGATTATTGCTATCAAAATCCTCTATCACCGGAATTCAATCTCGCGTAATATTAAGTATCCATGTAGAAAACACCGAACGAAACTTCCCGTACGTCCGTACCGAAAAACTTGTCGTATATTCAAAATACGCAGGTGCGAATATTTTCCCACGATTTTTCATCGTCGAAATATCGAAGAAAAAAGAACCGCGAATACCCCTGGAACAAATGCAGAAAAAAAAAAAAAAATATAAAAATAAATAAACCAACTAATTATCGAATCAGCGAAAGATTCGAGTTTAATTAAACGTAACCAGATCCAACCGAGCCCTCGTAATTCAATACAAACCGCGGCGCATCGTGAGCCAGCCTGCATATAAAATGACATCATAACGGTTAACACATGCAGAAGTTACGCTAGAAAACAATCGCGTGTTTACCATAGTTCAGTTTCCGTATGACGTTCGTCCCTGCATAGATGTGCAGTACACGGGCATGTGTGTGGTACCTCGCTAACCGCGGTCATCGTCATCGCGTTTATACGTAAAGTGCATAGCTTTATAAACACGGTGACGCTATGTAAAATAGATGGGATTGAAACGTATTGTGTCATCGCAATGGAATATAGAATCAAATTTAACGAACGTAAATACCGTGCGGGTTTTCATTTCCCCGTCTCGACGCGTTCCCTCCCTTCACCCCCCTCGTATCGTATACCGGACCACGTTTTCAACTAGCCGGAGACACTTTACTACGGCGGCATGCAGCCTATTACGGGTCTACAAAATCGCGTAGGCGTGTATACGTGGGTTTCTATTATAAGGATAGAATATAACGGGGGTGTGTATAATACGTATACGTGCGCATTGGCTATACATTTCGTGTGCACGGCGGATCAGCTTGACCGTCGGGTCCGTAGAACTTTGAAAACGTAGCGGGGACGGTGGGCGAAAAACGCGGTGGAGACGCTGCAACCGACTGGGTAATAATAAAACTCAATTACGAGTTATTTCATTAGCCGGGCGACGGGACGGTAGCGAAACGGATTTTCTCGTACGGCGGACGGTTCTCAATTGTACGTACGTAAGGTATATATTATGGCGGCGCGGCGATGTGAAAATTCTTCCTCTTTTTTATCATTCGCTTTTGTTTTCATTTTCACGGGGTGGGCGTTGTTCGGCCAGAACCGGCTGGCTTTGTATAAGGGGTTTAACGAAATGAAAAGATTCCGGGCATAAGCTGCACGAATTCACGTATACACACGAGCGAAGGGAAACTATGCGGAAGCAAAGCGACTAAAAAAAAAAATCCGCGGAGACATCACGCGCTTCCTTGTGTTGATAACGACGATGACGATATTAATAACGTGGACCGGAAGCGTGACGCAACGCTAATAAGCGGATATCGCCCGTTGTCCGTCGTTTACGGTTTTATTTTTTCGAAAGATATTCATTATCGAAACGGCGATTCTTGATTCCACACGCGATACGGATAACGCACCTGTAGCGGATTATCGTATATCGCTGACCTGAAGTTGATTTCCGATTTACGTAGCACTTGCATTTTATTCGTAAAACCTACTCTCTTGTTCGACTCGTGTGTTACGTACGTACGTACGTACGTATCGCGTTGCGTGCAACGTACGTACGTTTACGAGGCGCGCTGCTCCTAATAGACAAGGACTCGTGGGAACGCGTTGCTCGATTTTCACCAGACTTTAACCGACTCGGTCTAATTCGTCGAACGTTTTATGTTATAGAGACGGCATCGATTCGGTTCGCCTGTACGACGCGACTATTCAGACATTTATTTTACGCGTACGCACAGGTGAGGCGACGCACGACGATCGAGTGCAATCGGCGAGTATGAATTTTGGTCGTTGGAGTTTTTCCGTTTTTTTTTTTTCTTCGTTTACTTTTTTTGCGAAAGGAAGGGAATTTTCTTCGCGCGGATGAAATGAAGGCGCGAATATGCCGGGGAAACGTATTTACATGTAAGTTGATACGAGTTATACGTTTTTCGGTATACCTGCAAGTTTTTAAAGAACCATTTGCCATTTTCCATCTTCCCTGCACTACAGAGTGGCTCATTTTCCCTGAACTACGGAATTCTTCCAGCTAACTTCGTGGCACTTTCGTGCAGAAAATCGTCCGGAGGAAAATAAGAAGGAACTTTGAAGAAAATACTTGAGCCCTTAACGGTTCGTTATTATTTCAAGCGGACGGTAACACGGCGCTCGAGATTAGCTGGCGAACGGATGAGTCCAGAATCCCTCAGTTCTAGCGTTATAGTATAATAAATATATACGTGGTATATAATAAACCGCGAATCCCCGCTCTCCTTATGTAATACATAGAAATTTTAACTTTTGCCGGGATATGTTCACCTCTGACTCCGAAAAAATGAAGGAGAGTGAATTTGAGAAAACAAAAAAAAAAACTCCTCCTCCGATATATTTCCTTGATTCGAACGAATCTCCGTTGTGAAAAATTTCGATCCGTGTAATATACGGAATTTCATTTGAACCGCCAGCTCGGATGTTCAGCGGCTTAATTCTCTTTTCGGTAAACATAATTCAAGGGCAAAATGTCAGCTCGCTTGGTCGGCAACGGTGAAAACTTTCGGTTAAGTGTCATCCGGTTAAAACGTTCCAGAGTTTTTGGCAAGTTGGGAGTTTGGGGCGAAGAGTATATTGTGTGTACCTGCTACGGGGTGACGCTGTGTGGAATCGGCAAAGCGGCAGCTGGATGTGTTGCGGCTGTACTGGGCGCGGGACGACCTTCGGCGCAACGAAAGGACCTTTAATTAAAGGCCTTTAATTAAGTTTTTGGAAAAAGAAGAAGAATAAGATGGAGAAGAAGAAGAAGAAGAAGAAGAAGAAGAAGAAGAAGTTCAATCTCAGCCGAACGAATAGCGGAACTCCTCCTCAGTTTTACCCGGAGATTTTCCGTATACCCGCGCTAACCGTTTTTACCACCACCATCGACGAACGTTTACCCCGCGCACGAGAAGAAGCACCGCGTGTATTTCAATGTTTACAACCCCTTCCTATGTGGCTTCCTGCCTACTCCGTATATTCCCGAATCTGAGAGAGCTGGATTCTCCCCGAGTTACTAGCGTTGTACCGTATATAACCGTGTACAGTCGAAAGATAAACTTCGGGTAAATTCTAGGGGCTCGACCAGATTTTAAATTAAGTTTTCTCCGTGCTGTATACGCACACATTCGAGGCTAGCAGTTAGCTCGTTAACCCAATATCCGTTGTTTAATAACCAATAACTTCTCCGCCCGGCTCGTGTCTCGCCCCCTGCGCTTCCTCGAAGGGTGAACGACGTCAACAATGTGAAACACCTGAACTAGTTTCAAGCTAACCGGAGAAATCCTCCTTTCGTTTTTCAAAATTTCAGACTCATCGAATGCACCGATCTTCTAACCCGGAAAAAAAAATCACGCGATCTTCCGGTACGTTCGGTCATACAGATGGCGAACCGGAGTCCTTTCGTTCGCCCGAGCTAATTCCCCTCCGATTTTCGCTCCGTATAATTTCCGTGACACGAAACGCGGTAACAATTACAAGCGCGACTGTCTTGCGGAGAAAATATTCTCGGCATTGCAACGTTAGAAATCAGATGATAATATACCGTAAATACGAACCGCGGGCGTGGCTCCCGGTAGTTTTGTTGCTCTCTGTTCGGAGTCTGCATTTCTCGACTTCTCTCGGTAATACACCCTACGGTGCACTGAACTCGCTCCTGCTGCAGGTTGTTGCAGGTTGCAGTTTGCAGTTTGCAGTTATAGTTGTTGGGTAGAGGATCGCGAGGAGGCGGCGTATAAAGGTATGAAGGTATAAGAGGGCTAGGGAGAAGGCATCGGGCCGACCTAGCCCGACCACATCGTTCCTCGCTGCACATACGCTATTTATCTTCATTCCCAATGAATACTCCACGGTCAGGTTATGCATCCTGCCTCATACACGGCCCAGTACTCCCGTGTACCGCGTATACGTGTGTTGTGTACACACCGTATACATTTACCTCGGGGAAAAAAAAATAAAAAATATATATATGTAACGAACCACGGAGCTCAGCTTTGCCGATGCAGCTGCTGGATGCACACCGTCCGTACCGCAGGCGAAGGAGCTCTCGAATTGTAGGTATCTGTCGAGAATACGTCCAACTTCGGGAAAATTTCACAGGATGACCACCGATACCCGCGGATAAAATGTGGGAAAGGGGATGATCCGGGAACGGGACGATAACGACGGTGCTTTCCTCTCTCCTAATGGCTCCGTAACTGGATAATAATTAATTTAAAATTCGTGCCTCGTCGTGGCGTGTTTGGTTGGTTATTTTTTTTTTTTTTTTCGGTTTTTTGGTTTTCTCTCTTCTCTTCCGAGGGGCATCCGCAGGTGTCCTTCGGACGTGGTTGAAAATAGTAATCAGTTATTCGGTTTTAATGTTTCCTGGACGTTTGGGATCGGATATGGTGTCTCTACCCTGTCATGACCACGCGGCGTGTTGCGCCCGCGAAGTTGTTACCTCCTCTTCCTCTTCCTGGGCTTTCGCTATCTCGCACGGCCGATAGCGTGTTCCATACCGCGTTAAGCGATTTAACGTAAGTAACTCTACTCCAAACTCGAAGCATCCGTAATAACGTTAAGAAGCATGAAATAAATTGGAAAAATCTATAGGAGAGCGTGTATCGTACAAAAAAAAAAAAAAAAAAAAAAAAAAGGAAGCGGGAAGGATCGAGGATAATAGGTAAGAAGAAGAAGAAGAAGAAGAAGGAGGAGGAGGAGAACGCGAGTCGGCGGAGGTGGAAAGCTGGGATTTCGTGATTCATCTTAAATTGCACTAACGCACACACACACACACGCAAGCGTACACCTACGTAAATGTGAAACATTGAATTAACGGCGTGTAATAACCGTGACTAAAATTTAACGCGTCACGGACAACGAATCCCGAACAAGTTTCGCCAGTTTACGAGGATAAAGGTACGTACGTACGTACCTTACACGTATGGGTAAGTCCGTACGCGTAGACGCGTTCAGAAAATACGAAACGGAAAGTATTCGATACGAGACGCAATGGCTCGAAGGAGGTGGATCCGTTAATTACGGGATGATGTCATACGCTCGTGACATTTTTATACGCGGTACACCTTCATCCGCGACAGCGTTATTCAAACGATGACCAGTTGTCAGCCATCAAATTAAAAAACCGACGTTTTTTCATCGTCGATGTGGTTTGATAGAGAAAACAAAGAAGAAAAAAAAAAGGAAAGGAAAGATACTCCGAAGGTGAGAAGATAGTTTGTCGGCAAAATAGAACGATGCGAATAGTTTGGATACGTTAGAAATTCGAAGAGTGACGTATCGACGTGAGTTCACTTTTCCCTCCTTTCAGACAATTTAACCGTATCATATAATATGTATATATATATCTCATATATATATATGCACGGAGTAAAATCGTGGAAGAGATGGTGGAGATAGAGTTAAATTAATTGGTATTGACGTGTTTCCGCGGCGGTTGCGACGATGTCCGGAATAATAGACTTGCCAATTGAATTCAAATACTGAAAGGATCCTCGCGAGGTACGGTGTACACGTACACTGCCCGTTGTACACGCGTATCGGTGTGCACCGAAAGCAACGGCAGGATTTTAGTGTCGAAGGGAAAATTAGATGTGAACCCGAACGAACGCGACAGATCGAGATCGATCTATGGATCAGGAGGATCTGCGCTACCGACAAAGCTCCGTATAATACACGGTAGAATTTCAATCGCGGTTTAGCTCCGTCACGTACCTATGAACGGAAGAGAGGAGCTTTTGTTCGTTCAATTAAAATTCACTTTTGTACACAAAACGAATAAAACAGAAACAGAAATAAAATAAATATAGAAGAATGCGAACGACGAGAAAAAAGGAGGTAAAAGTTGAAGCGGAAGAACGAGAAGGAATGGCCATCGCGACTCGCGACTCCGAATTATACACGTACAATACGGACAACTTTGCTATTTCAGCGGATCGGTGAAATCCGGAGATAAGGACCTGCGTGCAATCTTACAGCGTTCGGACCGTAACGATATCGCCCATACGCGCGTCGTTTGTCGATTTCGCAATAAATTCGAAAATTTCTTCTCGCCTAATCTAACTTCAACGCCGACACGGTAAACCGTACGACTTCCTGTTCCTGTACCCTAAAAAAAAACGACTTCCCGGCTGAAAATTAGAAAAAAAAAATCAAATACACATTTGCCGTGAATTGATTAATTTACAGGTGAGTTTCGATTCGTCAAGGTAACGAAAAATTACCGAATATCGAATATGAAAAAATTGAGCTGGGAAGAGCAAAAAAAAAAGAGATTCCAACTTCTGCCAGTCGATGGTCTCGAAGTGTCGACGACCCTTGGCACGTCCCTACCCTTAATAGTTATACTGGTTCGGGGTGAGATATAGAATCGTAAAACTTTCCACGCCCAGTCAATTCCGCACCTCGCTGTCTTGTGTGTATTTCTCTCGTCAGAAGAACAACACGCGAAGATCCTCGCTCGACTCCCATAGTTTCAAACTTTTCAACCTATTTCTATCGGTAAATGAAGAAAATAAAAATCAATAACGCTAATCGTCGAGAGTGAATATCTATTTCGGAGTACGAGACGAAGAAAAAAAAAAAAAAAAAAAGGAAGAAATGAAAACATATTGGAAAGAATGTTAATAACTAAAACTGGTCGGTCGTATTAGTTTGGAAGTAGGTGTATACACACGGTAGGAAAATGAACGACTTCCGGACGGTTCGATCGATAAATAATATCAAGACTGCACCGTGTACACACACCGTGCATCGGATTATTATTTTATTTTATTTTTTGTAATTTTGTAATTTTTCCCTTCGTTACGATCGTAAATTGTGTAATTTGTGAGTTTTTGAATTCCACGGTGAAAGCTGCTGCAGAAGCTGCGGCTATCGAGAGGAGCGAGGAAGGGGTGGGGGGCAAGGAGGGGAGGGTGGAGGATAACCTTAGCGATAATAACCAGTGGTTAGACAGGTCGTATATATGTATTATGTACGGTAGTATGTGTATAGGTATATCAAGAGGATTGAATGGAAGTCGATATGGGCAACACGTGGGCCCCTCGGCTATTTTGAATATATATTGGTTTTCAAACGCAAAGGTATAAGAGGTATAAGGTGTATAAAACGCGAGCCTTGGTTTTCACGTAGACTGCAAGAACCGTGTCGTCTTCCACTCGCGGGGAATGAAACCGCGCTCGGCAAACCGGCTAAAAGAAACCAACGAGCACGCGATCAAATTTTATATTTTAATAACGCCCCCGAGAACTCTCCGCTCCCTCCCTCGCAGAATAACCTCGAAGAATTCGACTGAAAAAAAATCTCAAACTTTTCCCCCTCCCCCCTTCTCTTGTACAAACCAATTTCTATCGTACGCAGTCCAATCGTCGGAGAATAAATGAAATGAAAATTCGAAACGGATTCTCGATGAAAAAAAAAAAAAAAAATGCAACGACTCGCGAAATTTGGAGGAGCAAAATTTTCGATCGCGGTCGAAGGGGGTATGAAATTCAAATTTTAGTCACGATGATTTCGCGAGACTGCAGACGCGATCGCGATGAGTTTTAGATCCGACGATTCGGATATGGATTAAGTTATTATAATCCGTCAAAAATAATAGCGGTGCGAAAGGTGGTCGAGTAGAACGTGACGTGGTAATGAGGATGAAAACTAGTCGAGTCGAAAGATGCGTTGCAAAAAATCATGCGCCGGCAGACGTGGAATAATATGAAAATCTCTTGGTTTTTTTTTTTATTTTTTTCACCTCCTCCGTTTATACGTATAACTTCATTCCATCATTTCCATGTATATCCGAATGAATTTTTCATATCGACTTTAATTACACTTCACGTTTTCTCTGCCATATTTCTCGCACGCTCGCGGGGTGTTACGGAGTAATACGTACGTATTACAGCTCAACATTGATCTACACGCGATTCGTAGTGTGCGGTACCGTACGTACGTACGGTAAGGTACGGTACGTTGTTAATACCTACGAATGTATGTACGTACGACACGCGTACCTACTATACCTAGAGTGAAACCCCGCGTGAATAAGAATGTAACAAAGTCGACAGAAAATTTCTTATTACCGTAGAATAACATGCATCGGAATTTCGAATGTTAATTCATGCATTGCACGCGTTACGGAACGTGTTACATGCACGGAATTATATTCCCTATAACTTGATCGTGTTAATTGTGAAAATATCGAACTCTCGAGATATGATTATCACGGAAGGAAAATTGACGTGATGTCGTTATCGTGGAAATAGCTGTGTGTTTATTGGATGTGATAATTTATGCGAGTATTTCACGTCGCGGATGAAAATAATACATATTGAGGATTGAAATATAAAAAAAAAAAAAAAAAAAAAAAAAAAAAGGTTATAAAACCTACAAAGGGCGGAGAAAAATTTCATCTTCTTGTCGTCTATCTAATTCTGCAGATGGCAGCTGCTGATTACGGAATGTTATTATGAATTGTAGCGATTCTTGTAACGAGTAACGCGCGGCATCGGACCAACAAGGTATATTCGTGTACACACAGCGCACGTTACATTCTATGTACGTAAATGGACAGATATATACATATATACGTATTATATATGACTATGTATTTATATACCCATGTCAGAATCCGGAGTTGTGCAGACGGCGTAACTAGAATAACGCCCAGTTGCTATGGAAGGATAATATATTTTCTTTGTTCGTTGATTGCGCCTACGAGTTTATCCTCCTCATCCACATCCTCCTCCTCCTCCGCCGCCTCCTCCGCCTCCTCCTCGTCGTCCTCGATCCTCTTCCTCCTCATTTCTTTATTTTTCGTTCGCTACCGGAGGGTCTTCGACCGACGTTTGTTTGCAAATCGAGCTCGCAACTGCATAACATCGATCAAAAGTTTATCAGCAACACATTGCACTTGTTCAACTTCGACGAAACTACGATGAAATTTCTTCAAATCTTTTTCACTCGTGAAAAAAAAAAAAAAAAAAGGAAACATATTCGATCCGATCGTCGCTACGATAAATTGGGATATAATTGCGTCTCCGATTCTCCGGGGTTTTTCGTTGGGGTGGAAACAATTTTCTCAAAAAAATTGCTAAAAATTTTCGTATTTCGTAGCGTGTGCCGAGTTTGTTTAAGGTTTTTTCCGCTTTAAGCCTCGGAGATGATGAGTTTTCAGCTTCTGTACGCTTCGGGTGAAATGAACAGCTCGTGTGTGAGGTTGAAAGATAGGAGAGGAGAGAGTCCTGCCGGTACCGATGCCCCCTATAGCTGCTATACGAGTGCGAGGTAATGTGGAGGAAATCTGATGACGCACTGATTCGAAAATATTACCAACAAAATTATGCGAGAAGGAAGGAGGAGGCCCCGTTTTCCCCGAATCCATACGGAGCGCTGAACCGTTATCCCGAATTAACATCATCCGATGGTTCAACCTTTATATCTGCACCACCGGCACAAACAGTCGCGACTCCTCGACAAAATTCACCCATCTCAGCGGATCGATCGATCGCAGGATCTGCACTTTTCGGGCTTCTCCGGAACGACTGAAAAGAAAAAAAAACAATAACGCAAAATACCATTTTCTTATTATCTTCGAAATTCTTTGCCATCCTTGGAGAAAATTTTCTCAACACCGTTACTCGGTTGAGTAAAATAATATTTACGGTGAACGTTGTAGAAATAGGAGAAGCCAAAGTGATAAATGGGATTAGAAAATTTTAGTATCACGGTCAGGGGGGGTGGGATGGGGGGTTCGGTTATTACAACCGCAGCTTTGCAATAACGGGAAAAATAAGTAAATATATATATATATATAGCGATAGGTCAGTAGCCGTAAAATATCGTAAAGTGCAACAGCAGGAGCTGTAACTCTTGACTAACCCGTACGGTCGCGGTTAAAAATTCAATATAATAAACTGATAAAAAATTTTTTTCATTCTTTTTTTTCCACCATTTCGTAGTTTCCGCGTTACGTGCAGCGTCAAAATTGAAACAAAAGGCGGTCGCAGTACCGGAAGTACCGCGAGGAACCCGAGTGTCAAAGGGAGTTGATTAAAATTCAGTGGTCGTCTACCAATTAAGCTGCCATGTAGAATAAAATCTAACCACCGTCTACCGCTGTCCACCGACTAAGAACTGCAGACACCCTTCATTTCCTCCACCGAGGTTTCCCTCCCCCCGTAAAGTTACTCTATACCAGAAGAGAAAAGGAAAAAAATTCAAAAACATCGACAAAATCCCTATTCCGTATTCCTTCTGCGGCGGTTTATCGAAGACCTTGGTCTGCATGACCGGAAACGACGGCGAGTCTACCGGAAGTTCAATTTTCAGAAAGCATATCCTACGGACGGTCATTAAATTCGATGTACGAGAAAATCGTACGACGGTATTTTCCGCAGTTTTATATAACGAGCCGATTTTTGAAGTGGAAAAAGGTCGGATAAAATAGGAACGGCCACACCGCTAGTTCGCAACGATCGCGTCTAAGCAGCGATAAACTTTTTCTCTCATTTCTACGTTTGGATTTCGGGATCGTTATCGCCGAAGAATCGAGGGGGATTGAACCGCGTGGTCAGTATTTAACGACTGAGATTGTAAGTTAGCCCACGCTTCCACTTAGAAAATTAGTGGAAACATTCGAACGTTCTCCGCTATAACCGCGTTTTATTATAACGGTTCACGATTCAATTGTCTCCGGATACAAAATACTCAACCGTACTTACCAGCCTATTATATTTACAACATGAATACCCGCAAATTGTACATAATAATAATTTACAAGCTTCCTCAATATCAATTGTCTCTATGCCCGGTAGTAACGGAGGTGAAATTACAATGAAATACTTTTCGTAATTCCCCTTAAATTATCGCTCCTTCGATAATAATAATCGAGGTGGTTGTTTGTGAGAAGAAAGTTCGCTACCAGAAATATCGATCCTCCGAAATTTCACTCCATCTTACAAATCGCGCTCCGGTGGTACGGTTCTTCCTCACGAGTGTAATATCGACGTGGCGTTATCCTCATTCTTTTTTTTTGGAAAACCTATAACATCGCCGGTCGCCCATCGAGCTTTGAGTCCTAAATGCGAAATCGTCTCTGCCGCATCCGCTGGAACGATGTTGGTAAAGGTTGCTGCGCTTCTACCTTTTTCACCCGACTAGCGGAGGAGGTTCGCAAACATAATAATCTTTATACGAGCGACGCCGTTAAGATGATCAACTATTTACCCCTGGCGAGGGGGATGAAGCTCTCGGGGAAAAGTGGCGATCGGTATACGCGACGTGTATAATGTATATAACCCTGTGTGTATGCGCGCGGACCCGCATGCACATACAGGTAAAAGGGACGCTCACGATACAGGAAAACGGGATGACTGGGATGACTGAAATTACTAGGACGAAGGGTTTACCGTTAAACCGCATCCCCTTCGTCTCGCTTCACTCGCCCAATTTCTCCGTAGAGAAACTATACGAATGCCTGGAGCTTTATCCTTCTCGAGGAGCATCCTACCTCGCGTTACGGAGAAATTTCACACATTCGTCCCAACGAAACCTGACAACAAAAAAAAAAAAAATACAAAAATATAAAAATAAAATAAGAAAATAAGGAAGACGAATAAATAAATACAAACACACAAGCGCAGTCGGCCGACGCTATCTATCCTCGACGCTGTCTCTTTTGTGCCCGCGATAATATTGATTGAAAAAGTTATTACAAGGGGCGGAATATTTGCGTACGCGTACCGATCTATACGATGCGTACGTATATTTCATTCGTTTCACTTGGAAAAATAATTTGTAACCCATATAAATCCGCTGTGTGGCATGGCTCGAAAAACTTTTCGATTCGCCCCACTCTCTGGATCGCCTCATTTTTATTCTCTCTCTCTCTTCTTTATTATTCTTCTTTTTTTTCACCATTGCCATGGAGTTCTGGCGCACGATACAGGGCGTCCATCGAATCTTTTATTGAATCAGAATCCACGCCTACATAGGGCGATTTTAACTGGTGAAATGTTGGAAAAGTTTCGACTTTGTTCGTCTTTTGTAATAACCCAGTATACATCGTGTCTTCGTATGGGATTTTGAAAATATTTTTCGCCGGATTAAAAATCGTTCGATAATATTTTAGGGTGTATTATTGTAAGCGCGCATATGTACGGGTATGGGTATATATGTACATAAAGCGTTGCGAAGACGATCCGTTCGGGCTATGAAAAAACATTGCCTCGGGTTTGACCGAAAAAAAAAAAAAAAAGGAAAGAAAGAAAGAAGAAAATTTCGTTTCACTTTTTGTTATTTTTAGACCTTTGAAAAAATGTGGGAAATTTTTGTTATTTCAGTAATTTTTCAACGTTATACTTTCTTCTTTATTTCGATCGGCGCTACGTCGTATCCCCCCGTGGATAAACACTGTACAAAATTGAAAATAGAAAAAGTCCGATTCGTAAAGAGATTTTCAAACCTTTGAAAATCTCGAAATAAAATACGGAGATAACTAATAGCGGCAATAATGATAAAAATGATAATAATCAGGGAAATGATGACACCGGAGATGTTTCCGCTCTCGTTTCTTGACTGTTATAAACCTCGACCTATACATAGTTATATATATATATATATCTATATAAATATACCAGTTGCGGCGGCGTGGTTCACTTTGCCATCATAAATGGTTTTACAACCAGAAACTCCCAAAGGTATAACCCCCTCCCTCTCTTCATCCCTTCGTCGCTCTGATCTACGATATACCGCTGCCGCTGCACCGCGCGCCGCGTTCACAGAGAAACTAAATTGCAAAACTAACTCTATTTCACGCCGTATAATAAACCTTCCGCAACTTTCGTACCACCTCTCGCCCGTCTTCTTCTCATTTTTGCGCGGCACTTCCATCATTCTTTTATATACTACCCCGTGAACCCTGACTTATTGTTAGATTAAGAAAGCAACGAATCAAAAAACGGCCCGTTCGAAGACAAGGTAGGTGAAAAAAAACAAAAACATTCGATATTCCATATCGGATTGAAAAAAGAAGGAATGCAAAAAGAGTAGGCAAAGAGATTCGCGGGGTAGCCCTGCGGCAGGGTGGGGAAACGATAGCCGACCTGAACAGGGGCGTGTATTTCGTTGGGGTACAAAACAAGCAGTGATTAAAATAATAGTCGGTAAAGGTGTGATCACAGAGAGCACCCGAGCTATGCGGCGAGGGTTTGAGTATCGAGTGCGGTGATCAAAAGCGATGATATGCAAAACAGGTGGAAAGCTCGGCATGCCGAACAAAGCAGCGGGCGCTGCCGCTACGCGACAATACTAACGAGAATTCGGTCTATCGCCGCGGCGTCATCGCGGTATCCGGACATTTTCAACCCCCCTCGTGTTTGCGGCGCGATCGCGAAAGCTCGCGGATCCGCGGAGGGGAAATCGTCGGGTCCGAAGGAGCGGAGGGGGAGAAGAAAAAAAAATTGGCAATTATTCCGATATTTTACATGTACTGAAAAAAAAAAAACAAGGGAGCTTTTTATTTTCGCACGATTCTTTTCAGCTGAATTTGAAGCCGATCAATCGATCCACTTCCCCGTTCCCCCACCCCCTACCACGTTTTTTCTCCGAACGTTTGTTTACCAACCTTTTAATTGCAAACACGCGCGACCCCGTGACCCATGCCCATCTGTGGGTATAACGAAAATCGGAAAAGCTCGAGAGAACCGGAAAAATAAACGCGAAGCTTTTGTCGGACGGAGATTCCGCTTCGGAGTTGGAAGTTGGGGGCGGTTTGCGCGCGATTCTTTTATTTCTTTCTTCTTGAAAAAAAAATAAATAAATAAATAAAAAAAAAAAAAAACACCCCTCGCATGGTTCGTGTGATAAATGTGATAAGTTTCGAGCACTCTCGGGGATGTGCTTTTATAAAAATCGCGGCGGTATAGCAGGTTTTTCAAATTTTCGATAGGTATATATTGCGCAACGATACGACTTACGGTGTTCCTCGTTATAGACGAAGAAATAGAATGGTGTAATTTTTTTGTAAGGAATCCTTTTTTTCCACCGTTCGTTAGGGCGTGTCTTTGACGATAAAATCAGAGATAGCCATCATGAATAATCAAGTGACTAATTAAAACGGACCGCCCGCATTGGTAAATATTTGTATGAAAAAAAAAAAAAAATGGAGGTGCCGACGCAGACAGTTTTCCAGGATCCGTAACCCCGTGAGAACGGCCGATCGATGGGCTGTGATTTATCGGAAATCAGAAAGCTTTGTCGAAGCTTGAAAAAAGGAAACATCCGAACTATCGATCGCCTCGTCGAACCGACAAATTTCCAAAAATTTTCATCGGCTGTCCCGTTTTTCTTAGATACACACGTAATCGAATATTTCTTGAGTTTCGTCCGCGGTGGATTATTGGTTTCTACGGAGCTCGCGTACACACACACCCGTGTATCTACCCCGTGATATCTACCCAGAACTACGAAGCTACCTACCCTCTGGCTAGGTTAAATTTAATCTGATTTCCCTCGAGGCATTATACGCGTCAGGCTTATTACAGGACTGCGAGCTACCAGCCGATGGAAAGTTGATATAACCGGAAAAGAGGCAACAGGTAGAGACCGAGCAGCTAAGACAACCCTTGATTAAACCCCCTTCTTTTAAGTCCGTAAGTGGCAAAGGTTGTTTCTTTCCCGGGGATCAGCTTTTTCATCACCTCTCTTCATCCCGTCGCATTAAATCTCTCTCTCTCTCTCTCTATCTTTCCTCTCTTCTCTCTCTCTCTCTCTTCGTCTCCCTGTGAACTAGAGTGAACTCGAGTTTTGAAATAGATGAAAAAGGATGTTTCTTTTTTTTTTTCAAAATCCAAAATCCGTTTCCCCTTACGTTCGATATGAGAGAACGATGGCTCTCCTCGTACGCAGGTGTAGCCCTTGGATTAAGTCCCGGGTAAGAAGACCTTCGAAGATTACCGGTTAATCTTCCCCGAGGGCCAAAACTCGTGCAAAAGGGACTCCCTCTAGCCGCGGCTGAGGGAGTGAACTGACCCAAAAAAAAAAAAAAAAAGAAACCAAGTCCCTGTCCAACTTAAACTTGACGATCGTTTTTTCGTTACCTCTGAAAAATGAAAGTCACATTCCATCAGTTTCAGCTAAGCTTGAAACTCGCTGAAACTGAAAATCGTCCCCGATGTAAATCCCCGCTGAGGTTTTAGCGCGGCATGGTCGTTTTACGTATATCCGCACGGAATGATAAGGGCCAAGGAAAAGCAGCGCGTGTATATTCCCGCTGATTTAAATAAGTTAATGGCACTTGGTCGTTTTAGGGCGAGAAGGAGACCCACCGCTGTTGCCACGTCGGTATATAATATGCATTATAAATATGTGAATACAGGTGTATATATGTATATGGACCTTCGGCATTGTCTCGACTCTCAAGATTCTCCTTCTTATACCCATTATATCTCTCCCAGTCTCTCGGTGCACGAGCGACAACGGCCTTTTCCCTTGCATTTCTTCTTTTTTCGTTATCTTTTTTAAATTCCTTTTTTTTTTTCATCACGTTATCTCTCGTTTTTATTTATTTTTATCGCGCACCGATTTCAACCGCGTTTTATTAAAGGAGCTGCAGTTTTGCAGATACGAAAAATCCCACGGATAATTTGCAAGGTGTGTGTAATCGGGATTTTTTTTTCTTCACCTATTTTCTCTCACTTCTGATAACGCGGGACTATGAAATAACAAAGACGATCGTATTTGGATAACCAATACCCATACGGGTGATCGAATCGACACGGGATACCGTCGGACTCGAAAAAACCCGAATCTCGTTTCGTTCGGAGTTTCTATACTCGTTAACTTTTTTAGACTAACGACGCTATATAAGGTATGTAATCAGAAAGGAATGCACGACAGGTGAAGCTCGATAGTTGGGGTTCTTAAAAAAAGAAATAATAATAATCATGACAGTGAAAATTAGATCACCCGTAGAGAGTCCTTCCGCAGTTTTTTTGAGAAAAAGAAAAAAAAAGCAAAGGAGTCAAACGATCGATTGACGTTGTTTTTAGAAGATAAAGATAAATAAATAAAACACCATACGCGATACGGCAGCAGCAACCCCTTTTTTCTACAGCGTCGCTTGAGAGGGTGAAAAGGCAAACAAGATGCGAAATAATAAAATGATGGAGGAGAGAAAAGAGAGCGAAAAGGAAAAAAGGGAATCACGCGAAAGAAAATAAGGAAAATGAAAATCCTCCGTAAGATTCCCGTGAGGAACGGAAGCTCAATACATATATACAGGTATACAGAGAGAAGCTGAGAAACTAACGGAGTCGAGGACCTCGGAAGATCTTCCACCAGATGTCGGCCCTTATCTTCGTTTGTTATTTCTTGCCTTCGCCGCTATGCATATATAATTAGCCGAGAATTTATTTTATTTTTTATCATAATTTTCGCGGCTATTCCGAGGAAAAATTATTTCATTTTATTTCCCATTTTTTTTTTTTTTTTATCATTTCTCTCCTCTTCATTCCGCAGCTAATTATAATTTATTGCACCACTCCCGTGAATATATATGGTGCAGCAACGACGATGCGAGTTAGAGACCGCAAATTGAATGAACTTTCGGGCGACGTCAGGAATTTGATGATCATTTTTTGTCCATCTCCTCTATCGTCGGTTTTTCAATCCCGGTCGGTATGGGATCACCGAAAACTTATGTAATCCGTAATGTCACAGTACAATATCAATCCGCGTTAGTCACGCGCGTCGAAGCGTGAAATAAAACAAACCTAATTTGCGATTAGTTCCAAGAAACGATCTTTAACTATCGGAAAACCCAAGCTACAACGTTATACAGATGGCAAAAAGATCGGGGGGTGAGGGTCGTCGTCGTTACGGCCAAAAAAGTCGTTTGCCCAACTGACCGCCGCGCCTCTGATTCCCTGAAATGCAACGCCCCGGCAAAAAGTGTAACGTACTTTGATATCCGATCAATGAGATGGATGGGTGAGCATTCGACTACACGGAAAAAAAGAGACGAGAACTTACGTACGGATAAATGAAGCTCTGCCGATCGTTTAACAAAATGTATGGTTACGAAAATTTTTCTGAAAATTAATCGCTATTTCTTGTTCACCGTTAGTCGGATACAGGGGGGGGGGGGGGGGGGGGAGGAAGATAGAGAAAATGTAATAAAATAAAATGGTAAAATAGAGTAGAAAACAAAAAAAAAAAACGGAAAAAGATGAAAAAATAGAAGTAGAAAAATAAAATAAAATAAATAGCGTCTCCGCGGAAATCGGATTCGTGCCGTAGTTTCGCAGTAGACCTTTGAATATCCTGCAGGGTGGGGAACAGGAAAAATGATAAAAAAGAAAGAAAGAAAAAAAGGTAGGGGATTCTCCGTTCGCGGATAAAAGGGATGGGCCCGACGCGCGACGCGGTAAAAAAGTATTGGAAGCTATTTGCAGCTTTATCGTTCACTTCCGGTTTCCGTTTCATGATAAATCGTCAGCTTTCTTGTACCCATACTCATACGCGTAAGCGTGTACGCGTTCGACGCAACGGAGGGATCGTTTAGTTTTTTTTTTTTTTTTTTCCTCTCTTTTCCAGACATACATGTGAATTCCAGTTTAAACGAAACTACGTGTACGATAAAAAAAAAAAAAGATAGGGAGGAAAAAATGAGAAAAAGAAGGCAAAAGATTACAAGGCAAACGTATCGGGGTGATTCTCACGAGTCGATGAAGTTCAATCGTTGGAACACATCATATTATACCGGACATCGGCGTTGTACCTATAACTATAACTATAAACTAAACTGTAACTAATCTCGTCACGGCCATTAGGTCTACACAGTATTACCGTATAAATCACACGCCCAGCTCTTATCGTCGGGACAAAATATGGCGAACTGATTTGCAAATTTCATTTCTAGAACGACGCATGATACGTACGTACGCATAGGTATACATGTTAACAGCGATCGAAGGAATTCCTTGTCGCGGCTCCCCGAGTGGAAAATGTGATGAAACTGCAGAGTACGTTTCTCTGGAAATTCCAATCGATTCATCAACGCGTTGAATCGTACGAGTTGTGCTCTGTGTACAGTGCATACATATATGAAAACCGTGTACACGTAACATCCGTCCGGTTTAACAATGCGCCATTTTTATAAGACGCGCGCTTTTCTTATTCAAAGATGAGCTCTTGCAGCGGATGAATTTATCTTTCATTCCTTGTTCCTTTCTTTTTTCAACTATTTGTGCAGCTGCGTTATTCGAAATCAAGAGAGAGAGAGAGAGAGAAAAACAAAGAAATTGCGTTGGACTGCTACGCAGTTGATCAAACGAATATTCTTTCGTTTTATTTTATCCATTATCTTTGTCGATATTTCTCTTCGTTCTGTTTCCTCGTTTTGTTTTCATTATTCCTCGTCGTTCTCAAGATACCTAATCGAACGAGTGTATGAATTTGTTTCTTATCATCGATTCTGAGGTGATTCCGCGATAGCCGAGTCTTCTCAATTTTTGGCCTATATAAGAAATCAGAGCTGCGAAAGAGGGGGAAAAACGACGCTGGTAAGGTTGAACCTACAAGTTCACCTATATACGCAAAAGTTGAAAGTTTTAAATCCTTGGAAGCCACTCGTATTCCATCAGCGCCGGAGCCATTCTACAAAATAATATAAAACAGAATGAATAATTCATGATGTGGCGGCGTCAGTGGCGCGCTATAGGGTTGTCTGTGTCTTCTTCCGCTTTTAGTCCTCGCTGGCAGCAACGGCAGCAGTTATATATAAAGGAGAGTTCAAAGGGTGGGAAAAACACCTTAGGGTAACAACCGTGTATACATATAACTGCTGACGTGTACGAACATCAGAAGAATATCGAGTGAAGCGAAAAACATTAATAATAATAATTTTAGTAACGAAGAAACAAGAAGAAGAATAATAAATCGGGAATAAAAATTTAAAATCTTATCATTTCAAAAAAGGCGTTACTTCTTCCCACTGGCCTCTGATTTTTCGAAACGAGAAATTGCAATTTTTCCGACTTGAACTTCATCAGTTTTCGAACAAAAAAAAAATATATGATCGCGTTAATGGTGTTAAAAAAATGTTCATCAGCGCGCGTTATCGATTCTAGATTTTCTATACAGCGGTATAAAAAAAGAACCAATGGAGATGACGACCGGCACCTGGCCCGTTAAATGCATGGGGGAGTAAGAGGACGATAGAAAAAGAAGGAAAGAAATAAAAAAAAAGGTTCTCGTAATATAATAAAACACTTACCGCCCAGTCTGGCGCCCATCCTAAGGATTCGTCGAGACGGTCATCACCTGTCGCGCACCTGCCTTGCCCCTGGAGCGCGTGCCAAACTTTGAATCCCGTAGTAGGTGTAACGGAAAAAAGGAAGTGCGAGTAACGAACGAGGTGAAAGTGAAGGAAACTGAGAAAAAAAGAAAACGAACGAATATATATGAAAATAACGTAGCCGCTGCGTCGCAGGACGACGGGTAAAATGTTGCTTCGAAATTATCGAATCAACCTTATTTGAATTAACAAAATAAAAGAAAAGAAAAGAAAATGGCGGATTCATTTCAATGGCGATTTGCATGATATAATAATGCGTGGAAAATTCTGTCGGTTCGAACGTCCACGATATGACGTCATTTACGTACGTAACGTACGTACATCTACATAAGTATGGATACATGAATTTCACCTTCGTGGTGGTTGAGTATCTGCAAAATTTATACATACACACACGTGTAAATATATAGCATACGATATACATATATCTGTGTAGTTATACTATACCTTATAATTCATGAGAATAAGGAACAAACAGCGAGGCAAAGACCTCGAGGCCAAGGATGCAAATGGAGACGCTCGCGCGGCCACGCCTGGCAGCAGCTAGCGAGCAGCAAACTCACTCACTCCGGACGAGAGTATATACGTTCTATACGTACACTTGTAACAGTACGGATACCTAAAACTCCGCAACATTATAAGAGGAAGTTTATTTAAACTTTGCTATTATATTTCCTCCGCTGCCATTAGTCTCCTGCGATGTAGATGAAATAATACCCCTCGAATGGGACTCTGCGGAACAGAAAAAGAAAAAAAAAAAAAAAATTTATTTCATTTTTTCTTCCCCTTTTTTTTTTTTACAAAAACCAAATCAACGTCAAGATCACCGCAATCATTCTTTCCTATTCCAATTCGAATGACGACGATAATGCTAATGATGAAAAGAAAAACATTATTAATAAGCGGAGTATAAAAGTCAGTTCAGCAGCGCAGCTCAACGTGATACAGGTGTAGATGTGTATGAAATTATATTTTATACATAGGTATACAACCCGTACATGTGGCCGTATAATAAGGTATACGAGAGAATACGTAAGCGATCAAAGTAAGTGTTTCGCGGAAGCAAAGGGTTTGAAAAATGCTTGAAAGTTTTTAATTACCGTGCGCTTTAAAAGAGATATGAAGACGGGGGGTGGGGGAAGTTGGTTCGCCAGCACACCGTATACCAATTAGAGAGACTCGACTTGGCCCACGGCAGCACGTTCCAATTTTAAAAACCAATACCGAAAGGGTTACGCCGATGCCGCGGTTTCTGTCGAACTACACATATGTGTACTGGAAACGGGTGGTAAATATAATTTTTTGCGCAAAGATCGGATGAAGATATTTTTTTTATCCGGAGAATTCGAGGATAGAAAAAAAACGAAAGAAAGGTAGAAGAAGGAGTAGAAGAAAACTCTGAATTTCTCATAACGTGTTTAATTACGTTTGCCACCGTGCATTAGAAAAGGTATCAAGAAGAAACGACTTCGCAGTTATATAGTCCCTCTAATTATAATATATAAGTCACGTGATTATAAAATTTCACACAATATCCTTAACCGCGGGGGGGGGGGGGGGGGTTACGTGAGCTGCTTTTCTCGACGTTGAAAAAAAAAATGTACAAAAAAAGGGAAAAAAATTACAAAACGTAAGAAAAAGAAATGAAATACATACAAATGAATGAATAAAAGCTTCGAGAAAGGCAAAAGCCCGTTTTTCAAGATTCTAACTACACGTAATGACGGGATGAAAGATCCTTTATAAAACGAAATATTATTTTACGATACATACCTATGTACGCACATATACCGATATACGTTTCGCTTTTAACGCGTTCAAAGTTTAATCCGTAAAATATATCCGTTCGGATCATGTAAGGAACAAAATGGAATTAAATGCAATGAAAAAGGAGAAAAAAAATTATCGGAGCTCAAAAAATAAAATTTCCGTGCGAGATTCCGTCGAGCTGAAGCAAAGCAAAGAGAAAGAAAAAAAACCTTCACCAAAAATGAAAAAAAATGAATAAAAATAAAACAGAAGAACAAATGTTTGAAAAAGTATAACGGAGGTTGAAAAAAAAAAATATTAAAAAAAAAAAGAGAGAATGAAAAAGAAAAAAAAACGAAATGTGAAACACTCCAGAACCCACGACCCTAATTTAAAACCCGCATATATCGTCGTTGTTTTTGCATTTCTAATTAGGAGCATTCATTACAATTAAATTGTATGTATATACGTGTTTCTCTGATATTTTTTCTCTCCTTTTTTTTTTTTACCTTTTTCTATATTTTATCTTTTACCTCCTGCTTCGCATCTAATGCAGGGACACCACCACGCCCATCGAGTGACTGCAGACCACGTCCATCTCCTTTTATTCTCTCCCTTTTACTTTCGCTCCTTTCGTATTTTTTTGTATTTTTTTTTTTTCTGCTTTTTTTTTTTCTCTCTTTGGAACGCAACGGCAAAGGTCGTCTAATAAACTTTCTCCGGACTATTCGGTAAACGAGGGGTTAATCGTTCAATCTCGCCACCATTGCAAACAACGCTCAAGTCTTATATCTCTATATATAGGTACACCACTCCTCAATCAACGCTCTTTCGTAAATCTTTGCTGCAGGTCGACTCGAGGTTCGTAAAGTAAACCCAATCTAGAAGAATTCAGGCAATTGTACGTATACACGAACCGAAAAAAAGCCGAAAATAAAGGAAAAAGAGGGGGGCGGGGTCGAAACGTGCGAATTTCAACGACTGACAGATCTATCTCATTTAACATCAATCACGTCCACTTCCAACAATTCTTTGCGTATAGATTTCAGATGGACCAAAATCTCATCCGTCCCATCTACCGTGTTACGGTTACACGTATAGGTTTTAACAACGACGGTCGTTTCAACGGTTTTATCTCCTCTTCAAAACCCCATTCCCAGCTGGCACCGATCTATCAAATTTCAATAATCTGACGTTCTCGAGTTACAGCCGATTCGATCCACGGGTCGAATATTATTCACCGCGACCGCCCGCGAGAAATTATACCGCGAAAATTACCCGTCCGCAAATTAATTAACCAGACTTTGAAAAATCGTGTGTCTCTTTTTTTTCTTTTCCACCTGGTTTTTTCGGTTCCATTTATATACACGTATCGCGTGAACTTTGAACCTCGGTTTTTCACCTCCGCGTTAAAACCAGCAGGTGCATAGAGGAAATTCTTTGAACACGACTTCCAACGGCAACGGCAGCAGCAGCAGCAGCAGCAGCAGCAGCAGAAAGTTAAGAGAAAGAGTCAGGCTCCAGGGGTAGGTATATCGTTTGATATTCAGTAGGTGAACCTTTACCGAGTGCAAGTTTCAGCGGAGCCTTTTCGTTCGGTCTTCCGTATTCAGTCAACCTGCAGCTTACTCCTGGCGCAAATTTGTCGAGCTCTGTACCGTATTCTAGTTCAAAATATAACCTTCTCACGATTCCGGTCTAAAACCACGCCGAGAATGAGCCAAAGTCTGTATAAATAATTTTTTCACTCGAAAATCTGATGCGAAAAAATTCTCATTCCCTTCCCCCCCTTTTCTGAACTTTGAATAAAATATTAAAAAAAAAAAAACACACACACACACACATCACACGTGAACCTCCAACACGCCGATCACTTTTATTCATTTATTTATTTTTTTTTGTCTATTCGTGCGGGAGAATCAAGTATCGTACGCGACGTACGAGAATGAGATTCTTCGTCGTACGAAAAAAAGAAAAGAAAAAGTAAAGACCGTTGTAATCCCTCTACGAACGATTTAGCTGATCGATTACATTCAATACACCATTAAAGTGACGTGTTACGTACCCAACAATCTGTGCCGCTTGTAGGAGTTAAGAATTAGTTATGATTGATCGGCAGAAAATCCGTGCTGGTATCGCACGTATACGTGAGGCACGCTGAACCTCTTTCGTTTCTATTACAATAATGCCCGCGGTCCGATTCTCACCCCGTTGGAGAATCGGTGGTAAAAAGCAAAATAATAAAAAAAAAAACAAAAAAGTATTCAGGAAATGGGAAACCAAAAACTCACCTCTGCGACTGTAGAACAAATACACCATCCTCGATTGTATCCATCGAAAGCGTGGAGAGCCGGCATCCGCAGGGGGGGGGGGGCAAGGAGGATCGTCGACTTCCGGTCTTCCCGTGGTCGTTTCGTCGCCCTCAAGCGAGGTTCTTCTGTTTCGGAAACTGTTAACATCCGTTACGTTTCTCTGTCTCCATTGTAACGAAGTTATCCGTAAACCGGGGACGCTTCCTTCGCAACGTAATACCTTTCGCATGAGGTAACCGATACCGTAAGCTACGCTCCTCGCACGTAAGTGCACGTTCGACGTTCGTGTGCCCGAGAATATTTTCCCTCCCCCATGGGTAAAAAACAAGAAAAAAAGAAAAAAAAAAGAGAAAAAAAAAAAAAAAGAAGAATTTTACGGGTACCTCAACGCCGCAGCACTAACGTGCATGTGCGCCGTGCGCGGGGTTAGAGTAGGTAAAGGATATATAGTTTACGCTTCGCTGCTTTGGCGCCCGCAAACGTGTAGCCCGCATTGACAACGATTTCCCAAGCCATCCCGAACTGCAATGCAGTATACATGTACGGACGTGTACACAGCGCACCTCTCTCACTGAAACCGAAACGCGACACCTGTTCACGTTTGCTCGGAGAGAGCAAAGGGGTCCGATGTAATTTCTTCGTCTTTTTTTTTTCCTTTTTTCCTTTTTTATTTTTTACACACTATTTTTTTACCTTTACAGTTATCTATCTCCCAGTGTCTCGGACGGGGTTGTTGAATCGACCCGCGGGAAATTGAGGGGAGAAGAAAAAGAGGAAATCAAGATTATTTTTCACCGATTCAGATCGTTCGTTTTTTCGGGAAGCTACTAATTTCTTTTTGGAACATTTTTAGCCCGGCGAGCGTCGAAAGGTAATTTTTGTATCCTGCGAAGGAAGAACGAGGGGTTTTCATAAAAACCGTGATTCGAAAGTAGGCGCGGCTTCGCGATATTGCGGATATCGCGGTGAAAATTTGAATGGAAAAATATGAGAAAATTAAAAAAATTTCCAACGACTCGCTACCCTGAAATTGTTGGGAGGCGGCGGCGGCGGCGGCGGATTTGCGAATATTCCGTTTATCTGTATGTGAGTGAAAACGAGGGCAATAGGAAGTCGAGGGGGTTATGGGAGTTTTAAGGGCGGTGGTACCGGTAACCGGTGGAGGCTGTATACCGGTCTATTAGCGGTTTGCTATGGCGAATTGGACTGGTGCATCGGTCGCTGTTTCCGGTTCCGGAGTTCCTGCTGCTGCTGCTGCTGCTGCTGCTGCTGCTGCTGCTGCTGTTGGGAGTTCGGTTCTCGCGTAATGACGTCGTGTAGCCACCCCGATAAGCTGCTGCACCAAAATCCCCACACTACTTCAAAGCTTCCTTCGCCATGGTAACGCGGAAACAGGGTCAGAAGGTTCTCTCCCCGCGATACCGACAATGAAAAAGCCAACAATAACGCCACCGAGGATTGTGAGTTTAACGCGCATTTTTCACCTCACTCTTAGTACTGGAATTCCGTAGAAAAAGGAATGAGAAAAAAGAAAAAAAGAAAAATAGAAAAGAAAAAATAACCAAAACCAAGAACAAACGACATCGAAACATTCCAGAAAACAAGGGAGTAACTCCTGCACCTACTTACGTCATTTTATCATCCCATATAAAGGCTGGGCAGGTTGCAAAACTGTTGTTACGAGGGAAGTAGTTATTTTATCGAGGGGTGGACAGGGTGGTTGCCATTTGGTCGTTGACTCGGGGCATCCTTGCCCTCGTTTGCGCCGTTCCATAGTCTACGGTAGTTGGTTGTTCGCCTGCGGAGCTCGGAGGTACGAGGGGTATCGGGAGGGGGACCCCGAATGAGCCGTGCCACCGAAATTCGCGTCGCCGTAATCCTCTACGGTTCCTTTTTTTTTTCTCGGTCTCAAAATTATTATGGAAATTGAAATGAATCACGGTACGAGACGAACGTCGTATTTCCAAATATTAATTCGAAAAAAAGAAGTATAAATCGACCGGATTCGTTATCTCCGAAAAAAAAAAAAAATCTGTCACGTAAAGAGTAACGTCTCCTCAAGTCTGAGGCGAAATCAAATTTTCACCCGATACGGATAGAGAGAGAGAGAGAAAAAAAAAACGAAAAGTGAGAATTCGTCGATGCGAAATTATTGGTAGAAATTTTTACCCTCATACTATTTTGTGACCTTTGCTATTTTCACGCCGGAGATAAACGATCCCTTGCCGCGGTATTAGTATCTCTTTGCATATATCCGTAACAGCGTTATCACGCCCTCTGGAAGACCCACTTTAACAAATGAGATTTTTATATATTCATCTAATTTTTTTACTACCCCTCTGTAAACGTTTTACCGACCATATTTTTCATTCCCACCCCCATTCACATGAAATTACATCTCCGACATTTTGTTACGGAAAAAGAACGAGGGAATCTCGCTGGAAAATTCAAATTTTTACAAAATTAGGAATAATTTCAAATCTACGTTACCAATTTTTCGTTTCTACCGTTCTTCGAACGGATGGCGGCAAAGCGTCCAATCGCATTGGAAATTTCCACATTACCATAGATTCTTCAGCGGCGTGATACAGGGCGCCAGAATAACTCCACGAATCGGTAATATACGTATAATTGTCGGGAAATTAGGAGTCAACCGAAATACCTCGTATACGTGGGAGATACTACGAGGTGACGGGGTGGCCGGGTGACGACGGGGTTGCGCGGCCAAAATCTTCGTGTGTGCGGGCTGGAGCGTACGGCCGATGCGTGACGTTTTCAAACGTGTGCGTACCACACTTCGGCCTCTAATATATGTGCATCGCCACGCTGGCTCTATTCCCGGCCCAACCTACGCCAGATAAACGGAGACGGAGACAGAAACGGAGAAGGACGCGCGTCACCTTTGTCCCCCGACGTCCCCTATCAACGCTCGGGATTATTCACACACGTACAGGGTGGACCGGTGGCAACGACCTTAACTCCTTACCTGTGTCCCGCCATATCCGTACTCGCCTCGGGAAATATCCTGTACGTCGATCGTGCGGGAGCGTACAAGGTACGCGCGGGGACAGGTATGTAGGTGAAGTCACGCCGGGCTTGGTTCCTTCGGGGCGAGAGCCGGCGATTAGTCCGATAAAACCAGGCGCTCCCTTTAAGGTCCTTAAGGCGGTTGGTTACGAGCGGCGCTTTCCTTCTTCGAAACGCGACACACGACGTAGAACTTTAATCCTTGAATAGGGGCCCGAGGTAAGTGGGTTCGATGCTTTCCGACGCGTTTCGAAAAAAAAGAAACCCCCCCGAGAAAATTGATCGGGATCAACGGGAATTTCGTTTTTTTTTTTTCTTTTTTCTTCTCCGACGCGTCGTCGAAGCTCCGTTTCGTTTCGTGTGAGGGATTTTTTTGTCGGTATAAGACAGGAGGATAGTCATCCGGTATTCGTTCAATGCTCAGGGATGATCGACGTACACCGGTTCGTAGCTTACTGTACGTAGCCGAGCTTTCGAAAAGCCCGGCGTTCCTAACTTACGTGGAATTACGCATGGACCGTTAGACGTTACGGTATATCTATCGGGGGTGGTGTACGAGGGGCAGAAAATGGGGGATCGGTTGGCTGGTTGGTTCGTCGGTAGGGTTAAGTCCCGCGGCTCGCGGCACCTTCACAACTGTCCCCAAAAGCCGGTGATGGATGTTGGCTTAATAATACCGCCCCCCCTCCCCCTCCCGTTCACCTCTCGGCATCCACTTTACCGCCACGTGAAATATCCCTCATGGGAATCGGTGAGTTCGGTGGCTTGGCGCAAAGTCGAGTCCCCTCTCCCTCGAGCGAGAAACGCGCGGCAAGGGTGTAGCGACGTAGTAGGACAAATCCGGGACTCGAGGGTACGTGGCCGCTGCCCTGGGCTGCTACTGATCGAAGATGATGAATGCCTCGGAAGATTGAAATCTGGAAGAAAACGGGAACGCGAAGCTCTCGAGGTGTTTGTTTGTTTATTTGTTTTTTTTTGACATAATTTTGTCCTCGTCATTCGCGAAAGCTCGAAGAATCCGGCTTGTGAGCGAAATGTTGGAACGGGATATTCTTCGTTTCTAATTCACGCCTCGTGTTCCGTTAACAGTTTCCCTTAACTCCGAAGGCGTTAAGCCCCGAGGTGTTCGTGTTCCATATCCGTAAGTAACCAGATTAACACCTGACCAACTTATGGATTTAGCGTACACACCGTGCGGTAACGCGAGGCTATACTTTAATAAATCTACGTGCGGCACGAGTGCAGGAGGATATACAACGAGGCACGTATAACGTCTTGGTGGCTTTTGGAGAACCTCGGGAGACAACGCGGTATTATCTTAAAGACTTCCCGCTGATTCTCCTTCCGACGTGTACCTACGTACCCTAAAAACGAACCGAACCAGACCGAGATAATAATTTCAATTTTCTCATCGATCGTTTTCCAGGGTGAATCGGCACGGTCGTTTCGTGCCGATGAATTTTCTTTCTCTTTTTTTGTTTTTCTCGTTCCGTGCTGGTGAAAAATAAAAATAAAAAAAAAAAATGATAGAAAAAAAAAAAAGAACCAGCGTAGTTAGCGCGTAAATTTTAATGGATTTTACTTAATTTTTTTTCTTCTTTTTTTTACAACCGTGTTGTAGAAACAGCTGCGGCGGAGCCAGACGGGTATTAAGTTGCGATGAACACGTTGTACCACCTCCACCTTACCGGTATCAGCGGCAGCGGCTTTTACGATCCCTAAACCTCTACTGTTATGCACAACCAGCGGCACCGCACAACTCGCCCGTATCTTATCCAAAGATAAATCGGACCCCTGGCCATTCGTTCTTACGAGGGACAAACACTGCGCAAACTAGCTATATGCAAAACACACATATATACGTATGTGTGTATGTATGTACACGTATACACACCGCCGACAAGATTTGCAATTTTGAATACACCGAGCCCGAGGATGTTATATCGCGAGTGGGGTAAAAAAAAACAGGCTACCTTCTTTTTCTTCGCTTCCTCGCTTTCCACCTCTTCGGGGAGAGAGAGAAAACACTTTCCAACGTTTTTTACATCTAAAAAATTTGGAGCTTTCGTTAAATCGGGGTTGATAAAATTCATTTTACTCGATAACGTCGAGGAGGTGTGCGCGCGGTAAACTGTAAGTTGCGTACGCGCGGCCGCAGGTTGACTTTGCCGGATCTTTGATATCGAGTGTTTACCGTACATAGGGAGTTTGAATAATCGACCGCGTCGTTATATTGACTCTATTGCAGTCTGCGGTAATTTCATACCGAAGTTTCCAACGTACGCTGGCGTACGCGAACTAATCCCAAACCGTCCTTATTGTTAGCGTGCCTTATGGTAACCGAAGTTCACGCTCACGCGACTGGGCCCCGACTTCCGATGCGGTGCTTCCGACTTCGCCTCTCTTCATATCTCTCTCTCTCTCTCTCTCTCTCTCCCTGTTGTTTAGTTTTTCGACAAAAACGATCGAAAATTTACGACGATCTTCGAACCCCGCGGCTCTTTTACGCGACGGTTTACCGCGGGTTCACGCCCACGTGGAACATATCATGAGATTACGAGACTCTCGCACCGCACGTAGCGCAAATTGGAAACTGTACACGTCATTTTATCTATTTCATTTCCATTTTTGATACTGTGATATTATCGACCGAATTTTCTCCGAGGTCCGCGAAAAATTTCATCGTATACACCTAGTTCCTTTCGTCTCAGTTCGTAAGCCCTCGTCCGCTGTAATATACCCGACGTTACGGTACGTATAATCTGAAATCAGAGGCAAACTTTCGCGATCTCCTCGTCTCACACTTCAGACTTTGATTGATATTAATATAATTTAACCATGTCGCCGGTGTAACGCGCGCCTCGAACAGCTGGTAACAGCAGCGTTACGGCACACCGGCGTTGGCTGGCTCATGGCTCGGACGAATATTATCCCAACTTTATACGGCTTGATTCGAAAAGGAACGAAAGAAAATTGTTGAAATAAAGAAAAAAGAACAAAAAACACAAAAAAGAGAAAGGAAAAAGCGCGAATCTCTTCCGAGTAATTTAATCTGAGGGGGGACGCGTAAAAGACGCGTGGAGGATATACTATAAGTTAGTAACGAACGCTACGGGGCGCCCAGCAGTCTGGGCGAGTCGCACCTGTTGGCATTTGGTTTTCATCCGACAAGAACAAATGATTCGGAGTAGCCGGATAATGAATAAATTAGTTGCTCGTAACCCGGGGGCGTTTGAAATTCCTTAGAAATCAGTTGCGTCCGTCTATACGTTCGTCGCGTGTGAGTCGCCGTAGGCTATCTCTCTCGGTCTGTAGGTGAGAGAAAAAAAAATATATATATAGAATAGAAGAAAATCTGTGATCGTTGAAGAAATGACGAGGGAGAAAAACGCGAATGGGAAACAAAAAAAAAAAAAAAAAGTAAATCGTAAAGCCTGGCAAAGTTCAATGTCAATATCAACCGCGGATGAAAAATGATTCGCGTCTCTCGCATGCATAAAATATTCCGACATGACGTTGCCAATATGTAAGGAATTGCCCGTTCAACTTTGGGGGGAAAATAGGGTTAAGCAATATCAAAGAGGGTGTATTACACACTGCCCTAGATTTACTCGTGAATTTTTGCCTTCAAAATTTCTTTCGTCTCTTTTTTTTTTTTTAATATTATAAAAATTGCCTTCTCGAATTCCGAACGATCGTTTCAACTTTGGGATGGATATACAATAACGTGTGAGAGCCAGTTGTAATCCTCCGAAGGAATGACGGTAACGTTCGGAGTGACCGGATCATGCGATGCATTTTCAAATGGAGAAATGGAAAAAAAAAAAGAAGACGACTCAGAACCGGGGACGAGTCGGACCTGTAAAATCTATACGGGTGTAACGTGTGCGCACGGCAAATCGAGAACGGTAGGAAAAAAATGTAGGTAAGGGAAAAAAAAGACTGGAGGAGAATAGAGAAAAAAAAAAACAACGGAGAATAGGAAGAGGATGATATTCCAACGCTTATCCGGACTACAGAAGCCGCGATATTATCCTCGGTAAAAGCTCCTCGGCTGCAGCTTGCAGTAATATAGAGCAGACCGAGCGTAGTTCAGGACCCGGGATAGCTATCTTTGCTGCAGTCTTGATCCAACATCACCGTTCGAGCTAACCCCATCACCTCTGGAATTGAAACGCTACACAAACTCCCCCTCACTACTTCTGACCTACAGATAAGTAGTTATGTATACCTGTGTGTATGTTCTTACTATAATCCCGCCTTGTACCATTTTCCAGTGAAAATTCATCCCTCCTTCCCTCCTGTTCTACAAATAACATTTTTCCAACTTACTCGATCACCCTACACGCGTGCCCAACTAACGGTAAATTTTTTCTCATCTCTCCCAACATTCGATGTCGATTCTATCGAATTTTACGTGCGTGGCACAAACTCAACGCTGGACCATAAATCTCATGCGACAGAAGAGCGGGGGAAACAAAAAAAATCTCAAGTTTTACGGAAACTTGAGATTCCGTAAGTTTCTCATAGACGGATTTTCTCGAGCCTAGTCGGTGGCCGATTGATCTCCTCGACGAAATGAAAATGTAACGATCACTCGGTCGGATTCATTTTTAGCGTGTACGTGCGATATACGTTTATAATATTACATATATACATCGTTATATTTATGTACGGAGCTTATAATATCCAGTCGGATAAGAAGAATTGGATAACTGTACGACTGTAGGAGCGAGGACGCGAGGAACTGGAAAGGCGCGAAGTGTGTCGGTGTAGTTTTTACTGCTCCACTCGGCAAACCACCCCCCTCTGTCCCCTTTCACCCCCCTACGGTTATGACCGAGCTCTTACTTCTTTAGAGGTTTACGTATATCTCTAGGTGGTAGGTATAAGTAGTACGTA
Organism: Athalia rosae; assembly: GCF_917208135.1. Classification (NCBI taxonomy): domain Eukaryota; kingdom Metazoa; phylum Arthropoda; class Insecta; order Hymenoptera; family Athaliidae; genus Athalia; species Athalia rosae. The sequence goes on from NC_064028.1 coordinate 7,528,735, forward strand.
TCCCACCAGTCGTATGAATATCTATGTGTAAATGCGGTAACGTGTACGTGTAGTAGACGTCAGCGAGTAACCCGTAGTATAGAGCACATCGTGCTGTTGGCAATCGTACGAAGTGCTCTTTTTCTTCGTGTTATTTTTTACCACTTTTTTCTCTTTTACTTTTTCAGTCTCCTCTCTTTTTCGAGGATAAGAGAGAGAAGAAAGAAAACAAAAAACAAAAAAAAACAATGGGCAAAATAAGTCAACTATAGAAACGAGAGTAGGTGCTTTAGAACTTTTGTAAAACGTCAAAAACTTGCTACGCCATCCTTCCCGTCAACCTCCTCTTTCGACGAGACGAGACGACGTGACGTTACTTTATGTAATATAAACTCGGCGGAATCCGCACTTCGTACGTGAAATCGAGCGTCGCGTTTGAAAAAAATTATGCACCTAATTTCGCGTACGTTATAATTCCGTCAACTTTTTAGATCTCAGACTCTCCGCGACCCGGTACGGAAAGGTTGAGTCCTTGAAAAACTGAAGATAAAAATCGTCGTTTTCTACGGAGATATCGTTGGAATTTCGTATGTTTGTTCCACGATACGTGCATTCATACATATTTGAGCGATGGACGCGGCGGATCGCTCAGTGCAAACATGGAAAAAATCAGAGCGTTCCACACGGAGCCGGAACGAAGGTTTCGTTATTTGTCGAGATTTTGAAAAATTCAGTTCTTGAAAAGTTGACCGAAAGAAATAGTCGCGTCTTTGGTCTGAAACGTGGAAATATTATATACCAACAGCGTTAAATAAATCAACGAGTGCAGAGAGCGAGGTAGGAGGAGGAGGAGGAGGAGGAGGAGGATTAAAAGATTCTTAAAAATGACTACGAGGAGGGTAAAGCTCAGGAAAAGCTCTCGGAATTGAGGAAGAAAAGAGTAGCAGAGGCTGCCGCTACCGGTGATGCATAAGACGACGAATCGTTAGTGAAATGGGAAAGCAGAGCGGTAATAAATCTTGTCGAGAAAGTCGACGAGTGTCGTCGTCGTAGTCGTCGTGGCGTTCTTCGAAAAACCGGGCGCCTCCGTTGCAAGACGCGTTTAGTTCGATGTAGGTATTACACACGTATACAAGTGCATTTCACCACGTTACAAGAGCAACGTCACTCGCGTTTCTTCGGGTTTCAATGAAGCGGCGTTCGCCGCTTTTTGGTCGCCCTCCGCACCCCCTCGGATTTCTGAAAGCTCCGCACATTCTCATAACCGCGAACCCCGCCGAGGGGACACCTATTCTCGCTACTTTTCGACGCGCGCAATTTCAACGAATGATAAATTAGCACGGATATAATTGCCCGAATATTCGCAAAAATCTACAACTGTACTCGTTTACGACGCGCGCCTTCGAAGCCCGAGGATATGAAAATCCGAAAAAACATTTCGAGCATGTTTCGAAGGGGTCCCTGGAGTTGGCGAGTACCGCCGTAGGTACACGTACGTGTGTACCTGTACCTGTACCTGTGCAGAAACGATAGCTGCAGATATGATTCAGAGGCAACGTTATTTCGAGAATATATAACCAACCTTGTAGTGCAACCACTTGCTCACAATGTACACGCGATACGTCCGAAGTGAGCAATGAGTCTGACTACACGTAATCAAGCCCGGGATATTTCCTCCGCACGATAGCAGTATGACTGTACGTAACCGCGATCGAAATTTCCTCAAAACAAAAAGCTCCGCTCCCCAGGTCTCCGCGAAATAAATCCCCGTGGGTAACCTGTGCATGCTATTGATTAATCGAATTCAAAAGACAAAGAAAATTTCACATCGCTTTTTTCACTACCCCGTGACTCCTCGCCGCGCGTTCAGAGCATCCGTCGTTTATAAATATGTAGGGTGAGTCACTTCAAACTCCGAAAAGTGGAAGGGGGGCCTCGATCGCATTCCTCGCCCCGCAGTCGGTGCACCGCACGCGAGAAAACGGGAATAATGAGAAAATGCGAAAGAACGGAATCTAGCATGCCGAACGAATGAGGGAGTCGAGTCGCGAGGTGGGGGTTGGGGCGCGCGTATCTGCCGAATCAAGCTCCTCCCGATCTCGGAGTTTCGAATAACTCATCCTGTACCTATATGCTTATGACAAAGCCGTCACTCGGTTATCTCTGTAGACTCGATCGCGTCATGGAATCTCCTGCGCAATAATGCCTCACCGACGACGTAATCGTCATTTAATAATGAGCCGGTGCAGCGAATAATTAATGTTCGATTTTTTTCATTCTCCGTTCATCGAACCATAGCCATGATTGGCAAAAAATTTTCGCTGCTCAAGCAGAGCGAAAATCTATCCTATATATTCTCATTTTCCGAGCAATCCTTTGTTCGTTTATGTACCTATATTATTTTTGATTAATTGATTCTTTTTTAATTCGGGACAATTAAAAATTTTTCCATCGCGTCTACGGCAGCTGGCCCGTGGCTCGTATTTTACGTGCGAGATGAAAAATAATACGTTAACGATTCAAACCTTTGTACTTTACATAAATATATGTACGTATATTCATCGTAGGATTGGAGATTGAATGGCGAAAAAAAGAAAAAAAAAAAAAAAAAAAAATCTCCGAGTCACTTCGCGTTTGAAATATTCGTTGAATATCGTAGAATCAACAATTTTATAAGAACGTATAAGCTGCGGTCTCGAGTGTTTCGTATTTCATCGTATCACAAAACGCTCTTTCAGATGTATTAGTTATCATGGTAACCTTTCAGCATACTACCTATATAAATACCATTTCGATGCGTGAGAAATTGTTTGATCTCCTTGTATACCTATAAGCTGTAATATGTGTATGCGTATACCTCTATGTAAGGCCCATATAAAAGAGTCAGTCGAAAGTTCTCAGCGGCATTCTCGCGGGGCAGAATTATGAAAAGGCCCTCAGAGAGACGTAAATAATTATGTATACATATTAAACACATTATTAATGTATTTCTTTCCTCCCTAAGATTTACAAATCTTATCATGGTGGTTCGAAATATTTTTCTTAATTTTTCACCTTTACTTTTTTCAGATCTTGATTATGTAGCTGACCGAGGATTGGAGACATTTGATGGTCTGATCGTAAGTGTCGAATATTTACCCAAATCAATCTATATGTCGAAATGATCGAGCCATTGCCATTTTTTTTTTTTTGCTTTTCGAAGCAGAAAAATCGAGATATCTCGATGTGAAAAATTCTTAGCTCAATTTGACCAACGGATTCGTGTTCCTCAGCTCTAAATACGTAAGAAAAGTGCCCTATGATCGATTTTTAAAATACTTCATTTCTGGCCCAAAAATTGAAAAAATCCAAAGGGGTACCCCTTTTTTTTGATTATTTCGTTAATCTATTCACGTGATCATATAATTCATCTTGCGTAAATCATAGTACAGCACCTCCGATCGTTTATAGTTTTAATAACGTGTATAGTAATAATCACGTTCATAATTCCGAAAATTAGTTTAATTAATAACGCAACCGAGGTTCCGTTCGTAGCGTAAAAATCTATGCTATACCTAATACAAGGTATTCGAACGCGTATATAAATTATGAATATAAATCCGAAGGGTCCGTGTTTTGAAACACTGATTCGTTTCATCGGGTTTCACATAGCAGATCACAGAATATATTATTACATCCGCAGGTTCGGTGAGGTCGTGACATCAATTAACGCGTGTGAACTTCTCCTGCTGTTGATGATGCTACAGCAGCAGCAACAGCGGCAGCGGCATTAGGTGGATACGTATTTCCATGATTATACGAGTTTACGCTGCTCGAACGTATGTACGTACGTACCTACGTACCGTGCGCACGTTCACGTTATATCATATGGGCAGAGAACTGCAGGTTGCACGCCAACATTAACTTACACGTGTAAATGCAACGCCTCCTCCGCTCTTTCTCCGTATGCCCAATAACCCGTAACGGAATTACAAATATCGAGTAATTTGTAAGGGGATAAATTCACCGGTACATCGCTTTACGCTATAACGGAATTTTATATCGTCTTCGTGGCAAAAAAAGTGGCAGAAAAATATCGCGCGCATTATTTGTAAATCTCAAAAAGAAATTTTACGTCACGCATACACCGCGAAGACGAAACTTTTCTTCTCACTTATTTTCTTCGAAAGAAATCCCAATTGCAAAAGAAGAAAAAACGAATCGAACGTCTAGAAGAGAAATAATATCATGCGATAGTTTTTGTGTTCTACTTTTTTCCTAATTTTTCCTCAATATCGCTAGCGAAAATCGTCTGCTCCGTTCATTTTTTTACCCATCCAATTGTAAGCGCGGCGGCAGGTGTTTCGTTAGAAAATTTGAGAAATTTTTATCGTCCTAATTACGCGAGTGGCGAGGCATCGAAAATAATCACGTAATAAATGAATCATCACCCGCAGTTTTTAAAATCGTTAAAATAAATAAGCTAATTAACCATTGGGTATAACTACTCGCCACTAATTGAGTGTGGATAAATGAACCCGCAGGAGCCTCGTAAAGAGAGAGAGAGAGAGAGAGAAGAGCGATATATAACGTTTTATATAATGTTATAACCGGCGTGTACCCTTGGGCCAAGTAGGTACACAAGGTAAATTTCCGGAACGCGCGAGCTTCTCCTCCGTAACCCGTCCCGCAAAAATTTTTCTTCTCATTTGTCCCCACAATTTTTCAACTGTGAATCGATTCGAATGTTGAAAAGGGTTCGTTACCAACCGATCGACGACTCACGAATTATATTTTCCCAACAACTCGCGTACACGCACACGTGCCTATATTATACACGAATACTTTTCCATCATTTTTTTTTTTTTTTGCCTTTTTTCGTTCATTTCGACGAGGAACCGTAATTTTAGAACCCCGCATGGCGCACGTGGTACATAACGATTCACGCGACGAAAGACTATATGATAAATTATCGTTTGTTGTACACACGTATGTATATTTGTACGTCTACATATCCGCGCATACCACGTGAAAAAAACGTCGGGTATTCAGCCCCCGCATACCACCGATTCGTGGACGGGGTGACATATAAAGTAACGCTATGTAACTACGGGGATAATAATAGCTCGTACGGGGTGTAATAATTGTATGTTCAAATAATCAGGAGGAGATCGTGCGAGGGCACGATGGAATACACGTGCGTATACAGATATATACATGTATATGGAGGGGATATACGTATAGTTGATGATAATTCGTAGGTATATGTCGTAGTATAATGTCCGGCGTAGGATTTGATATTCAGTCGCACGTACGCCGGAAAATTTATCTATCGTATTTTACGACGACGAACGCGCGGCCGTTAATGAAACAATTAATCGGTAGTACGGCGATGCGTATGGTGATCGTACGTAAGTTCGCGCGTAACGCGAAACTCCCATATCGTACGTGTATCCTATGAAGTTACATAAACGCTAACGATGTAATTGAATATAACGAGGGGAAAAAAGAATTCACGCTTTCCAAAGCTCGGGAGCTTGAATTTGAGGCTGATTTATAGCGATTATAGGTACTCCTTACTTCCATTCCATGCCTAAGCGTTGATCAGTATGAATACGAGAGTCGGCGAACACTGTATTGTGTAACGAACAATTAATTTCGTCATAATTGAGAGAAACGCTCGTAGACAGCACTTAACACGTACGTAGGTACGTACGCGTTGCGCTTCTACCTGTACGGTGCCTCTACATTCCAATTGTAAGTTTTATTTCAATCGGACGTTTCGCTCGTCCAATGGCGAAGGTGGTTACGATCGACCTTCGTCGGTTCATCCCCCCAATGACCCGATGTACCCGAAATGGAATCTCCGAAGCCGATGGACTTTTTTTTTCGAAAATTCAAATCGGAGCGTAATAAAAGCTAGAGTGCTGGAAGAGGATAGTGGCTGGACGATGTATCGCGTAATCCGGATAAATTTTTTGGAATATTTATAATACAGGAAGATTAAAACTTACCCCCATGACCGGATAAAATCTGGGAGCTCCATAAATCAGAGGGGAAGAGAAAGAGAGAGAGAGAGAGAGAGAGAGAGAGAGAGAGAGATGGGGTATAAGGCCGGGATACCGAACGTCCCTCCATCCTCAGCTGTGTCGAGGATAAGATGAGCGATGAAAAACGAGCTGCCCGCTATTTTGTATAGCGGCGGGTAAATAAGTCGCCGTTGTAACTCCCGGCGACCGCAAAGTGTACGAGGGCAAATACTTTGTTTACGCCAGACGTTAGGCTCGTAGTGAGCTTCAGAGCACTTCTATTAAGAACGCCACTCAATTCACGAAAGGTTAAGTACCCGCCTTTTATTTTTACGTGTTTATCCGAACGACGGTCGGTCTTCTTTCGCCTCTTCGCGCTCTCACTTTTTATTATTTCATGCAGTATTTTCACAATGGAGAGGAACGCTCAACGATCGAGTTATCAATTAACGGCATCACCGTCGCTATGTGAACCGTGAAAACTACGCGTGTGGGTAATAATCGAGGCATAATAAACGATTGTAAACTCTGGCGTTATTTATTTCTTATCTTTTTTTTTATTTCTTCCTTTCTTTTCTTTCTTTTTTTTTTTTTTTTTTTTTTTATCCGAGGGAGACGTGAGGAAGAAAGATGGAGATTGAGAGGCCGCGGCTCGGACTATGATCCTGGGATAATCAATTCTCACTTCACTGTATTTTTATGCCATCGTATCGCGCGTTTTACGCGATTAATAAATAAATAAATAAATAAAACACCTTTCGATAATTACGCGACGCTCATTCGCTGCCCGGTTACAACCGTCCTCGTAAGCGATGACAAAAGAGACTCGATGCCGAAGAACAAAAGCAAAATGGCGGTACGGCGAACCGGAATCGAAAAATATCGTCGAGACGGAGAGAAGAGGAGGGGACAAAAAAAAAATCTCGCCTCGTAGACCGCGCGCCTAAGAGGCACTATTGTGAATTTCCACTCCTCGCTCCATAAGATTTCGATCCCGATTGATTGAAAATTGAATCACCGTCTCGATTCGAACACGAGCGCCTCGTGGTCGCGGGTAGAGGCGAGCGCGCACGAACGAACGGCGTGCGCGAGATTATGAATTCAACAGGCTGGCCGACTCGCTACCGCCGTTACTACTCGCGCCGGTTTCTCCGACGGATTGCTAGTATCAGCTGTGGCTCGATGGAAGGAACATCTCGCGCGGTGCGCGGACTTCAACGGTTCAAATTACGCGCATTCGAACCACACTCTACGTCTCTAGTCCGAAAAATCTAATCACCTTTTCGTCTTAGCGTCGTGAAATCTCGAGTCCGACGCAAGATATTCCACGATATAAAAAAATCGATTTTTGGAGCGGGTGTTTTTCGAAAATCTTTGTTTCGATTTTTTAGTTGTTTGTGTTTTTTGTTTTTTTTTGGCGAACAAAGTGAAGTCCGCTTTCGGACGAACAGGTGAACGGAGTGCGATCGTGAAAGTGTCGGAAGATCCGAGGAGATCCGAAGAGAATAAGAAAAGTAAATCAACTTTGGATTACAATAGCTCGTCAAAGTGCGACGTCTACATACGATTCCGCATAATTGGATACACGCGTTAGTCATCGCTCAAATAATCGCGGAATACAACCGGAGAAACTTGGAATCCGTTTATCGCGTCGCGATCATAGAACGGTGAGTAGCGGCTATTAGCTCTTTTTTTTACGATCGGGTGTATCGATTTTATCGCTCGCAACTGGAATAACTATACTTGTGCATCTACAGTTGACCGTACGTGCGCCCAATTATCTCGAGTTTATAAAAAAAAGAGAAAAAAAAAAGAAAAAAGAACTGGTCACGCACCTGTAGAGTCGTCTGACGATGTATATATATGTATATACTGTACGTACGCGAACGAGTTCACCGAATCGTTGACCTCTTTTCCCTGCAGCTCGGAATACCTATTTGCTTTTTGGCAAGGATGAACGCGACCCCTTCGGCGCAACGATTCGCGTCGAAAATCATCCCCAAATTTTTCCAGATATCATTCCGATATCAGCGATCGAACGCAGAGTCGTCAATTTTCGAACGCCGACCGAACGTCCCACGGGGTTTTTGCAAGCCCGACGGAGTCTAGCCGCTTTTGGGGCGCCCGCTCGACACCTAGGTATATCCAAAAGTGATCGTTAGCACACGTGATGCACATACGCAAGAAAGTGACGACCTTATAACCGGCGTCTGCGTCTCGAGGTAGCTAGGCTAAAATTATACCCACGTGCTGTCGAAATCTTCTAGAGAAGAGATCGACGAACGTACACCGTAGGTATACGACGTGGGAGAGGGGGGGAACACTTCGTTCCTACCTCACCTGCCCGGCTATCAACCTCGCAGGAATATTCGCGTAGAATCTTCCGACGAACTTGTGAGAGATGAGAAATAAGAAATGAATAAAAAAAAAAAGAATCGTACGTGAATCAGCGTAGGATACACAGGCGATACGGCTGGCCATTCAACCGAACACACCGAGCGGACCACACGGCGCCGCACGTACTTTCGCACTTCGCGCGTGTGTCTGGCCCACACGACCTTACGTCCGTCTTCTCATTCTCGTTCTCGATCTCGTTTTTATCTTTCTACTTTTCGCTTCTTCTGTACCGGTGCCAGTCGAATAATTTGACGAATTTTATTCCACCGGGTCGACCGCCTACATCGAGTCCGTTATTCCCATCTACGTGCGATAACACCTTCCATTTATCTCGTGATTTTTTCCATCTCGTTCGCACGATGAGTAAAAAAAGTAAAAAAGAAAAAGAGACGGAGAGAAAACCGCGCGCTGTATTTTCCATTTTATTAGCATCGGCGCCAAGTTATTCGCCTATCCCCCGCTCAGGATCGCTCTGGAAAATTTCTTTCGACAACGAGAGTCGTTGGTACGTGTGCAGCTAGGCCGTAAGAGTTATCTTTTATTACAGTTGCATACACACGAGTAATATCGCGCGACACGTCTGCTTTCGTTTTCAACAGGTATAATACACGTATGTACGTACGTGTATTCGTGTACGTTCATTCCAGTGACACGGTATTACCGATAAGAGATACGCGGTCGTACCCGGTGTGGCCGTAGAGAGTCTAGAGCTGGAGTTAGCTATCTGTCTATCTCTTATGTCTTTTCGTATGTTAAGCTCGGTTCGTTCCGATAACCGATAAGCAATCTCGAACACGCCCACGTACTTCCAAGTCCCGACGACTTGTTATTTTGGACTCCTCGCACGCACATATGTATACACGATGACTGAATGACACATAAAACTGGACACTTAACGGCTAGGCGAGGTCATGGAGCGAGACGATCGTTTATTTACACATCGATATACCGAATGCCCGATGAAACGCGTGGATCGAATACGAGAATTCGGTTGTACGTACATACGTAGAAAAAGATAAGAGAGAAGAAGCAGAAAGGCCCTTGAAAAAATCCGTTTTGGAACCGCTATTTTTTTTTTTTTTTTTTTCACTTTTGACGATCACCGATTACGTCCGTATCGCGTCACCAAATGAGAGACGTTAACGAGAATCTGAAGTCAAAAATGACGTCGTCGCGTTCTGGTCGGTGATGCGTTCTCTTCGTTATTAAACCTACGTAGTGTCGCGCCTATAAAATCGCTACGAACAACGTGGAAAAAGTTGAATTGATAAAAGGAAAAAAGAATTTTGAAATAATAAAATCGGGGTTACTTTTTACCGATTCGTTGCAACGATGAGAATTAAGTATGGGAAGGTAAAAGAGGGAAAAAGAATGAGAGAGTTATGTGAGCCGCTCGTAGACAGAAATACGAGGGCTTAAAAGAGTGTGTGAATGAAATGAAGGCGAGAATTAGTATGTTTAAAGAGAGGGGAGAGGGGAATGAAACAGAAGAAAATAAAACCAGAAAGAAAATTTGTTCAGATTTTTTTATATGTATAATTAGAAGATGTTTGTTCGTCGTTTTTTTGTAATTTGTCTTTTTCTTTTTTTTTTTTTTTGGCGGGGTTTTTTCGTGCTATTTTGATCTACGGATCACCGAAGGGTCTGAATATCACCGATATAAGGATCATTCGATTCCATTTTTTGAAATTATCCTTGATCAACTACATGGTGCAGGGTTTCTTATTCGTTCTGATTTTTGAAAATTTTTAAAAATCTTGAGCGACCCCTGAGAAATTTTTTTTCCAGCCGATCTTTGGAGGGGGCTCTCGAAACGTGTTGAACTAATATACTCTCATAGAAGACGCAGAAAGAAAGAAATATTCGTTTTTTTTTTTTTTTGGGCCACCCTAATGTCTGCCCTCGGGCAGTAAATCGCTTGTACCCTCGTCACGTATTCGGTTTCATTTTTAATTATACTTTCACTCATCAGATATAACATAATAGCTACGCGCACCTGTAAAATTCCGCGTTTCCACTTAATATTTGCATTATATTTCTTTTTGCAGATTCTACTTTTTTTTTTTTATTTCTGTATTTCTAGAGAGCAAAAGTTTCTTCATGTTTTGTCGAATCCATTGTTTGTTCTTTTTTTCTTTCTAATTATACATCGATGAGCCGTTATTATATTTGCGTAGTGCCGAGATTGGAAATTTATAATTGCCATTAATTAGAAACAATTGAGAACAAGAGAATTTCCGATTCAGAGGTTTATTGTATAGTTTCGAAGAAATTCAAGTTTTCTTCACGGTATATCGTGAAAAAGTGGTGGAGAGTTAATTGTTGAAGAAAATTTAACAAGTTATGCGGAATAAACTCTCTTCGAACTATACACCGATTATTAATCACTGCGAGAAATTATTTGAAAAAAAAAAAACTTGAAACAGTTGCCAAGTGTTCAGATCCTCGTGCAGTTAGAACCAGAGGTACACCACCGTACGGTTGAACTTGATATTCGCAAAAGGTTTCATACGGATCGTATAATTTTTTCGGTTTTATCCGATTCAGGGAATTTCAACGTTGCATAATTCACTCGAAGAACAACCGGAAGAATTTCATTTCGCATGGGTTTTCGATGATCATGTTAACGATGATAATGGTAACGCATACCTACTCCGCGTATCCGCATTCGAACCGCATCGCACGCGAGTTTCAGATTTTCCGGACGCGCATAAATTAATTTGAAAGAAATCATGTGCACCGGGTTGTACTATACATATAGGTATAACCGCGCTTCGCCATTTTAATATATTTCGCATATAATTCGAATATCTGCTGCACGGAAAATTATTTTTGCAATTAAGCAAACCGCGTTGCGGTTACACAAATGTTGTTGCGGCTCGTAGGCGTACCTATGCGACTACGAGTATGTACATATAAACGTTTTACTTGCGAAAAAAAAATTTCACGCGCTCTACAACGTCTAAACTGTGCACGAATAAAATTTGAAAAGAAAACATGAAAATATACATAGAAATAAACGAAAAAAATCTCACGTACGTTTTCATCCTCCGGACATTACTCGCGTTATACGCGCGTGTAGATGTGGAGTATATTTTGTAAAAGTCCGTGAGCCAGGACTCTGACGAACTTCGCGACGCGTTGACACCTGCACGGTTGCACGTAGGTACCTGGTACATCGCTGCTGTACGGGTGCTTCAATTTAAAATTAACGCTTCAATGAATTTATAGTAGTAATTCGTTAAAAGTTCACGCCTCCAGTGTAAAACTTCGCGTTACACCCTGTTTTTCTCTTACTTGTAATCCATTTTCTGTTATTTTTTTTTCTTTCCATCAATTATAATTACTTATTTTTTTATACGAAATCCGTGGAAATGGTATGCCGTGCGTATATCCGAGTTTCGGACAAAACGCCACATGACCTTTCAATTTCGAGAGCCTCGACGTCGGCGTCTACGCCACGTCCTCGTCGTCGGTATGCCCGTGCCGCGAGAATTCTGGCAGTAATTCAGATCCAGCGTGGGTACGTGCGCACAACAAACTTCAGTCTTGTCTCACGTTCCAAAACATAAATCATCCGGACACGTGCTCTCTCAGGTTCGCGTATACGCACGCGTCATTAAACAAAATGCAACCGGACGACACGCGACAAGCTGCAAGCTGCAAGCTGCGTCCCATGAGCCACCGCGCGTACGTATGTATGTAAATTCCTCAAACACCGTATCAACGAACGGCTGACGTTTTTTTCGAAAAATCACGTCCGCTTCGAACGACTCTCTCGTTAAATTTTCATTCGATTTCAGTGGACCTGTGAATCGATCGCCCATGTGTATAATAAGATCGTTAAATTCGCTCTGGAGCTTTTCATTAGGTGTCTATGGAATTTCCGTTTCGATTATTCTATTTTTTTTTATTAGCGATAGATAAAATTAATTTCCTCTTCTGTATATAGAAATACGATAAAAGATGTGGACAATGAATATATATATATTTAACGACGAGGTGCAGTAGGTAGTAACCTATAGCAAATTGCCGGTTAATTGAACTCGGTGCGAATCGATCCGTATCCCTCCGTATTTTTTCGCTAGCCAAATCTATGGAATCAAATAATAAGGTCGTCGAGAAGATCCTCCTCCTTCCTATACCGTATCTCCGCGGTAGCGGCGTTCATTCTTTCGAAATCTCTTCGTTCGTTTCCAAGCTTTTTCTCTCTCTTCCGCGAAAAAATAAATATCAACTTAAGCTTAAAAATACACCGCACCGTCTCCCCGGTCGACCCGCGACCGCAGACGCGGAGGCTGAAAATTTGAAACCAGGGATACGTTACAGCTACCACCAAAGTCTGGACCCCGTCTCCCCGTAGCCGAGAAATCACGAAGTCGGATACACCCATATTACACACATTTATACATACATATATATATATATATCTATGAACGCATACTTCCGGCACGGATGTGTAAGAATAGAGCTGGCCGACGCCGGTGACGTTCAGTAGCGAGAAAATCTAGACAATATACGGTGTCCCTGAAACTGCCTACCATCTACGATGTGACGTATTTCAATCGACACGTGTCCCATGTCTGCAAAATCTATAGGTCATCCGTATATTGCAGGGAATCCGGAAACTTACGACCTAACGACGAGGGTGATCGAATGTTCGATATTTTATCGTTTCAGGCTCAGTTTTTCTAGATTTTTTTTTTTTCATTTCAGGATTTCTTTCGATGAATTAGATTGAATAAATAGCAATAAAGCTTTGTACAATTATGCCGTGTTTATGCCCACCACTCCACTCGTAGCAATGAGGCCCAATCTAAATCCATTGGTCGGAATCTCATCGCAGCATCGGCGTAACTACTACGACTTGAAAGGCTTTGAGCGACGCAATAAAAGTAGCGTTATTATCTAGCCGTCGTAGCTACGGACTGTTACAAAAACAAACTAACGAAGAAAATACTCCGTACCAATTATATCGTCGCGCGGGGACCGTCCGTTCGGTTGTACTGTAAATTGCCCCCAATCCATGCGACGAACTTTTTTCCCTTCATTATTTTTTTTTCTTTTTTTTTTTTTTTTCTTCTCCCCAAACCTTTTTACTCAATCAGCCGCGAGCGTACCGAACCATTTACAACATGTCACGAAAGTATTCCGACGTTTTATACCAACCGAGTCAATTCCGAGCGTGTACACGATGACTTCTCGTAAAACGGTAACACTCGCGCGTACACGTATATCTCTTCGCGCAGGCCCTTCGATCGCTGAATCTAAACGGTGTCGAGTAAGGAGAGAAAATATTTCGAAATTTTCCACTACAAGCGCGTAAGCGTGCAAAATATTTTTATACGTACTCTTGTTAAAGCAGGTACGCAGGTGTGCGTGCGTGCGTGCGACGGAAAAACAGCCGTGAAGTTGGACACGTTTATAATCGCGTAGGGGGATGATCGGGGTCGGGTGTGGGGTACGCGCGGTGAGGCTGAAGAGGGAGAATTAACGGAAATCCGTCCGAACGTGAATGGAGTATTTTTTTTTTTTTTTTTGTTATCGAATAGCTCGCGATTCGCCAGAACCGCACAACATCCGGATCAACCGGTGGTGCAACCTGACCGACGTGTACGTATGTACGTTCAATCATATCGGCGACTCCGGGAGTTTCGTATCTAGTCGTGTTTACCCAAAATCCCTGTCCCTGTATGGCCGGAGGGCCACCCCACCCGCCTACCCACCGAGCGGCTTACGTACGTACCTCTGTACGGATGATACATGCAAATTATATGGGCAGCCAATTTGCGGGGAACGTGATACCGGGATGAAACGAATTCGCGAAGCTACGACACCCGCGCAGCGTGGATCCTAGGAGCGAAGGTCGGGGACGACTCGTCGCTCTAATTAAGGGAAAACGCATCATCGGTTCGCCGGAGGCTGTGAAATGCCCGGGGACATTTTTTCGAAGCGAACGGAACGACGGTTACGATGGCATCGGTACTACGCAGCAATTTTTTTACGTGGCTTGAGAAGTCCTTTTTTTTTGCTTCCAACGCCGGTCGATTAGTCCGAATCGTAGACAACTTCGGACGTCGTTGCTTCTCGCTTTGCGTGTTTCAGCCGGTAAACCCCTGTCAGGATGGGTGGAAAGTTGGGAAAATTGCGATTCGTTTCTAAGCCGGTGGTCGAGCTGAAGTCCGCGGAATACTCGTTGATAAAAGCCGTATGGACGAGGATCGAATTCGAGCCGAAGTTGCACGGCACGGGTTTTTACCTGAGGTAAGAACGTCGCGGTAAAATAACCTACCGTTAAAAATGATCCCCAAAATCGCGATATTTTCCCACCGTCGCAGATTTTTCGCCAAGTACCCGCAGTACATAAAATACTTTCTGACCGACCCGATAAAGGACGACGTCAACCCCGACGCTCTCATGGCCGTTAAATTTACGGTGATAATCGAAGTCCTCGGTTATCTGGTACTGGATTTTTACAAAAAACCGAAACGTTTCAATCAACTGATCGGTTACATCGGTATGATCCACAAGGACATGAATCTCGACGCGGACGACATCAACGTGCGTCTCACCATCCCCAAAAAAAATAATTAGTCAACAAAATATCATTACCCTATAAAACCAAAACAAAACAAAACAAAACAAAAAAAAAAAAACAAAGAACACCCCCTGATGTGAGCAGAATTTTTTTACGGCCCTCGTCGATTACCTGAGGGACGTGATGAGCGACCTTATGACCGAGAGGTGCGAGGCCGTGTTCTTTGAATTTTTTCGCAACGTTCGCGAGCTGATGATAAAGTCCATGGAGGAAGAGCGTCGTCGTTCCGTTGAACTCGAGGACGAGGACGTGGTCGCGCCTTCGAACTTGGAATCGCTCGTAGTAAGTGCAGTTCAGCGGCGGTGCAACGTTCCACCTCGGGTTCGTGCTCAGGTGGTCGTAAGAACGCGTGAAAAATGGTCCGCAAGGATAACGGTGGGAAGGATGGAAAATTGCACGTCCCGAAAAGCAGCTGCGAGAGCAGCGCGAGCTAGGATGAAAAATTAGGGCGTATCGCGAGATGAGGAAGAGTCGGGCGAAGTTAATTTGGAAATTTTTTCAAATTTTCGCAGCCCTGTAGCCGCTTGCGAAAATCCAACGGACTCGTCTACGGTCAGCCGAAGAGTTACTGGTTATCGAGACAGCGGGAATGGAGGGCGAAAATCGAGTCGTGGGAGGAGGAATTTCGGGTGGGACCGGCGACCGCGACGAACAACGCGCAAAACGCTACCGCGGAGAGCACGTCGTCCGACGACGACGCTCTAGAAAGATTTAAAACGCGCGATGCCGATTCAGAACCGGATACGCGCAACAGTTACCACGACGAAGAGAAACGTCGCGACTCCTTTCGCATGCAACGAGCGAGATACTTGAACGTAAGAGTCCCGGAGCAGCGGTGCAAATTTCCCCCACAGTTCCCGAACACTCGCTCCACCGCTTATAACGAATTCGTTCTAAATTCACACCCCGGCTCCGTTAACCACCCCCCACCCTCCTATTTTCGTTTTTTCGATAGACCGGACGCCTAGTTTCGATACCGCATTTCGACAGACTGGTGCCGGAATCATCCGACATGTCCGCGCTGAACGAAAGAGAAGAATCCGACCTGATGAACTACGCTGCCGAACGATCAGCCGGAAATATCAAACTTTCGCCGAGAGAACGACATCGCGCCCAAGGCGAGTGGCCCCGCAAAAATTTTTTACGAACGATCGATCGTCATTTTCGGGGAAAATTGAGAGACGATTTTACGATTCCTTTTAGTCGCGGCGTTGAAATCGCTGCAGCCAAGACCGTCGAGACGTTTGATTTCGAGCACCGATACCGGAAGTCCGAGATGGTCGGACGGATCTTCGGCGAGAGAACGACGCCGATCTACGTGGAATTAGACTAAAGAGAAATATCATCGGCGGAAAGGACGTAGGAAGTCGTTTTGTTTTTTTGTTCTCTTTACAATTCGAAGACAACTTCTCTGCTATGATAAAACTGTTTGGAATGAAATATCAACGAATTGTATCATTGCGACGTAAATAATTTCCAAAATTCATTGGAATTTAATGGGAGGGAAATTCGGGATTCTCCGTGAAAACTGTAGGCGAGTCGGTCCTCTGAAATTGAACGCGAAAGATTACGCGTCGCTGAGAAAATTGTGGTTCGAGGTCGAAGCTAACCCACAAAAATACGGTCGAGGGATTTACATGCGGTACGATTGTTCGTTCATTCGCTCAGAATTTTCAGGCGTTACTCCGAAGTGAAAATATTCAGAGTTCTTTCGAAAAGCGGAGCGTGTACCGGGCGGAAAACCTTCACCCTCGGAGCGACCCCTCGTACGAACATTATAGGCAATATACCCTTGATTAGGAAATAATCGCTACCGAGGGACTCTCGAAGGAGCTTTCGATCCAACTTTTGCGTTAAGCGGTTACAGTTAGCCGCGAATTATTCCCGGGGGAGCGGCGCACCGTTTCCCTCTTCGGAGACCAATTAAAGGGGCTCCTTAATTACCGTTTCATACGAGGGGAACGAAAACTGCCGTCTGCGGAGAAGAGATGTTGCGTGATTTTTTTATTTTTTCTTTTTTTCTATATTTTTTTTTCCTCTTCGTTTTTTTACCTATTTTCACACTCGCCGCACAATTCTAAACCATCCGCAGATTCTTCTCACAGTATCCGCGGTACGTGAAATATTTTTCCGAAGATGAAAGCGCGCTAATCAACGATTCCCATAAAATCGCCAACCTGTTCGTCGCGGTGCTGGTTACCCTGGGTTATCTGATAGTCGATTTTCATGAAAAACCGCGAAAATTCAACGGCGTTCTCGACTACATAGCCATGGTGCATCAGGACATGCGTCTGAAAATGGATGACTTTAACGTGAGCTCGAATCGCGAGGCAGGTGGTAAGGCGAACGATTTTCATTTTTATTTTCGCACGCAGAACTTATCGCACGTCACCGTTCGGTACTTCAAAGACGTTCTACCCGACGTGATGACGGAACAATGCGCCAAAGTATTCGTCGAGTTTATGGACGACGTCGCGCAACAACTGGTCGCCAAAATGGTCAAGGGCAGGGCCAACGAGTCGCGAATAGAGAGAAAGCAGTATTGCATTTGTCACGTAGGTAAAGGGGAACGCTCGCGCTTATATTATTCGCCGTCGATTAACCGATTTGTCGAACACGTGAGTAGCCGATGCGATGGTGCAACAGACGCGAAAAACGGATTTACGGACACGAACGCAGCTGGTGGATAGCTAGAAGAATCCGATGGGAGATCAAGTTAAAGAAGTGGGAAACTCAGGAGTCGGAGGACGATGAGCCAGGTTCTCCGTCGAGCCTCACGGTAGCTACGGAAAATATGATCGGATCTAACGACTTGCAGAGAAATCGTCGAAACTCGTCGAGGTTTCGTCCCGAGTCGTCGAACCCCCAGGGATCCGTCATGTCGGAAATTTTGCACGAAAAACTCTGGAGCGTAAGATCGAAATTCAACGTATCTACAATGAGTTACGATTCGTCACGTTTCTCGGTTTTATCGCAAGCAGGACAACAAGACAGAAGCGACTAGCTTCAAAAGTGGTCCACCGTACGCGTGTCGATCCTCTCAAATTTCGAAAGATACCGAACGACAGTCAAAAGCGGCGAACGTACTCACGGCGGGTACTGGAGCGGGAAATAGACGGATCTCCGCACAATCGATGACGCCCCGCGAACGATTCCGGAATCGCCGGGGTAAGATTTTACTGGGATAGGAGAAAAAAAAAAAAAAAGTCGCGCGAATCAGAAACTCTGTAGAAGCCGACAGCGGGACGAGTGAGAGCGGTCACTAATCAATGACATTGTTATATTTTATTTTCATCCCGCAGTCTCGGCCACCCCGGACGACGGAGCGTCTCCGATCTGCGACAAGCCGGAAATCGATCCTGCGTAGAAAAAAAACAAAAAAAAAGAAACGGGAAAAAAAGGGATGCGAAAAAGTCGTTACCGGAAATCCGACGATGCAACAGAAGTCGCCCGACAACGGACGTGTTCGATGGGGAAAAACTGTGGCTCGAAAAATTATTCGAATTTCATACCGTATCTCGAATCGCATGCCGACTAAATTTTGATAAAAAAAAAAACCGCCGCCCGCTAGTTTGCTACGTCTCATAATTCGTTCTACAAATTTTTCCCCTATTTTTTATTCACTCTCTCTCCCTTTTTTTTTTAATGGCATTTTTTTTTTATTTTCCTCTCAAACCGTTACGGATGATTTATTCCGAAAAGAGTCTGTACTAGAAAGTTTCTCGTTTCTTACGGCGTACGGTGGGTACGAGTTACGCCGTACGTACAGAATTACTATCAATACTTTATTCTCGGTCAAAAAGGAACTCTTATAAAAGATTTTTCGTTTCAACCAGAAAGCTAGAAAGAAATACACGCGGTTCTGTATCGTGTATACCTGTCAAGCGTTTTTGCACGTACAGAGGCAAGATCTAGCCGATCTGGCTACACCCCGCAGCTATCCCCGCAGCGGCTCCTATACCCGTTTCTTTTCCCCCAAGGGGACGTCGACCCCGGATCAGACCCTGTGCGGTATCGCGAAATTGGACGAAATCGAAGTTCTCGCCGTGCGATCCCGAGACCGATAAGAATGACGGATGTGAGGCCGGATGATCCCGTTTTTCAAGGAGGGACCGCGTGTACCCGGATTGTCTTTATCTACATATATGCAGATATGCACTCGCGGTATACATTCGCCGTTGTGTTTTCAGTGTTGAAAATTTATTATTGGGGAAAGAAAATCGCTCGGCGTTCGTTCCCGCAGTTTTGGAATTTTTGGATTTTTTTTGCACGAGAAGGTTTCGATACGTTTCGGTTTTGAGAAGACTTCGTCTTTCGAAATCGTACACAGCCGACGCGACGCGGTCCCGTTTGATTTACAGTCGCGCGCGCGCGCGGAAAATCCGAAATAGTAAAATCACCGAGCAAAGCGGACGAAGCACAAAGTCCCTCTATCGTCATCCCGTTGTCCGATAAGAACCGGGATTGGCGCGCTAAAATACCATTTCCCATTTGCTAGACCGATAAGACCGAAGAAACCGCGGAGATATAATACCCCGCTCTTCTGAATATTAATCGCTCTTATAGTTACGTCCGTACATCAAACGGAGATTTTCTCTCTTTTCTCTCGTTTCGGTATACATCTCGACTCACTGCCTTTCGGTGGATTTTCTAGAGGATTGAAACCGTTTTCAACGTTGAGTTTCGAGTGCCCTAATTGGTATGATTCAATCTACACCCACCCGTTTAAGTGGGGGCGGGACTCGAATCGAGTGAGGGTGATAAACCCGCGTCGCTGTTCGACATGCCAACCTAACTATATATAGTCCTCGATTATTCCACTCTCGCGATGTTTCCCACTTCCAATTATTGCGTCACCTCTATGACAAAAAAGAAAGGCGATCTAACGGAAATTGAATTATTTCGAAAAAATGAAAAAATAAAGATTCCGCGAAAGACTCGCGATTAAAACCGCGGATGACTAACCCGGTGACCTTGCGCGCTCCCGGCAACCACCGCGAGGGACTTTTAATTCTCGTAAATTTATTCATTTGCCAACTGCAGAGGGGCGAAGTGCAGGGAGGTAAAAAAAGAAAGGGAGGAGATGGTTGCGCGAACCCCGGCGCCATAAATACGGATAAAACAGGCGGATCAACAATTTAATTATGTTAAGTAGAGATCCCTCGCTTCTAAACCACCCCATACCTCCCTCTAACCGATCCCACCACTCTCTCTCTCTCCCTCTCCCTCTCTCTCTCTTCGGGCCGCGGGTCATAAATGGGGTGGTTTTGCAGGGGGAGGTCATGTGATCAATCACGTGGGCGCGGCCGTGTCAACAAACGAACCGGTAACTTCGCGCCTCTGTTTCTCCTACGGTTACATACACATATAAGCGTGGGGTACGCAGAGGTGTACGCGTATGTATAATACCCAGGCACATAGGTACGCCTGCGTATGTACGTAAATATCATATCATATATACGCGTTTCCGAGTCCGGATAATTATTTCAAGGTAAATATTTACCGCTCAACGAAATAATTTCAACCGACCAGCCGACCAGCCGACCGCGACCGCGACCGCAGGATTTTCTCCGTCCGTTGGACGAAAATTTCGGTATCAGCGAAACGGGTAGGACGACCGTAGCCACGCGGTGATCCGCTTTTCACCTTACGTGCGTTTCGTCGAATCTCTGTAATTTGGTGCCCTTTGACGCCCGACAAATCATCGTTATACCGAGCGAGGGTCGATCCGTTGATTTTCGCGATTATACGGAGATGAAATTTGTCCGAAACCGTAGGAGGGTCGCGATTCTTCACAGTCGATGGATTGAAACTTATCCGGCTACATGCAAATTAGCGGCGTTATACATCGAATGCACATTTGTGCAGTAAATTGAGGTGTTTCTCACGGACGGTTGAATGGGTATAGTTAGCCAGCGGCGGGGCGTGATGAATTCGTACACGTAATGCGGCGCGTGCGTGTCGTTGATGTTGTTGTTGTAATTTCATAAATAATATCATCTAGCTGTACGTTCGGAACAACGGTAACAAAACGACAACAACAATGGCGCTAAGATCAATTGGGGAATGCCCGGGATTCGCGCAACCCAGCTATCGTTGAATGTGTCTGCTAATTATCAAAACAAGCCGTGCAACGGTGCTGAAACACATGTAAATTCGACGTTCGAGTTTCCGCACCGAATTCATGCGCTCGATCCCTGCAGAGTTCCTCTCTCCCTCTCTATCTCTCTCTTTCTCTCTCTCGGCGAACGAAGGAGTCCTCTGTCCGACTCCTCGGCGTATAATCTGGAATCAAAGTTTCCACGACCGAAAAATCGCAGCGCCAGCGTCGTCGTTACGGAAGCACCGTTGGAAAAATAAGAACAAATAGAAAAAAAAATGTGAGGAGGACCTGGTCGTAAAACATAAATCGCAAGGGTGGTTCGCCGATGTCCGAACTTAAATCCAGCCGCAAATCGTCACCCGAAAACTGATCTTTCTTCTGTTTTTCTTATTCTTCGCCACTCCGGACGGTGAAACTTTTACGACGAGTTTAATGTCGTCCGCGACTCGTAAAGGTGCTTTTTTTTTAGTGGCCGTAATTGATGGAAATACATCGGGTGGTCCGGTCATTGTCAGGGCGGGCCAGCCGATTGTCAAACTCAAAGTATCCTCCGAGTCCTCTTCTCCGTTGGCTTTTGGCGAAAGAATTTCTCTCCGAAAGAGAACGTTATCCGGCGATACCTTCGACGTTAACTTCCGCTATCTCGAAGACTCTGAAACACGACGATTTCCTATTTGACCGATCCCCCCCCCCCCCCGGCTCGTTGCACTCGACGACGTTTCGTTTCGTCCTACCGCGTTACTCTCCGGGAGACGTAAACACGGAATGTACAGTAAGCCGTAAACCTTCCTTTACCTGGACCCCGGAGCTCCCTATCGCGAAGAGCTGGATAGGGAGACTCGGTCGAACTTAGGACCTCTTAGACGACGCGTTGTATATTTTTAATGGGTCATTTGCGGCGCCCCGCGTACCAGTTTTTCTTGTTCTGGCGCCAAAAGCCCGTTCGCGGAAGCCCGTTATTTCCACCCTCTTCCCCCCTCCCCCTCTCCCGTCTATTTTCACGGCGCGTAACCAGACGAGTAACATTTATCGCGTACAGCGGATACTGCACGGATATACCTACGTGCGGCTCAACCGCAATTTTTCCACAATATCGTTTCAGGATAAATAACGACAAAAATTTGCTCCTCCGAAGCTCGGGGGGGTAATCAACGGTGGTCGTGTACCGCCTACGCTCCATATCGTCGAACGTGCGTTGCGAGAATGTCGGTCACGACGCGGATATACGAGGGGAAGAAAAATGCCGCGATGGTGCAGCGCGGGCTAGCTACGTAACGTAACGTTCGTCGAAAGTAACCCCTGCATCGGAGAATCCGCTTACGGGAGAGGGCAGCCCATTCGGCAGATGAGGGCATTTCTCCTACCGCACGCCCACCCGGTGCAATTTCATTCCTCTTCCCGTACCGTAACTTTACCTGCGCGGTAAAACTGCAGCGCGCGGAACCTCGCGACTATTTCTCTATCAAACCCGCGACACCTGAGCCAACCGTTCCCATACCAAAACTCTGCACCGCTGAATAAACTCCGTCGATTACTCTCTCGCGCCGACGGAGTTTAGTTCGGAGCTCGCGCAAAACCCTCTTCACGAACATCCGACGCCGAAATCTGCTCGGGAAATAAAGGAGATTTTTAGAGCCCCCGGAAGAAAATTCGTTCGCCTAAAAATCCGCGAAAATTGAACGCTTGTTACGAAATCTTGCGAGTCACGCAGATTATATATGTACGTTCTCGCTCGGCGTAGGTATATACCTATACGTGTACGCCTGGTCGGTAGCGATACCGGAATAAGATAGGATAGGTCCAGAAACACGACTTGACCAAGTATCTCCCGCGGTATAACTCAGGTTTGATATCGAGGTCGTTATGTTTTATTCATCAAGTACCTGCGATAACTAAAACCCCCCAGCCGGTTTTAATCCGCGCGAGGATGTTATAGCTGTACGGGTTACAGGCTGCAGGGCAGGCAGACAGGCAACTTTTGAGCAACCGAGCAACGAGATACGTGACCGATTAAAGAGAGCAGCTGTAATAACGTAGGTATATATACCTCTACGGGTGTAGTACGAACGTATCCGAATACCTGTGAATGGAAGAGAAAAAAAAAAAATGAAAAAAAAAAAAACAATCCACCGCAAAAAACATAATCGGCACAAATAAATTAACTTCGATAATTGCGATAGGATCGAGCGACTAATGTGGAAGATATAATTACATCCTGAGGTTGGACAAATACAACGCGATGCCGCGTTAGTTTCGTAAATATCGCAGAGACCGAGAGTATCGTTAGCTTGATTGATAAATTTAAAAGGAAAAAATAAATAATTCAAGTTAGAGAAAAGGCGTCAGTTTTTTTTTTGTTTTTTCTTTTTTTTTTGCTTGCTTTCATCTATTTCTCTTGAATACGGTAAATTAATTATACGACTGTGTACATCCACCGGTTTGTGTACAGGTATACCGCGATGCGGAAACACAAACACAGCCCACTCGCGAGGGTGAGATATGAATAGACACTTGTATGACGTACGTATTTATAGTGAACGTCCGGTGGGTTTCGCGTCACGTAGAATATTGAAGACATTTTTCATCCCCGTCTATACAATCAAGCCACTTTCCACCCCCTCCTATTCTTCAAGTAGATACTACGGCGGGCGACCGACCAACCAACGTCGCTTTTCAGCCGTACAACGAAACAGTCTCCCTTATTTTATTTATATTTTCACATTTTTGTTTCCCTCTTTAATAACGCTTTTCACGATGAAATTTAATCCAAGTCCGTCCTCAGGATGAACGTGGTCCTTTTTTCATTTCTCTTATCTGAGAATTATTCCTCTCGATTTCGGTCGATGTCAGAAAGACGAGCTTCCGATACATACCGCGAGACGAGGAGTACACGGTACTCGTGTACGACGAAGGAGTTCGCTCGAGGTCAGGAAATTAGGGATGCGACGATTTGGCAGTATTTGCATAGGATATTACCCGTCGCGTATTATTTGGCACGGAGTAAGGTATACCAGCCGCTACGGAGGGGGTGAGAGGAAAGCGGGGGCGCGCATGAACCAGCTCTCCTCGTTTCATTATCAAACAGTGCAGCGGGCGGGTACGACTACCGGGTACCAATTTCTCGTCTCGCCGATAATTAGGGAATACTTAAACATTCGCTAATGGGAGCGGGGCGGGCGAACGAGTCCTGGAAAAAGGAAAAGAAAAGGGGGGGAGGGGGGGGTAGAAAAAGAAAGATTTTCTCACCGCGAACTGTAAGAACGTAGAAAAATAAAACGAGGAGAAAAAAAAAAAAAAAAAAACTCACAAACACGTAATCCAATAAACATGTAGAGAAACGGCGGTTCTATCGCTCGAACTTAACGAGTAGCCCGGAAACCCGAGAGCTCGGATAGTCAATTGGCCAATTATAAATTAGCGGGAGATGTAGGTATTTGCAGAAACTGCATCGCATACCTGAATTTCGGTCGCGCCCCGCAGGTTCTGGGATGAGCCAGGGTAAATTCGCTTCTGCAAAGTCACCGATACACGTTGGAAACACTCCGTTGAATCGATATTTCGTCACCGAAATTACCAGTGAAATACCACGTGACCCGTGAAACTTGAAATCTCCGAATAATCCAGGATGGGGTTAATTCTTCGATTCCGTAAACCGGCGACTAGTTTTATAAGTTAAATCCATCGCCAAGGTCGGGCGATGAGGCTGATTATTATTCATTGAGCGGATCTAATTGAAATTAGAAATCAATTCGAGGTACCTGCTGACCGCGCATCCGTTGATCCTTCGAATAACGATCGTTCGAAATTTTCTGTTTCAGATACCCCGATGAGCTCGGTGAAACGTTACTCGGAAGGCTGATAAATATCGCGGCTAGGATGACTCAGGTGGCAAACAATATTCCGGCTACGTAGCGAGAGTGAGTTTTGGAGGCCAATATCAACGGGGGACAGAGGAGGATGCCGTCCGTATCGGTGTACCTCGCGTTTCTCGCCCTTGTTATCGGGGCGAGTTCCGCCCAACCTTATTTAGCCAGAGAGATATTGTCGCATCCGCGTTGCCACGTACACAACGCGGTAACGCGATGCTACAACGTCGAGATACCGGACTTGGAAAATTATCTGATGGCGATAGAAGACGAGAGTCACACGCTCGAGATAACTCATTCGAATCTGACGACGCTCAGCAGAGAACCGTTTCACGCTAAAACCGATTGGGAGGTGATATACATGGCGCGTAACGGTATAGCCGAAATAGAGTTCGACGCGTTTTTAAATTTGAACAAAGTAATAACGATAAATCTGGAGAGGAATTTATTGAAGTCGTTAAACCCAAGGACATTTTCATACTGTTATTTACTTCTTAAGTTAGTGCTAAGCTACAACCCCCTCGTACTGAGCGAGGAGGAATCTTTCCTCGAAGCTAATCAGCTCGAATACCTCGACATCTCGTTCACGAATATCACCGAACTTCCTCTGAATACTTTTAAGCTTTTACTGAAACTCAAGTATCTGAACATCTCTCACAACCTCCTCGAAGTACTGGACAGCGAGGTGTTCGCACCTCTGTTGCAACTGGAGGAACTCGACATCACCGACAATAACTTCAAGGTCATTGACTACAAGGTCTTCTCCATGTACAGCCTAACGCAGTTGAACAACGAATGGAACTGCGACTGCGACTTGAAAATAGTCTTCTACAAAATATTTGAAAACGTCACGTTGGCACCGGACGCCGTGAGATGTTCCGAGAACATCACGTGGCCGGAAATGAAGAGTCTCGAATGCAACAACTACGTACCGAACAAAACGTTGTACAACAATCTCGAGGAATACTGGGCAGCGACCGGCGTCGGAAAACAAATTTCAACCCTCGAGGAATCCGTCATACCGCCCGATATCCTTCTGGTTATACTGTCGTCGGTCATAGTGATCCTCATCCTGATACTAGTCCTGGTTCTCATCTGTTGGTTCAGAACCAGGAACAAGGTGAAAATAAATCACCCGGAAGAGCACAGCTTGGACACGAGCTGGCAATACGGTACCGTGTCGATGCACAGGGCAGGATATGACACGGCGAAGGGAGGCGTCGGGACGCTCACCGTGTCCGCACCTATTCTTCAAAATTCAACGCTCGAGGGCATACCGATGACGAGTATAAGACCCACGGCCCCCCGAATGTCGGATGTTTATCAAAGGATAGATCCTACGGAACCAGATGTCAGTTACTCGGATCAGGAGGCCGACGACGTTGCCTTGTACGAGAGGATGCATTGAATGATAGCGTGTTCGGAAATAAGGAGGATAAGTCCGTACATCGGCGATATTGTGATATATATAAAATGAAATAATAACGAACATTCGATGCGTGTCAAGTGTGGAATGATATATCTTGTCTTAAATTAAAGTATAGGCATATAAAAATGGGGGTACGATGTGTATACCGACGTGGTGTCCTTGCCAATTTAACTCAGCTGTAATATATTATGTATATCTAATGTCAAATCTTATTGTGCAAGACTAAAGTAATATTTTTTTTTCTGCCAGTCCGCGCCCGTTGTGTTTTTGGAGCGAAAGAGGGAAATTATTTATCTGAACTTTACACGGACTTGCGGCTAGCGGTTCGGACCGCCAACGTCAGCCATTGGACTTTGATGTTAGGCTTAACAAACTATACATATTTATTATCAACACTAATTATCCTTATCAACTTGACTTCCTCGCATTCGCTGTACTTCACTTTTGTTATTATGTTGATTTTCAGTATCGCGGTAAAGTTGAAAGCACATAGCGCGCGGCTCTCGTGAACATGTCACGCATCTTGGTAGAGAACACATCTGTTGCCTCCGGCGTACAGATTACACTTTCCAACGACGTTACTCTCTTTCCGCAAGGTGCATAAAAAATTATCGCTTTTGTATTTAATATTTTCATTTGATAATTTTCAATTTTACTCATTCCGCGAATTCGTCACCTTCGAGAAATGATCGGATGATTCGTCGGTTGATCGTTGCTGATAAGGACGTTTTATTATTTGGAGAAAAAGTGAGATGAGAACGAAAATCGCGTTCGCGCGACGAACCAATTCCAATTTAGTTAGTACGTAACTGACTTTAAAAACCTATCCAGCCGGGCGATCCTCTCGGTAATGATCTCGAATGAGGAGATCCACCTACTTTGTCTCGGTGTCATTATTCTTACGATAATTATCAGAGCGCCAAGATTCACGGGGTTAATCAATTCCTCTTCTCGTCTCTCTCTCCTCCCTTCTCTTCCCTCGCCGTCCACTGCGCCCCTCGTCGCTGCAGCCTTTCATTGGTAATAATCATTCCGTACATACGTTTATACGGACGACGTTGGAATTTCTACGGAGGATAAATTATCGGTTAATAGTCTGAACGTTCAAAGTTACGCGGTCGTTTGGGTTGAGGATATAAAATATAGAGGAAGGCGTTGTTTTAAATCACCGAGAAATTCAACCATCGCCATGCTTGTACCTCGATCAAGAGAAATAGTTGAAAGTGATTGATTCTTGTTCAATTAATGGATGGAGAAATAAAATAACGAGCACATCTCGATTATTATCAATTTCGTACGAGTCATTTATTTTTATTATTTTTTTTTTTTTTTTTTTCGTTTCGTTATTCGATCGTAATAACTGCTGTTGTTGATAATTTTTCCAAAATCATGTTAGAATTCTCGTGACCCTGTGCTACGCGGCTATATATCTATGTGTAAAATAAAACAATTATTGTTATTGAGGTGAGAATAAAGTCAATTTGCGCGAATAAAATTTTTAACGATAAAATAATTGGTGAATTTGAATATTATAATAACCGAGGTGAGGAAATTTCTGCAAAATTTTATCAACGATAAAATGCACAAAAAGAAATTTTTCATAGGGAGACTGATCAGATGCCTGACGCATAACGAGGAAAAAGTAAATAAATAAAATAAAGAATTTTTCTGGCGTAGGTTTAACGCGAGTTCTACACGTAACGAATATTATATTATAGATACATGTATGATAATCAGATGTGCATAAGTATACATAGGAGAGAAAAGGTAATCTAAAAATTTAGAATTGTTATTTCAAAGATTATCCGTTGTCAGTAAAACGATAAATAGTTTCGAAAAAAAAAAAAAAAAACGAAGAATTAATGAAACATAAATTTGAGAATGGTAAATTGAAAATCAAATCAAAAAAAAAAAAAAAATGAAAAAACTGATTAATATCGATCGTAAAAGTAGGAAAAATTTCTCCGCTGTGTGCCTACATATCGCAATCCCGTGGAGTTATTGATTTAAATATTATATAGACATAGATATACTTCATGCCTAATTGTCAATTATTAATAATCGATAAAAATTAAATATCGAACAAGCTGCAAAGTGAATGTTATTAAATTTTTTTATTTCCATCTTTATTTCTATTCAAACTTTTTGCATCTCAGATCAAAAACATTTTCTAGAATGTCGATATTTCGTTCCAAACTTTTACAAACAGCTAATGTACCGAAGTAACACCACGGAATTAATGTAAATAATCATTAAATTAATATAATTAACAAAATACACAGATGACAATGTATGTACTAGTTCCTAAATGCGTACGTATAAATCTAACGAAAAATAAAATAATGAAAAATGAACCCTCATATTTGGATATGATTGTAACTCAGATTATAAGATACACCCGACTCACTGGAATCATAAGTCGAGAGGGAAAATTTTTTTTTTTTTTTGCCAATTTTGATTGTGAACTCAATCATTATTTGTTTCTCTTTTCCAATCTGAAAGAATTCTAATCGGATGTTCAAAATACACATCGATTTCTTCGATTTTTAGAGGATGCTTTCAGTCTTAGTTATATCATCTCTAAATAATTGATTTTCTCTCTTTTTTTTTCTTCGTTTTTTCATTTCTTTTTTGAGATTATAATAAAACTGACCTTGTAAGATAAAACTGAGCTACATAGAATAACATCTTACACTATGCCCACGCGTATCACACTGAATAACTTACCGAACAAACGGTTAAAAACTTTATTCACAATGCGTAGGTGTATGCAGATATATTCTTAGTTTCTTTTTTGATTTCTGTACTTTTCTTTATTTTACTTTTGTTTGTTATTTATTGTAGCCTTCTTTCAAGGTCTTATTTTCTCGGATCAAACAGTAATTGAAAGTATAAAGTCCTCTTTTTCCATCCGCAGTTTGAACAATGAGAAATAATAAAATATAAGTTGCCTGAACGTCTATTAATGTCTATAGAAAAAATTACATAAAAATCACGAATAAACCTTAGAATTAAAAACGTTATTCGTAAAATAAATTTAAAAATCTATGCAAGAAAATTATTAAGAAGAAAAAAACGACACACGTTGCATAACTCGTATACCAAAAAAACTACTACACGGCACCGATGGAAATGGTTTTTTATTTCTTTTCTTTTCATGTTTGAAAATTCCTCGGATATGATATAAAATCGAGAAAATATTGCTATATTAGATATAAATAATAACGAATACGAATGTAGATTATGAGATTACGAGGATAGAAATAACTTATCAACATTATAAATATATGTAACTGCATTAAGAAAAAGTAAAAAAAAAAAAAAGCGAAAAAAAGCAAACAACCGTAACTTAATCGTATACAAATAATAATATATGTAAATAAGTTGATTAATATTCATGTGTGTAAATACGGATAATATTGATATATATAGTTGCCCTGAGTCTTCAATCATGTTACTATACATATAAACTATATGATATTTAAATGAAAAAATATAAAAGAAAAGGAAAAAGTAAAATAAATAAATGCAAAAAGAAAGTGAGTTATATCGCTACGACGACTGTAATATATTGTACATATATGCATTTTAAGCATGACCTAATAAATATATATATATATATATATGTATTTTATAAAATCACCCGCATTCTGTTTTCTATACTTCTTACCAATATCCTTGAGTAAATAATTTTTCTCCAGAATAGGAAAAAAGTAACCAACGATTCAATCACCCTTAAATTCACCGCCCCGCATACTCGTAGTTCCGAGTCTCGCCATATTGTTTAATGGGGGCAGCATCTTACGGGCATACTCTAGCGGGAAAAATACTCATCACGATTTAAATATCCGGCGCGTCCGTTTGAATAATTCTTTCATTCAACGTGATAATATAGTATAAATGTTACTTTTATTCATTTGAGGAACGACACATAGGGACAATTTTTTTTCTTAATTGTTTTACAAATAGCATCATATTTATATGTCACTCGTAATTATGTTAAGTTAAAAAATAGTGTTGTCATTAGACAGGTACCCCTGGGCAGCTCATTTTCGATTATTTTATGCAAACGGCATAGAAAATAATTTATACACGTATAAAAATCTAGCGAGAATAAATTTTTTCCCCCTATAAGTGATAACAAAAAAAAAAAAAACAGAAACTTTTTTTGCAATAAACTTTTCTAACGAAATAAATACTGGACGGCTATCTTATTTCAAAGTGTGTATAACAACTAAGTACATAGTTAATGTTAATTTTTCACGTTGAGATAACTTATTTGTTCGTTTTTAGTAATTATTACACCAGTTCAACAAGAGATGCGCGCAACATTCGGCAACGAGTAATTATACTCGGTTTATATTCACTTTCAATGAATTAACGCATTTGACAACACTTATGGTGTGTGATGAGTTTTTTTTTTTATAAAAGTATGCAGGTCGGTCGTGATGTTATTTTTTCCTTGGACAAGGTTGCAACGCGTATCTGGAAAATGCACTGTGTGATTTTCTCAAATGATCAGACGCGCAGGTCATCGCATCTTTCAGGACATTCAACATCACGTCTCGACTTCTTGTATTTTGAGCTTCACTAAAACGCTCCAATAATGCAAGAGTTATTTCGGATATTTCGGAAAGATCGGCAGCCTCGTACATCACCGCTTCAAATTCATTCGCCAAATTTTCGCTCGGCGGATGATCAGCCGGGGTTCTGTAAAAAAATTTCAATGCTCATTGTCAGTATCCGGAAATGAGTTGTGCAAATATCTAGTTTCTAATAATTTAATTCACGTATGACTTACGCCAAATATTCCTCCTTCGAAACTATAACGTTACACTTTTCCCAAAATTCAAGACATTTGCAAGCGTCGCGTCGTCCGCCCTGTAACAAATATCTTCTCAATATTTTTCTCCCACTCGGATCTTTCAAAGTTTGTTCAATGTTCTGTGTGATTCGACTCAGATCGTCGACCGATAGTCCAACTGTACACTTTCCGATACAGCCAATTTTTCGTGTAGCCATCTGGAAATAAAGTAATAAAAATATTAAGAAATTAATCTATGCAATAATCGAACGACTCAAGTGCTCTGAATCTTTATATCTCATTACGCAACTGAGTCGTTGTTTTTTCGTTTACGTGAGACAATTAACATTAATTATTTAAACACGGCGCAGGTGTTGTTTTACATTAATTTAAAGTTTCTCGAAATCCTTCTCACTTTATTCATGACCCAGAAGTTGTAGATATGCCGGAACCAAATTTCCGGTCACAGATTCTTGAGTCATCGAACTGAACTCCTGCATCTATAACGCGGAAAATAATTCTCTCATCGATCGGCACAAGCTACTCGTACCGCCATTGGAGCCCCTAGAAACAACCAATTCACAACTTCGAGCGGGTCCGGTATGCTCTCAAGCGAAATATTTTCGTTTTTCTACCGTTCGACTGTTTTTTTTTGTTTTTTTTTTCTGTTTCTTCTGCGCAGAAACTCGCAATTTTGAAGGAAGAAAAATTTAACATCTGCCGGGAGGGCCTCGAAACTACGAAGCGTGATTCCTCGGGGAGTAAATCCTCGTGACTGACGCGCTTAAAATAGGCTTCCTCCTCGCGTCGGCGGATAACCGCGCCGGCGTAAGATATTTTTCGAGCCGTATAAACTCGCACGTATAGAAATTGTAAATACAAATATATCGCAGGAAAACTGTCAAATATCTTAAATCCACACGACGATAGATACAACCACGCGAGTTTCTCATGTACACAAATTTAATCCGTTCGATTAATGCACTCCAGATTTTTTCCCGATGTATTCTCCGAGAGTTAGATTATATAAAATTAATTAACAGGTAAACGATGCAACTACGAAAAACATTTTTCTGTTATTCGTGTTCTAATTACTTGTAACACTTCACACCGCTGACTTTCTAAGTTAAAATTGAACTCGTCGAACGAGGTTCTCTTGCGAGTGCATAGTATCGGCGGTTATCACTCTGCTGTGATAACGGACAGACCACAGAACATTGAGTCCACAAAATATGAAAAAAATGAATATTGATATTTCAAGAAACTGATAACAGTGAAATGAAATGATCCGGTATTCCGACTGTATTTATATCGAGCCTATTTATTATAGAGGGAAAAAAATGACAATGATTCAATTCCGTTAAGGTTCTTTATGAAAACTTGGTATTTGGAGTTGATCACCACGATACTGCGAACGATAAAATTAGGAGAACGTTACTTAACGGAAGCCCAAGTGACTCCCACGAATGATATCGTCATTGTTACTACCACTGAACATATTTTAGAATTCATAAACAGACGTACGTACAACGTATATGAATACGTACATACGTAATATGTGATTATCACACGAACACGCAAACGAATAGAGTCGAAATAGACGGTAAGAAACGACGAGTACAAAGTACCCCGGCAATGAAACACGTACAGTGTAGAACACCAGGTGAGATATTCACCTGCATACCAATTAGCCGCGTATCCATCTCAACCCAATCGGGCCAAGAGTCTAACGAGTGACTTTTTTAGTCCCGAATATAAGAAAAATGGAAAGAATTCCCAGCCCTTCGTTTTTTTCAAACAATTTATAAAGTTCTAATAACTTGATTGATTTTTCTCTCTATAATTCGCTGAATTGTAATTTTTCGTTTGTTTGTAAGATCTGTACGATCAAATTGTTCGGGATTCGAATGGAATGATATTCGATTAAATTCACGAACACGCGTCAACCCATAGGTAGATACCTAGATGGATAATGCATGAAGAGTCGTATTTCCATCGATGTAATCGTGTGTTAAATAATTTCACGTAAAATAATTCACGTGGAGAATTTTATTTCCTTTCTAACTATTCACTGGGTTCAGCGTAGCTGCTAACACAGTTCAAAAGAGCAATGTTAGTTTTCTGACGCAGAATCCACTATCATAAAATTATATATGATGATTTATGTAATTATAACAGATACGTGGTTATATCTTGACTGAGAAACAGTCGAGATTTGTTCTTTGATGAATTATCAATCGATTAAACATTTACTTTTTAATATTTGCCTCAATAGTTATGATTCCATGCGATTTCAGTTGCCTGTAACAAGGCGCAAACATCGCCGATCCAAGTTGATGACCACTAGTGGCGAGCTAATAAAAATATCTCGATACGGTTTTTTATGTCGGTGAAAAAATTATTTGCTGTGAAAATAAAAATATTTCTTGAACAATTTTTTTTTTTATTCCCATATTTGAAACGTCAGCTACACTTCAATAACATCGCGGATTGTTAACGAGTCTGTTCACATGACAGACTACAGCTGTAATGCAGATTATAATACGCAAACCCATGCCACTAAAGTTTCATTACGGAATCCCCACTTTTTTTTTTTTTTTTTTAATCACTCTTACTTATTTAATGTAAACAATGACCCTGACTGCCGTTGGTATACCTCATCGGTAGGTTTATATAAATTCCTGTAATTCCGCACCGATGAACACTTTGTAGAACGACTCTGTAACTTCGAACATCATGAAGTGTCTTTCTAACTTTGCGGCTTTAGTAATAATAGCCGGCTTTCTCGTTCAAGATTCCCACGCTAATGACAACTGCGGTAAGTTATCTAGATTTTGAAAATCAAATGATGATCGTTGATAAATTAAACGTTTCAGTATAGATTCAGTGTCTTGTTCCAGGTTACTTAATATGCGTTTGTAAATTTTTCCTTTTTGTATCGTTATTCAGATTCTAATGACAAGGTGGACATGTACTTACTGATTAGAAACTACGTCAAAGGTGTACAATGTGTGCCAGATTTAGTTTTGGAAGCAGGTGATCTTAAGGGTGGAGAATTTAGCGTAATCTACACGAATATTTCCACGAATTACGGTCAGTCGGTATTTGAAGGTCTGTATGCTCAGGTAATACATCGAATTTTTCATTGTTTCGAATTCATTTACGTACATTTCTTTTCATAATTTGATTTTATCTTTCAATCATATACTCGCATTTTTGTTTCGTAGGCCAAAAATGGGACCGAGGATCTGGTGTGCGCTGTTCAGAGTATCAATAATGAACTTCAGAAAGCGATTAAATCGATAGAAAGGAATCACCGACCGATCTGCCTTACAGATCTTATTAGAAATCTGACCAACCAATGTCGAACATTTCTGAAATTGTTACCCGGAAATGTGCAAATCAAAAGAAGGGTGAGTATAACGTGCGGACGTATAAATTCTATGAGAATAGAAGATTTTCTGCAATATTCATACTTTGCACTTTTTCACGTCATCAATATGGAGCACTAAAAAAGCATGAGTAAAAAGAAAAAGAGAATTGAAATAAATATGATGTTTTGGCTTTCCGATAACGTAGAATGTGAAATAGAACACATCTGTGAAAATAGAGTTGATCTTTGATAAACCAATATTTTGATGAAGAAATTTGAATTACAGGCGCTACCAGACTTACCAACACCATATACAGAAGTTGTATCTACAACAACGATCCGACCTCTGAGCGACATTTTCATAAATTTTGCTGAATTATTGAACAAGGATTTCAGCAATTTGCTGGCATACATTTTTCAAATATATGTAGCCGGTTGGGCAAACGTTCGAAACGATTTCAACACGTTACAAGAGCAATTCCGAAATGAGGTGAGTTTTATAAATTACCTCTTCGCGATATCTGGATAAAATAATTCTATACCCATACAATTTCAGTTTCTAAATGACTGGGCGCTGAAGGATTATAAATGCATTGTGGAGAGCGTATATGCCCACTGTGAAACAATCAAGAATAACGTCGAGCTGGAACAGTGGGAAGAATTCAAAACTGTCGGTGATCAGATTATCGCGATTTGGAACGATTACCAGGCGTCGAAAAATAAAAATTGCGACTGAGAAAGCATGAGCTGCAAAACTTATTCGGCGAGCATTGAGATATGTTATACCGCCATTCCGTTCACATTATTTCTGTAAGGACGGCGATAACTCGTTTCAGATAAAATTAATCATTTATTCTTACTATTCAAAGTATTTATTCATTATTGGAGCAGATTGTAGAAATCGTGACAAGACGTGATCAAACACTGAACATACCCG
This sequence comes from Athalia rosae, assembly GCF_917208135.1. Classification (NCBI taxonomy): domain Eukaryota; kingdom Metazoa; phylum Arthropoda; class Insecta; order Hymenoptera; family Athaliidae; genus Athalia; species Athalia rosae. The sequence continues at coordinate 7,564,229 of NC_064028.1, forward strand.
ATCCTCCAGGAACGATAAGCTTCTATCACTAGAGCTTAATTAATTTATTAAATCATTCCGAATCCAAATTGCGTCGCGCGTTATTCACGCTTCGATAAGAATTAGCAAAATATTGCAATAACGCGTGGATTCACATTTTCTCAGAATCATGTTGTGTTCCTTGCTTTTTCATTTATTTCATTCGTTGATGTATTTCGGTGCACGTTTTTCGACAAAAGCCGTCATACCCTCTTTTCGATCAGCCTATAAAAAAATAACACGAGATGTATACGAGATACTGTAATAAAATGGGTACGTTATATAATGCACATGATTCTTTCTTGCTTCGTGGATATTTCAATTATGATTATAATAATTTTTTCATTACCGTCGCGAACGTGCCGTAGAATGACGTCCTCTCGAACTGGAGCCCTTGTTTCAGCGTTGTTTCGTAAGCTGAAAAATGTGATGAATAACATGAGTAAATAAGAACAAAGAAACTACCCCCAATGCTGCACTTCTTATGGCATCGATTTTGTCATATTTACCGATGTGAACTGATTTTTTTGCCATAGAAATGATCAGCGGTGAATGACTCGCTATTTTTTCTGCCAGCTTGATTGTTTCGGCCAGAAGCTGATCCGGAGGGAAAATTTTACTCACCAGACCTGTGAAGAATTTATTTTTCAGATGTGAAAAGTTCGAACGACGTCTTCATATTTGAAGAGTCAAGGCTCACCAGCTTTTTCGGCTTCCACAGCGTTCATGTAGTTTCCGGTGAGAACCATCTCCATTGCCTTACTCAATCCCATATTTCTAGTCAATCTTTGGGTCCCACCAGCTCCAGGCATCGTGCCGATTGTGATCTCAGGCTGGGCAAATTGCGCCTTCTCCCCAGCGTAAATTATGTCGCACATCAAGGCTAGCTCGCAGCCACCTCCGAGCTGAAATTAGAATTATAAAAAAATGCTGTTGTTACTTGGAACTGGGATTGATGAATAAGTTCAGAAAAAAATTCAGACGCACAGCATAGCCATTTACAGCACCGATTAGAGGCTTTCTGGTCTTTGAAATTGCGGTCCAACTTTCGAGGAATTCTTCTTTCACTGCTTGGCTGTAGTCCATTACCTGCATATCTTTCACATCAGCTCCTGTGAATTGTGACAATTCAAAAGAATCAGTTTAGTTATTTGACTATTAGTTAAAAGATTATAATTGAAAACTCACCGGCAGCAAAGGCCTTCTCACTTCCGGTAAGGATGAGCACGCTGACGCTATCGTCTTTGTCGAATTTGAATACGGCGTCGTTCACTTCATTTATTACTGTGTTGTTCAGAAGGTTCAAACCCTTCATCCGATCTAAGGTAATTACAGCGATATTCTGATTCTCGCCAACCTTTTCGGTTTTGACGAACTCGTACTTTGGCATTTGGCCTATAATAATTGATATACATTTTCAGATTCTGTTTTTAAATCTCCCATAAAAGCTGTACACCATATAAAATTATATTTACGGGTACTTACTAGAGTAGAATTTGAGGGATGAAATCTGCGCTAAATTTCGCGTGAGTTTTGGCGTTCGGCCAAATAAAACTCGACCGGCATTAGCGATTGACATTTTTTTGCAGTATGAGTCCGGTGCTAACGAGAGACGAGAAACGAAAGGAGTGGAATAGGTGCGGTGCCTTCCTTAATATACAAATTCTTGGTGACCTATGAAGATGCGTGATCTTTATTCGTCTGATATAAGCATAACGGGATGATAAGGTGTTGCTAAGTGAATTGCGCGAGGATAATATTAAAATTTCTTTCAAATATTAAAACGACGTCTAAAACAATCTGTTACAAATTATAATCGGAACCGGCCGACGATAGTTGTCGCCGTTTGACCCTGCATAACTCATCGCCGAGAAGTAAATTGAATTCGAAATCAAAGTGATAATTAATTTGCAACGAACAAGTCCTATCTTCCTCCCTAATAATAAAACAAGTCCTAAACCTCCCTATACAAGCGAAAATATAGCATCAGGCAAAAATAATTCACAAATGTATGACAAAATTATCGTTAATACTGAAGAGAATCATGTTCAATCGACACGATTTCATGCGATGCAGTTCTTAAATTGCATAATATCACGAATGTTCAGATCAAATGATCAAATCGTGACGGGTGATGATTTGAACAATATTGTTTTTTTTTTAAGGCCTCTTGACATCATTTCAATTCTTAATCGTCAACGTAATCTTGTATCAGTGGACCGACTTCCGCACGAAAATCTTGATTTTTTACCCAGAAATTGAGAAAATTGAAGGTATACGCCTTTAGATTTTTTCGACTTTTGGGCCAAAAATGAAGTATTTTTGAAATCGATTGCAGGACACTTTTCCAGTGTAATTTGACCCCAGAAATATACGAATCCGTTGAGCAAATTGAGCTACAAATTTTTCTCATCGAGATATCTCAATTTTTCTGCTCCAAAAAGCGAAAAAATGGCAATGACTCGATCGATTTGATGGATAGATGCTAACAATAGGAGTAAGAACAAAATAAGGAAAAGAATTTCACACCTCATCGTTTATTAAAAAGCCATAAATTATGTTTGAATTGCTGCACGTGCAATTCAAACGAAAAAGGGTCTGGGAAGAAGCGACGCAGATTCCTCTTTTCATGGGTGAGCCGCAGCTGGCTATACAAATGTGGGGCGGGAAAGAGGTAGAGTCAAAATTGGGCTACAAAAGAGTTATTGACGGCGCCTTTTCTCAGTCCAAGGTAGGGACACAGAATAGTGGCCGTCAATGCTACGTTTATTAATTGATGTTTTAAAAAACGCGCCAGAAACTACTCGGTCAAAACATGGCGACCACCGTAGAAGGCCACGAAAACTGGCAACAGAAACATCAAAGAAGCGGCCCTCATTATCGCTTCTGGTTCTACTAGTCCCTATTCTGTGGTAGTCCCTCATTAAAGGGTCCCTAGTCCAAGGAGATCATTAGGTATTCATATGTATGGAGATCTGGAAAGTACAGTACTCGCTTTCCACAAAGCACTTGCGCACAAAGAGCCAAAATTATTGCGGCGGATGTTGCGTAGCCGACTTTTCTTAATCTGCGCAGAAATAATCCTTTTTCGAGACTCTTGCTTCGCCCTACTTCTCCCTCTTGTGGTCATCGTCATCGTTGTCGATCCCCTCTCGTACTGTCCTTTCCGGTTCGCTCTTTTGGGTGACTGTGTCTTATTTAGTTTTAGCTGTGATTGAATCTTTCTCCATCTTCCACAATGAAGATCTACAAGGACCTTTTTACCGGTAATTATCATCCAAAAAGGTTCTAGCGTTTTTCTGGACTGAAAAATTGGTTATTCATACCTTTGAAACCCTCCAATATTGACCGTTTTCTTAACAACCAGACACCAGAGTGACATTTCAATACCCTTCAATTTTCTCTCAACCAAAAAGATGCACTTCGTTCATTCGTTTTGCCTAATGTACGATCTTGGTGATCAAGTAGTTTAAAAGCGAGAACTCTTTACGAGTTCGAAATTTTTTGAAGTAAATAATATTTGACATCTCCCCCTAACCTCTCCAGATGTTTGATGTATGAATGAATGTCTTTTCAGGTGATGAGATGTTCTCAGACACCTACAAAATAAAATTGGTCGATGACGTAGTATATGAGGTGTATGGCAAGGTGAGTACACAGATTCTTCATCTTTATTACGATACTTTTAAACGTCAGTTGACCTTCCATATTTGTTTGAAATACCTAGCTCGTCACTCGCAAAGCTGGTAGCATTGAAATTGCTGGATTCAATCCGTCAGCGGAGGAAGCTGAGGATGCTACCGACGAAGCTGTGGAATCAGGAGTTGACGTGGTGCTGAATCACCGTCTCCAAGAAACATATGCCTTTGGTGACAAGAAATCCTACACTCAGTATTTGAAGGAATACATGAAAAAGTGAGTCATTCGTATAATCAACATCATATAACACGGAATAATCACTCGGTAGATCTGTAGCAGTACTTTTTCTAGGAATATGGAATTGTTTTTTGTCAATTCTGACATTGTCTTTTTTACTTAGATTGGTTGGAGTCCTGGAAGAGAAATCCCCTGACCAGGTCGAAATCTTCAAGAAGAATATGAACAAGGTTATGAAAGATATTCTCTCACGATTCAAAGAGCTTCAATTCTTCACTGGTGAATCAATGGATATTGATGGAATCGTTGGGATGTTGGAATACCGTGAGATCGATGGTGACTCAGTTCCAGTCTTGATGTTTTTCAAACACGGCCTACAAGAAGAGAAGTTCTGAAAGAATTCTTAGATATGAAACGAATTGTGGATAAAATTTTGTAAGTCCAAACTATTATCAACTTTAAACCTCAAGTAAAATCGCTACAATACATGCAAATTCTTGATTAACATGTTCAGTTTGTTGATCGATGCACAAACATGTTAGATTAAATCGGTGATTTGATTCCCGCTACGATATTTAATATTATTGTAGCGTCAAGTACAGATCCAACAGACTTTACTAAGAAATGTTTCTTTACCTTTGTCTCTGTGGTCATTGAATGTTTTGATTCTCGTGTAACCTTGAAATCTCCTTGATCCTGGAATCTTTGTTTTTCAGATAAGCCGGAGCCAAGACTGCCCACAACGTGAAATCGCTGTGAAATTTAGTTAAAACTTCCAATTTCTCAACGATGCAGTTTATTTATTTTTTAAATACAATTTACCCCTAGTTAATTTTCATTATTGATCAAAAGTGTACATACTCTGAAAGTTAATCCACTTCTCACAGCAAGCATGTCTCGCTCAAAAGGTATATTAGCTACAGATCCATGTGTGACTCTTCCCGGTTGCCTATTGCCTTGTATTTTGGTTTAACTTTCTTCCGTGACCACCAGTCCATATTATTCACCTGTATTTATTGCAAAATGGAAGATGGGGAAAGAAGACGGTGGCAAAGATTTTCAAATGGAAATTAGTTACAGCTACTACACACACATCAATATTAATTATTCTTGTTTATGAGGCCGATCCAATATATCTCTGACAAAATAAACTATTGACGTTTTTATAACTTGTTATTGGTTTTCCAAAAATTCCCCAGTCAACTTCGAAAATTGGATTACGTAATGAGAGGAAAATTGGAGGTGGGCAAGGTATGTATCAGCGTTCTAAGTGAATTATGAGTATCCAGATATCTGCGATAATAATAAAAACTGAATATTTCGTAAAAATATTATATTTAGACAAATCGGAATAAACGATCTATATCTTCGCGTTACCCATTACATCTTCCATCAACGTTTTTTTTTTTCTTTTTCAGAAAATGATAAATCATTTAGTGTTACAGAGTACACTGAAAAATATTTCTAGCTTCGTATTTACAATTGTCTTCCGTATAGCTTTTTTCCTGGTTTAACTCTGTTTCTTTACCTTTTCTCAATAATATATTACTATTACTCTTTACAAAACATCTACTATTGTTACAATGACATTTTAAATCCTTGCGTGTTTTTTCGTTCATTAATTTTTTTGTTCCATCGCTCCATCATTGAAAATATTTACGGTTACAAAAGCGTATATGTCTGTAGTAATGTTCTGTACATATTTCTGCTTCTTCATAATCATATATTTTATAAGTAATAAAATGAAATTATTTCTATTCATTATTTTATCCTAAATTATAGACTTGATAGTTTATTTCATATCCGATAAACGCTCGGTGAGGAAAAACGAATCTTTAGGTAGCTGAATTCAATACTGTTCCCTGGTGAAGAAAAGAACGAATCGCATTTCTTTTTATAAGAAATTCTCAACCTTAAAGGTGAATTAACGACAGAATTCAGAGACTACTTCAAATAAATAAGGTGAGGAAGAAAGTGAGAAAAATTCAGCTATCTTGAAGATTTAACTTTCATCAAAAACCATTGCTGTGCACTGGGGGATTGTTTTAAAGTATGAGAACTACTTAGCTCGTGTACATCTGGAATGTTAATTTTTAAGAGCTACTTTTATACCGATTTGCACAGAAAGACTCATATTTTTTGAATATCCATTGCTGTTTTTATGTTTTGCTGAACAAACACGTTATACCGGTATCATAATTTTTTTTCAGCTTAAAAAATACGTCGTATCTATTTATTTATTTATTCACTTATTTGTTTATTTATTTTCTTTTCTTTCAAAGGGAAAAATGGTTTCTACACTATGATCAATGAATAATTCCTCGTCAATTCTTAGACTATACACGCGTTCCTGAGCCGATATTACAGAATGTAGAATGTCGATATACCTACATAAACTAGCTGTGGTTGTACAGGTAATCTTCGTAAATATGTTGAAATACGTATACGACACATAGTTATATCATTATATAGTATATATAAACATATGTTTATATATTTACATATATTTATATATATTTAATTATAAGTATTGTACGACATTTAGATTGAGATAATTAGTACTCTGGCACTTAAAATTTATTAGCTTAGCTCTTGTGAAGGTACGGTAGTTAGTAGGAGAAATCGCTACTGATTATTAAGTGGGATGAGACTTGCTTCAAATTAGCAAGACCATTTATTGTTACAACTCATTTGTACTGATCTAGTTATATATTGAAAGTTATAGTTGCGTTGCAATTTTTTGTAACTTATTTGTAATGTAAGACGTCGTAGATTTATTATTTAAAATTCAATACCCCAACCCCCCATCCCTTCCCTGATCAAAGCTATAATGATTGACAAACAAGATGAAAAAAAAAAAAAACGGATGCTTGGTTCCAAAGTTTGGGTTCCTAAAATTTTCTAAATTATCTCATTACCGTGGATAATTAATTCAATAAATTATCTAATTGCCATCTAAAAATACCTAGTTCAATTCTGGATAATAACAATGTAAAAAATTTTCGTTTAATTGCAAGGTGCAACAATTATATGTATATGGTGAAAATACTTGAAATACAATTCTAACTACATTTTTAATATTAAAACATTGCTGCTAGTGAACGTAACACCTATACACAATTTGAGCATCGTATTTAACCATTTCTATATGTGTGCTTATTTATATTTGTTATCAAAACGATATGGCAAAAGCATATACATAGTATTAGAGTAAATACGACCTTTTTTTTCCAAGCCATAGCTGATTGTTTTTAAATCCGCAACCAAAAACAACAACAAAAAAAAACATCAATTATCTGACATTTCAATATCATTAGTGGGATTAGTTATTTAATGTTACATTTTTTATCATATACACATAATACCTAACATCGGATCGCGGAGTATAATTTACGATGTAAATAGACATTATTAATAATAAACAAAGTTTAAAAAACTATTCTACTGACCGCTACTGAGGTTTTTTTTTTCGTAACTCGTACCGTTCATTGAAAAAAAAAGATTTAATTTAGAAATATAGATACTTTTGTTTGTTTGTTTTATTGTAACACGTATATAATTTTATTTAAATATGAAACTCTATCCACAGGTAACAACATTCGCACCCTACACGACGCTTCTATCAATTTGCCAACGATCACAATTCTCCTTTAAAAAAAGAAAGACGAAAATAAGAATTTCAACGGAATTATAACTTTTATACAAAATACGAATTTCTTTTTCTTTTCGTTATGCTGTATTGCTTTTCATAATAATAATTGTTGAAGTTATTCTGATATTATACAAGCAGCAAAATATACAAAGCACAATATAAAATATTGAGACGATAATTTTGACATAAAACAAAACTCTTCAACGATAAACCGACCATAGTTGGTATAAGACTATGAATTAACTTGGTACCTCATTCCGAAATACACATTAATAATATACGATATTTACTTGATTTAGAGGTTTTTCTGCCTTTTAACAACACCAAAATATTTCTATACTTATTTCCTACATAAAATTAACCACATAAGTCAGCACTGACGATGGGTTAAATTCAATTATTCAGAAAAAACATATCTGTATATTTGAATCTTGTTGAATTTGATTCGTTTTCAATTTTGGTATTTACTTCGAGCGAATCCCAACTTTGCATTAGTACGATGAGAATAGAATAAAATTAGAAAAAAAAATCATTTTAGCATACGAATCGTTTAGACTCTTATCGCATAAGCATTAACAGCGAATACTCTCGTAAAGTAGATAACAATAACCAACAGCTAACAATCGTAGGCAATCACGCGAAAATAGAAATATTTTTTTTTATCAATGCATTAATATTAATTGTCATAATTTATGTATATATCGTAATAAGTATGATCATCCACCAATGTTTGATAAAATGATTATTTTTTTCAATAGATGTGTCTAATAAATATTTATCGTCGACCAATTTGAGAGTAGAAAAAAATGCTCAACGATGATACAATTTTCTTTTATCTTTATATACATGGTAACGAAATGATAACTATTTGTTTAATTTGGTAATGCGAACTCTGTCCAATTTTACGGCATTCTTTTCCACTCATTTACCTGATCGACGAGTAAAACAATAATCGAAATTTATTTAAAAGTTCCTTAAAAGTTTTGTTGAGTCTGATTCACAATAATCCCAGAGTATATTACAATATCGGCTATAAATTTTGTTACTAGATCAGATTTTGTAGACTATCCATATCTCACATTATATGAATCGCAATTTCGCAGATACATTTAAACATAAAATTTCTCTAAAGACTTTTCACCACTACGTGATCCCTAAAACTAAGTGTATATTATTAAAAAAGAAAAAGGAAAGAGTTTGAAAATTTTCAACGATTGTGAAGATATTTGAGATTGTTACTCGGCAGAGTTGTTTAAATTTATTAGTATTATGTTTCAGATCTTCTCTCGATATATAGTGCGTATTATGCATAGAGAAAACCAAAGTAAAATAATAATTTGAAAAACAAAAAATAAATAAATAAATTACTGAAATCCTCTATGTTCGGAAATATGGAGTTCACTGTTTTTTTTTTTTTTTTTTTTTTCATTCAGCGTAAATATAATTCGACGGTATTTTCTTTTCGAATCAAAATAAAGAATGCATAAATTAACAATAAATATATCTATCTATCGGCGTCGCGTCGCGACGATTATGTGAAGGATTGGGATAAAAGGGGTGAGGAGGTTTGGGATATTAATTAAAATTGTGACAATAAAAACTATTTTAGGAACATTATTCCATAACAGATGTGGAGGGGAGAGGGGCGGCTTATTTTTCTCGGCGTTGAATTTAGAGAAAAAAAAAGAAAAGAAAAACAAATAACAGTTTCTTGTGATATTTAAATTATTTATAAAACTATGAATTTTTATAATTAAGTCTTGCAGGGCTTCCCGACTAATAAGGAGTGTGAAATTGTAAGCCATAGTTGGATGTTCATCGGTAATAAAAAAACAACCGACAACATTCTTGAATCGAGATATGTCTTAGATAAACACCAACATAAAGTTAAGCGCAAAAATGTCAACATCTCGTTTTGTTTGACAACTTTAAAATCTTAACGCCTACATTTCAGAATAGAATATAGCACCGTGTATATCACTTTTGTCCCAATTTTGACCCGCTCAAATTTCTACTCCCAATATCGATTTACTGTACACATAATATATTACTGTTATTATAAAACGCAATTATAAATTTTCAAAAAACTACGCTTAAATTTACAAAAAGCAATTTGCATACGTTCAATTAAACATTTACCTCCTATGGTTTACAACTTACACATGCTTTTCCTGACACATTCGGGGTGTGTGTGTGTGTGTGTGGGTGGATGGATGCATGTGTGCGCGCGCGTGTGTATGTGTAACTGGATTCAAAACGATCAACAAACGAGGCATTGGTTGTTATAACATTACATGAAAGTAATAAAATATGAATAAAATTCAATGAAAAACAGAAAGAAATTATGAGTTACCTAATAAACGAATTAGTATTATTCGCATAAAATTCGAATGCGTCAGAAGTCACATGTCGGCGTGCCCCAAAATGCGACACACCTCCTCTTCCTAAGGATCTGATGGAGACTCCAACATTTCTTCGAGAAAAGTATCGATAGGTACGTCTCCTATTAACCTAAAGAAAAATAGATGTTCCAGGCATTTCAAACTTATCGAGCGTAATGAAGGTAGTCTTAGAAGAAGCTTGGCAAACCTGCCAGGTTCATCGGGCCTGGCAGCTCTGGTATACTCCTCTAACGCGGCATAAACCTTTTCTCTAAGTAGTTCGACCTCTTTTTTCGATATCAAATCGCGAACATCTGGATTGAAGAGAATGATTGACCGCAAACAACCAAGCTCCGTTTTATCCATTTTCATTTCTCTCATTTTAGCCACTAATTCTGTAAGCACTCGTTCAAATATTGTGCCCACTCCTGCTTGACGTGCAGAATCCCTATGCACCGTTAACCCTGTCGCAAGGACGATTCCATCTTTGACGTCGATTGATCGATGAGAAAATGCAGCTATGAGAAGCTCGTTCCACCCAGCTCTCAAAAGACGCACTTGGTCCGCGATAGGGAGAGATGTAAAATGAGGAATATGCTTCGCCCATTCGACCAGTTGAACCAACTGCTTGTCCGTAGCGTTGCAAATATTAGTTACGGCATTCTGTAAACGTGAAGACAGAGTTTTATTCGTTTTAACAACTTGAAAGGAATTTTTGTTCAAAGGCATCTGACTGAACGGGACGATCAGGCACTCATAATTTGCTCTCCCACCTTGATCAGCTCAATACTAGAAATTCTACGTAAATATAAACACTGTTAGAAGGAAGGGAAACAAATTTTTGATGCTTAAAACACGTACCTCGTAATTTCCTTGGTGCTCTGGTTTACATTCCACTCTTTTTTCTGCCTCGAGTATGCGCTCGACTGGCATATCCGTGTGCAAACTGCTCGTGCTTCCAACTTCGCTTTGATCTCTTTCCTTGGTACGCTGTCTTTCCTCTTGTACAGCTTCTCGTTTCATACCCATTGCCAAACATTTTTGATACCGGCAATACTGACAGCGATTTCTTTGCCTTTTGTCAATTATACACGACTTCTCTTCTCTGCATGCGTATGAAAGATCCTTGCGTACCGTGCGCTTGAAGAAACCTTTACAGCCTTCACAGCTGTAATGAAACGAATAAATATAAAAAAGAGAACATTAAATGTGAGAAAACTTAAAAAAATTCTATACAAATTTTGTATACGTTCGGATATTCTTGGGGAAAATTTACGTAGAAGTCGGGAGTTATTAATCAGGGATATTGTGAGACCTGAAACGATCTTCGGATTAAAATACCATTCCATTTCTCTCGCTAACGAAAACATCCCCGCCAAAAATTTAGTTTACACTCTCGCATTTCGCTGCTACACTGCAGGCATGAAATCCAAAGCGTTGTAGGTATAAAAATATCCAGCCGTGCGACTGAAATAAATCGTTCGTGGAATAATATTTTTTGGCTTGCAGTAGTCGCATCCAAAGTTTTTGGAGTCAGTCCAAATATAAAAACAGTAAAATAATTTGCAGGGACATGATTCACCCTAGGAAGACACCAGACTACTGTTGCTACTCCTTAGCTATCCATTTTTCCCCCGTACTTTAACACTTTCACCATGAAATTATTTTTGAACGTGTAAAACAACATGTTTTATTAGATCACCAGATTAAACAGCTTCTTTACTAACAAGTTGAGGAAAAGGATTTACTGTTCACTCCAACAGCGTAATTCACGAGTACTTTTTACGGTATATATCGTTTTTTGCGCTACAAGTTATCGAAATACAAAAAAATTGATAGAATCTGTTAGCAGATAATTACTTATGTGTTAAAATCTACATTAAAACTAGAGGATAAACTTGAAGTCAATTAGTGTGGGAATCTTTCAAAGTTTCATCAACCTCATTCAGTATCAAATTAGTATAACTGTCAGGCACATTGCCAATGTTTATTTTCTTTCGTTTTACCGCATGCTTTTAATATTTCGTTGGTCCTATCGACTCCGAACATAAACTATTACGTATACTCATTGCAGAAATTTATTCAATAAAAATAAAAATCATCTACTTGTAAAACATTTGAACAGTAAAAGTCAATAAATTAATTATATCATAACGCGTCATAGAGAGGCAATCCTATCGCATATGCAAATTGTTACTATATGTATGAGGAACTTGCATGAATTAGTGACATACTATATAATATTATTCAGCTGCAACTGTACCGACGTGATTCTAAATGTCGGTGGCATTGAAGAAGTTAATAATGCATCCCACACGTGACGTGAACATCCTACACATATAACTAACACCGATCCGCAAGTGCACTGCATAAATATATTCAAATATTTCATACGCATAAGATTACAACCTCTGTCGGGCATCTGTCGCTCTACACAGTTTCTGTATCTCATAAACAATAAGATCAAAGCGACTGTGGTGGTCCGAAATTGTATATAAGGCATAAAATCAAATGATTGGAAAATGATAAGAAGATTATCTCTTTTTAACATCTACCCACCCACATGTGGGATTCTGTGAAGAACGCTTATCATCTATTAGTTGTCATGAAGATTGGAGTTTTATATTCATTGATAAGCTGATTTGATTTTCATAATAGGGATGCAACTCTCAAACATTTGCTCTTTCGATAATTCAAAAACTACATTCGAAATATTGGCTGAAAGTATCAAGCCATAAAATATAAAATAAAGTTCAAGTCTAGCATTATCATACTCAAAGTAATAACCCAGCTTAATGCCACTCTCGAAACATACGTATGATGTACTGAAATAATTGTGTGTAGACCAGCGAGTCTGACTGGTAGCAAGAGAGTCGAGAGATGACCATAAACTTGAGCAATTACGAGGAAGAACTCAAGGCGAGACAAGTGAGCAGAAAGTCAGTAAGTTGACTTTAAAGGTCCCACTGCTCAAAGGAGAGGCTGATGTCAACCGTATTCTCACATTTAGGTGTGCCCGTATAACGCATTTTTGCAGAGTTTCGAAATTATTTTTTAAAATGAATGGATGCTATTTTCTACTGCCTTATGTTTTCCATATCACTTTGGCTAATCATTAAAAATGGCTCAACTAGCTCAGTCAGACTCCTTGGAGAGTGAGTGGCCGGCTAGCTGGTATAGGGAAATTCAGTAATTTCTATGACTACCTAATTACTTATTATCCGTAGCAGGGATTCGGAAGCTTCGCATAAACCCTTTGCAAAAGGAAGTATGGCTGGGTGGTCAACGATGCGTACGTATATTTAATATACGTGCAGGCTCGCACAATAGGCAAGTCCAAGGTTGCATAGTCTTTCGCATGGCTGTGCATACATACAATAACTGGTGAGTGCAAGTATCTTTAAGTATGCGTATACCTCCTTACTCCGTGCAAACGTCTGACTCTGATGCAATAACGATTCTCCTCGTATTTACACGTTAAAATGTATACATATACACATATGTATAACGTGGGTGAACTCTGACTCTTGAATTTGCCTACAGGCAATAGGAAGGAATAGAAATGATCAATTCTGATCAATTCAAAAGTTAAGGGTGTGCAAATTGTTATTGGGATTAGCTCGCGTCAAAACAATTCTTTCCAGTCTGATTAGTTTCCAATATAATTTTTCATCATACCTATCGGTGGCAATATCAACAAAGGCTGCAGAGACAAGTTTAGAGAATACTAAATAATCTTTATTGTAGTCGGGTAGGTTTAAATGTCATGATAATGTTTATTTATAAGTTTTGCTTCACTTTTTCATACGATAATCCTCATATACTACTCAGTTGCTATGCAGTTGCAAAAAGATGGGGTTTCTCTTATCGCGCAATAATCTTTATTTACGAAGTGCAATAAAGAGAAGGATACAACCTCAACGCATGGTAGGTATTTTTGTAACAACACTCCGATCAACATTTGCTTTTGCATTTATATATTTTTTCTCCCATTATTAACAACATCAGAAATTAGTTAGAATCTCCCATCAAAAACAAAACAAAAAAAATAAACACTTCTTACTTCTGTTAGCAATAGCACAGCTGGTTCAGCAGCATTCAAAACATGTTATAAAACCCTTTATACATTCCGCGTCAAGATAACGCATACTGACTTGTTTTAAGATCATAATCGACCCGCATAAGCTACATGAGTTACACTTGTACTTCGTCAATGACTGGCTTATCGAGATAAAAATTTGTATACGCCTTGAGATGTTGTAACACATGGGTAACAATGTTCCCCACTGCACCTCATGTCATCCGATCGAACATCAACTGAAGCCTGATTGTTATGAAATTTTTCAATAATGACCTCTTTCTAAATTTAGATGAGAAGTTACACTTATCTGCAAAAGTCTTTGAAAAAAAAGCTGAAGTAATAGAGTCCAGAGATCTTACTTCACTATAGTCAACTACTAAAAGTTCAACATCCTGTTATTACGTAAGCATGATCATAAGCACGACCTCGACCTCTCTCTTCCTTGATCAGTCAAGCTCGTCAATAGGTCGAGGGCAATCTCTAAGCATTCTTCTTTTGTTTCTCAGTGTACGAAGGCCATAATGCAAGAGATAAAATCTGAGGAATTATTGACCTCTGTGGCTTAAGAGAACTTTGCTACGTTTTCAGTCAACAAGATTAATGACTCTTTCTATGGTATCTGCTGCAGAGTTTCCTGAAATGATATCGCCCCTGATACTTTTAGGTGAGAGATATTTAGTCTTCCAAACGCAGCGTCTGCCATGAATTCTCTTATTATAAGCGAAGCATAATCAATTTCATTAATAGAAACAGCCTTGTTTCCAAGGCAAGGTGGGCGACTTTAACAGAGCGTGTGAAACTTACCTATAAACTCCATAGTGTTTCCCACTGGCACGATCTCCGCAGATAGAACAGAGGTGTTTGCTTCCTGAGAGAGGGTGATTTGGTGGATACGGAGATCCCGCACCGCCTGTCTTACTCTGGGCTCCAGGTGAAGTACTAAGCAAGCTGCTGTGCCCTCCGACACTGAACGATCTGAAAAGAAGAATGGAATAGAATAGATTGAAACAGTTAATCGAATCTCTGGTACAGAAAAACGTTGCCATTCCACTCGCCATTCCATCAATTGTTTTACATACCCTGGACTGTTGGGTCCGGAAGGACTGAAATTTCCACTGTTCAAGAGACTGGAAGTGTCAGGCTTCATTTCCAGAGGACTCTGAGGTCCAACGGAAGACATCGACAGGTTGCTGTTGTCGAGACTCAGCCCTAAAAAAAAAAATAATAGATTTTTTATAGTTTCAATAGCGTGTGAATTATGAGTTTGTCATTGCACAAGTATTTCATTACAGTCAAGTGAATATATGTTGGTAGATATAATAAATGCCTGAACATGTTAATAATAAAGGTTTTCATGACTCACGTTGAGACATGCGGCTACTTAATTGGATTGTTGTAATTAATAGTCACAACAGAGGATAGTATTGCTCAATTACTTAAATCTATTTCATGACTCGATGCAGATAACCGCCCCCTTTAATTCAATAGCAAAATCATTTACAACATCGTTGGTATGTTCGCCTACTAATAAATTTCTGTTTGGATTTTCCAGCAACGGTCATCCAGCCGAGCTAGCCATGTATATTATCCGTAATTTCGTATTCACATAAGCAAAGCAGTATACCGTGTAGGAAGATTAGCTGCGATCGGTTAACTGGTATACGTATATCCTGATATTCATTACGCAACTTACATTATTATAAGTATAGAATCACGCCCTGTAGCAAGCTAATTAATAACGCATTCCCGCGTGTTATACCGAGTAAATCGCACGGTGCAATCTAACTATAGTATGAGTGTACGTATATCATAGAAATAATTACTGCAGGAAGTTCCAGTCCCCAAGACCTTATAATAATCATTAACAATTCAGTCCGGTAATTCAAGCTCTCTCACGGATAAAATCCAAGCAAAATTGTATCTTTTCCCAGGATATACCGAAATAATTCTCTACAAATGAAATGGAAAATAATAAATAAAACACAGTATTTCCAGGCAGTTCAGTCACATCGGGATTGATTTTTTTTAACGAAATGCTTCCCCGAGGGCCAAAGTTTCAGCGATAATGCTTCGCACGTATAAATAGAAGCCTGATTCGGCAATTACGGTCGTAAATTTTCATACACCACATCTATGACCACGCACTTGTTAGGTTCCTTCATTCGTTGTTCCCCTTGCCGATGGTGATTGCAGCGATGATGATCGCGATGATGATGATGATGATGATGATGATGATGATGATGATGATGATGATGATGCTGCTGATTCCATTGCATTCGCTGGGTCAGGGTGACGCCAAAGTGTAATTTATTATATCAATACGACGAAGAAATGAAGAATACCATTGGGAATGAGCGGAAGAGACATTGAAGATACTCAAATAGTAATGATGATAATCTTGCATTGGGAGAATTTCTAAAACCTGATGGCGCGTTGCCAGATCATTATGATATTTGTTTTTTGTCTCCAGCGGGCCATGCATCAGAAACTATCCTATCATCAATCAATTTAAAATAGAAATGGATCAAACGGCTATAGAAACTGAGGATTTTCAACTTGTAGAACATTCGGGCTTGCGAAACTCTTGAAAATGGGGTCGGTTTCATCTTATTTTTATTCAAAGTTACGACATAGATCTCACCCTACGTATTCACGTTATTTCGATGAGTATAAAAAAAAAAAAATCAAAAAAAAAGTCAAAAAAAAAACAAGGAAAATTAAAAACGAGAAAATTTCAGCTCTTATACGCGAATCTCTCGCGTGAATTCGCAAAACCGACGAGAAAACTATGTTACAATATCTCTGTCTTCGTTCGAGGAAGATCGCGGTGTCGCGTCGCGGCCGTTGCGCGTCTTTCCGAAGTTTTACATATAAATACACACGTACGTACGCCACCACCAATTCTAAACTTGTATAGGTATGTCGGATACAACGATGTGTATGTACGTACACAAGTATAATACATATAGGTATGTGTATCGCCCACGAGCGTCCTCGACATCCCTGACCCGGACAATAACGCGAGTTGCGCTGAGAGTTCTATATGAATCGACCGGAGAGGAGACCCGCCTTCGTTTCTACGTCATCGTCCACAATTTTTCATACCACACGCACACATCATCCTTTTCATCCAGGTGTGTACGTGAGTACATTTATACCTTTTCATTATGCCGTGCAGAGCAGCAAAACGAAATCAACAAATTAGCAAATGGCAAGCACGCACACACGCGTATACCTATGCAAACCTTGCGCACATATCTAATTGCAGTGTATTTAAAAGTCTGCCGAAACGCCGCCGTCTGGTAGTCTGTCTCGCGCAAGTTAATCGCATTTCAGTCGGTTACACAGTTAGGTCTATATTTACATGTGTGCTTGAGGCAAGAAAAAAAATTGATTCAAAAAAAAAGAAAAAAACTACGTCACATACGATACGCGCGACTCGACAGCTGTATTGGTATTAGCAAAATAGTAAATAACACGCGAATATGTGATAAAGTTATACAAAGTGCAAAATATATTTTGAACAATTTTATCTTATTTCTAAACTTATGAATAGAACAAATATTTTCTTTCTTTATTTATTTATTACTTTCATTCTTAATTTCATCAAATCTGTATAGAATTTATGTTTTTCTTTTTAGTAAAACGCATACTCTTCGATTGTGGGTAATGAAAGTTTCAAGCGAGGAGTATACGTGTTCAGCTGCAGTCGACGTAAAAAAAATGAGAGAACATTTTAAAAAATATAAATAAAATAAAAACGAAAAGAAAGATTGTCATCGTAAAGTTTTTCTCTATACCGCGTATGCCGTGTGCCACACACAGAGACCTTTGCAACCTGCAAAAAATTAAAAAATATACCTCGCAGATTGCATAGTATACGGAGAAGGCACGATTGCGCTGCATTAAAATATTAACCGCAGAACGATAAGGAAAATAAAAATACACAAGGAATAGAGTACATAGGATGTAGGTATGCGGGTATGTGTTACAAACGTAAGAAAAGGGATCTCGCTGAATCTGGCGCGCCGTTGCGTTATGTACATATACATACATGCACAAGTACATTACACGGATAACGTAGGTACATAAGTGTACACATCTACGTATCCGTAGCACGAGAAAACCGACGAAATGCGAACCACCACGCGCGTTTATATTCGCGAACGCAATTCCATGCCTGGACAAGGCCAAACCCGAGAAGCAGCAGCGGCGGCATGAGCCGCTAACCAGTACGAGAGAAACGGGCATAAGCAACGCAGAAGCGGTCGAGGGGCCCCTTTTTTAAGTCAGCGGGCACCTTGACCAGACACGCGGGCAAACGCCGTCTCCTTCCTCCTCTCCCTTCGTTCCCCTAAATTCCCCCTGCAGGAGCCACCTTGACGCGTGGGAGCTAGTGACCTACACCAATGATCATCGGTAGGCCGGTATTAAAACTCGTTGCACCGGGTTTTTCTCTCGTGTGTACTTGTTTTTTTTCCTTCTTCCACTATCCGTTTACCCTTCTTTATCTCGACCCCTGTACCTTTTTTTTCTCCGACAGGCGGTCACGCGCAAGTATTCCCGCAGGTGTGTGTCGCGTCGTCGTGTGCGAGATGATAAAAGAGGAAAAAAAAAAATTTTCGCAAAGGGAAGTAGGGGGGGGCGTCGCGACGTCGACTGAGGGTCGCATTGACGATGGAGAAAAGAAAAAGAAAAAAGAGATATATTTTTAAAACAAAGGCTTGTTACACGGGAATCGCGACGCCTTGCGCTCCTGGAGGAACGCCTGCATACCTACCACCCCGCTAACAAAACGGGGCAAGAGTTATGGATCTCAATCACGTTTGCCAAATTTCCTTACCGCCTTGATGCAGGGCAGAAAATGATAGCGAAATTAAGGAGGCCAATTTTGTGATGAGAACGAATAAAAATTGTTAAAAAAAAAAAGAAAAAGAAAAAATATGATCAATTAATAATTTCGCATCGCTGAAGGAATGCCGATAACCTTTTGAAAATAATGTGATCATATGTTTACACATAAATAAGCGAAATTGACGTGACATTTCTTTTTGGCAATATACATAATAATACAATATCGAGAATTTGCATGTGCAAGTTAATTATTGCGGCGATGAACAGAGAGAAAAAATAAATAAATAAATAAAATATGATGTGAAATATATCAAAATATATTGCATAATTTTCGTCACATTGTTTG
Source organism: Athalia rosae (assembly GCF_917208135.1). NCBI lineage: Eukaryota > Metazoa > Arthropoda > Insecta > Hymenoptera > Athaliidae > Athalia > Athalia rosae. The sequence goes on from NC_064028.1 coordinate 7,583,437, forward strand.
TTAAAAATTGAACGTTTACGTATGGAAAGTGAAAAGGTGACTAATTTCAACATAAATTTCACATCTTCGTTTCGCTAACATCTCCCGCTACTACGAGAGCCAAAAAAATAGAAATAAAGTTGTGCGAATAAATTGAAAAAAAATAATCAAATTTCGCCGAGTCGACGGAATAAAGTTTTCTATATACTTAAAATAATTATAAATTTTTTGTTTCTGTAAACATTAAAATAAAATACAAGTAAGAGTAATATGTAAGTATCGACTGGCGCCATTACCCTCACATTTTATTACGTAAAACTTTCGACATTTTGGAGTAGAGATTGCTATAGATACGCTATAAATATACTGAAATACTAGTTTCGAAAATGGCAATAAAAGTACACAGAGGATATACAAATCAGTATATAGGTTACGTAGGTATATGGGTATACCTATGTCACATAGCATTCTAGAAACTAATATCAAAACTTCTGTTTTTTCCTAGTCTAATTTTTATCTTTTTTTTTTTTTTTAGTTTTCCGTTCAACATCGGTTCAACCAAAACTTTGCACATACATATGCATATATATAAAAAAGAAGAATTCACATCGGCATTGACCCGAAATGTTTTGTACATACGTTTGGGTTATACGGGCGACGTCGTCGCCGTGGCAGCAGTTATTCAAATATGAAAATGCATCGCTGGTATGAAATACAAAATCTAAAGCAGAGATGGAATCCAGAGAACTGGTTTTAGAGATTCGAAAAATTCGGTTCTAAAGTTGTCAGACAGTGACGTCAGGCCCTTTTAGGGTTTATTAGTATTTGATTATTTTCTTTTTTTTTTTCTTTTTATAAACAAATTTGATAAAAATTTTTCCACTGCTTTACGTCGTATGAAATCTCCCGAAATTTTCCATTGCAGTATGCTAACAATAAGCATGAAAACTGCATAATTATCGTAATAATTAATGCATAAAATAATATACAACGTAGAAACCGGTTTTTTCGCATGATCAAGATATAAAAGGCGGTTATGAAATTACAAAAATTGCATTCATCTTTAGGTATGAATATGAATAGGTACGATACAAACTTAAATATTTCGTTCAATTAAAATCTTACACTCTGCATGACAGTTATAATAATTCAGTTTCTCGGCATCTGAATTCCGACGACACCTCGTTAGACGAGAATTATTACACATTCAATGCATATTTGAATGGTGATTAATTTAAATCGAGCTTCTATTAAACTTGATTTTTAACGTCGATAATTTATTATAGTCAAAGATGCACGCAGCAAGATAAAAAACAAAATAAATATGATGTTATTCATTATTGCATTGTGGCTGGATTTTTAGGTAAAACTTTCGCACTTTTTGGGGCAAAAATCAACACTTTTTGTTCAGCAGAATTTCCATTCAATTTTTTTCACTTTTCGGAACGATAAATTGGCGATAACTCGATTCATTTTAAAGGTAGATTAATTTGACTTTCAGATTCGGATTCCTGAGATCAAAATACACGAGAATACCAACCTCAGAAACCTCGACAAAAAATTTTTTTTCATTTTTTACCCCAATATGAGCGAGCAAATATCCTAGTGCGTAAATAAGGAAAGGGGTGAAAAAACATTTTCTTTAATCTCAAAATTCGAGCGAATATCAACCTTTTAAACAAAAACTATCCCTGCAGGTAGGATATCGGGAATATTAGTTTAAAAATTCCTTCAAAATTGTTGTTTACCATTTTAATGCGCCATAGGTAGGGTGCAGCAAAGGATGTTGCCGGATAGGGTGGAGATTTCCGAGAAGAGTGCGCGCGAAATACAAGAAGGCTCCTCTTTTTACATTAATTTTTTTCCTTTTTTTTTTCACGTTCTCAGTTCTTCCTTTTTTTGCGTTAGACTGCTTCAGCTGAAGAGAAAGCGAGGAAGAGACTACGAGCTAAACTCTAAGCCTTGTAAAAAAGTCTCGTATTAGGTATACGGTACAAAGTTATATGTATAAAAATTGGCGGTTATATACCCCGTAAGGGGTGAGATTAGTGGAGGCGGATCACGCCATCTGGGAAATATAGCCGCGGACATAAAGGAAAAAGAGCTGTATACGTATACGCACACCTACATGCTGTTGCTGCTGCACCCAGCTGCATCTAATTTGACCCCTGCGGGCCGACTGGTCGCGAAAAAAATACAAAATAAATGAAAGATAAATGAAAAAAAAGAGTCGAAGAAAGGGACGAAAAAATAGTGAATTAAACGAACGCCTAAAAGGCACGCGAATCCAGACGAAGTCTCATGAAGTGAGTTCGTGAAACAAATGCACTTACAATTAATAACGACGTTAATGATGACGAAACGATAATTACCTATATTCCGCTTCAGCGAATTTATTATCTCTGGTTCTCGTCGATTCATTTTTTGTCCTATTTCGAAAAAAAAGTTCCGAGACGACTTTTACTTTTCTTCCTTTCAAAAACCGATGTGCAATACATAATCGGTACGAACGGAAAGAGGCCATTGCGGGCCATATTGCAGACGGGTTGTAGACATCGCGAGGGGAAAATATCATTTTCTCTCGACCTTGAACTTGACGTTTGTAAGACGATACGGTATATCCAACAAGGGTGTGTGTATCATCTTAGATGTTTATAAATACGACGAGTGGATGTATTCGCACCGTGAAATTTTACGTCTGCTTTCGTTCGGCGAAATTGCGTGCAGGGCAGACGCCCCAACTGACTCAAAAAAGGCTGGAGCTTACCAAAGAGAATTTATTTATCCGTTAATTTTATTTTATACAATTTAAACAATCCGGCAAGATGAATTTTCAGCTGTCGTTAATTTCACGTAATAAAGTGAGACTAAAAGGTTGAAAAAAAATCGAAATTACAAAAAAGTGTCTCTACGAGGTACGATTTACGTATCTGATACGTACCTGTATCAGATACGTACGTACGAGTCGCACAGATCAGATAAACAAGATGAGGTCAGGAGGTCAACTTATATTTGCAGAGATCTCTGATGTGGAGCAAAACGACCGTACAACGCGACTTATTGTCGATGCAAAAGTGTGCGTTCTATAGGACGCACGTAATGTATTATGAATGGAAAAAAGGTATGATAATACAAAAAAGAAATCGCTAATTTTGTATTCAACGGCGTAGTAGTTTTCTGCACGAGATATAAATTTATTATAACGTAGGCAATGGAGTAGATAAATTTTTTTTTTTCCCCCCAGATGTATATACACGTGTATGCTTTTTGAATTATTTTGATCACCTTTTGGAATAGTCAGAATATATACATAGTATGTGTATAGATGCAATATGGGTTACATGCGATTAGAAAAAAAAAAAAACATTTTTCCGCGGGATTCTCCTGCTAAAGACAACTTGGAAGTGGGAAAAAAAAAAAAAGTCACAAAAAAAATGATACACCCGCAGTTGTAATTGCTGCAAATTCGCAAAGGCTAAAAACTGAAAAATCGAAGTAAGAAAAAAATACGAAAAAAAAACGCCAATGATTTCCTCTTCTTTTCCCTCCTTTTTCCACGATCGGTAATAGTGATGCACCTACAATGTATCATGCACGAGCTGCACATCACGGTTTGTAATGTACAATATAACGTGTATAATAGTTGGTACACGTAAAGGTTATAACATAATAGTGGCCTCGTTACATCACTTGTACACGTAACGACAATGGATCAGAGAAAACAACAAAATACGCTAACAAAACTAGGCGTATCTCAGTCGACGGCAAAAGCAAAAGCAAAAGCGGCAACACGATCACCGTCACGATCTAAAATCGCGTCTATAGAAGATCGAGAGGTGGTCATCCGGCGTGAAGGTCGTGCCCTCGAAGAGTAAAGAATAATACGCCGGCGCGCAACTTCCTTATATACTTCGTGACTCGTGTACTTTTACATACCATACTACCTAGATAAAATGTTTTCCAGTTTTTATAAGCTTCACAAGCGAAATAATATATTTAATGAAGATACGAAGATGAGATGTTATTTTTTCTTTCCAACTATCATCGCGGTTTTCATTTTATTCTTTTTAAATTTCTATCTTTTTTTTTTCTCTCTCGTTCTGCGGGTATTTTTCGAATTGGGAGAAGATTCTTCAGTATTTCGTTTCTAGTTTCGTACTCTTTTTTTATCTTTTTCTTTTTGATAAAGGGACCGCATAATTTATTGCGTACGGTTTGTTGTCAACTGTGCCAAGGTTATTTTTGTTACAACCCACGTTTTATGTACATTTATACATACATCCATTTATTACAAATGTGTACATAGAACACATACATGTGTACAATGGTACATAGCCTCATCGTGCCTATTTACTGCACTCGGAAGATAATCTTACGTACCATTAAAAATTTCAATATTAAAACACCTGCAGCAAGGTCTATAGGACCAACAAAAATTCCCATTTGTTATTACAGCGAACGCAAAACCAAAGAGAACAAGAAAAATTATTGAAATAATCGTTACACGATACAACGTACGAAATTCGTTACAGCTAAATATACATTGCACCGTTGAAACGAACACAGCAGAATAACCAATAAGAATGTAAGAGAAGAAAAAGAGAAGAAGAAGAAGAAAAAAAAACGAACGACAACGGAGCGCAACTTAATTAATGAATATAATAAGCGGTTTTAATTATGTTATTAAAAAGTGACTCGCGAGGATATTGTATCACGTGTGCGTGTATGGGTACATATATACGTATACATATACATACGTCGTGTACATGCATATCTGTTACGTGATTTGCGAGTCGACATCCGCGCACATGACACACTGTATGTGCGTGCGTACGTATATGTGTATGCATGCATACATACAATGTGAATCGTACGTATATACACTTGGGTATAAAATAATACGATGCACATCAGTGGAGAGAGAGAGAGAACGTCAATGAAAATGTATAGGTGATTGTATACCGCGCATGTATATCGTACGTACGTACATACGTGCAACGTATAGTTTGCCCTTGTCCTGCGAGACCGGCGCAATTAGACAAGGTCGGTTGGAGGTCTGCCAGTAAATTTTTTTCTCTCTCCCTTGTTTTTTTTTTTCTCTCTCTCTTCCTCAAGCCCCCTCGTGCAAACTATGCAACTCGGTATCATACATACAAGCATTGTGCGAAGCGATGTGCGTACGCAAACCATGTGGCACATGTATCGCGACGAATACTTTCGTAGGGCAGCCCTTCAAATCTGTGTCACGAGTACAATAATTGAGCAATTTCGCGAAAGGAATATAAAAAAATGAGAGAAAAGAAAAAAGAAAAAAAATTCACGCGACTCGCACCCTCGCAAAAATTTAATCAAAAGTCATCCGCGCACAGGTGCCGTTATACTACATTCGTATTCCCGTTGAGCGACCTTTCGTCTGTTTTCTATGTGGAAAAAAAGCCACCCCGTACACGGAGCCTGGGGCTAATTAGAGTGGACGGTTCGACAAAATGGGAGCTTAAAAAGTGCGCCATTAAATGATCGTCCTCCGCATGAACTAGGCGACGCGCGATGCGCATCGACGAATTTTCACGTTTTTACCTCCACATGTGAGTACCCCCGGTGTCGATACACCCGTATACGTTCGCCTATGTACATGGGTAGCTGCGAATATTAATCCAACCCCATCGCCACTTTCGTCATCAATTATCGCTCGACTCCGGCACTCTTCCTACGACCTTCACCTCCGCGGTTGCCTTTAACCGTGTTAACGAAATTGCAGAGAGTATACTAGCAGTGGAGAGAAGTAGTCGACGTACCGACCCAACTACTGTGTGTACCAAATGGTATGCTGCGATACTCGTATACAACCGTTTGCATAGTCCGCGGGGGGCAAAAAACCGAGACGAAAGAAAGAAAGAAAAAATATATATATATATAACGAAGTATAGGGAAGCATTAGGCGCACTACGCGGATGAGTCATTTGTTGTCTCTTACTCCGCACTCTAATTTCAATGATTAATTTCTAGTAGGTGTCTGCGTCTAGTGTGACGCTCGACGACGATTGGAGTAATAAAGAAAATAAAAAAAACAACAACAACTCCGCAAAATACGGGATAACGTAAGCGGAAATGATGTGCGAACGCTGCCCAGCTGGAAGAGGAGACATCGTTACAACAAATTTTTCATGGAAATTAAACTTGAGAAATACATACAAGGGTTTCCGGCACGTGCCCAATGCTGCGCTTGTGCACCCTGACGAATGATGGCTGTGACCGACATCATTGGTTTGTCCTTTTTCATCATTTTGATTTCTTCTTTTTTGGCAGCCACTTTTAACAATTTGTTCTCCTTTTATTTTCTATTCTTTCGGCTTTATTTGTTTTATAATTAAATCCTTGAGGGGTACAGGTTCCTTTCTGTTACATCCGTGTACCAGAATTGTATAAATATACACACATATATATATATGTATATGTATTTATATTCACACCGTTTATTTCGCGAAAACCTTTACCAATGCACTGCGATTATTAATTGTTTTTCCAGAGTACACAACTGTCATCATTTTTCATATTTTCTTTCGTTTTTCTTAATATTTATATACCACTCCCAATTATAAGTTCGGCGTTCTTTTATATTTTGGTTATCAAGTTTGGTTTCGTTAAGGTTACATTTTTTCTTTTCCCTTTTTCGATGGTTTAATCATTCTTTTGTTATCCGCTTTCTGTCCTTTTTTCTTCTTTTTCTTTTAATTTTAATTATCTTTGGCTTCACGCTCAGATGATCAATGAGATACTCGAGACGACACTCTGCACGATTCAAATGGGACAGAAAAAAAAATAAAGAATTAATGAATCGAAACGTTCGTAAATCTTTGGGAAATTTTTTTTTTTTCAAATCTCGATGAAAGAAAAACTACAGGGTGGAATAGAAAAAACAGTTTCATTCATACGTTGTGATATTTCGTACGTGCAACGCGGGTTAAACAACGAAATATAATAAACGTCGCGCGTTTGAACGAGAGCCAAGACACCGAGACGACGCAACGCGTCAATCATCGTCGATTGTAAAATGCGAAATATTAAAAATGAATGACAGAAAAAAAAAAAAAAAAAAAAAACTCCCACGTAACGAAGTGGAGAAAATCTTCTTTTTTTTTTTTTTTGTAAGTCGCAGACTGCAAGAGCGCGAGGGTGTCGGAGAGGAGGGGGGTGGGCGAGGGGTCCGGTCGGGTCTCGCGATTCAAAAATCTTCCTTTCATTGTGAGCTGAAAAGCAAAGAAGTGGAATTAAAACGGGCGTGGGTGGGATAAGGTAAGATGCAACTGCAGGAGGTGAAAAACACACTTCTGCACACGAACAAACGCACATTCAGGAGTTTGACTCAAGTCTGTCTGTCTCTATTATCCGCCCGGTCATCGTCTGGGAATTCCTACAACCTTCTCCGAGTGAGACTCTCCGCCCTCTAGATCAACGATTTTTACTTCAGACGAGTTGAAGAAAAAAAAAAAAAAAAACGTAAAAACAAAAAGAGAATAAAAAATCCTCGAACAATGCCCCGATTACAAATTTCGTTATAATCATTTTTCTCGTGGAAGTCGGTGATATAAAACTCTTTCAACGTCCCCTCTATATACTTTGCACCCGTATTTCAAAGGATTCTACAGTTTTATTTCACCTTTGTTAATTTTATTCAAAAGTTATTTGGAATTCCGTTAACGACCCGTCAAAAAGCGTGCGAAAACGAAGCGGAGCGGATGTGAGATGCCTGTATAGGTGGTGAAAAAGTTTTTTTTTTTTTTTTTTTTAATTTTTGTTCCGCTTTACACCAGGACCAATTTTTTTGCAAATGCGAGAATCGCGAAGTGCATCGCGCAGTAAAAAATAATGGAAATGGGTATACACCGACTAATATATAAGTTTCAAAATATATATATATATGAATATACCGAGTGTACTGCATTTGCAATCTCTCAGATCTTTACCTACTTAACGGATGCGAGTTCTACCCTACGAAGTGTGCATCGCAGAACCGGAAGTCGGCATCGTTTGCCCGCCGAGAAACACGTCGCGACGTTTTTATAATGTGTATATGAAATATATACGCGGTGATAAAAACCGCGCGAGCTTAATTCTTTCATTTTCTTCTATTTTCGAAGAAAATATCTGGTTTTTTTCCTTAGGTATTTTCGTGATATTTTTCTGTATTATACCTACACGCAGTAAATAAATATGAAATATGCATGTACGCGGCGGAACGTCATATTCCGTTTCGCTTTTTTTTTCTTTTCCCTCAAGTGCATCCCGTGCAGACATTATATTTGAATCGAGATGGGAGGGGAGGGAAAAAAAATCTGCACCGCGAAGTCGCGATGACTTTTATCCGCTTCCTTTTCTTTTCCTTTATTTCCGATAATTCGAGCGATTTATTAATGAAGGAAATCGTTAACATCGTGGATCTAATTTTGCATTCTTATCGCATATGCAACAGCAGCAGCAGCAGCAGCGGCGGCGGCGGCGGCGGCGGCAGCATCGTCATAACGATCTGCAGTTTAACACGCGGGATATATAAAAGCGATACGATTCTTGTTTACGGAGCGGCGCAACGATCCTCAAGGTGACCGACGAACGAACGGCGGCAGCAGCAGCCGCTGCAGCTTTAGCCCGTACCGCGCGCATCTCTTGTGCTGTTGCACCGGATAAGAGAGAGAGAGGAAAAAAAAAAAGGAAGAAAATACAAAAAAAAACAAGAACAAAAAAGTATTAAAAAAAAGGAAGCAAAAACAAAAAGGAACGGCAAGTACGTGTGTGTGAAAGGTGAGACCAAACTGCATATATATGCACACTGTATGTGTGCGCAGCGAATGAGTTTAGAAAAAAACAAATACCGTTTGGCGGGGCGAACTTCCTCTCGAAATTTTTGCATGTGTACAGAGGTGCACAGGAGAGCGTAGGTGAATTTTGTATTGTAAAAAATCGCGATGAGTATCGAGGATTAGAAAGGGGGTGAGGGAAGAAAATGGAAGGTCGATGGTTCTCCAAAGTTCGTTGTTAATCAACTGTGAAAAAAGGTCAATTCTTGGCGGTAAAAGGGCAACAGGAATTGCAGGGGCGGAGGATGTCGGCGAATGCCAAGAGCAATGGCCGGCCGACGAACGAACCGCAACACGCGACGTTTATAATATTTCAACAGTCGAATCGATGTGTTCTAGGTGTACTTATGCGAACAGTGCAATAACGTGTCTTTCGACAAATTGATTAAATGACTAATGATCGAATATCATCGAATAAAGAACGTTGATTGTTACAAAAAATGGTGTAGAAACGTCGAACGAAATCGTAGGGAAAAAAATGAACGGACCTTGAAAAAGAAATTCGACCATAAAACTGGATTGTTCTAATAATTCCCACTAGTTTTCGATCCATTCATCTTTGAGATGAGAATTATTTATTTTTTTTTGTTTTTTGGTTTTTTTTTTCTGTCGAATGTTCGAATAAATTTCTTGCGGCAATACGTATATTGACCGGGTCTACGATGGTGACGGTAACTGCGGTATACTATAGCGGGATATGGATAACTATGAAGTGAAGTTATTCAATTATTCAGAGAATGAAAATGACACAGAATCCTGAAATAGTCTAAGGTCGAGTAGCTGTGTGCGTGTACATTATTAAATGAAATGCATTATATTATGCAGTATTTCTTACGAGTGCAGCACGCGACATATCGCGTATATACCGTACGCACATCGAGCGAACATTGAATAATCAAATGAATAAATCACCCCGCATAATTCTTTAGATATGGATGGGGTTCTTTTCGAAAGAAACAAAAAAAGTAGAGAATTTTTATCGCTGCAGTCGCAAGGTGAATTTTTGTATTTATAATACCACGATAACCGCTGCAGCACGTGCAGCTAATCAGTAATCGAAAACTTCCGAGAAAATTGGTACAAAAATTTTCAGTCTTTCGACTTCTCGTCGAAATTACATTATTCTTAGATTTTCAAAACGAGCAAAGAAAATTAAAAAAATCTGCCGTTGAAATTTTTTTTCAGTTCGCGACAAAAAATAATGTGATTGTAACAATTTGATGGTGCAATTTGCAACGGCTCATCGACTCGATGCGATGATTTTTGATTTTTCAATAAACGAAAGATCGAAAAAATGAGAAGCGAAGCAGTGTAAAGTGATAAATTTCGAAAAACTGAAGGAAAATTCAATCAGACGTTTACCCGTTTGACAAACGAGAGGTATACGTAGGTATATGTTCAGGTGATCATGACCGGAAATGCAATTTTCAAACCATAATAATAAGGTAAAAAAAAAAAAATAAGAAGCGAAGATATGTATACGTTGACGTTGAAAATAGAATCCTCTTAGAATTTTTAATGAACGATGTTTGTAGTTAATAAAAATCGTACGTGCAACGTACACTTAGATATGTGTGAATATTATTATTGTTTATGTCGAACGCGAATCTTGACTTCTTCCGAGGCAATGCACTTTTGTTATAATAGTAAACGCGACGAGGGGACGTCGTACGATGCAGTAGCTTGCGATAGGCGCGCGCGTTGACGGCGTTTGGCCGCGAACTCCACTCACCGACTGACTGAGTGACTCTGAATATCCCTCCTCCCTATTTCCCCCTTTACTCTTCGCTCTTCCCTCCCGCTCAGACTGACTCCCTCCCTCCCGCCCCTTCGTACCGTGCTTGTCTCTCTTCCACCTTCTACGACTTTCCCGACCGACCGATCGTCGTCGTCGTCGTCGTCGTCGTCGTCGTCGAATGCGAAATGCGAAATACGAACGCCGCGAAACGGCCCTCCCCGTTTGTTGGTTTCGTCGTTCTGCTCACCGTCCGTAGTCGCGTCGTCGTCGTCCTCGTCGTCGCGACGCCGGAGAGCGAAAGCTCTTAACTGGGAGATGAAGAGGAGAACAAGAGTAAACCGACCGAGAAAGAGAGAAAAAGAAAAATGGAGGATCGGGATTAGAAAGAGAAGAAAAATTCGCACAGTCAAGTTCTAGTGCATGGCATTGTATCTACATATCTCTTATGTCTGCGAAGATTGAAAGGGAACTGCGGTTCGCGAATGGAATGCAATTTTCGGTTTTTTTTTTCCTTGGCCGCTGGTTTTTTCCTTTCATATTCTGCAATAACAGGTGACCAAGTTCCCCACAAAAAAACCGAAAGAAAATCACTCGCAAAGTGCCAAAAATCGTAGACGAAAAAAAACTCCGATATTTAATAAGAATAAAAATGAGATTAAAAAGAAAAAACGAACATTTATATTCTGTTAGTCTGAGAAGCCGTGGTAAAAGACGCCATATAAGAAGATATATTTTAAGTTAAATTCAAGGTTCGTATACTACAGATTCGCGATCCTAAGAGGGAACGTCTAGTTTTTGCAGTTCTTTCTGCAACCCGCGAAGAGACCAGTCCAGCGCAACAATCTTTGGGCCGAACCATTCGCGACTGCATCGTCAAACCGCAAACCAAATATATCCACATATGTACGGTACATACGATTTATATATATATATATATATATATGAATAATATATTACAGAGAAACCGAAGACGAAATAAATAAAGAGAAATATATACGTACACGCGACGAAAGCGGATGAATAATACATAGGTATATAGAAATATGAAATAATTGAACACCTTGCTCATTCGCGTATACACGTGCAGCATCGATGCAATTAACTGTACATACGTATAACGCACATAAAAAAGTTATACATAAAAAGGTGGGGAGCTACTTAAGGTCTTCAGGGTTAACCGGCGGAGCATTTCGAACAATACCGAAAGCACAATTAGTCGAATTATCAAATACTTATTCAATAGCAACGAAATATTAATAAAAAAAAAAAATTATGAGAATAATGTTAACTCCGTTGCCGGGATGATGCAAGTTATAATACGTATACGTGGATATTTTTTTTTATCCGTATTTCCAAACTTTTCTGCTGTATTTTCTCGCTGTAACAATCGACGGAATATATAGATAAGATTACGAACGATAGACTCCAAGTACAACGATCTCGACAATTCAGGTGTGCCGATTGATGAATCGAAAGAAAAGGAGAAAGCAAAAAAAAAAAAGGAAAGAAAAAAATTGTCGAGTGTAAGGAGCGAGAATCGGCGCGTACTATACGTACTTTGCATTAATAATAACGTTAATTTTAACGTTAACTCGATCGCCTCTGACCTCCGCCAAGTTTATTTATATTTTTTGTTATACGTGTACACTCTTTATGCACGTATGTATACTGCACACAGTTGAGCCCGTTGCAACGCAGCAGTGGAAAGAGCCGTTCGTTGCTATCCGCCAATAACCCGACGCGACGACGTATGTATAACAAGGTATATGTGCGTACGTTTAATTGTGCATCGTTATATATACGTATGTATAATGGAGAAAACCGCGTATTGAAAAATTAAACACGATTAAATGAAGGGATTTACTCAGAGTTGGTATAAATACGATACACAAATATGTACGTATGTATAAACCGATAACGTCGATGCTGCACTGCGCTCTGGTTAATATATGTTATATTTTTTTAAAATCATTTTTCGCGTTATTCGCGTGACGGAATTCGGGCGTTTCTCTTCTAACGCTACACCATACGAGCGAAATTATTCAGAAAAACTATGAGACCACGAAATTCACTCTTGGTACGATGGGGCGTAAAGCGAACAGCAAAAGCTGCAGCGGCAGCTGCGCGAGTTTTGAATAATACAAAGAAAAAATGAAAGAAAAAAATAATTTTTTTTTTTTAGAAGAACCTTCGAAAGTTGCACCAGCGGCGAACAAGACCACGTCAATTTGACGAAGTATTGTTCGGCCATAAAGCCTGCATTTTTAAAGCTAATTATTGTTCACTGCAACGAAACCATAACGGATCTCCAAACAAACCTATTATTGTCTACGTATCATACGAGAACAAAATTCGAACGTGACAAACCTAACTGGAAAGAATGAAGAAAAAAAAAGGAACCAGACTACCCTGTCCGAAAAAGCAACCGTCGTTATTTCGAAAAACCAAGGAAAAAAAAAACAACAACAACATTTCAATGGTTCGAAAAACTCGTTTTGACGCGTGAAAATAATAACAGCAAAAATCGAATTTTGGAACACGGAAATTACTGTACTAATATTAAGAAAAAAAATTAAGTAAAAAGCAGCAGACGTCATTAATCCGTTTCAAGATATTCCCGGCCTTGACGATCGCAGTGGGTTTTCAAGGCTATACGTGTAAAGTGCATATAAGAGAGCTCGTATATCGTTGCAGTAAAGTTGCAGCAGAATCAAGATGAGAAGAAAAATGTCTCTTTTTATTTTTTACTTTTTGTTTTCGAGAAGAAATCAAGAATAAGGATTGAAAGAAAAAAAAGGTAACGAGAGAGCTATTGATATACCTACTCGTTGCAATAAAGCAAAAACGGGCTTATTTATTTCTCTCTTCGACGACCGAGAAGACGCATACATGAGCGAGGAAACGGAATCAAAGTCTAAACTGGTATTTATCTACCATAATGGTAAGATTAAATCCGTCCACTGCACCTTCTCTTTGCGAACATCATCACTCTATCCTCGGGAAATAATTCAATGAGAAGAACAACGGGAGAAAAATTTAATCTTCAAATTTCAAAGTTTTCATACACGCTAGATTCAAACTCCAGAATAGAGAGAATTCGTTTAAATTTCGTTCTATTTTTTTTTTTTAAGGGGGTTGCGTGATGGAAATTTCAACGATTTGATCAATCGATTGATCAATTATTACAATATTATTATTGATTCGTTAATCTTTGCGTATTTATATAGTTTATTAGGAGATATCACACGAATTAGTATCACTGATTAAAATTATTAGATGTGTATAATGGATCGTACCGAAGCAGGTGGATTTGAGCCGATGATGAAGAAACTTAATAAAGATGAGATAATCATTACGCGACGTAGAACGTCGGGGGCGTTTTCTGATATGAGAACCTTCGGCTACGCAGTATCCGAACTAAGAGAGAGATCGGTATACAGAAGATGGGGAGAACGGAACGGGAACAACTCCACGTTTGAGGGCGGATGGTTATGACGAAACTACGCGGATTGCACCCGGGTGCAAATGGGTGCAAGGTTACGGGCAGCGGGGCCAGGCAGCTAGGGACGGGTTGTATTTGCAGGGTTGCGAATTTCCCTGCGCAGTCTCAGTGCAGTACGAGAGTCACTACATGCACGGTACATGGTATATAACTATATTCCTACGTTATACATGCACCACGTATATTACAATCCCGATGCAGCCCTTGACCGAGTTTTCCTCCCCGCGCTCCCGATTCTCCCAGTAGTTCTGTATATTCGTTTACTATATATCGTAGGTGTATTTTTTTTTCTCCTTCTTTTTGTAACGTACACTTCGATACGTCCCCTATATGCGGTAAATAGAAAACTCATTTACTACATAACGTGGTCAGCCAAAATTTATATTTTTCCACTGACCGAAAAACCACCCCCGTCGCAAATTCCGTGTAGACCGAAAAAAGTAATTGCTAAGTACCATCGGTATATGGGTATATACCAACTGCACGTACATACATACATATATAGCGCTATTTCGAGTCACGTCACTCATATTTAGAGGGATTGATTTTTTAAATTTTCTTTTTAAGCCTTTTTATTGCGCAAGTATACAAGGGTGAGAATTAGATGGAGATCCGTGTAGGAGTACAAAAAATCTAGTGCAGGTGGATTAGCTGAAAGTTGGGAGAATGCCTTTATAGGCGCGTGACCTTGACATTCAACGGTTTAACTAAGTCTAGCCGTGTTACAACCCCGCGCGCGTACCAAAAGGGTGCAATTTGCGATCAATATTGAGGCTCTGCTTTCTGCTTCTGCTGCCGCTACAGCTACCTCTGGTTCGTGTTCGCAGTCTGCACCGGTACGAGGGTAAAGTGGATCAGACGATAAAAAAAAAAGTTATGCGCTTTAAAGTTTTTAACGTTAACGCGATGAAATATTTTTCCAATGATGAAATAATTTTTTATTCTAGAAATTCCATTCTCACGATCTCTTTATCTATGTAGATGGAATTCTTGTATCATACTTATAGCAGTTTCATCGAAGCTTTACAGTTTTTCAATTTCAAGTCGGATTTTCAATTCAAATTTATCGTGAATGTCCATTTCATTACCTACGTAAAGGGCGTGAAATCCGCTTTTTATTGTTACAGTGTCCAACATCATCATTTGCTGTAGTAGATTTTACAGCTAATTATTTATGACACAAGGGGAGAGAGGGAGAGAGATGTATAATGTATGGTTAATTTATTCATCTCCCGTATCCCCTTTTTATAGTTTAGTCGGGGGATCTAAATTTGCGAAGGTGATCAAGGCGATGCGGGCGGGCTAAGAATAAGAGAGGTGGTGCAGGCAGGCAGGTGCCTAGGCGAAATCCGACGAGGGGAATCCCCAAGGTCTTCATTGTATTCCCTATCATTTTATACTTTATTATTCCCCGGTACCGAGTATTCGCACGCAACAATGATTAACGAAATTATTCCACAGCTGTGCCATGCAGCAACGCCGAAAGAGAGAACGGAAATAGAAGAATCTAAAAATCGTTAGTGGTCATTTTGTTTTTTTCCAACTTTTTTTAGTTTATAATTAAATCAATTGAGACACTTTGTCGTATTGATCATTGTTATTCAATCATACAACGTAATCTACGACCTGAAGTGGAAGAAAATTCTGTAAATTATAAGTAAAGTATGAAATAAGTAGGCCACCAGGTGAAGGAAAAGGTTGTTCCCCTCTTCTTATTCTTCACTTTATTTACTTCTACGTTTTTTTATTACACTGTTATTTTTTTCTTATTCGAGTAATCTGGAAGACGTTCATGCGCAAAACATTGTTTTCATATATTTACTTTTCAAATTGGATGGTTGCAGAAGAAATTTTTAAAATGAATTTCGGAAATACAATCTGCAATAACGCAATTAATTTAAACGGTTTTCATTTGGTCATGGCTGTCGAAAGCCGCCAAGTCCACAGATATCAGTCTCGATATCAGTGTAGTGGGTCAGGACATCCTGACTGACTATGCTATAAAATAACTTCAACAACACGTCAGCGATAATCAAGCAAAATACCAGAAGCTAGAAGAAGTTTTGTAAAGAATTTTTCCTTGTTCCTTTGTAAAAGCCTTTGATCCAAGTATAGAATAAAAATTATTCACGCAATGAAGTGCGAGAAAAGAGCTACAATAATCTATACTGGCAAAAAGACTCGTGCGAGGACTTGAGACTCTAAGTTCCAAAGCTCTGTTTAGCACAGCGAGACGGTAGAGATAGGTAGGTAGGTATTAAAGTATGCAGTTCGCTGGCTGGCAGAGGAACGTCCTTGAACAGACTTATATAACAGGGCAGCAGCAGCAGCAGCAGCAACAGCAGCAGCAGCAACGGCAAGCAGTAGAAAGAGGGAGAGGCTTGGAGCAAGACGGAGTCAGAGATAGAACAAGAATAGCGAATGTATAGTGAGGGAGAGTGCAATAGGATTGGAGTGCGGGCTCTGAATGAGGCAGGTGAAGGAAATGGTTGCTAGACACTTCCCTACAACTGCACGCAACTTGCGATAAGTTTGAGTAACACGTATGGAAGGCCTATGAATTTTACTAAGCTATTCCAAAGAAGACGCAGACAGATAAATTGCATAGCGTACATATATTTAATCAAGGAACCTCCTGCACTAGATGCCGCCAGAGATATAAATGCAAGGTGAAACTATTTGAAAAAGCACCTGCCACGTTTATTGACCAAAGAATACCATTAATTAATAGGGAGTATAATTTCCAATGTTGTATTCAGGCAAAAAGCTTTTTTTTACCATGGATAATCGTTAGGATATTTATATCACTTAGCAAGAACGAATCGTTGATGTGTAACTAAGCCGAGTATTTATAACAATAGCAAAAAGTTACTGCTATTATTTTCATCGTGGAGTCTCATTACATACATGAGAATCTGACCAAAGCAAAAATGCAGAAGCACTAAGTCAGCAGACGATAGAGTGTCATTGAAGTTAATAAACACAAATCCAAATTAATCAACTACATGCGAAGTCTAGAAGGTTGTATAATATCTGCATATCCTTGATCTTGTGTCATCAGACAGGCAACGGGTAAAATTGTCAGATTTTAATTGCGATCGTTAGCTTATAGCTCAGCATACAGCACCACACCAATCGCTAGTGCAAAGATAGGGTTCTCCTAACTCTTTGGATATGATTGTCGTTTCAGCAACACACCCCTGCTTCACATCTTCAAAAATTTTTCTATGAAACAAATGAAATTAATAGAAATTCAGATGTTCAAATCTGGTTCTAAAAAATCAGAACATTTTCATTGATGAATTATTTGATAACTCCAATTCTTCAATCTTGTGAGAGCGTTTCAAATAAATATGTCCCATGTGTTTGATGATCACAGGTGAGCAAGTGTTTAAATACGCACACCGTACAAAATCACACACATAGCATAGAATTTCTTGGGTACAGTCTTCGTCAAGAGTGAGAGCATGACACAGATTCGGTGGTCGAGCGCAGTTGGTTGACCTTTTTCCATGAATTTTAGCTCGGAGGTTATGATAGCTAGAGGGATAATTTCGAAGCGTTTTTGTCGGCGGTTATTTGCAGAATATTCAGTAAAATTACGGGGGTTGTAAACCCCGGAATTAGGTCAATGAACTAGATTTCTTACGACCCTGACACTGCCATAGCGGTGGTATTCGATTCGTGTCAAAGCTCGTCGAGCTCAATATTGATGGAGTTTTATGATTGAAATTGAATACTCACCCCTGTCGGTTGTATCCATCGTGCAAAGCGTATCGTCGTTAATCCAAATAGTCACAATTTCACTGATCAATTGTCATCAGTCGCCGTCAGGAATAAACACGCAAGTTCTTAATTTCGGACCGATTCCGAATTCGCTACAGTAAACATGGCCGGATCATTCTCTTGTCACATTTACCCCAAGGTCGTTGAACTTTTCCAAAATTTTATTCAACGCTACCGAGCGTCGCCCAGACTACTCACGGTTATATCATTTTTTCACTGTAACAAAAAACAATTACCGGCCACACTTTACGCTTACATTTCTATTAATAGCATATAAAATACGATCATGTTTTGACTAATAATATTATAAACAATCTAGTTCGCAACACAATTCAGATAGCGCCACTTCCTTGAACCACAATTTCCCCGCCAACTGAGTACTGGCTGAGTAGGGCCGAGGAGGGTGGCAGAAAGAGACTGGCGAGCATTCTCAAGCCCACTCCCCTCATGCTGTATAGTAGGGATCCTCTAGTGAGGAGTCCCTACCATGCACCATAAAGCGATAAAGCTGCAGTATACATCGAGACTGATCGCGGCGTCGTCACAAAACGCACATAAGGACCTGGTTACTCCGATGATGTTTATCGGCGCTTATGAAGTTGGGAACGCCGACACGCTGACACTCAGTTAGATGTCCCCACCGGACTTTCGTAGACACATCTGTCAAAAAGAAACTGGAACCTAACAGACAAATTCAATCATAGTTCCAAGCCCTATGAGCTCAATAAATAGAGATCCATTGTTAAGTAACTATAAGAAAATTAGAATGGAATAATCCTATGGATGAGTACAGAATTACGTGAAGCGACTGTGAAATGAATTGAAAAAATTTGAAGTTTGAATGCTGAGGGCAACCTGTAGGCATTTGAAGAATAAATGATTGGTCACAATGTTTTGTATATTGGAGCCGATATTTAGAAAGATTTACATATTATCGACAAAGGTGAAACTAAAGTATTTGTGTTTCGGTTTTATATTCGTTGCAACGTTGGACTTCTTCGGGGTGTTCACCCATGTATTCGAAGCAACGTATGATGAAACTTTCCTGTACCCTTATGAGGGGGACATTCACGAATTCGTTTCACAGCTTCGTCACAACGAGAAACCAGACATGGATCCCATAAATCAGTACAATTATTCTTTCTTGCACAATATCAAAGAAAAGTGTTTCGATAGTGAGTATGGCAAGCTACGTATTGTGTTTCTTGTAAAATCAGCAGTAGAAAATTTTGAGAGAAGAATTGGTATTAGGAATTCATGGGGATTTGAAAAACGGTTCTATGATGTGCCTACCAGAACAGTATTTCTCCTTGGACAGCACCCTGAGAGTCCAGAAATCCAGGCCAAAGTTAAAGTAGAAGCTGCAAAATACAAGGATATTGTACAGATTGATTTCATAGATGCGTATTTTAACAATACGATTAAAACGATGATGGGATTTAAATGGGTCACTAAACATTGCTTGAATTCAAAGTTCTACATGTTTGTTGACGATGATATGTATATCTCCGTCAAAAACATTCTCAGATTTGTCAGGCATCCAACTCGCTATCCTGATTATCTGAAGGATCAAAAGGATTTTAAGAATCTAAACCGAATGGGATTAGACCAACACCAGAGACGTGGTCGTAGGGCAACTGCAAGGGAAAAAATAATGACTAGAAGAAAGCCTGGGTGGAAGACTCACAATAAAACAAAATATCCAGATGTAAGTACGGATGTTTTTAAGGGACTGGAATCAGAGACAGCTATTTCATTGCCAAACACCAGAGTCAAGAGACAAATTTTTGATTTTGAACTGCCAGAAGATGTTCGATTGTTTGCTGGCTTTGTTTTTACCTCTTCACCACATAGGCACAAGAGTTCAAAGTGGTACGTTTCTCTTGATGAGTATCCATACCATCTATGGCCACCATACATTACTGCAGGAGCATATATTTTATCCAAGGAAGCCTTGTTGGACATGTATTACACCAGTTTCTATACTAAACACTTTAGATTCGACGATATTTATTTAGGTTTAGTAGCTAAGAAGGCAGATATCGAGCCATTCCATTGCGATGACTTCTATTTTTACAAAAAAGATTACACAAAGTTTAACTACAAGTATGTGATAGCCTCCCATGGATACGGAGATCCAAATGAACTTATTAGAGTGTGGAATGAGCAGAAGGCCATGGGCTATGCTTAGAAATTCACTCAACTTTGAACAAGTATTTTTCATCAGTTATAATCAAGGAGTTTCTACTAACTGAGATCTGACTATCAACCTGTGCCTATCGTTTCAAATGTCTTAGATCTAGCATGGAAAAGTAAGAGTCCTTTAATATTAAAACACTTGATCAGTTTTCATTAGATTGTCATTTTTAATAATATTATTGTCATGATTCTTTCTATTGGTAATCTCACTTAGAATAATTCATAATATGAAGTCTTGTAATCGTATTAAATTCAGTACAAAAAAAGTCTCAGAAATATACCAACTAGATTCCTAAGAATTAATTTTATAAATCTCCTCGTTGTTAAACCATACGAAACCCATTTTTAATATCTCAAGCTTATTGTTGTTGATATTGTTATTATTCATAAGGAATAAATCGCTCTATTTCAAGACTAATAATTAGTTGAAAGATGAGCGTCATTAATGTATCAAAAATTATATTTATTGAAGTTGTACAATTTCTCTTGCACTCCCAGATCAACAGATGAGCAAACAGAGGTACGAAATACATACACACTTTAATAACTACTAGACAAAAGCTAGGCCTTGTAATATAAATCGTATGTAAAACGTCGCCAACGAATAACCATGTAGAGATTGAATTCAGCTGTAGATACGATAATTTACGAGTATTCAAAATACATATTTACAATTTTGTACTTGGTGTATAATTATATGTGCATGCAGGTATATACATTCATATAATATACATAACGTATCTTTTGCAGTCTTCTCATGGATAGGTTTTTTAAGCGTATCAGTAGACGAAGACACTGATGTATTTCAGAAAATAATAAATATGGGAAAATCAATCTGTACATTTTCGTGTTTTCCACAGTTATTTGTCAGTATTAGTTTTGAGCAAACTTTGATCTAAACACGTTGCCTCTCTTTTAACCATATTGAGTAACAGTTGGGAGCTTTCTAAGATCTGTAACAAGGCATCAGAAATTATCCAAATTAACAATATATTGAGCCTGCAATCTCTATGGAGAACAGTTTAATTACCTTGATATAAGCAGATTCTGTTTCTGCAATCGTTCTATCATAGTCATTTCTAGTTGCTATTCTTTTAGCCAAGCTATCATTGAGCTGTGTCAATTTGTAGGACAACTTTTCTATTTCTCTTTGAAGGTTGTGCTTCTCTTCCTCTTGGGAATCAATCTGAACCTGTAATTCAGATCGGCGCACCTTCATCTCTTCCAGACCTGTTTGATAAAAATATGGCTATAACTTTACCTAATATGCAAGCGATCGTTAGTTCTCATATCTAAGAAATGTGTCAAGAAGATATTTCCATAAATGAACAGATTCATCGATAACTAAAATAAGGCTATGTTTGGTGAAACTCTATTTTAACTTACATTTAACAAGTTCCTGATTATATGTTTGTAAGGCAGCACCGTGTTGAGACATAATAAATTTTACAATATTCACATTAAACCAGCGCAATCACGATTCATACATATTCGACATTTGATACTATGTACCATAAGTCTATGCTGTGTACCCACTTATGTGCCACAATTTTGGCAAGCCGAATTTTTGTTTGACAACAATCTTGTATCTCGAACTCAATCCTCGATTACGAAATCGTGAAATTCAGTTTGGCGACTGCAACTCCCTCGAGCTGCAGTTGCATGAAGTGCTTTTTCGTTCGATCACATCAAGAGATTCAGAACTTTTCAAACCTTTCGAGCCGGTGTTGCCACCAAGGCAAGTGCAATCACCTCATTAACCCACGAACTGACCCACACTGAAACTATTCTGCAGAAACGAGTAGCAAAAGTAAAAGTTTGCAAAATGAACCGTAATTTTGGATGAATTTCAGTATACTGTTCAGTTGTTGAGTTCGTTCTTGTGGGGGCTTAGAGCATATATTACATGGAGGGAGCATGGCCTATCTCTACTGTGCCAAAATCTTGTAGCAAGCAAGTAAGACAGAGCGCGATAGATTTCGATCATCCCCATCTCTTTCTGGCATGCTCCGATTGGCTGAAGGCTCGTCCCCTCTCTTTTATGAGAGTATCGTATGATACTCAGGCAGACCCCAGAAATAAGGGGTGCCGATCGAGTTTGTTTACATATTATACGTGCGAACTGATGCGAACCAAAAATATTTGTGTAAAACGCAAATGTTTTTAATTAGTGTCACACAATGCCATATACGTGTCGCGTTCCGAACTGTAAGGCAACTTATGGGACCAGTGAAACATTAGACGTTAGTTTCCATCAGTAAGTACCGCATAGATATACGAAAGTTATTGCATTTTGAGGTTAGAATGATGTAGGAAAGTGTATTTAAACCTTCCTAACATTTTTCAGCTTGTCTGCTGATAATAAATTACTTTTACAGTACATCATTCTCTAGTCTTAATGCTAATAAAACTCTAAACATCTCTACATGCTATCATAGGTTACCAAAGAACAATGAGCGCGGTAAAGAATGGACAGAAACCCTGTGGAAGAAATGTAACGTGGAGCTACGCACATCAGATCGATTGTGCAGTAGACATTTTGATCGCGTTTGCTTCAGTGTGGGCCCGTTTGGAAAACGGAGACTAAAATCTGATGCTGTGCCGACTATATTCGACAATACTTTGTCTGGAGACAAAGTTTCTGAGTAATTATAAAATTGATATATAATCTATGGTAACTTTGTATTTGCACCATTTCATTTTCAGATCAATAGAAGAAGCCATAGAAGTTCCTAATTCGGATTCATCATCAGTTGAAAATCCCAATCAAAGCATTGAGTAAGATTCTTTATTTTCACGTATTATGTTCGAGAGTTGAGTTGAGTTGAGACTCACAACTACAATAGAATATGACTTTTTTTGACGGAATACATGAACCATATCCTACAATATATTGCTGGATTTGTTGTTAGAACTGTTATCAAAAAATTAAAGTGCTTTATCTGCCCCTTTCTGCTGACATCGGATAATAGTAGTTCTAAGTTACTGAATAGAAAAACCCGGGGCGGTTTGATTACGGCTTCTCCTGATGTTGTGGCCATCTGCTGTTTATCAGAAAATCGATTCCGAGCTATGTATGCACCCCAGAAAAATATTTTCAACAAGCTCAGCACAGTCATTATACGGTCGGTACCGCATCATCTGCTTGAAACAAATCATATTTTCGACCAAAATCCGCTTAGCGATCATAGATTTCAACTCATAAAGCTCATTGTTCAAACGTATTTGCATATACGAATAAATCATGAAGAGAAAGGACGTCAAGAGTCGATAGATCGGATACGTAAAGTGTATTCTCGAATGATTGTACACAGGCATCAGTAAATACAAAATTGTTATTCAAGTATTTTCTGATTACCACTCCTGAATCACCTTCCTGCATATACTAAATGCTACAAAATACATTTATATAATTTTTAGAAAAATTTTCACCATGCTCAGGGCCCTCCACAGTTGCGTTACGCTACTATCGTGTTAGAAAGAGATGGGGATGATCGAAAGCTATCGCTCTCTGTCTTACTTGCTTGCTACACTTTTCTGCCACTATGCGCCCTCCATGTAATATATGCTCTAAGTGTGGGGGTACAATCACTGGTTTTTAGCGGCCGCGGCATCGTTTGTTGTGGATTGTTGTCTGCTACCGATCGCCGACTTGCAACAATGAACAAGCTTACCCCTGTCATTGTGCGCGTTCGGCAACCACTGGGTATCCGTGCAAAGAGCACATCATCAGGCCAAACACCTGGAGAATATTGCTTGGATTTGGTTAGGTATCTAGTCGTACTAATAGAAAAAAAATAGGAGCTCCAGAAATCCACTTATCTCAACAAGAGCCCGTTTGCATTTTAGGAAACATGACTACGAGAATTATTTATGCAGCCTGCTTCTACCAAACACAATTCGGCCCGCCGCTTTCTCTGTCCGAGCCTTCAACATCGAAGTCGCTCGGGTCGAAGAGCAGGCACGAGATGTTGCAATTGGACAGATGAGGTTCAAATTTTGGGAGGATACACTAGATAAAATCTATAAAGGATCTCCACCAAGAAATCCTGTAGCTCTAGAACTACATAAGGTAATTTGTGGCGGTAGGAGAACTTGCCGGTCTTCCTTAGTATTGCTACTTTTTCTGCAGAAATCACTAACACGACTAACAAACATTTTATAGGCTGTAAACCGACACAAACTGTCAAAGCATTATCTAAAACGGTTAATTGCTGCTCGTCTCGAGAAACTCACATCATCGATATACCCTAATTTGGAATCTGTGGAAACTCATGCTGAAAATACATCTTCACCAGTCTACTACCTGATGCTAGAAGCAATGGGTATCAAAGATGTTCGGGTTGATCATGCCGCTAGTCATTTGGGTAAAGCCCATGGAATCACAAATCTGGTTCGATCAATCCTCTACAATGCAAACAGACGGACGATCATCGTCCCTCAGGACCTTTTAATAAAACACAAGATATCGTCAGAGGCAGTTCTTCGAGGTCAGTTAAGAAAAGAACTCGGAAATGCAGTATTTGACATTGCATCAAGAGCCAAACAGCACCTTGATAAGGTATAGCATTACTATGAATCTGACTTGTGGATATTTTTTGTTTGAATCTGGCTAATAGTTATGTAATTTTCAGACACGTTCACTACGTAAAGATATACCAAAGAATGCAGCTCCAATTTTTTTACCTGTGATTGCCATTGATAATTATCTGGAAAGGTTAAGACGAGTGGATTTTGATATCTACCACCCTAGTGTTCAGAGAAGGAATGGATTACTATCACTGAAACTGTATTGGAACCATATGCTCTCCCGTCCATTTTGACAATCGACTGTGGTCGTAAATTTAGGCTCAGCAACTTTGAATTTGACGATGTTCTATGTAGCTAGGCATATTAGAATTATTGTAGAATAAATACGAGTCAAGTTTCTATGTAAGTGCAGTGTATATATTCATAATTTTGATTCCGGTAGGTAAAAATATGTGTGTGAATCGATGAATTGTACCTCCACCATTGGTTTAAAAGCTTGTGCAGTTTAAGAATGATGCAATATCGCGGGGATAATAGGCCAGCCAACGACGTAGCGTTTAAAAGATTCACACACTAATCTCTACAAAGATCAGTGGATTCACGTCATACATCTGAAATGTGTGATATTGTGTTGAAAAGCTCTGCTACGCAATTTCAATGCCACCAATGCACGACGCGCGTTCGGTCAGTTGTCACATCATGACATCCGTTGGTGTTTATGAGGTTATGCCAAATATAGGAAACTTTACATAAAAAATAATCACAGAAATTTCGAGTAGAGGAAAACATTTTGTTATCGTTCTGACCACTAAACCAACAGCAACGCCTTCTTAGTTTTCAGGTTAGCAGTTTCCCTTAAGGAAGAGGGGGAATCAATCGGGCACCATGCACCTGCAGGGGCAGCACTAGTGCAGGGCTTTTTATATTTTTCGCCATTATGGAGGTCCCGCTTTATGATTCAGCTGTTTGTCGATTATGTGCCGAAGACAACGGCAACGGGGAATTCTTGTATACAGCCGATGGAGAAGATGCAGATTTAAGCTCCATGGTGAATCGCTACTTGCCACTGAAGGTATGAAAATTCACGTTGTATTCTTCAACTTCAGACAGCAACTTGACTTCCTATTACATCAATATGGAGGCTCCACTGATTTTCGTTGCACGACCTCGGGCTCACCTACTACCTGAATCAAGATTAGCGTATATTTTTACCCAGCCTCAATCCCGGGCTATTTTACGCCCCCAAAAAAATTAGCAAATTACCAAACTGCCCCGATAATATTTATCAAAGCATATCATAGTCGTGTCTTATTATTCGATCCTCACATTTGTAAGATTCACACTTCAGCTTTTTGCTCTAGCTCAACACTTTACTATAAGCAGAATTCATAATTCATTCAATTTCAAATTTCTACCCTCTGACCCGACCTTTTTTCACTTTGTAGATTCGAGATGATGGCAAGCTACCTCGCACAATTTGCCCTGGGTGCAATATACAGTTGGAGGCAACTGTACAATTCTTCGAATTGCTTGTTGATGGACAGAAAAAGATTCGTGAAATGTGGAAATCGCAAGTCGATCAACAGCGGAAAGCTGAAAGAGAAAGACTTCGAGCGGAAAGAGAGCACACCGAGCTAGAACTCGTTACCCCAGAGCTCGATAATTTTGGATTACAGACAGAGGATGACCAAGTTGAAAGGCAAATTGTTATCAAAAGTGAGCCTAGTTATGGACATTCAAGAAAAACTAACTATAAACATTTGGACATCTTGTAGTCTTCATGTGTGGGATGAGTTGTTCATACACGATGTATTTTGTTTTAGTTATGCCGGATGGAACTTTATACACAGCCGAGCATGAGATGAGTTTGCAAATGGAAGGATTAGAAAAGCCCAGGAGAAAAAGGGGCCGCCCTCCTAAAGTTCAGGCTGAGGTTGAACTCAAGGTAGTTGCTCTTATGGTTTCCTTGATTGACATCCTATGAATGTCTTGAATTTCAATGTTGTAGGATTTGACAAAAGAGATGAAACATGAAGCTGGTAGCCAAGGAGAGGATGAAAAGCAAGAAGAGGAGCTGGAGGAGGTAGATGGGGATGGGCGACGCCGCCGAAAACGGAAGGTGCCCAAAAGGTACTTATACCTTTCTAACTAAGAGTTTCAAGACATATTGTACATAAAATAAAATCATTGAAGTTGAAACCATGTTAACTGACTAATTGTTGTCGGCAACTCTCATCTAGATTCATGGAGGCTGTGCAGGGCAAAGAGCTTGAGAGAATATTCAAAGAGGAAGGGGTAATAGATGAGGAAGAGGATGATAACGAACCAGATAATGACTATGATGATCCAGAGGAGCGACTTAATCTGCCAACTCCTGATGGGCATGAAGGTTTTGTGACTCCGATAATCTTAATTTTCGAACAGACTTAATTGTCAAATATCTATATTTTATTTTTAATGCAACACTATCAGAAATCATTGGCCATTTGGAAACTCAAGAAGGCAAAGACTTGGGTGAGCTTGTTATCGTGAATCGTGGTAGAGGGAGAGGTAGACCGCGTCTTCGGAAGCGAAAAACCAAGTTCACCTGTCATTTATGCGGTAGAGGATTTTTACAACGCAGCAGATATATAATGCATAAGTAAGTCTGAAATATTTAAACTTTTGGTAACGAATGTTTCTCTATACGGAGAATTTTTACACATTTTTTTATCAGGAGCTTTCACAAAGGTGTCAAGTATGAATGTCTCGAGTGTAAGAAGCAGTTTACAAATAGAGACAACTTTGGGCTTCATCAGAAAACCTCGGGGCACACCGGGGAAGGAATAATAGAAAATCAAGTAGATAATGAAGTTCGTAGTCAAGGGTCCTCCATTGCTGAGGTAAACTCTTTCATTACTAGTTACTGTAGTACAGGATTGCGCTGGATTTTTTCAAAATCATGAACATGCTTTGTTATCTAACATAGGAGGGTGCAAACATTGTAACTGGCGTGTCCCGAGAAGTGCAAGATACTGTCGGAGAAGTTCTGCCGATTGATGAAGGTGCTCCCCTGGAGGATGATGGGCAAGTAACAGAGTGCGAACAATGCCAAAAGCAGTTTCCATCGAGACAGAGCTATGAAGTGCATGCAAAGATGGTGCATCAAGAAGAAAAACCATACACATGCAATCTTTGCAACAAAACCTTCGCCTATCACACAAGCCTGAAGGGACACATGCTCGCCCACGAAGTACAAATCATGAGTTATTCAAGCATCAGTGAGATGAATAAACTCTCCTGCTCTATTTTTGCTATTCATTGTTTATTGTTTACTAGGCCAACAAGTCCGACAAAGGATTTCCCTGTGACATTTGTGGTAAGGTCCTGAATCATCCTAGCTCGGTTGTCTATCACAAAGAGGCTGAGCATAATAACGGACGTCGTTTCGTTTGTAATAAATGTGGAAAAAGTTTCAAACACAAACAGCTGTTGCAACGTCACCAACTCGTACACTCGGACGATCGTCCATATGTATGCAAATCCTGTGGTGCGACGTTCAAGACCAAGGCCAATCTCATCAATCATCAGTCCATCCACACCGGGGAAAAGAAATACTTTTGTGAAATATGCGGGCAACAATTCGCACATAAAACTAGTCTCACGCTTCACTATCGGTAACAGTCTTACGTTCTACTTGGTATTAACGAACAAGAATAAACTAGATACGATAGCCACATATCTCTGCTGCAGATGGCATACCGGCCACAAGCCCTACACTTGTGAGGTCTGCAGCAAAAGCTTCTCACAGAATGGAAACCTTCAGGAACACATGCGAATTCACACTGGAGAGAAGCCCTACTGCTGCGATTACTGCGGAAGAAAATTCACTACCTCCTCACAGTTCAAGCTCCATGTTAAGCGGCACACGGGCGAACGACCATGGAAATGTGAATTCTGCGCCAAATGTTTTCTTCATAAGGATACATGGAAATGTCATGTCAGACGGCACAAAGGTGAACGTCCATTTCAATGTGCGCACTGTAATCGTGGATTCACCGAGCAGTGGGCTCTCAAAAAACACCTCAGATTGCACACAGGTAATATCGCTGTTTATTTCAACCTCCGATCAATCTCAATTTCTGCTATTGGTGCATACTGATGCCGACCTCTACATTTTTGTTGATTATTTTTTAGGAGAGAAGCCGTATTCTTGTAATATCTGTGGGAAAGCATTTGCTGATTGCTCGAACCTGACGAAACATAAAAAGGTACGTCGCTCGTATTCGCTTGGAGCTGTGAATCGGAGTTTCAATATTCATAATATCACAGGTGCACAGAGAAAACAAGGTGGTAGGGGTTGGCGAGTTATCGGAGAATTCCGCAATGGGTGAGGTGTGGCAAATATTGCCGGGATCACACGAAGGAGACGAAAATTCTCTCGGAGATCAGGTGAACCAAGTACTTCCCACTGATGAAGCATCCGGTGATGGACTTCAACAAATAATATACGTCTCCTATCAAGATCCAGACGATCCAAACCAGTCGAGAACCCTCCATTTCGGTAGGTACCTTGTCTCTTAATTTACCAATACAACGAAAAATAACACTATGTTTTTTTTCTCTTTAGTCGATGTTGGAATGATGGAAAACAAAGAGGTTGCTACTGCCCCAGGCAGTCAATCGTTGCCATCACTAGAAGCTGAAGAAGGAGACGAGGTGACGGAACATGTGACGCAGGATGAAGAAAATCCCGAACCAGATGAGAGAATCAACATGGATCTGGCGGAGTCTGACCTACAACTACAGGTTCGCTTATTACTTTCTAAATTACCTCGCATCACTTGTAAATGATATTTAAAGAGCTACGGCCTTCTGTATTTCTTTTAGATAACTGACGAAGAGGGAAATCCTATTCCACTATCGATTCAGGATGCGCGACAGCTACTCTCCGAAGGCCAGTTCGTGAGCCAACTTGAAGATGGACAGACAATCCGAGTGCACTCTGGAGTTTTGACACAAGAGCTGGCGCAGCAGCTCGAAGTTGACGATCAGGGTTCTGTGGGAACGGAGCAAACCGACGGAGTTGCAGTGGATGCGACCGGAAATGCTGTGTCGTTGACTCCGAGTCATACCCATGCCGACGCAGAAGACATCGTCAAGGCTTTGGAGGTATGTTCTAAAATAGCAAATAATATCTAACGAAAGTCGAGAAGCTGGAATATCATCTTAAACATCTGTTATTTTTACATTGCTACAGGACGAGGACACCGATGCAACAGCAGTTGCTGCTGTGAACCACCAACTCGAGACGGAAGAACAGACGGAGATGATGGATGGAGAACAGACAATAGAGTTTACGACCCAGGACGGGCAAAAAGTACGCTTAGTCACCTCCTACCACGTGGATCCAATGCAACTCGCCTCAGAGTACCTTACTATTGTTTAAACTTTGAGAAATCAAATAATACAAGGATTCCGCCGAAACTTGGATAGTTTTTCACATTTGTAGGACGTCATATTAACAAACCCGCAACTATATCCTCATTCACGCAGTTTGATTGAAAACTTTGTGGCTGGAACAACAAGGTAGAAAGATATAGAAACAGCATATATATTTTCAAAGCTATTTATTTGCAGATGCAAAATGATATAATTAATCAGTATTATTTCGACACGGTTTCCTGCACATTCAATTAAACCTAAAAATAAATCTAGCAAAGAGAAATTCGACAGATTCGTTGACGCATAAATGTAATCCACTGAACGATATATGATCGTTTTGGATTCATGCATTGAACAGACCTCTGCTACCAGCGAGGATGTATACTCCGGGATTCGTAATTCCATACAGATAATATACCAAACACGTGCGGTATTCATTCTCGAACGATGCGTGATCAATTCCAATCATTTGGTACGCTGTGTTTCATTCTTCCTCATGTTTCCTGGAGCGCGAGAGCAATTAAAAGTGAAATTGCATAACTATGGATTACAGCGTAGCTTGCGCTCGTTTATTCACTTCTTTAGCCAGAGGTGGTCAACATGAAGTTCTGCGTGTAATCGTACTCAATCGTTGGAATAACCGATTGAACGAATTTCAAGAATATAATTAGGTACATGTGAACTCCTAATTCTCTCCCACCCTCCATGACCGTTTCTATTATCTTTTTCATTACTTCGGCGTGCCTGCAAAAACAAAAATTCTTCCAATATGTGGAGATTCTTTTTTATGATAAATGAAATACTTCATACCTGCATGGATGCACTGAAGCCATTGGAGGGCCAGGGAGATGTGAGTGGGTTTCCATTGTTACCGTCTTCTTAGCGTGATCCTGGCTCACGTCTTCATACATCTCTTCCACCGTCAATGGTTTGCGATTCTAAGAGGATTTCATCGTCAGGAACATATTTAAAGAAGAAGTTGCAGTATTTATTTTATATCACAATCTCGTTGAACGTCTTAGAAGTTTACATACCTCGTCGTATCCACAGAGCCAGAGTCGAGGGGTTTGATAATATTTGTCATAGGTGATGTGGAGGTCATAAGTCCGTGTTCGGATAATGTCACCATCAGTGCCAGAATCTCGTTCTTCTTTGACAGGTTTGCGTGCTGACTCGGCGACAAACTGGGCCACAAACAAAGAAAGTAAAGGTGAAGCAGAATTTTATGAGATTTGGAGATAGACAAGAATATATAATTGGGAACCGCAACAAGATGCATGAAGGTAAATCTACCTTATCGTCCTCATCTAACATGCCACTGACTTCAAATGCCTCCATATCAGCTGGCTCATCATCATCTTCATCCTCCTCCTCTGAGTCACCTGTTCCACCAGGAGGCAGAGGCTGGCTTTCCTCCAGTGTCATTTCAGTTACCTTCTCATCTATTCCTCCTATACTTGAGTCGTAGTGATGGGTATCAACCCAGCCACCTTCCGAGTCATCAATCTCGATGACCCGTTCGTGATCCTCGCAGTATTCTATCTGAAATGATTAAAATATGAAAGAACTTGCACAGAATGAAACTATAATTGGTAGCATGGTTCTTCGATCCAAAAACAGGATATGCCTGACCTGTTTGCATCGTCTGGAACAAGGTACATTGCGAGTTAGCAAGAACTGTTTGTTTTTTGGTAAGTACGATTTGACTCTGTCCTGGTCTCCGGTTGCCCATTGCCATGTCGGGCAGTGATGCACCAAGTGATCACCGGCAGCCACAAACTCTTCAGGCGTCAGTACTCCAGTTTCTCTA